>NC_134104.1:12020833-12652500 GCF_040939455.1 Microcebus murinus | reverse complement strand
AAAAAACAAACAGGCAAAAACACCCGCATGTGGCCCATGCCTGGTCCACACTGTGGACCACTCCAACACATGAGGTTTGATATAGAAACTGTCTTGGTTTGGTTTGGTTACCAAGATAGATCACAGTGAATATTTCCGAATCTGAGCTGTGCCCTCAATGTAGTCATCTTGGGAAACTGCAATTACCAGACACTACCCAAGTGAAGAACTCGCCCTGCTTCGCAGACCTGTCTCTGAACAGGAGCGCCCATAACCCTGGGAACACTTCACTCTAACGGGAGCAACAGCGAGCGCTCCAAAGAGAAACGGAGTTCCCACGGCCCAGCTGCCATGATGAGGCTAGGAGTGGAGTGCACCAGGACAGTGGCAGTGGCGGGAGGTGGAGGAAGGACTGCTCCTGCAGATTCAGTGCTCAGGGAGGCTTGTCTGGGAGGTGACATTTGAGCTGAGACCTGAAGGAAGTAAATGACTGGCCAGAAAGAGTGCTAATAGCATGCAGTAGGAAGGCCAGATGCAGGAGCAAGCTGGCAGGGTTCTACTCCCAGAAAGAAGGTATCCAGAGTGTCCTAAATTAGGAGGAGATGAGGTGAGAGAGGGGCAGGGCCAACTCACTTGAGGCCTGTAGACCCTGCAGGAAGCCTGGTTTTCGAAACCCTCAGCAATGGGAAGCCAGTGGAAGTTCAAGCAGAAGAGTAATGAGATGGAATTGCTATTCAGATCCCTCTAGCTACTCTGTGGAGAAAGGACATTATGCAGGCAAGAATGAAACAGAAAACCAACAGAGAGGCAATTGCATTAAGAATTTTACCAAAAATCAAAACCACCCAAAAAGAGAAAGATTTGCCACTGATAAAGATATATATCCCAAAGAAGAATTCACACTCTGAAAACCATTTCCAAAGAAGAGACCCCCCAGTGTTTAAACAGTAGTGGTCTCTTTCAAATGAGGGTACCGGGCAGGGCTGCCTCCCCAGCCAAGCCCAGCCATTGGGGCTCCCTCAGGCGAGGAGTTCCGCCATGCAGTGAACTCTCCCCAACAGGCTGGGGCTCAACTGTGGGACCACCAGGGGGCAGTGAAGAGCACCCGGCACCACCACCCCGCAGAGAAGCCCTGTCCTAAGCTGTGATGGCCAAGGATCCTGACTACGAGCTCCGCTTTGCCTGGTATGTTCATTCTCTCCCAGGACTTCTATTTGTGGTTCTGGTCTGTCAATCTTCAAGGAGCCAACTGAAGCCAGTGAGGGACATGGGGAAACTGAGGCTCAGGCTCTGAGCCCGGGGGCGGGGTCCATTCTCTTTCCCTCCTTACTTTGTGATACTTTTCCTTGGACTCATTATTACAGGGCAGCAGAACAGCAAGAGCCACAGGGCCAGGTTAGGGTGTGGGTCTAGCAAATGCACCAGTGAGGCTCCTTGGCAGGTTTTCGGCAGCAAGCCCCAGGCCAACCTGACACCTGGGCTACTCCGAAAGCCACTGCCTCTCCCCTCTTCCCTGACAAATCCCTGGCAGTAGCAGGTAGCTGGTTGAGCATTGCAGGACCCTCCGTCCTACCTCTTCTTGTTCTCTCTCTCTCAATCACAAAAATCAAGGCAGGTAGCGAGACTCTACAGCCTGCACAGATTCAGAAATGCTACTATAAGAACGAATCCAGATATCACCACATCCTAAGAGGTCGCCTCTCCTCCCAAACTTAAGCTTCACACTTTGAAGAAAGATTGTTAATTACACATTATGACACCAATTATATCCCGATGCATTATGAAATGGAATCTTTGCTAAGCAATTTTACTATTTTAATTCTTTTCTTCTACCATTTTTAATAATTATGCTCTGGTTTTTATTACAGTAAGATGCAATTAAGAAAGAAGTCCTTTATATTTTAAATCTATCTCAATTTTTTTATATAAAGAATTCCATAGCTATGCATAATAATGTAGCACACAATATAGCCAAAAGACAAAAGGAGTAGCTTAGTTAAAACTAGATGAATTCCATTTCGGGGGAGAAAAAAATACAAGTCTACTTATTTTGAAAACCCTTAGCATGAGACATTCATTAAAAATATGGAGAATTCCTGATCAAACAAAGACAAAACAAACCACATGCTAGCATGCTCATATGGAAGAGAAAGCTTTATACTATTTAAGGAAGAAGATATAGCAAATCAGTCTCAAAATGCTGAATTTGGGGATTGCTAGCATTCAACCGCCCATGAAGTAAAATGATACCATTACTTAAAGTGAACCCACCCATGCTGAATTACAGTTCCTTTCAAGTATAAGGATAACACCATCTAACATACAGAAGTGTGAACAAGGAAAATTAAACCATTTTAATAAATTTGAGCCACAAATTTCACTCTTCCATGTACTAAAGCTGAGCAATGTGTCGACAACAAGGAGTATTTTTGTGTGATCCCTATGTTATGGTCTTATTCATTCTCTGCTTACCTTCTGCCCCAAAGATCAGCAAACTTTTTTTTTTTTTTTAATAAAGGGCCAAATAGTAAATATTTCAGGCTTTGCAGGCTGTATGTCACAACCACTCAACTCTGCTGTTGTAGCAAGAAAGCACCCACAGACCATAATGCACAAATGGGTGTGGTTGTGTTACAGTAAAACTTTATTTACAGAAACAGGCCCATGGGCTAGATTTGCCGACCATTAGCCCTCAGGGCCCTGGGAAGGACAGGTGAAGCAGAAGGACACTTAGGACATTCCTATAAGAATATGGCAGGAATAAGCAAAGAGATCCAATCAATCAGAATGTATCCACCAAGACATTGAGCATAGCCCATCATACCCAGGAGGATTCTTCTAAGACCAAAACCAAGTCTAGATGCACCAGGTAGGTACCATTTCTCAACAACCATCGTTCTTAAGATACTAGTGTTTCTCCCTCACTGAAGCAGCTTCCACCCCACCACGGGCTTGTCTTCTGAACTGGGTGTCCACTAGCGGTTATGGGACCTCCCCCAACTGCCTAACTCCTTCTGTAGCTGCCAGTACACCAGGGCTGGGGGTGCAGGCTGTGGTCACCAAGTCAAAAGAGGTAACTGGTCTACCAGGGAGTAAACCTGTCCAGCAACTCATAAACTACTGAAGAATGAAGAACTCAGTAGACAGACCTGCCCACTCCCAGCTTTGAATTCCTATCTGCTGAATGGCCAGGGAAAAAGCATACTACCCTATTGAAAACATAACCCTAACCCCAGCAGCACTCTGGGACACTCTAGTATCCTTCCTTGCTTTGCTTTTCACCACAGCATGAATCCCCGTCTGCATACTACAAATTTCATGTAGCCATGCATTCATCTTCTGACTTCACACACACTAGAATAGAAACCCCACGAGGGCAGGAATTGTGTCCTGGGTGCCTGCAACACAGACAGGCATGGGTAAATTCACTCCTTCGTATTCATCTGCCCTGAGTATCACAGATCATTCCTCTTTTCTTGTATCTCTCATTTCTTTACCACAGTTTTCTTTTTCTTACTTCTGTCCTCATTCAATCATGTTAACAGACTTCTGTCTCCTCCTTTCCACTTTACAACTTCCCTTCCTTCCTTTCTCTAACTACCTAGAAACATTTCTTAGGTAGAATTTAGATATCTGAAAGAGGGAGCTATTTTTTTTTTTTGTAGACAGAGTCTCACTTTGTTGACCAGGCTAGAGTGAGTGCCATAGTGTTCTAGCTCACAGCAACCTCAATCTCCTGGGATCAAGTGATCTTACTGCCTCAACCTCCCAAGTAGCTGGGACTACAGGCATGTGCTACCATGCCTGGCTAATTTTTTCTTATCTTTTTCTTTTTTTTTTTTTTTACCAGGAAAAGGCAGTGAGATAATTTTTTATATATATATTTTTTAGTTGGTCAATTAATTTCTTTCTATTTTTAGTAGAGACGGGGTCTTGCTCTTGCTCAGGCTGGTTTCAAACTTCTGCCCTTGACCGTCTCGGCCTCCCAGAGTGCTAGGATTACAGGCGTGAGCCACCACGCCTGGCCTGAGCTATTTTTTATTACTAAGTTTCTACCAAATCTTCACCCCAGTGTCAAATATGCTAACATTCCAGAAGTTCATAACGGTGTTTTAAAAAAAAAAAAAAACTTCATTGATCATCTTTGAAGGCTGATGTGGAACAAAGTCATTATTCTGGCAAATAACAGAAAAGGATCAAGCCCTCATTCTGCCTTTTATATACAAACTACACATCAAGGTATCAAAAAATAAATAAGGTTGAAGTAAAGATTTTCCAGCTAATAAATGCAGAAGACATGACAGAATTAGAATATCACCTCTTTGTAACCCCTAAAGAAAGAACAGATCTAGACATACATTACAGATCCCAGTGGCTGCTGAAACCACGAGGGAAAAAGCTGATGGGGACCCTAATAATGGACGGATCAGACTAACAGCACCTGTCAGTATTAGCATTTCAAAAAGAGATGGAATGTACCACCTGTGGGCAGTTACATAATCATCTATGCAATAGTCTTGCCCCAAAATTAGAAACTGAATCTGATCAAGTCTTTAGTTTTTAGGAAATTGAGGGACAATGAATGTTAAATGACACAGGGATATTGGCAGCAAAATCTACAATGTTGGGAGCTCCAGAGGACAAAAGATCCGGCTTCTTGGCCAAATAAATTGCAAGAGAAAAAAAGAACCTACACATGAAAAGAGACTCAAGAGACACAGTGACCAGATGCAATGTGTGGACTTTGTTTGAATCCTTTGATTACCCTGAGGTATTCTTAACCGACTGCAAAAAAATATTTATAAGACTATCAGGGAAATCTGAAAATGAATATTCAGTGATATTAAGAAATGAACGACTATTCATTTTTGGTGTGTGATGATAGTATTGTGTTCAAGCTTAACAAAAAGAATGCTTTTTTTTTTTTAGAGAGAGCCACACTGAGATATTTACAAGTAAATCTGATTTTCTTCTTAAATCCTCACCCTACTTCAAGCAAACACACAAATGATTTTGGTTGTTTTGATCCTGCAGGAGTCGCTGCTTTTCAAATATACCTATAAATGAGGCAATGCAGAAAGAATAAGGGTTTGACAATCCACAAACACCAGGCACAGATTTGGGGATATATGATAGACAAATAAATGAAAAAGCAAATTCATATATATACCATGATGCCCCAAGAAACTCCTTCAAAGCCTATGACAAGGTGTACATGAGAGTGTAAACTGCTCACCATGGAAGGTCAGGCTTCTGGCAATGGTAACATCTGCAATGCAGCCATCAACCTGGAAGTTAAAAAAAAAACAAACTTCTGAGTGACAAACAGCTTCCACAAAGCCCATCCACTTTATTTCATAGAAGAAAAAAAAGTGCATCAGCCCGAGCTAACAGCAGAGGAAAGAAACAAAGGACTCAGAATTAGAAGCAGAGGGACACAGCAACCCAGGACTTTAAAATAAAGACAAAGAGTGCACTGGGGCATCACCCTAATGCAGCCTTCCTCAGTAACAATAGTTCACCCAGGCTCAGAATCCTGTTAAAGAAAGCAAGAAGAGCCATGCAGATGCATTTTTATTAAGATGGTTAAAATTTTAGAAGTGAATATATTCTCTTTTTTTAATTAATTAATTTTTTTTATTTTACCATATTATGGGGGTACAAGTGTTAAGGTTGCATATATTGCCCATGCCCCCATCCCCCCTCGAGTAAGAGCTTCAAGTGTGTCCATCCCCCAAACGTTGCACATCTCACTCATTATGTTTGTATATACCCATCCCCTCCTCCCCCCTCCCACCTGCCTGACACCCGATAAATGTTACTCCTATATGTCCACTCAGGTGTTGATCTGTTAATACCAATTTGCTGGTGAGTACATGTGGTGCTCGTTTTTCCATTCTTGAGATACTTCACTTAGTAGAATGGGTTCCAGCTCTATCCAGGAATATACAAGAGGTGCTATATCACCATGAGATATCACTTAGCTCCAGTGAGAATGGCCTTCATCAAAAAGTCCCCAAACAATAAATGCTGGAGTGGATGCGGAGAGATAGGAACGCTCCTACACTGCTGGTGGGACTGCAAACTAGTTCAACCTCTGTGGAAAGCAATATGGAGACATCTCACCGCGATACAAGTAGATCTACCATTTGATCCAGCAATTCCACTACTGGGCATCTATCCAAAAGATCAAAAGTCACTTTATGAAAAAGACACCTGCACTCAAATGTTTACAGCAGCACAATTCATAATTGCAAAGATGTGGAAACAACCCAAGTGCCCATCAATTCATGAGTGGATTAATAAAATGTGGTATATGCATACCATGGAGTACTACTCAGCTTTAAGAATATATTCTCTTAATAAAGGAGGGAACAGGTTTCAAGGAAAGGCAGAATTAAGATGAGTGAGTAACAACAGTTAAGCCAGATTTCAGGCTTGAGATCAAGGCAGGGCTTCTTAGCAGTGAGAACCAGCCTACCAGGCGAGGAGGACAGGGGACTGAGACCCTGTGGTAAGCAGTGATCTCAGCACAGGTCTCGAGATTGGGTGAGGTTGGACCAGAGGTCTTTGAGGATCTCAAACAATTCCAAGGTTTTAAGGTGGGTACAGTTAAAGAAAAAAATATTCTGGCACTTTTTAAAAAAAATTATGGTAAGGCAGACATTACTCAGGACTATTGCAACAGGTAGGTGTAAAGGCTATTGAAATAGAGAGAAAGATCAAACTCAACTCCAAATGCAGCAAAGACAGCTGAGATTTATAGCCAATGAGCAGAATAACGGAGTCAGTACAGAGGAAAATTGCTAAGAAGGGACATAAATGTCAGAGGGATTCTTGCCAAACCAACTTAACAGGATTCTTGCTAAAGGCAGGTCAAGGACTTAGACAACAAAGGTCGGGGAAGAGGAACTTGATCAGATATGGACAGTGATCAGGTATAAGGGTGGGGGGAGGGGGTTCTCTAAACTGATTTAGCAGGATTCTTGCTAAAACTGGCTGGGAAGGCCTAAAGAAGCTATGGAGGTGGGCGAGCAAGAGGCCTAGTTGAGAAGGGGGCTCAGAGAAGCCTCACTCAAGCATGGTCCAGGAGAGAGTCTTAGTTAGTAATATATATATATATATATATATATATATATATATATATATTTTTTTTTTTAGGCAGAGTCTCACTCTGTTGCCCAGGCTAGAGTGCCATGGCATCAGCCTAGCTCACAGCAACCTCAAACTCCTGGGCTCAAGTAATCCTCCTGCCTCAGCCTCCTGAGTAGCTGGAACTACAAGCATGCACCATCATGCCCAGCTAATTTTTTATATTTTTTAGTTGTTTTTGGCTAATTTCTTTCTATTTATAGTAGAGACGAGGTCTCGCTCTTGCTCAGGCTGGTCTCGAACTCCTGAGCTCAAGCAATACTCCCACCTCAGCCTCCCAAAGTGCTAGGATTACAGGCGTGAGCCACCACACCCGGCCTTGTTAGTAATATTGATAGGAACTCCAGGGTACAAACAGAGCTCCTGACACCTAGAGGGGCTGCCCAGGGTCACAGAGAGGAACAGGCAGAAGCTGGGAGCAGAATGCAGACCTGCCAGCCCCAAGCTCCTAACAGCCTGCACTACATAACACTTGTAAATTTCCCAGTTGCTTCCTCACATATCATTTCCCTGTTTTGCAAAATCTAAAAATGGCCATTTCTATACATCAAGCTACCATATGATAAGGAAAAACGACCTTTGAACATAATGCCATGTGAGCAATTTATATACCATTCCCTGTGATACTGAGGCAGGTTGGTTCATCACCATGAGGGCTACCGAAGCCTTTCAAAGTGGCCTTGTAATGATAGGCACACAAATAAAATAAGAGAAAAGGGAGAAAAAAAATAAAAGAATGGATTTAAAAGCATCTCAAAAACCCAGGACGCTTTTGATCACTAACAGGATTACAAAACTTCCCTCCCACAAGCTGAGCAATATCCGATGCTGTCCAAATCCCAGGGAGAACATTTAAGGATGACCCAAGTGCCTTCCTTGCTCTCAAAAGCACCATCTACTTACTGGATAGAAGTTATTTAAGAATCTACCAGAGCAATACACTAAATACTCCCAGGTCACCCTTTGGACAACGTCCCATCCTTTTCCTCTGGGGTCTGTGCCCTGGAAGGCTGCCCTTGACTGAGAGGGAAAAAAACAGAGAACCTAATTTTTAAGCTAAATGTCAAGGTATGTGTATGGGGACAGGGCCGTGTCCAAGGAGGCTCTGAGTGTAAGGGTGTCAATAAAAGCCCAGTATTCCTCTATGCAAAATTTTGTGTACATGGACATTTTTCTGCAAAGAAAGATCTAGAAAGCAAAGGGTCAAGAATTTCCTTGCGGCCAGGCGCGGTGGCTCACAACTGTAATCCTAGCACTCTGGGAGGCTGAGGCGGGAGGATTGCTCGAAGACAGGAGTTTGAAACCTCTGAGCAAGAGCAAAACCCCATCTCTACTATAAATATAAAGAAATTAATTGGCCAACTAAATATATAGAAAAAATTAGCCGGGCATGGTGGCGCATGCCTGTGTAGTCCCAGCTACTCGGGAGACTGAGGCAGCAGGATCGCTTGAGCCCAGGAGTTTGAGGTTGCTGTGAGCTAGGCTGACGCCATGGCACTCACTCTAGCTTGGGCAACAAAGCAAGACTCTGTCTCAAAAAAAAAAAAAAAACTGATAGTTTAAAAAAGAATTTCCTTGCATTCTGAAAAGTTGACCCAAAGATGTGAAGAGGCAATGTTGCAAGAGAAAACAGCTCAGAGATGACCACTGGTCTCCCCAGGAGAAAAACAATGAACAGGCAGCTGGTGGGTACCCGTGTCATCAGTCCCACAAACAGGAACAGAACCTCTTCCCGCCCCAGGGCGGGGGGAGCTGGGGCCAGAGGAGGGACCACCGCCCTGCTCAAGGAGGCAGCTGGGATGGCGCCTTCCTGTGAATCTCTCTCAGCTCTCTCCCAACACGCAAGTGACATTTGCAAAGCTCATCAGCTCAGCAGGTGTTGGAGACACGAGCAAAAGCAAAACAGTTCCAGGGCTGAGGAAAATCTCATCCTGATGTTCTGAAACCTCCAGGCTGCTGAGGCACCGCAGAGTGCGGAGGCAGAAAGCCAGGAGGTGAAAATACTCTGGGACAACGAAACGGTAGAGCTGACCACACAGGTGGGCGCCACCAAGTCCAGCAGTTGCCAGCAGGGCCGCCCTCCCCCCTCCCACCCCAACCCCCAACCCCCGGCAGCAGCCAGCCCTTCTAGAGCCCAGAATGCAGGCCCAGACTCACTAAGTCGTCTCCCCCATTGCGACACAGAAATGATTATTCAGGATGCACCTCACAGGGGCGTTGTGTGGTCAGTGAGAAAAGGTGACTCTTGTGTCACCACCGAAACCCGGTAAATGCCTTCCCCGGCGTGTTTAGGTTTCATAGTAGAGCTCGTCTCTGTTCCCTTCCCTGCTGGGGTAGTCACAGGTACAAACAAACAGGGTGACAAGAGACTGATGGAATCAGCCTGCCAATCCGACACCAGGGCCAATGGCACAGGGGAGTGACAAGCCACCCAGGCAGCGGCACCTGAGAGCGGCCAGAGCCTGGAACTCTCGGGAGCCCTACAGTGATGTCCCTTCCTGTGCTGCTGTCCCCTTTCCAGCAGCAGCAGTGGCAGAAGCAGCCTGTTGCGGTTAAGAGCCTGGCTCAGGAGCCTTGGCTGACACTTGCTCAAGGTCACAGGGTGGCCTTGCCCTAAGTGATAGCGTCCCTCTGTGACTTGGTTTCCTTATCTATAAATCAGGTATAACCATAATCATTGTACCTGTCTTTTTGTGAGGCTTAAATAAATGCATGCAAAGTTCTCAGAATGGCGTCTGGTGTGCAGTGATAACTCAATAGACGCTGGCTGTCACGTGGCCCAGCACATTTTAGCAAGTTTCCAAGAGCCACGTGACAAAGAGGTCTGTATGCTCCCAAGAGCAGCTAAATGCTGGCACCACCAGCCCACCAGCCAAGCACCACATGTCCTTGATTCCAAGATGGGTTCTGCATTTTCATGTTCACTAATAAAATTACAATAGACATGCCCATGTAACATAGATGTTCTCATCTGTTAAGTGGGCACAATAGCAACACTCAGCTAATGGGGTTGGTGGAGGACCAATATTAATCAGGAATTAATATATGCAAAACATTTTTACTGGGGCTTGGCACGGAGCACTCATCAGAAACTATGCTCTGCAGGTATTGCATCACTGCAGTAATTGATCTGACCTGCTGTGGGCCTTCCCCTCCAAACAAATTCTTCCTTATCCCTCGATTGATCTAGGGGTCCCCTGACCATAGCACCAAAGATGCCATGGGGTCTGGAGCTGCCAAGTAGAACGGCTGGGGCCTTGGTAACAGAAAGATGCTGCAGAGTTTCAGGCATTTGCTGGAGTTTTATCATCCTGTTGGCTTCCGTCCGAGAACCAGCAAGTTGCAAAAAGAACATGGTTTGGAAGTTGCTGAGTTGCATATGAACTCCCAGGTTTATGTTTTTGGCCATGGAGTAATTTTCAGGTTAGCTTCTCGGTGGCCCTTGGAAAGCAGCTGGCCTCCCGTCACTCTGAGAGGTCCCCATGGCAGATGAACCGTTAGCAGGAGTGCATGAGGAAGCCAACCAGACCTGGGGGCAGCAGGAAGTGGGTCCCTGTACAGCCAAGGTCAAGCAAAAACTGAGGCAATTCATAAACCAATGACCTCCACTGTCCATAACAAAGTCTGCAATAAGTTTCATAAAGTCATTATTTTCCTTTCCTCTGCTTCCTCGCTGCACTTGGAGACTTGGAGAATATTAAACAAACAAGGGTACATTCAATGAAAGGTCAACCCCTAAGGACACAGCTCTGGGTCAGACCATCTGATTCAAATCCAAATCCCATCAACTATTATCTATGTGGCCTTGGGCCAGTCCCCAACCACATTGTGCCTCCATTTCCTCATCTGTAAGATGAGGACACCAGTAGCTAATAGAACTAAATGAATCAATACACATGAAGCTCTTGGAAAAGAGAGCAAGCTGGGTATGGTGGCTCACACCTGTAATCCCAGTGCTTTGAGAGGTGGAGGCGGGAGAATCTCTTGAGCCCAGGACTTCAAGACCGGCCTGAGCAACATAGCAAGACCCTGTCTCTACAAAAAATAAGAAAAAATAGACAGGTGTGGAGGTGCATGCCTATAAATCCCAGCTACTAGGGGGGCTGAGGCTGGAGGATCACTTGAGCCCAAGAGTTTGAGGTTGCCATGAGCTATGATGATGCCACTGTGCTCCAGCCTGGGAGACAGAGCGAGACCATGTCTCTAAAAAAATAAAATAAAAAATTTTAAACAAAGAAAGGGGGCAGACACACAACAAGCACTCACAAACCTTGAGCCCCTGTTATTCTACAGCACGCGCGTGCACCCCAGGAACCCCTCAGGGAAAACCTGCTTCTGCAGAACCATGGAGGGTAGGTAGGGATTGGTGTCTTTTCCAGCTTCCTGCAGCCAGTGAGATGGGAAGACAGTAGGGGACCCACAGAACAGAATTCAAATTGCAGCCACTTCACATACAAGCTGTGCGGCCGTGAGCTAATGATGACGTTCTCTGAACCTCGTGTTCCTCACCAGCTCTGTGGGGTTTAGCTACTTCACGACACTGTCGTGAGAAATGAGAACACGGCGTGTAGGCATTAAATAAATCTTACTTTTCATCTCTTCTTATTCCCTGGTGTGCAAACAGTCGATTCCTGCAACTCTCAGAAAAGGTTGTCACCCACCTAGCTCAAAGCCCCACGGCGCACTGAGACCCCATGACCAGGGTCTTAGCAAGACCTGGCCCATGGCCTGTCCTCCAACGCTAAGATGTCACCCAGCCATTTTCCACCAAAGGCAGAGAAAGCAGGAGTCAGCAAAACCCAGGAGAAAAGCGGGGAGAAGCCTAGGTTTGGGAGTCCTCCTCAGCAAAAGCCTGACTCTAACCAAAAGTTAAGGGGACTATCTCACAGCTACTTCCTTCATGAGGTGGCGTCTGAATTATTAGCAAGAGAGGCTAGAGAAGGTCATTTTCATATAAACATCTGAGCGATGAAGAATGTAGATAAATGTCAAAAACAATGCCTAACACGGCTGCCTGCTGTTTGCTTACACAGCTTTTTCCTTCTTTAGACAAATGACAAAAACGTCAGCACTTCTGAATATCAATCATCTTCAATTAAGACGTTTCTGTTGGAAAGCACTTTTGGCAGGACCAACGAAATATCTGCCACTGTTCTCCGACTTGGATCTTTCAAGGTTGGCAGGGCGATTTATTTTTGTTGATTAAACAAAATACAAATGGAAAGGACCTAAAAATTGATTAGCCAATTAAACTCAATGATTCTCAACAATGAAATGTGCATTATTAGCTTTGCCAGAGTTATAAAAACGTCTCCTAGCTTTACTGCTGTTTTCAGAATTTACACCATTGATATTTGTGCTGACAGAAAGATTAAGTAAGGACTGGATTATGCAAAATTTGTCTCCTCTTTTGCTGGAACGGAAGGAAGAGAAACGATTAAAGGCTTGGGTCATTTCAGGAAGAACATCTGCACCGCATTCGGGATTCTTGAAAGAATGATGTGGGTTGAGCGAGGGAGCTGTTGTCACTCATGTTGTTCCTTAGTAAATTACAGATTCACTAATAGGGGCCAATTTGTTGAGATGACAACAGTCATAAATATCCAGATTCCTCGTTTTCTCTTTTCATTTTCCAAGGGGATGAGTGTCCAGGCAGGCGGCCGACCACACCACAGCTATCAGATGCTTTTTTGCAAAATGGACCAACGCACAGGGGGAGCACCATGAGCCTATGTCGGCCCAGAACAGTTTTTCTTAATTGCCACCGCGAGGTCAAGATCACAACCGCAATAAATTCACTTACCATAGCCATAACCCAGGGCAACAGAACGCTGACGCTACCCGGTGGTCAGAGCGTGGACACTGCAGGCTGCTATGCATTTTTAAACTTGATTGTACATAATTGTTAATCACCGACGCATTCTCCAACCCTCCTGGGCTGGAACATGTTGCTAGGCAACCAATTTTGCTCTAGATACTTTCTGAAAGCTAGCGAGGCAACAACCAAGTCTCAACAAAGCAAACACTAACCATCAGAGACAGATACCAATAAAAGAGAGTTGCCCGGCTTCCTGACAGCACGTCGCTCCCGTCCTTCCGTAGTGCAGACACGTGCTTCCCATGCCTTGCCACTTACAAGGCAGCTACCTCAGCTCCAACTGAGTGGAAACAGCCCTTTTGGTGGTTCAATTTGGCAGTTCATATGGTTCAACCTAATAACTTCAAAGAGGGAGGTTTCC
This sequence comes from Microcebus murinus, assembly GCF_040939455.1. Classification (NCBI taxonomy): domain Eukaryota; kingdom Metazoa; phylum Chordata; class Mammalia; order Primates; family Cheirogaleidae; genus Microcebus; species Microcebus murinus. The sequence goes on along the minus strand of NC_134104.1, from coordinate 12,639,130 downwards.
ACAGACTCTGAAATAGAGGGACTATTTCCTACCGCTAGCATGATCCCGACCGTGTTCTGCATCAATATCACATCATTTACCTCGTCCACACGTTCCCTGAAGTTCTTTTTATAAGAGATAGTTGGGAGAGGCAATCTTCTGGCAAATGCCTAAATAAGAAGTCACATTTATTTTTCCATGTTAGATGGATCCCAATTTGTTAGGATTTGACTATTTCTCAAATAATACAACCACACATTCCCTACCTTTTCAAATGCTCAGAGTCACAGGAAAAGGGGACTATATGTATTGCTCCTAATTTGAGATTGGGAACACCAGAGGACATTCTGAACATGAGAACGGAACAGCCCGGTGCATGAAAGAAGTTAATTTAGGAAGAAAGAGGAGGGAAGGCAGGACCACTGGTATCACGGAACATGATATTATTCCCAGGAAACAAGTGAAGGCTAATGACTCTCCCTGTCCAAGGCAGCAGAGAGCTCTGCAGCCAGGAGTGCTAAAGAAACAGAACGGCCCTATGTTAGTTCACAGAATATCCCCAGGAGGCATTTGGAATCACTGTTGGGAGTCCTGAATAATGACCAGCTTAGGCAGTGCATATGCGCAGATAATTAACATCATTAGGAAAGAATCGTAAAAATTATTAGGTAAAGGGAAAACTCACAGTGAAGTTTAAGGGTAGATTCTGGCCTTATAGAGCAATTTTGAATAGCTGTGCAATTGTTAGTTTTCTAGCAACCAAAATTAATTGTACCTAGAATTATTAAGTAACTAGACACATGTAAACTTTCCACTGGGCAAATGGCAAATTGTCTTAGAAGACAATAGAAAGTTTATCACCATGCCCAGATGAGTCCTATTAAAGTAGAACCAATCTTTCTGTTTAGTCTGGATTTGTTTTATTACCTACTTGGAAGTAAAAAGTTTAAAAAAAAATCAAATACAAAAATATATAAAGTTGAAAGTGAACATTTTCTCTTTAACTCATGGCCACACTCATTTTCATTCTCCACAGGTAACCACCAATTTGAATGCTTGCTTTTTACAAAAGTCGTATCGTAATACATATCCTGGCAACTTGCTTTTTCACTCAACATTATAGCATAGAAGCTAATTTTAAATGGAGTCTCTGGAGCAGTCAACATTCACCAGCCAATTTGGCCACAATTTCAAATTAAGTCTGCTTAGATAGTAAGAATCATCCCCCTTCTCTAAGTTTACAACAACTTAAAGACCACCAAAAGCATGCCCAATTATTCAGCTCCCCAAAAGCTCCAAGGCACACTGCTGGAAGCCCAAGGAAGAGGAAAGACATTTTCCAACCCCCCAGGCATGTCTGAGGATGTTCAGCCCAACACAAATGGGGTGCCCAACAGGCAGCCATTTAGCGTCACAGATGGGTAGCTTAAGTTGGATTCCCAAAAGAAAGATATCTATATTACCCCAAAAATTAGATAAATGAAGTCCAGAAACACAGAAGACTTAAATAAATATCCACAGACAACTGCTAAATTAGATTCTGAAGCTCACTGCTACACACCGGGAGAAGCATGTTATTTCAACAGGGACATTTTTAACCACCTGTCAGGGAAATTGCCAGCACGCCGGGAACCAGCAACTATTGAGACAGGGAACAACAAAAACACCTTTGTGAGCATTAGGACTGTCACAACTGTGGTGTGTACAACTTGGATTTCACATTGGTCCCACTCGAGGATGACTAAGCCACATCAGATGTTGTGTTTTCTTTTCTTGAATTCTCGACACCATTGTGCTAATCTCAATTCAACAAACAGACTCTAAGAAAGTCACTTCCCCTCTCCAGTCACTAGTTTTCTTGTCCATAAAATAAGAGGACTTGACAAAGAAACTCTAAAATCTGTAATAGGATTTATGCTAGTGATTCTGTTTGGTTAAAACTATGTGTGTGGATGGATGGATGGATGGATGGATGGATGGATGGATGGATGGATGGCAGGCAGGCAGGCAGGCAGTGGGCTGCTGGAGTGGGTTTGTACAGGCTTGTGACCAATTGTTACAGTTTTAGCAATCTTGTGGACCAGTTGACTTCATGTCAATGGATTATTGGCATGATGGGAAATTTTACAGCATGGAAACTGACAAACACTACACATCAGGCCTTTTTGTTCACCCGGGGAAGGCAATTTACCAACATGCCGCTGATGGAAGGGAAAGAGGAAGGATAAAAGAAAGGGGACAGGGGAGCAGGTGTGGTGGCTCACACCTGTAATCCTAGCACTCTGGGAGGCTGAGGCGGGTGGATTGTTTGAGCTCAGGAGTTCAATACCAGCCTGAGTAAGAGCGAGACCCCATCTCTACCAAAAATAGAAAGAAGTTAATTGGCCAACTAAAATATACAGAAAAAATTAGCCAGGCATGGTGGCACATGCCTGTAGTCCCAGCTACTCAGGAGGCTGAGGCAGGAGGATCGCTTGAGCCCAGAAGTTTGAGGTTGCTGTGAGCTAGGCTGATGCCACGGCACTCTAGCTCAGGCAACAGAGTGAGACTCTGTCTCAAAAAAAGAAAGAAAGGGGACAAAGGGACAGTACCTGTACAAAGTCCTCTGTGTGGGCCCCCCTTCCTGTCTCCATGCTGATGTACTTAATATTTTCTCTGCCCGAATCCACTTTACCCCCTGGGACTCCTTGCCCAAAGGCATCCCCTCTTTCAGAAAAGCCATCCCTGAAATCTGCCCTGCATCTGAGAAGCCCCCCAACACCTCTCAGAGCCTGCAGTCATTACCTCCCTCTGCCTTCCTGGGGGTCGCCTACCATGCGGGTTGCCCACTGTCCATTTGTCAGCCCCAGCAAATCGGCAGCTAATTCAGGACGGCAAACACACATTTTAGCTCTTGCCCAGCACAAAGACAGGCACACGGTCGCCATCCGATCAATGCGCTTTGAATTAAAGCAATGGTTTTAGCTGCCAGGCAGAGCAAAAACGTCTGATGATAAAAGGTTCAGCCTGCAAGAGCTGCACTTATTCTACCCTGGTCCTCGCCGGGTAGGTAGTAGGAGATTTTTCAAGAGCTTAAGCTTTTCCAGTCCACTTTCCCTTAGATCGTGGTTTTCCATTAAACCAATTAACCTACATTTGTCACAAAACAGTGCAGTGTGTCACTGACCCACTTTGTTTCATTTCTTTGCTACTCAATGACATGCACATGTCACCACGAATTGTGTTTTTAAATAAGGAATTAAATATATCTGTCCTGGATTTACCCAAGGGAACACTAGGATACACCCTCAGGTTCCATTGCCTAATCCACTAAAGTGGCTTGGAGCAAACCGCTTACACTCTCTCATCCTTAGCTGCCTAATCCATTAAATGAAGACAGAAGAGTAGGAATAGCACAGGCAAGAAGCCACCACCCCACCCTGTGACAGAGCAAAGGCGGACACACCAGCCCTGACCTCAGTGGTGCCCCAAATTACTGCAAACGGAGCCACACACACCTGTCACCTTTGGAAGGAGGGAAGGCAAGTGTCTGAGTCTCCTCGTAGTCTGGGTGGCTTAAGCAACAGAAATTTACTCTCTCGCTTTTTTGGGAGGCTAGAAGTCCATGATCGAGGTGCTGTCAGGGTAGGTTTCTGGTGAGGCCTCTCCTTGACTTGTGGACAGCCACCTTTTTTCTTTGTCCTCACATGGCCTCTGCTCTGCACATAGACAGACAGACAGACAGACAGAGTGCTCTGATAAGGACACCAGCCCCATTGGATTAGAGCCTCAGCCTTATGACCTCATTTAACCTTAATCATCTCCTTAAAGGCCCTATCTCCAAAGACAGTCACATGGGGGGGGGTTAAACATATGAATTCTGGGGAGTGGAGGGACACAATTGAGTCCATAACAGAAGGAAGCTACCCAGCACATACTGGTTATTAACACCTATTCCTACTGAGGAAAGGAATTTTTCTCCACACTCCTGGAAGAAAATGTATACGAGAAAAAACTAGGCCTCTGGTGTAGGTTGAATTGTTTCCCCCCCCCCAAAAAAAATTCATGTTGAAGTCCTAACCTCCAGTTCCTCAGAATGTGACTTTATTTGGAGATAGGGTTATTGCAGATGTAATTATTTAAGATGAGGTCATCCTGGAGTAGGATGGGTCCCTAATTCACTACGACTGGTGTCCTTATCAAAAGGGGAAATCGAGACACAGACAGGCACACAGGGGGATGCCACTTGAAGATGAAGGCAGAGATGGAGGTGATGTGTCTACACACCAAAGAGCGCCAAAGAGAAACTAGGGGAGGGTACCAGAAACTAGGGGAAATGCATGAAACAGAGGTGTTGACCCACCAACACCTGGATCTTGGATGTCTGTCCTCCAGAACCGTAAGATGATAAATTCCTGTTCTTTAAGCCACTCAGTTTGTGTCACTTTGTTATGGCAGTCCCAGGAAATGAATACAACCTCCCTTTTCAACATCTCCTAACTGGTTTCTCCCAGGGAGGAAGGGGACCGTGCTGGTTGGCGAAGTCAGGAGAAGATACTGAGCACACGTTGCCCAGCACCTTCTGGGCTCTGCCTTCTGGGAGCCGACCAGCCTCGGAACTCGCCTTCTCCTTTTCCACCAGACCCCCGAGGTCCCCAAGGCCCTACAAGTGGGCAGGAGTAGGGAGCAAGGCCAAGCCCACTTGGCCTCACTTCTTAGCCTGTTCTCCGGCCAGTTTTATCAATAATTATACGGATATTTTCACCTCCGTCTGTCTGAATTCCAAGTTAAATTCATCGATTGATTCTAAGTTCTGGGAGGAGAAGGAGGCAATTAATTATCACCCTTCAAATGCCTGCAGTGACCTTCACTCACACAGTTCCGTCACTGCAGCCTGGTAACGTCCCCACTGATCTCCACGTACAAGCCAGCTAGGCTCCTGAGGGTTTTGTCTTTTGGCCACGGCACAGGAATATTGGGTAGGAGTCCAAGCCAGGGCCTCTCTAACAGCAAATCCTACACTCTTTCCAACAAAAGCACCATTCTGACTTATTATAGCAGGTCAAGTATTCATCAAGAAGAGAAAGAAAAAAAATGTCCAAGTACAATCCTACCTGTCCAGAAGCTACTTGGATAGGGACAATCTTGGCCTGCAGATTCCAGTGGGCTGCCACTATGGAAAATTGGGTGAGTGAGAATCACCACTTCCCACCATAGACCTATTTTCCCTCTCCCTCTCTTCTCTGCTTTCCTTGTACCTGCCAGTAGTCTAGACTTGCTGGTGACAGCCAGCATCGTGTAACTTCAGAGGTAAGGAGGTGGGAGTACTTTGACATGAATTGCTTTGTAAGAAAGCAATAGGTTGATTTGTGGACAGCCACCTTTTTTCTGTGTCCCCACATGGCCTCTCCTCTGCACACACTCAGACAGACAGAGGGAGTGCTCTGGTGTCTCTTCCTCTTCTTATAAGGACACCAGCCCCATTGGATTAGAGCCTCACCCTTATGACCTCATTTAACCTTAATCATCTCCTTAAAGGCCCTATCTCCAAAGACAGTCACATGGGGGGCAGGGGGGGGTTGGTTAAACATACCAATACCTAAGTCCAAATTATAGAACAGAAGAACTCCACTGCTGTTGACTCATCAGCTTACCTGCAGAGGCAACGGAAGATGTAGACACACTAATAATAAAATTTAATCTAGAGCTATACAAACTTCTACACAGAAGTTCAAACAGAATCAACACCACAAGAAAAGGTACCATGTGATTCCACATTATCTAGTTGACTAAAAGCTAAAGGGGGGAGCAATAGTATCATGTGGTTACAAAAAGAAAAACGGGGAAATGCATGTTTGATTATTTATTTTTATTTTTATTTCAGCATCTTACGGGGGTACAAATGTTTAGGTTACATATATTGCCTTTGCTCCGACCAAGTCAGAGCTTCAACTGTGTCTAACAGAGCCTCAGATGGTGCTCACCGCACCCATTAGGTGTGAATATACCCATCCCCTCCTCCCACCTCCCATCTGCCCGACACCTGATGAATGTTATTACTATGTGTGCACATAAGTGTTGATCAGTTAATACCAATTTGCTGGTGAGTACATGTGGTGCTTGTTTTTCCATTCTTGTGATACTTCCCTTAGTAGAATGGGTTCCAACTCTATCCAGGAAAATATAAGAGGGACTAGATCACCCTTGTGATTTGTGGCTGAGTAGAACTCCATGGTATACATATACCACATTTTATTAATCCACTCACGTATTGATGAACACTTGGGTTGTTTCCACATCTTTGCCATTGTGAATCGTGCTGCTATAAACATTCGAGTGCAGATGTCTTTTTTATAAAATGTCTTTTGTTCATTTGGGTAGATGCCCAGTAATGGGATTGCTGGATCAAATGGTAGTTCTACTTTTAGCTCTTTGAGGTATCTCCTTATTACTTTCCACAGAGGTTGAAAATTGCACACTTTAAATCCTAATAATGCATCTAGGAAAAGGGAAGTGAATGGTCAAAGCCCAGCTGGAATAATGGGATCAGTTATAGGAAACCAAACCCATTTCAAAGAAGTCTTTGACCATCTGGAGAATAACCCAGGAAGAAAACAGCAAAGATCCCGTGTGATCTAAAAACAAAGTCCAAGAAACGAGAGTGGGAGGAAATGGCGAGCCTAAAAACAGAGGCGGAGAGAAGACATGGCAATGACCTTCAGACACTCGTGGGCTCTTAGGCCAACAGGTGCCATCACTGAAGAAGAGTTTCAACTCAATGTAAGTTGAAATTAGAGATGTCCCAGAAAACGGAAAGGGGTTGCTTTGCAATAAGATTTTGTGGGAGGACAGACAGAGGCCCGGGCTCAGGGATATTATAAGAGGGACTCCTGCATTAAGAAGACAGGGAGCTTGGACGACCATCCCTGTCCTCCTCACTCAACAAGACCTAACCCAGATGCCAAGGGTACAGCTGACATCTCCAAGTTGAGCCATAGCTCTTTGCTGGGGGGACCTGTCCCACATTATGAACTGTTTTTACTCAAAACACTTCTGACACCAAATGTGTGGGGCTTTTCCTCCCACCAACCAATTCTCCAATGCTCGGGACACCAACGAGGGGTCCTGCAATTCAATACTGGCACTAACTGTGCAGATTTAGCACAGACGCCACTGGTTAAGGGCTCAGTCCTGCAAGGCTGCCCCCACCTCAGATGCAAGCTACAAATGGGGAGCCCAGGGTACCCACACTTCTGCTTTGCCAGCTACAAATCCTGCAGTTTCCATGTTCTTCTCCCCAGGCCCAATAATCTGCTAGAACAGCTCACCGAATTCACAAAAACACTTGACTTACTATTACCGGTTTATTATAAACAACACAACGCAGGAATAGCCAACTGTGAGAGATGCAGAGGGCACGGTAGGGGATAGGGATGTAGTGGTCCTACACCCTCTCTGGGCATGCCACCTCCAGGACCAACATGTGTTCCCCACCCAGAAGCTCTCTGAACCCCGCAGCTGAGAGATCTCATGGTGTGATTGAGTAAATCATTGGCCATTGGTGATTAACTAAATCTCCTAAAGGGGAGCATGGAGGTGAAAGCTTCAGCCGTCTGATCCCATGCTTTGGTCTTTCTGGAGACCTGCCCCCATGCTGAAGCTGTCTAGGATCCCCCCCCCCCAGCTGCCAATCAACACATGAATACACAAAAGAAAGACATTCTCTCACTCCAGAGGTTCCAAGGATTTTAGGAAGTGTGTGCCAGGAACCTGGCCAAAGACCAAATATATATTTCTTATCATGATATACATCTTGAACAGAAATCCTGCCTTGCACATAAACCTAAAGAGGGGACCTTCTTGTCACCTGGGCTAAATCAGGCTGGCATGAGGCAATCAAGAAAGGGTGTATTTTTTCGCCCGGAGGCTGTGGCCGTTTGTTTTGTTTCTGTCTGGTGCCGGCTGCTGGAGGGAGGTGGGAGGAGAGTGCAGAGTGGGCGCACACAAGCACAACACAAGGGTGACACAGCACGCAAGCTGACACCCACGGACACGCCCACCCGCCAGCCCATGTCCATCTGGCAAGCGAATTTTCGACTTGCCAGTCCTCCACTAAACCAGAAGCACCCCCAGTTGAGGCCACCCTAATGCTGAAAACATTGTGGGAGCCCTTGGCAGGGGCTCAGAGCAGCAGAAGGACTGTACGAACCATTAAATTAAAATAAGATAGGATTCTACTAACTGAGCAGCTACTGTGTCAGGCACTAGAACAGGCATCCTCAAACTACGGCCCTCAGGCTACATGCGGGTATTTTTGCCCGTTTGTTTTTTTACTTTAAAATAAGATATGTGCAGTGTGCATAGGAATTTGTTCATAGTTTTTTTTTTAAACTATATTCCGGCCCTCCAATGGTCTGAGGGACAGTGAACTGGCCCCCTGTTTAAAAAGTTTGAGGACCCCTGTACTAGAATCATCATTGTCAGACTGGTGATGACAGTGCTGTACCTATTTCACCCATGAGGACAGAGAGGCTCAGACACTTAGTGACCTGTCCCAGGCCACACAGCTGGTAAATGGAGGAGGACATGGACCCAGATGTATCTGACCCCACAGGCCATGGTCTCAGCGTCACAGCACGCCAGGCTGCCTCTCATGGCTCCTTCCCTTCAGTCCTCAGATTTGTGTTTAAAAAGAAGGAGGCGTTTTATAAACATAAGTGAACAGAAGCAGGCCAAAACCAACAGGTCCCGAAGCAAATGGTGCTGCAGTCCCCACCACCCTGGGATCAAACACCCTCCCTCCCGTTTGTTTGATGAAATCTGAGGTCTAGAAAAGACACATACGCAACTGCACCCCACGCTTCAACCCGAAAGATGCAATGTGTAAAAGACAGAGTGAGTCCTGTGCCAAGAAGTTGTAGCCAATTTATTTTCGTCTCAATGTTAAGACAGCCAGCACCAGGTTGAGGCTGAGAAATGCTCCTTCTAATTAAAACTTTATTTTCAAACACATGTCACAGTTTCAACATGGTGAGACTCATTTCTTGCTATGTGGATTTCTAAGAGTAGAAGCAGCTGCTTCTACTGACAGTTTCTTCCATTCATTTTGGGACAACCAGAGGATCCTAAGGGGCAAAGATTGGTTGTTATGCCCAGGGCAGGAGCAACGGGAGCCCGGAGAGCACTCAAGGGAACTGCAAAATCAAAAACAAGGAGAGACTATCGTAAACCTAGCTAATATTGCAAGAGCCACTTCTTCATGACAGAGTCTGCAGTGTGACAAATCTGCACATGCATGTAGGACCAGAGATGACGTGTCTTGTCCCCACAAAGTGGAAAAGCGGAGTCCAGCCTGAGAACTCCAAGCAGGTCCAATGCAGTCTTGGAAAAACGAAGTGAACCAGCATGCCTGGTCATTGCTGAAAAAGGAGTCACAAAACCCACTGCCTAGTGCACTCACTGCATAGACTGAAACCTTGTGTCCACCCCCGACACACAAAATTCACACGTTCAAGTCCTCACCCACAACATGATGGTATTTGGAAGTGGGGCCTTTAGGAGGTCATGAGGATGGGGCTCTCATCAATGGGATTAGTGCCCTTAGGAATGAGACCCCAGAGAACTCCCTTGCCCTTCCACCACGCGTGACACGGCAAAAGTTGGCTGTCCATGAACCAGGAAGCAGGCCCTCACCACACATGAATCTGCTGGCACCCTGAGCTTGGGCTTCCCAGATGCCAGAACTGTGCTATTTATAAGCCACCCAGTCTATGCTATTCTATGATGATAACCCGACTAGACGAAAGCACCCACTAACAACACTGTACTCCAGCTGCCTGTCACTTTTCATGTTCCCCAAAGGACCACGAAGCCACCAGGTTGGGGACAGTGTCTGCTTTGCTCCCTGCTCCATCGGGGGCACACACTGCAGGTATGAGCTCAATACATCAACATGTCAGTACCTGCTGGATGAATTAACACCCTGGAGCTAGCACCGTGGGTGGCCGCCAAAGCCAGCTCACCTTCTGGGCAGAGACTTGACTTAAAATAGCAGCTCTTCTTAATCAAGGTGAAAATCAGGGAAAGGAATAAAAAGAAAGGATTTGAGGAAGCCTGAAGGAGCAGAACCCTGTGAGTTTCAAAACCTTCACCCACCACTTTCCAGCTGAGTGAACCTATTCAAAGCCCAGTTATTAAATCAGCCCCAAAGCACACAGCACTGTGTGTCCTGTACTCTTAGATTCCTGCTCACCCAGGAGAGGGACCCTACAGACTGTCCAGGACCCTGCCCCCAGCCATGGTCATCTTCACATTCCAAGGCTCCCCCAGTATGGCCATGGTATAGTCTAAAAGTCTGTGTCTCCCCAAAATTCCTATGTTGTAATCCTAACCCCCAAGGCAATGGCATTAGGAGATGGGGTCTTTGGGAAGTGGTTAGGTCATGAGGGTAGAGCCCTTATGAATGGGATTAGTGCCCTTATAAAAGAGGTCCCAGAGAGCTAGCTAGTCCCCTCCACCTTGTGAAGACATGGACAGAAGACACCATCTATGAACCAGGAAGCAGATCCTCAACAGATACCAAATTTGCTGGTGCCTAGATGTTGGACTCCCCGGCCTCCAGAACTGTGAGACATAAATTTCTGTTATTTATTAGCTCCCAGTTTCTGGTATTGTGTTATAGCAGCCCAAATGGCCTAAGACAGCTGGATAATAAGCTGGAAAAGGATACTCCATCCTTTTACCATTTGTGGCCCAGGAACAGAGTTTCCAGGTCATAATGCTTCTATAAGACACGAAAGAGACCACAAGAGGTGAGGTAGATTGTGCATAGCACAAAGGCTGCCCTTAGGAACAGCACTGCTATGATTTGAACATGTCCCCTAAAAGTGCATGTGTTGGAAACTTAATCTCTAATACAACAGTGTTAACAGGTGAAACCTTTTAAAAGGTGATTAGACTGGGAGGGACTAATACCATTATTGCAAGAGTAGGTTCTGGGGAGGGGAGGCTGAGTTCAGTCCAATTTCCTCTGTCTCACACACTTGCTTCTGCCTCCTGCCCTTCCACCATGAAATGACATTCACCAAACACCAGTGCTGTGCTCTTGGACTTCCCAGCCTCCAGAACCATGAACCAAACAAACTTCAGTTCTTTATGAATTACCCAGGCTGTGGGTATTCTGTCCAAGCAGCAGAAAATGGACTAAGACAAGCACCAATGGTGGGATAATACATCCACTGAGGAACAGAGAGTGAAGAGCAATCCTGGAGCACCATGCTGCCTTCCCAGAGGCCAGTGCAACCTTTACTGGCTCACACACATTCCAACTGGGATCAGGAAAGTCACCCCACGTGTTTCTAAGACATGGGCCATTCTCATCTTCATATCTCTGGTGTGTAGACATTTTATAACTCACTGTGGCATTTTCTAGGAACATATAAAATTTAGGTACTAATCCTGGGCCAAAGAAATGGAAACATATAATGTCACTGTTGCCTAAGAGTGTGGAGATGGGAGCAGAGAGAAGCCGACAAGCTAAGTCTAGGATTACAGGTCAAAATTTACACCTGCAATCTCAAATGGCCACATTCTCCCTGCTACACTCTAGGAACTGTCATAAGCTCTCAATAAGCTCTCAAATCCTCAGGGACAGCCTGCCCTCCAGAGATAGTGCACTTTGAAGGACAGGGGCTCGCATGTGTCCCCAGGGAAGTGGCTCAGTGCCAAGAGTTCCAACAACAACAAACAGCACTGATGGCCGTTGAGTGCTAACCACAGGGCAGACACCACTCTGAGCACCCACATGTATTAGCACACATTCCACCATGGTCCCCACTTTGCAGATGAGGAAACCAAGTCACAAGGAGGGTAAGTCCCCCATATAAGGCCACAGCTCAACTCCAGAGCCTGTCCTCTTAGCTCTTTGCTGCCGTTAACTACACAGAAGTTCAAGGTGCCTGATTTCTCTGATTTCCTGACCCCAAGGGATTGACTTCACCAACGTGAGCTGGTCCTACACAGGTTCAGGAATGAGCTGCACACCAGTAGGTGGAAACCAACACCGCAGCCCATTCCTCCACCACCTGCTGATTCACGACTCAAAACGGTTCTCACCCACCATAAAATGTGAACTATGTGGGGACAGGTGCCACGGGGCACTGTTGACCCAATGTCCTACCAGGAGAATTGGGAGTCTCAGGCATGCAGCACAAGAACACAGAACCCTTGCCACTCTAGACTGTTCTGGAAAAGAACAAACACTCTTGACCTCTGACAGCTGGTCAGTGGCCTCTGAGGAACCCCCCACTGCCCCTCTGGAAGCCAGCTGTGCTCCCGTCACCCTGCCACTAAGCCCGAGGCTGACATTTGGAGCCACAAGCCACAGAAATGACCTTCTGTTCTTTGGGTCGGAAGAGGAGCAAAGGGAGCATCCGTCGGCAGCATCCCCCTCGGGCATCGAGACTCAAGGAGCACTTCATTCCCATTTGTCAAATATTCTGTGTCCCAGGTGCTGCTACTAGGCTCAGCTGTGTTTGTGACCATCTGCAGTTACATACAAATGCTCCCAGGTGACCACAGCTCCGCCGGCCACTTCAGGGAGTGCAGCAGCCAGCCCGGGTGGGGGCTCCCTGCTCCGCCCTCCCCACTGAGCAGGGAACAGGCTGGGCCACCCCCCTGAGAGAGCCCCTAGCACCAGTAAAGCCGGTGGTCTTTGATTTGGGGGCGTCCCAAGGCAGAAGCACTTAGTGCGAAGCTGCCTTGTCCACAGCCTGAGACGACAGGAGTCCCGTCACTGCTCTGCCCCACGGATGTCACTCGAGGTGGCGCTGAGACCCTCCTGCTACCCCACCCAGGCCTGACTCGGCACTGGGGCCGCAGGCTCCCGACCTGGAGTTGGAGGAGGACGGGCAGTGGCCCTGGCCGAGGCGTGGCGACACAGCCCAGGTCTCGCCTTGGATTCTGGGATAGCCGGATCCTGCAGCTTCGGCCCCTCCGACAAAACGCAAGACGGATATTCAGAAACAGGAAAGCGGGTGGCCGGGGACCCTGCCAGCCTTCATGGTGCTCGTCGACCCTGTTCGAGGCTAGGCCGCCCCAGGTGATAGATCCTGATTGGTCCAGCCCAGGGCTTCGAAACCCAGGGAGATGGTGCCCCCGCCCCCACCCCAGGGCACCTGTGATGACACCCAGAAATGTTTGGGGCAGGGGGTGCCACTGGCATCTAGTGGGCAGTCCAGTCCCCACAACAGACAAGACAGTCCCCACAACAGACAAGATGGCCCCTCAACAAAGCATCGTCAGCCCGAAAGGTCCATACTGCCAAGGTTGACACCTCCTGGTCTAAGCGACTCATGACCGCCTGTTGTCCTTTGCCAGAAACTGGGGTTTTCAGCCCGACTTTCCTATATGGAGGGCACAAGGGCGAGCAGTCACAGGGACATACGAGACTGTCAGCCAGGAGTGTCTACTCGGATGCTGGGGGCTGGACTGAGCACTCCAGAGAGCTTCACGACCAGTCCGTACCACCACCTGTACCCCCACTTCACAGGCTGGGAAAACTGAGGCACGTAAAAATCACATCCTGCTTAGAAGAGGAGCTAGGATTTGAATCTAAGCACTCTGACCCCGGGCGGGGTTGGGGGGAGGTACAAAATCGTATCTGTTAATATCTTCTGTGTGATCCTCATTATGTACAGACAGAAAAAAGGGAAGGGAAGGGAGAAGGTAGAGAAAAAGAGGGAAGGAGGGGAGGGAAAGATGTACAGTAACATGAGAAGACAGACAGCAAGAAGAGAGATCCAAATGTTAACAGCAGCTAAATTATGGGCAACTTTTGTTTTCTTCTCTGTGTTTTCTACATGCTCTCCAGTGAAAATGTATGTTACAAGCAGAAAGGAAATAAAACAAAAACACCTGCCACGCATACATTTCAGGACTGTCGTCCACACCAGGCAGCTCTGCTGCAATAATAATAACCGCGCGGAGGGAAGAGGCACAGAACCCCCTCGGCAGGCAGGAGGGGCCGCCCCAGGTCGCTTGGGCCCAACACAGCCTTGATGACAGTGGCCTCGGAAAGCCACCCCCGCCGTGCTCACAGCCTACCTGCAAGGGTTCCGCTCCAGAGTAGACCCCAGCCAGAGCCAGAGCCAGCTCGTCAGCTCCTCATCCAGCTCACAGCACAAAGTACTCGGAGAGGGACAGCCTGGAGAGGAAGGTCAAAAGCCCCCACTCCACCCCGCCTGGCTGTTGTGCCCACACTCAGAGCGCTTGAAGAGACTTCCAGAAAACTAAGGTTTCCAGATCCTTAATATTTTCTTTCAACAGTTTTATTATCTGGTAGGAATGAGAGGAAAAAGAAGTCTATATCCGGGGCCCAATGTGAAAATTTGTTTTAGACAAAACAAAACAAAAGAAATAGAATTCTAGATTTCACTGAAAAGTTTGCTTTTCCAATTTTTTCCCAAAGAATTTGTATGTGCATTATTTTTAATTCCCAGTTTGTAGTCTCACCTTCTACCATAAAAACCCACACTCTACAGAGGTGCCCATGATCTAATGAATCTGTTTTGTTATTATTCTTGATGTCAACTAAGAGACAGCGGGTTGTTCTCCCCTCATGACCATGATTTGGGGTCATTGTGAGTCCCTCTCTAACTCCACCGTGTGTGAAATGGTTAAGTGGCTTCATAGCCATAAAAAAAAAAAATTCTTCCAGGTATTCTTAAGTTTCAGGAAGACTCTCTAAAGTTAAAGATATCACATCCAAAAATGCAGACATTCAAAATACCCAAATGTCACCACTGAGTAAAAACAAAATGGTTTCTTTAGGCTGTCGGCAGACCTAGACCTGTCCTTCAAAAAATTAATAATAAATCCCCAGTTACCTTCCCAAAAGCCACCCCTGGACTCCTCCCTCCTGTCAACAGAGCACTGAGTTCACATTCCCAGGCCAGGATGGACTTAGAGAACAGCCCCCAACCTCCCTCAGCCTGAACCAGGCCTGATATAAACCAATGGGAGTGTCTCATTCCTCCCTGCCTGTGATTGGGTTAGGGCTGGCCATGTGACCCAGATGCAGCCAATGGAACAAGACAGGAAGTGGGCCGGGCGGTTCTGGGAAGGATTTTCATTGCAGATGAGGCAAACTAGAGGAAATGCCTATCTTTTTTGACCATGTGTTGTTTTAATTATTTGCAGTGCTGCAACTCCAGCTGCCATCCTTGACACTGTGCAGAAATAAGCCCAAATTATTAAACAAATACCCTGAGGATAGTGGAACAGAAAACTGGGCAGAACTCATTATTCTGATGCCATCCTTGAATTGCTGAATAAACCTTGGAACCATCATGGGAGATACTGAACCGGACATTGCTTATGTGTGGTTAGGTATGTCTGGTTAGGTCTTTTGTTTCTAGCACCCAAAACCATCTTAACCGCTAGAACCTTATACCAAGGCTCATTACTAAGAGTCTGGGATCTTACAGTCACATTGAAGCAAAAAGACAATGTGTCAGACTGTCTGGACCAGATCCCCAGCAAGGCAGGGAAAGGATCAGTGAATAGAACCTTCCTGGTGATGACTCCCTGTCTGTCACCAACCTGTTTCCCAACTCTGCCTTCTCCACACCCTGCCTGCAACTCCAACGGAAGGCTAAGCAACTGACATCCTTTCAGACATATGCAAGCCCGAGAGAAGCAATGAATACCAGGATTCGAAAGATCTCTGCACTTCAACAGCTCATAGACTACCAACTGCTAAAAGTTCCTCTGCAAATTTAGACTTTAAATAAACTGATTGATGAATCTGTAAGACTTTGGAGAAGAAAACTGTCCAAGGCAATTTTTTTCAAGAAATGAAAGTTAGGGGAGGAGGAAAGGGGTGTATGCGTCCATAACGTGTGTGATGCACACCACCGGGGGATTGGACACATGGGGGGGCGAGGGGGGACAGGGGCAATATTTGTAACCCTAACAATATTTGTACCTCCATAATATGATGAAATAAATAAAAATAAATAAATAAATAAAAGAAATGGAGGTTAGTGGGGGGACAGGGTGGTAGATAACAGTCAGTACATAAATCATCCTGTTAAAGATATGAATTTCATGTAGGACTCCCCATTCTCAGAGAACAGACATAAACAAGCAATAACACCATCTGACTAGAAAGAAAGTCTCTCTGCTATGCACCTGCAAGTTTATGAAGAACTAACTTCCTGATACTACATAAGCATTAAAAATAATTACTTTAAAAAATACACACACACACACACAAACGTGTGCGCACACATAAAAATGTTAAGTGAAAAGAAATCCATTCATCACATTACATATATACTGATTCCAAAAAAAGTACATATGTGCTCAGTGAAAAAACCAGAAGGAATATGGACAAATAAAGATGCAGGTGTGTTTTAATGAAGTTGCCTTTTTTAATGAAATCAAGCTGATAGTTTAAATATGTTTTTTAATGAAGTTGTTTAAGTTGATAATGTGTGTGTGTGTGTGTGTGTATATATATATATATATATATATATATATATATATATATGTTCCCAGACATGTCCAGAGCTTAAAACTGTAAATTCACCAAAACCACTCAGTGACCATCTTACCTTTATTAAGCTAAATCCTGCAAATATCTAAGGGCCAACTACATGTCAGGGACAGTGCAGGTTCTACAAAGAATCCGATTATGTTTCAGATACAGCCCTAGTAGCCTCGAATTCTCTCTGGATTGTGAGAAATGAGGGAAAGCAAGAAGGAGGATGAATTTAACCTTCTAAGAATGTGTGATCCAATAAGGAGCAGAGAGGAGTACAAGAAGGATAAACACATATGCACGGAACGTAAGGCACACAATCCATCAGTGATTAGAGAGACATGAAATGACAGAGGGCTTTCAATGAGGAAGAGATCTTTTTGAGTTGAAAATTTCAGGAAAGGCTTTGTGAGAGAGGTGGCATTGGAAATAGATCCCTAAGCAGGGAAGAAATGGGGTGGACTGGCATTTGCACAGGGTAGCAATGGCTTAAACAAAGGCAGAAAAGAAACAGAAAACCTTAAGAAGAATTCTGGGAACAGTATATAGTATCAAGAAGGGCTGGAACGCAGGGTACGTATAAGCACATCATGGGTTTAGAAAAAAAGCAGATGGCAAGACCTGACGGGACCAGATGCCAGGCTGCCTTGGTGTGACACGCAGCGAAGGGTTAGGAGAAGAGTCTGGCTTGGCAGTGACACGTCAGAGCTGCGCTTTGGAAATAAACGAATCCAGCAGCAGCAGGTGACATGGTCTGGAGCTGGGGAGGGGACCAGCCGGAGGCCCCGGCACTAGCTCAGGGCAGAGGCACAGAGTGCAAACCCAGGACTGGCAGCTCCACAAATATTTGTTAAACTGAATCAGGTTTCTTGTGGGTAGGAATTAGATCTAATTCATTTCTGCAGCCTCCACGGGCTCTGAACACACATTAGGAACTAATGATGCTGGCTCCTCTAGCCTCCTCCTTCTTCCAGGAGTGATCCAGTCCAAGAAGCAGAGAGACGAAGCAGCAGCGATCAAGAAAAACCCTCCCTCTTCCCATTCCCAAGGAAGAATCCTCTTTCTCCCAAAGCAGACATAAAAAAAGAAGTGCAGAAGCTCAGCAAACACTCCAGGAAAGGCCAAAGTGGGAAAAGGCTATGAGACCAAGAAAAAATACCTTATTGGATTGATATGAAAAGCAAAGATGCTCTTCACTCCTCTGCTCCTACATGGGAAGAGCCACCGGAGACTAGTCCTAAAAATTAATAAAAATGTATACGCACATAACCAACACAAAACAACGCTTGGAGAAAAGTGCAATTAAAGTGCAATGTGAATAAAGGTTCTCTGAGTATATGCAAGGATGTCCTTAATCTTAGGGACGACATGCTGAAGTCCTTAGGCAGCAAAGGGACACGATGTTGCTGCGCATTCTAAAATAGGTCAGGAGAAAAATAGCATGTGTATAAGTGCGTACATAAATGTGTATGAGGATAAATGTGTTAAGCGTAAATGTGTGTGGGTATATATTTATATACAGGAAGAGAGAATTACGAAGCAAATGGGACAAAATGCAAACAACTGGTAAATGTGGGTAAAGTATATATGTCTCAATCTGTTTGTGCTGCTACAACAAAATACCTAAGACCGGGTAATTCGTAAAGAACAGAAATTCATTTTCTCAGGGTTCTGGGAAGACTCAGATCCAGGCACCAGCAAGTTTGGTTGTCTGGCGAGGGCTGCTCTCTGCCTCCACGATGGCACATTGGCGCTCTGTCCTCCAAATGGGACAAGCGCCGTGTACTGACGTGGCGGCAGGCAGAAGGGAATGCTGCGTGAAGCCCCTTTCTAAGGGCTTTAATCCCATCCACGAGGGAAGGAACCCATCATGGCCTCATCACCTCTTAATACCATCCCATTGGCAACAGCTGAATTTTGGAGGGGACACATTCAAACCACAGGCATGCAGTCATGTACCACATAACAATATTTTGGTCAATAACAAACTGTATATGTAACACTGGTCCCATAAGACTATAATGTTCTCGCACCTGAAGATCTTCCAGTGGGACGAGCTGTGAAGGTGGAAGACAGTGACATTGAGAATTTTGACCCTGTGCAGGCCTAGCTAACGTGTGTCTATATCTCAGTTTTTAACAAAAAAAGTTTACAAAGTAAAAATATATATATATATTTAAGATTTTAAAAATAGAAAAAGGGGGGCCCGGGCGTGGTGGCTCACGCCTATAATCCTAGCACTCTGGGAGGCCGAGGCGGGCAGATTGCTTGAGGTCAGGAGTTCGAAACCAGCCTGAGCAAGAGCGAGACCCCGTCTCTACTATAAATAGAAAGAAATTAATTGGCCAACTAATATATATAGAAAAAAAAATTAGCCGGGCATGGTGGCACATGCCTGTAGTCCCAGCTACTCGGGAGGCTGAAGCAGCAGGATTGCTTGAGCTCAGGAGTTTGAGGTTGCCGTGAGCTAGGCTGACGCCACGGCACTCACTCTAGCCTGGACAACAAAGCGAGACTCTGTCTCAAAAAAAAAATAAAAAATAAAAAAATAATAATAATAAAAATAGATAAAGAATATTAAAAAAGAGAAGATTTTTTGTAAAGCTGTACGATGTATTTGTGTTTTAAACTAAGCATTATTACAAAAGAGTCAAAAAGTTAAAAAAAAAACTAAAAAGTTTTATAAAGTAAAAGAGTTACAGTAAGCCAAGATTGATTTATTATTGAAGAAACAATAATTTTTTTATAAATTCAGTGTAGCCTAAGTGTTCAGCATTACAAAGCCTACAGTAGTGGACAGTAATGTCTTAGGCCTTCACACTCACTCACTGACTCACCCAGAGCAACTTCCAGTCCCACAAGCTCCATTTATGGTAAGTGCCCTTTGCCATTTTTTATCTTTTGACACCATATTTTTATTGCATATTTGATATCTTTAGATATGTTTAGATACACAAGTACTTACAATTGTGTTATAGTTGCCTACGGTATTCAGAACAGTAACATGCTATACAGGTTTATAGCCTAAGAGCAATAGGCTACCCCAGGTGTGTTGGCCTAGGTGCATTGTGGGCTGCACCATCTGTGCTTGCATAACAAGGAAATCGCCTAACAATGCATTTCTCAGAACATATTCCCATCATTAAGAGACACATGACTGTCCATGAAAGTTTTTTATACTATTCTTGCAACTTTTCTACAAGTCTGAAATAACAAAGAGTGAGGAACATGCCGTTAAGTGAAAAAAATGACACGGAATGAGATACATGGGATATTACTATTTGTATAAGAAGAAGGGAAGAAAATGAGGGGAAAGACCTATAAAAATGTAGTTATTTGTATATACGATGTATCTGTAATGGCACATAAGAAACTGTGGAGGGGAATAGAGTAGTTGGAGACTTTTCTTAATAAATTTTTTAATATTTTTAATTTTGAACCATGTGACTATATTGCCTATTCAAAATATAAATAAACAAAATAAAACTACTTTGCAAAAATGTTCAAGAAAAATAATAACGCAAGCTGACAGTCTGGAGTAGCTTAGGCCAGAGAAACATCAGAAATGGGCTAAAAGCCACCTGGCACCAGGGTGCTGCCCAGATGTGACCCCATGAGCCACTGTGCTTGGAGAGCTGCCTGTTTAGAAAGGGCTCGTTCCAGAGAAGTAAAGCTGGGGGCTTGGGAAAACAAGCTCTATCAAGCTTCAGCCTAAACTGGATAGAATTTTCGCATAAAATAAAGTACGTGATTTACTTACAACCCACGATTCCCATAGCTCATATTGCCTGTTCTAAGATTGAATCATCGGACACACCAGCACATCTGTCTTCTGACTGCCACAACCTGCCAAGCCCTGGTGACACAGCTCTGGGGGCTGGGGGGAACCCATTCCTCAGCAGGACGAGCCCGAACATTAACAGCGTCCAACCATCTTGGGCGGCGGCCTCCATGCCTTGGAGACAAGGACCAACACACCATTTGGTGGCGTGTCACTGAAGGAAAGAGGCTCTTACAGGGCTGGGTACGGTGGCCCACACCTGTAATCCTAGCACTCTGGGAGGCCGAGGTGGGCGGATAGTTTGAGCTCAGGAGTTAGAGACCAGTCTGAGCAAGAGCAAGACCCCGTCTCCACTAAAGAAAAGAAAAACTTAGCCGGGCACGGTGGCACATACCTGTGGTCCCAGCTACTTGGGAGGTTGAGGCAGGAGGATCGCCTGAGCCCAGGAGTTTGAGGTTGCTGTCAACTAGGCTGATGCCATGGCACTTTAACCGGGGCAACAAAATGAGACTCTGGATCTACTCAAGCGTGTTCCAAGCCAATCACAGATGATTCCATTGGCAGGCAATTCAGAAGGGGAAATGAGCCTTCTTCCCAGCCTAGACTCACCATCTGCTAACCTTCCTGGGAATTAAGCAAGTCCTCAGAGAACAATAGAAAGATAAGAAGTGCCACTGTCTGAAGAAGCCAGGCTGAGAAGGTGGTGAGCTCATCTGGCTTTCCATTGTCACAACACCAGGCAGAGGACCCCTCGGCTCCCCGCTGCCCCCCAAGGAAGCCCACGCTGCTCTCCGAGCCAAGATCCGGCTCCAACACTGAGTTTCTAGCGTTGGGGGCAGTGTTTGGCCGGGCACAACTGTGTATGCTGGTGCCTGGAAACTGCCACAGGAACTGTGATCAGAAATGAAATCGATCTTTGTATTTGCAAAGGGAGTGTGGGACAGTGAGAAAGAAGGACACAGGTTGAGGAAAAAAGGTCCTTCTCCCTCAGAACTTTAGGATAATGGATTTATTTCAGAAAGATACACTGAGATTGACTCAGTCAGGGAGCAGCGCCCTGGATAGACAGAGCTGAGGGGTCTGCAGTCCCGTGGAGGGGACAAGCACTAATAACAAATAACGTGACATGGGGACGTACTTGCTGCCTCTCCCCGGGGTGCTACGAAGAAGTGCTCGAGGAAGGCACACACGCGTGAAATGACATGCTTTAACAAACACAGCGGCAAAGCAAGAAGGACGCTGCACTTGGATTCCGCCCCAGCTCACCCCGGACAGGCTGCCTGTGACTTCACAGTCACTTCCCTCCTGAGACTCAGTTTCCTCCCCTACCTACACAAGGGAAATGACAGCATCTACCTGCAGAAAAGTGAAGCTGAACATGCCCGACAGCACCTGCCACGAGCGGGTCTTTGGCCACCAAGGCTCCTTCTTCGTGCCGGGCTCAGCACACACATCCTCTGTGAAGGGTTGAATAGTGTCCCCCAGAAAGATAAACTGAAGTCTTAACCCCTGGTACCTTGGAACGTGACCTTTTTTGGAAACAGGGTCTTTGTAGATGTGATCAAGTTAAGATGAGAACATACTGGAACACGGCAGGCTTTTAATCAGTGCCCTCATAAGGAGAAGAAAGAGACAGAGACACAGGGCGAGGAGACAGCCATGTGACGACAAAGGAAGAGATGGCAGTGACGCACCTGTGAGCCTGGGAGCTCCAAGGATTGCAGGAAAAGCCCCAGGAGCTGGGACGAGGCCCGGAACAAATGGTGTCACAGAGCCCTCAGAGAGAACCAACCTGCTGACACTGGAATGCAGAGTTCTGGCCTCCAGAGCTGTCAGAGAAGACATTTCTGTTGTGTTAAGCCACCAGTTATGACTGTGGCATGTCGTAACTGCAGTCTGAGGACACACTTCCATCCTCCTTGCCTCCCACCACCTCCACCCTTTTATGGAAAAATTCTTGACTTGCCTGAGGAAACAGGACACTTTCACAAAATACAACTGATAAGTTAACGTCCCAGGAAAGGCGAGCTTTAGTAATAAGCCTTGGCGGGGGAAAGAGCAATAGCGGTGTTTTTGTTGGTTCCTTTTTTTTTTTTTCCCTCCCTCTTCCTCCCTGCCCCGCTCCTACTGGGAGCTGCCACGGTTTGGGGTCGCTCGTGCTTCCCAAAGGGACGAGGACACAGCTAAAAAGAACGGCCTTCGGTGCAGCCCCGAAGGTCGGCACCACGCACCCCAGCACGGCAGGGCTGGTTCGCGGCCCACGCGCGCCGCACCTCCCCGCGGCCCCCCAACACCGCCCCTCAGAACGGTGGCAACCGCGTGCTGGTGGGGGACGGGGGAGGTGGATGTTTTAATGCAATGTGCTCTCAGCAGGCTAGAGAGAGGAGGGGACAGAGTCAACCCAAAGCAGCCCTCTAGACGTCCACATAGCTGGAAGGAAAAGAGGGGTGTTTGGGCCTGATTTGCCCAAAACCAGTCACCCGAGCCCGACACCCCCTCTGACCTTTCATCTCTGTCATCAACACAAATCTGGCATTCTCCACGGAATCCACCAAACTCATGAAAGTGGTTTTTACCAGGAACAAAGAAGCCATTTGCTTGGAAGCCTGGGTCCCAAAGGCCGAATGACTTGTCACCAGCCACCTGAGAATTCTGTCGGAGTAACGCTGACTAAGAGCGTGATAACTAAATCCGTAATAAAACAGCACTGCCTTGGCCATTTCATGTATTCCTTCCTCCCGCCCCCATCCCACCGGATTTTCCAGGTTTCACCTGGAATTCTGAGCTCTTTTGAGAGTTCCAATGTCAAGGAATTCAACTGTGGAATGAATGACTCAACAGCCCCAGTTCTAATCAGGTTACCAAACCAGTCCGCCAGGTAACAGATCTCAGAAAACTGTAAAGGGAGAGATACCAGACAGGACGATTTGTGACCCACACCCCTGTCAGGAAGGAAGCGATTTTAAGAAGCCATTTCTACGTCCGCTACTACCACTACCAACACCACCCGGCATCCGTCTGCCCCCCACTCCTGGCCCCTAAATCTGAGGCAGCACCGAGCACCAGGAAGACAGAGCTTAGAGCACCGGCCTAGGTCATGGGTCAGGTGAGAGGCGTTTCCGCTCCACTCAGGAAGCTGCCTTAGGTGTCTTTTGCCCAGATCATCTGTCCTCCGGGTTCCCAGTTCAGCCTGGAGAGCACCCCGGACTGCATTTCACAGCTTCCCTCTACACTCAGATCCTCATCGTTCAAGGATGGCTAATCCAGGCTGAGGGACTCTCCAGTGCCGGCCGCCTGCCACTTCTCAGCCTGAGGAGCACCCCCATCCGACGGACAGGAAAGGAAGTTTAAAGAAAGACAATCAGTCAAGCAAGGAGCCCTCCCGTCCAAGCCTCTTCCTTGAGTTGGGTTGATGAGCTGCCTTGGCAGGGGCCAATTCAGCAAATGGGGGGTAGGGGGAGTGGCGGGGAGAGGAAAGGAAGGAAAGAAGAGGAAAAAGAACATCTCAGAGAGGAGAGTATAGGAATACTTACTGGAGCTCATCTGGGCTCCCTACTTGTTTTATAGTTAAGAAAACTAGGTATAAAGAAAGGCCCCAGGCCGGGCGCTGTGGCTCACGCCTGTAATCCTAGCTCTTGGGAGGCCGAGGCGGGTGGATTGCTCAAGGTCAGGAGTTCAAAACCAGCCTGAGCAAGAGCGAGACCCCGTCTCTACTATAAATAGAAAGAAATTAATTGGCCAACTGATATATATATATAAAAAAAAAATTAGCCGGGCATGGTGGCGCATGCCTGTAGTCCCAGCTACTCGGGAGGCTGAGGCAGGAGGATCGCTTGAGCCCAGGAGTTTGAGGTTGCTGTGAGCTAGGCTGACGCCACGGCACTCACTCTAGCCTGGAAAACAAAGCGAGACTCTGTCTCAAAAAAAAAAAAAAAAAAAAAAAAAAAAAAAAAAAAGAAAGGCCCCAAATCACAAAACTGGTTACTGTTAATGGACTATCAGGCCTCAGCCCCCAGCCCGGCACTCCCTGCACTGGAGCCTGCTCACTCCTCAGCACCAAAGCCATGGCAAGGTGAGTCTTCTAAAAAGGCAAAATGAATATTTAAAGAGGTCTGGCTTGTGGTTCTCTCTGAGTGCAATAGCCAGATCTGGATCACGTGCATTCAGAGAAGGAGGCAATTAACCTAATTATGCTGAAAAATCTAACACTTCACTTTGAAAGGTGGGACATACCCAATTCCCACCCCCCACCCTCACCCAGCCAGGC
This sequence comes from Microcebus murinus, assembly GCF_040939455.1. Classification (NCBI taxonomy): domain Eukaryota; kingdom Metazoa; phylum Chordata; class Mammalia; order Primates; family Cheirogaleidae; genus Microcebus; species Microcebus murinus. The sequence continues at coordinate 12,614,581 of NC_134104.1, read as the reverse complement.
TGCCCCAAGTCTGGCAGGTGAGTTTGGCTAGTGTGAGCAAGTCCGCTAAATGAGAAACTCCATGGGTCACGCTCAAAGGATCGATCCCAGGCCATGCACCAGAGAAACCAAGCATGAAGCGAATGTGTCTCTTCTCTAGTGTCCCAAGGGTCCCCCCCGTGTGTGAGGACTCCTAGCTTAGCACTTTCCGTACTATTAGAATCGTATGCATACGCCTCTTCCCTGTCCCCTCCCTGCAGCACGAGCCTCTTGAAGGGTGTCTTTCCATCTCTCTCCTCAGTGCACAAAGGACACTGCCAGAAAGACCAGGAGTAAACCCAGCAGGAAGGACATACAACCTTGGGGAGTGCATAATGGAAGAGTTTGGCCCCAGCCCACCTCATGGAAGAACTTATCTGGGCTGATGTTTTCCCAGCTGTCACATGTGAAGGCCACTCTCTGGGCTCGTACCTAGGATGCAGCAACATGGCTAAATGCACCAAGGTTGGAATCCTCGATAATCCGCTCGCTCGGGAAAATGGTAAAGAAAACGGAAATCAGCCAGCACTCCAAGTACACCTGCTCCTTCTGAGGCTGTGGATCTTGCACTGGGGTTCCCGCAAGGAAACAGTGGCCAGTGGTGTCTCGACCTACAGCACCTCCGCCGGCACAGTAAAGCCCACCAGCAGAGGACTAAAGAGATTGAAAGACCAGGAGAAGCTCCACCATTTGAGAAACACTAGCCTATGATAAGTGGGTTCATTTCCGTAAAATAAGAAATGTGAGGGCGAAACTATGGCCCCTTCCAATTCCAAAATTCTAAGCATGATTGGATAGGCTAAATATTCCAGGTATTCCAACAGAGCAGTTGGGACCAGCCCAGCCACTCTCCAGAGCAGATCTCTAACGCTTATCAGATAGCACTTGCAAATGGATAAAAGATTAACTGTCTCTTCCTCTCAAACCTACAGTGAATAGGAGCCTGGATCTTCCAAAGGAAGCATGACCCTCTCCAAGGTAAGTATGAGCAAGCTGGCGGTTGGCATGTTGTCTGTCTTGACTTGCAAGGGACTTACAGGTTGCTGCTTGCCTACAGATGCACTGCGGTGCAGCCCAGGACTGCAGTGAACAGCAGCTTGAGAGGACTTGCATCTGCAGGTGAAGGGGGCTCTGATTAATCTTCACAGAGATGCAAGGGTGCATGCAGAAGAGTGGGCATTTCTGCTGGAGGAGGAAGGAATCCAACCTTTGGGGTAACACGTTCTCTTATACTTTTCAAGGATGGGTTGCAACTATGTCAAAAAGAAAGGTGGCTCGCAGGGATGCGAGTTCTCTACCTGGCTCTTTCGGAAGCAAACCTGAGGGCAACACACCATCCTTCCAAGTTCAAAAATGCCAGTGTAAGAAACAAAAGCAGGCCGGGCATGGTGGCTCACGCCTGTAATCCTAGCTCTCTGGGAGGCCGAGACGGGCGGATTGCCCAAGGTCAGGAGTTCGAAACCAGCCTGAGCAAGAGCGAGACCCCATCTCTACTATAAATAGAAAGAAATTAATTGGCCAACTAATATATATAGAAAAAATTAGCCGGGCATGGTGGTGCATGCCTGTAGTCCCAGCTACTCGGGAGGCTGAGGCAGGAGGATCGCTTGAGCCCAGGAGTTTGAGGTTGCTGTGAGCTAGGCTGACGCCACGGCACTCACTCTAGCCTGGGCAACAAGTGAGACTCTGTCTCAAAAAAAAAAAAAAAAAAAAGAAAGAAACAAAAGCAATATGGGTGGCTGGGGGCAAGGGCCCTCCTCTGTTAGTTTTGAGAAGACTGCAACATGAACACTTCCAAAGCTGGGGAACCTACTTCCCTGTTAGCTTAAACCACTGGAACTAAGGCTAGTTCTCCACGTGGATGTCTCTGAATGCACCAGGGGCTAAGAGTTCTGCAGCAGAAGGCGAAATGCAAGAACTCAAGTTGGTTTTTCTGTGTTTGGATCCTGAGTCATCCTTTTCTTCTTTGGTTGTTAAAGTTGTACTCATCAGCCTGCATTTTTGCAAGATCTGATACTTGCTAATGACTGTTCTTCAATCCAAGAAAAAAAGAAAACCTTTTAGAGGAACTTGACCCATTTCCCCAGAAGCTCGGAACTTGACTGCTGTGCTCAAGTTCAACAGATATTCCTCCTCTAACACAGCAAGACAGGCACAATCTCTTTTACAGAAATTAGCAAGGTACCTTCGATAAAATTTTCATTAGTTTCTAACAACCCTGCACTGGAGACCTCCGAAATAACAAAAGATCAGGCTACGCACAGTGGCTCATGCCTGTAATCCGAGCACTTTGGGAGGCTAAGATGGGAAGATCACTCAAGCCCAGGAGATCGAGACCAGCTGAGCAGCATAGTAAGACCCCATCTCTACAAAAAATTAAAAAATTAGCGGGGCGTGGTAGCACGCACCTGTAGTCCCTGTTACTCAGGAGGCTGAGGCAGGAGGATCACTTAATAAGCCCAGGAGTTTGAGGTTGCAGTGAGCTATGATGAAGCCATCACAATCTAGCCCAGGCAACAGAAGAGAGGTCATGTCTCGAATAAATAAATAAATAAAAGACATGGCCCCTGTCACAAAGGCACTTAGGACACAGAAGGAAGACTGCCTGGACCCAGTGCAACATCACACGGTGTGTAGCTGAGAATAGTCCCGGTGCAATCACAGCTTAACTACTGACTAGCTGGGTAACCACAAGGCCAAGCAAGCTGCTTATCCCTCAGTTTCCTCATCTGTAAAACAGGGATCATGAATGCACCTCACAGTGCGTACATGAGAATTCAATGCTATAACTCCCTTGACTACTCTAGGTTCCTCATATAGTTTTTCCCTCTCTGAGACTGGCTTGTTTCACTTAGCATAATGTCCTCAAAGTTCATCTATGTTGTAGCATGTGTCAGAATGTCCTTCCCTTTTAAAACTGAATAATATCCCACTGTCTGTATAGACCACATTTTGTTTATGCATCCATCAATTGACAGACACGCGTGTTGCTTGCACCTTTTGGCTACTGTGAATAATGCTGTCATGTGCGTGGGTATGCAAGTATCTCTTCAAGTGCTTCCTTTCCATTTCTTTGGGTATATACTTAGAAGTGGAATCGCTGGATCATATGGTAATTCTATTTTTAATATTTTGAGGTGCATGTATCTTTTAAAAGCTATATCACACTTCTCCATAACTACAATTAATAGAAAAGTAAGTTTTCTTCTTTGTTCGATGAATGTTTATTCAGCACCAACTATATGGTGGGCCTCAGTCTAGGTACCAGGGACACAATCCGTCAGGGTCTTCCCATCTCCTGGGGACTCACAGTCTAGTGGGAAAGACAGGCAGGAATCGGATCACAGCAAACATCTGGGACAGACAACAGTAAAACTGACGCAGGCAGCAGTGACTCTAACATCAATCATATTACGGGAAGGAGTTTTAGAGTGGCAGCCCAGGGGTAGGTCTGTGTTGTGGGTTGGGTTGTATGCCAGAGAAAGATATATCCGGGTCCTGACTCCTGGAACCTGCGAATGTGATCTTATTTGACCGTATCTGGGTCTTTGCAGATGTAATCACAGTAAGAGGAGGTCATACTGGATTAGGGTGGACTCTATTCCAATGACTGGTGTCCTTATACAAAGAGGGAAATTTGGACACAGAAGGGAAGAAGACAGGGGAGGAGAACATAGGAAGACAGAGGTAGAGATGCCACTGATGGCGGCTGCAAGCTGAGGAGGGCCCCAGAGGCTGGAGGAGACAAGGAGGGCTTCTCCCCTGAGCCGTCAGAGGGGAGGGACCCTAGATCCTGCCAACGCCTTGCTCTCGATTGAGAGAGAAAACACTTCTGCCATTGGAAGCCGCTCTGTCCGGGGAACTTTGGTACCGCAGCCCTAGGAAACTACACGGGGTGGGATGTGGAGAACGTCCTAGATTGGAATTCTTTTCTGTCTTTTCTTGGTGCAGGGAAGGGAGAGATGGAGAGTAAAGAACTAGACTTCGATCTTGAAATTTCTAACCAACTAACCACATAAAACTCCTGGCCCGTCGACCTGAGTCTCTGTTTCCAAATCTACACGGTAAGAGTGCCCCTTAGACAACGTCCGCAATCCCAGTGTTGAGGGGATCTGGGTCTCAGTATCGACAGGGAGTCTTTTTCAAACGAACCCGCCAGGGGCAGTTCCCGATTATCCCGATGCAAGGGCAACAGGGGCACTATTGGTATTCAGGCTGTGACACAAGGCAGGACGTCTAACAAACTGGGGTAAATGCCAGTAACTCGCCCTGCCCTACCTGCCCTGTAATGCACAAAAATGCCTCCGCACATATTCCTGAAGGAGCCACCAGAGGTGAGCCCCCAGGAAGGGATGTGCCTGGAAGCTGGGCTGCAGAGCAAGCGCGCTGATTTTCCTTACGATTCGTGTTTGAATATATCCGGAGTATATCTGCTCCTCTGTGATGGGACTGTGGGGGTGGAGGGCACCCCGCACAGTGGTGCTTCAGGACTGCCCCCCCCAATCCCACCTGCTGAGCCTGGGGGATGGCCTCAGGCAGAATCACACACTTAGGGAGCCACCGGGCAGCTGGGAATGTCTCGTGCCCTTGCGTAAGCAGGGGGCAGCGCTGGGAAGACCTCCGTGTGGGACAGGGAGGAAGGAAGCAGACACCCCCCCCCAGAATAGGGGGGAAACCCAGTCCTCCCAGGCTCTCGCAAAGCCCCCAGGACTCCCCCACTGAGGGCCACGTGAGTGCCGAGTCACCTGCCTGGCACAGGCGCCACTTCCCACCTGCTCCACGGGCACGCAAGTGTTCCAGCGCCCGTCACTGTGCCTCCCCCGCCGCTGTCAACACAAACACCCACAGCCAGGCAGCGAGTAAAAATAACCAGCCGCTTCATAGCACGCCGCATGCCTCATCCCCTTCCCCAGGCCCTCACAGTCCCCTGAAGGCCCCAGGAGCACTGGGGCTGGGCCAGGGGAGGACAGGGGCAGGGAGTGAGACAGATCGAAGCCTGGTGCTCTGTCTGCGCTGTCAGAGGGAGATCACCTTTAAGGGGATAAGTCAGAGGCCCTCTCCTCGTAGCCAAGCCCGCACTGTGCTTCGGGTGTCTCTCTCCCTCCGGGCGGCCCCACTACCTGCGATGACAGTTCTTGCTACCAGCAAGTTCCCGTGCGCCTTTAGAGCCCACAGAACTCTGGGCATCAGTCAGCCAGCTGCCGCCTTTTGACACCCACCCCCAGGACCCTCCCCGGCCCACAGGACGAGTATTTATTTATTTCCCACAGGTATATTAGTGTTCCGGCAGGAAAGAAGGGAAAACCATAACCCCAGACCAGAGCCAGCACCCACCTGGGGCACAGTCACCAGTGGAGCTCCTAATCGGAAAGGCCAAGTCAAGCCCTCGTGCTAGGGGTCCAAGTGTGTCCCCGCAAAAGACATGCCGAAGTCCCGATCCCTGGCACCCACGGATGCGACTGTCCATGCTCCCTCCCCGGGGCTGCATGACAAAGTCCCACAGACCAGGTGGTCGCAGGGCAGGGAGCCATCCTCTCAGGGTTCTGAAGCTGGAAGCCTGGGATCAAGGCACCAGCAGGGCTGCCTCCTGAGGCCTCTCTCCTTGGCTGGCAGAAGGCCGCCTTCCCACCATGTCCTCACCTGAACCTCCCTCTGCGTGCACACCCCTGGGCTCTCTGGGTCCACATCCCCTCTTCTTACAAGGACACGAGTCAGACGGGATTGGGGCCGACCCTAACAGCCTCATTTTGACCTAATCACCACTTTAAAGGCCCTGTCTCCAAATACAGTCACATTCTGAGGGACTGGGGGTTAGGGCTTCAACACGTGCATTGGGGGGGACACATTTCAGGCCCTAACAGTGACCTCATCTGGAAATTGTTTACCTTTTGCGAACAAGTCGTGCAGATGTAACTAGTTAGGCTAAGATGAGGCCATACTGCGGTAGGATGGTCCCTTAATCCTACATGACTGGTGTCCTTATATAGGAAGAAAAGAGACCCAGAGACACTCACAGAGCAGACGACCACGAGAGGACAGAGACACGCAGGAGACGGCCACGTGGCAGCAGAAGTGTGACAATCAAAGCAGGCCAAAGATCGCCGGCGATGGCCAGGAGATAGGAAGGGACAAAGGATTCTACACGGGATCTCGGAAGGAGCCGATCCCGCTGACACCTTGACTTTGGACTTCTGTCCTCCAGGACAATGAGAGAACATATTTTTGTTGTTTTAAGCCACCCAGTTCGTGGTCTTGGCTAGGCCAGCCCTGGGAAACAAGGCCGAACAGTGTGAGGGGCCCTGAAGGTTCAGACACCTGACACCACGGAGCAATACACAGCCAGCCCCCGTCAAAACCGTCACCTTCTAGAAGCTCTCGGGCATGGCCTTCCGTGTCCCCATTGCCAATGTGTCGCCGGGGATTTGACCTGCCACCTGCAGAAACCTGCCGAATGTGATGACACCAGGAAGGTGGTGGCATCGGAGGGCCCCGCGAGGGAGCAGGCTGTCCGCTCCGACTTCAGCAGTGACACCCACTGTCCCACCTGTGACACGGGGGCTGGCGTGGCCACCAACGGCCACTCTGTCAAGCTCGTTTCCTGGTATGACGAGGAATTTGGCAACAGCAAAGGTGGCAGACCGTGGTCCTCATGGCCCCCAAGGTGTAGGAGCCCTTGGATGCCCAGCCCCAGCCAGAGCACGAGGAGGACAGAGGCCCTCAGAGTCTTGGGCGTCCCTGCTCACTGAGCCCCCCACCACACTGAGAAGCCCCCTCCTCAGCACCGTTTCCATGCCTGACCCCTGAAGGATGGGGGGGGCTGGGGAGCCCCACCTCGTTATGTACCATCAATGTCGTTCCTTGTGCTCAGCAAAAAAATAAAATTATTATCTTCTAATAAAATTCACAAATTGACCTAATATGTGGTCTAGCAGAGGGATTCTCCGTGCTGACTCTGTAGTCAGATGTCTGGGTTCAGATCCTTGCCCTGCCTCTCACCAGACGCCCAACCTTGGCTGCATCACATCCCCAAGGCCTCAGTTTTCTTCATCTGTAAAAAGGGCATGATGATGATAATATCTAGCTCATCCTGTTATGACAGTCAAATGAGGTAATATTAATATTCATAAAGTACACATTATGTGCCTGGCACAGAGTCCAAGCTATAAAAGGTTTTGACCAATCCCAACAAAGAATTATGTCACCAAGGCAAGCTTCTTTCAGTTGTACGTGACATCCTAAAAGCCCTGGGTCAGACCTTCCTCCCTCACCCTGCACTGAGCCTGGGCACCCCCCACATCCACCGAAGTTCCAGGAAGAGAGGAGCAGAAAGGGGAAATTTAATAATACAAAGGAAATATTCCTAAATAATTAAAATTCCATGCTTATACCAGGTTGCCAGAGCAAGGGACAAAATATTTTTAAGAAAATCTAATTTGTGAATCCATTTAAAAAATCAGTTGGAACAGACAGGGAGAAACAGACAAGAGAGACACTGTCCCAGCCGTGGGCACAAGGGACGGGAAGCGGGTCAGGGTCGGTGGCAAACCACAGACCGTGACAACCCGCACAGACATCGGCATGCCACCCACAAGAATGTTTTGCAAGACATTTACCTTTATCATGTGGGATGCACTGAATTTTTTTTGTCTTACCGCAATTTTTTTTAATGTTATCACAACAGCACTAAAATAAACCAATAAATGGCCTGTGGACCTACAGTTTGAAAACCAAGGACATGCCCCTCTGCAGAATCCTTCCAGCTTCATTTTTCCAAAATATTTAACTTCGGGGACCAAATTCTGAGGAAAACTCCCAGGACCTTCTTTTCTTTTCCAAAGTCAAAGACAGGCATTTTTAAACACGGGGAAGACTACAATGTTCTAGAATGAACCACATAAGATTAGACATTAAAGACTATGAGGAAATAGGGTTCCAGAGGGCTAAGGCTCTGTGCTGAAAAATTAGTAAAGTTTAATCATTCTTAACTTCTAAAAAGTTGTTAATTTTGTTTAATAAACAAAATAACTTGTTGTTTTGTGCCATATACAAGTTCCATACATATACACATGTACCATGCACCTGGCACTATTTTAAATAATTCACAAATATTAACTCATTTAATCCTCACAATGACCCTATGAGACAGATGACTATATTACACCCACTTTACAGGTAAGGAAACTGAGGCCCAGAGAAGCCACCTGCCTAACGTTAAAAGCTGAGATTCCTATCCATGCTCTTACCCACTAGACTATGCTGCTTTAATTGATTTCTTGATAGACTTTCTCACTATCTCAGATGCCCCTGTTCATTATTAAGCAAACTTCCTTTTGAGTTTCAATGCTGCCATGTTGCAAAATGCAAACTGTTAATCCCCACAGCACAGCCACGCCAGGAGGTGACCCACAAGCTCTCCCAGCCTCAGTAGTCCTCACTCCTTCCACGTTCTTGAACAGTGGAATCAGAATGTCAAAATTAGCTCCTTAGAAACCAGAACACACCTTTCTTAGAATCGCAAACTGTTGAATTTGTTCTAAAGGAATCTTTTGTACAGGGATCATGCCTGTTGGTTGTTTCTCTGTGATCAACCTAGGCCTACTTGAACAAAGTTCTGGCATGTCCCCCAAAGGATTGCACCAGAGGGACATTTCTGGGGGTAAAATTCCCTTGTATTTCAAAAGCTGCTCTGGCCCACCCTCCTCCCCCACCCCACCCCAGTTCCATCTCATGCTCCAAGAGGTGAAATTAAGAACAGACTAGCCAACTTGTAGAATCAAAGATATTTGCCCCAAAATGTAATACAAACCCAGGAATAAAGAAAGGGGAAACTGTTTTCAACTGAAAAGGCAATAATCCAGCCAAACTGGTTTAACCAGAGAATTTGCAAATTCTAGGTTCTTGCTTCTAGGGTTCTAAACGGGAGCCTCTAGTTCTTCAAGGACAGGAAAGCAGTTGCTGAAAATGTTAAATTACAAGGTAGAAAGACAGTTTTTTTAAAAAAATCATTTTAATTGGAATTTTGATACAACTACAGTCCTCAAATCCCCCAGGTTTCTGAACTGCAGAGCCCATGCCTGGGGTCTGGAGTAAGGTGTTGGCTGGTGCAGCTGAGCTGCCCTCTCTCTGCAGGACACAGGCCCCTGGGTGGACCCACAGGACAAAACCAACTTTGTTCGAGTGGAGAGCCCATGTTAGAAGCTGGGAGAGATGGAAAACGAGATAGAGCCACTTTGGATCTTGCTTCCAACTCTCATTATTCCCGTTACACATGTCCCTGGCGGCGTCCAGCCCAGAAGTGGGCGGAAGGGCCTTGCCTAGTTTGCAACTGTTTGCCAAAGGGCACTCGTAGGTTTTCATAGATGTGACTACACTTTTACAGAAACCTAATATTCTTATGCCCTGGACCAAAAACTCCTCCTGAACTTCATTCTCCACCTTTTCCCTTTCTTCACCATCCAGCCACAGACTACTGCTCCAAAATCATGACCCACCAGCCCCACAGTCCCTGTGTGCCTGAGAAGCCCCTTCTTATTTTGCCTGTCTAAGACGATCCCACCCATCCTCTGAGTTGAGCTACAGACTGTCCTCCCTCCCACTGCTCGGTGGTTCTCAAAGTACAGTTGCTGGACCAGCAGGATCGATATCAAAATGTTTGCACTTCACCCCCGACCTCCTCAATCTATCCTCTATCCCCGATCTATCCTCAATATCTCAATCAGATATTGAGGATAGATCAGCAATCTGTGCTTTCATAAATCCTCCAGGTAGAAGACTCAAGTTTGATGCCCACTGCAATAGCCCTAATCATACTCTCTCCTTCCCTGCTTAGCTTAGGAGCTCTACCAGTAGAAGCCCCTCCGAGCCTGGCACAAGGGAGGCACCCTATAAACACCCTATAATTCGTTGAATTAACCTAACGAACCTCGTCCAGAACTGGAAAGGGCAGTGTGAAACCGGCAACTTTACATGCCACTAAACCTCCACCACCATGTCCAGGCACGCAGCAGCGGCAACACCCAAGAATCCTGCAGGATGAATCTGGAGTCTGTCAGAATTTCCAGGGAGCCAGCGATTTTTTTTTTTTTGAGACAGAGTCTCACTCTGTTGCCCAGGCTAGAGTGAGTGCCGTGGCGTCAGCCTAGCTCACAGCAACCTCAATCTCCTGGGCTCAAGCAATCCTACTGCCTCAGCCTCCCTAGTAGATGGAACTACAGGCATGCGCCACCACACTCGGCTAATTTTTCTTTTTTTTTGTATATATATTTTTAGTTGGTCAATTAATTTCTTTCTATTTTTAGTAGAGACAGGGTCTCACTCAGGCTGGTTTCGAACTCCCGACCTCAAGCAATCCACCCTCCACGGCCTCCCAGAGTGCTAGGATTACAGGCGTGAGCCACCACGCCCGGCCGGAGCCAGCAATTTAAGAGAAATAAATGTGTAGTTCCCGTTCATGGCCACTGTCTGACGTAAGATCCCAAAACGCACTGGGGACGTGTTGAGAATGATACTAGTTTGGGTCTCAGAAGGGGTCTTCCCTGGCTCCACTCATGTACATGGCCCCATGGGGACAGTAAAGTTAAAGCACTTCCCCGGGCTCCCAAAGGAAGGGAATTCCCTCAGCATAATTAACGCACCATATTTGGCGTGATGTCCTCTGGCCTCATCAGAGCCACTGATCCCAAACCGCAACCCTGCAAAACTCAACACACTATCGGTGCCCGTGCAACTAGACCCATCCAAGAAAAAAACAAAAAAAGAAAGAAGAAAAGGTGGACAAAAATCAGAATAAAATTGAATGCAGGTCAAAACAGTATAGCACAAAATTCTTACAAATATATTAAGTTAGTATTACAGGGCTTCTCTCTTGGCCAGGGGTGCTATACACCAGGGGCTTCAAGTGGGCTCATAAATGCCACGGTTAGGGCCACCACCCTAAAGCCAGACCACCATTGTTCCCTGCACCCTCTAGAGATCCACGTAAAGAGCTTTAAAACAGTCCCATTACATAAAAATATTAGTGGACAATATGACTACTATTATTACTCATTGTGGAAAGCTAAAAAATGTCCCCTACAGATACCCCTAGGCGCCAATGAAGGAGGCAGGGAGATCGCACACTGATCTAACAGGAGAAGACACACACAGAGACGGAGAATATAACGTGACCACAGACGCAGAGAGGGAGTGATGCAGCCACAAGCCAACAAATGCTGGCATAGGATGGCAGAATTCGCCATCCCAAAACATGCCACTTTGGCACAAGGATTATTTTGAGTTAGAGACACTTAAACAGCAGATGCAAGGAGGGCAACTCTGACCTTCCTTTTCTTCCTGAAAGCCAGAAACAAAACCATGTGAAATATGCCCTTCCTGTACCAGGGGGAAGGAAACACTCTTATCATCAGAGGCGGAGAGTTGAGGCCAACAGAAATCTGTACAAATAAACCTTGTTAAACTACACCCATCTTCCTCACCACTCCTCCACGATTAACTCCCCAGCCCAAACGCCTTTGTCTTACACTTCCACACTTCACTGCACTTGGTCCAAGTGAGTGTGTAGCCTTTTTAGCCCTCAGTGCTTCCTTGAGCCTTCGTTTTTCTCAGGAGGGCTCCCATGCACATGTAAAAATAACTAATTAAAACTTGCGGCCGGGCGTGGTGGCTCACGCCTGTAATCCTAGCACTCTGGAAGGCCGAGGCGGGCGGATAGCTCGAGGTCAGGAGTTCGAAACCAGCCTGAGCAAGAGCGAGACCTCGTCTCTACTATAAATAGAAAAGAAATTAATTGGCCAACTAATATATATGGAAAAAAATTAGCTGGGTATGGTGGCGCATGCCTGTAGTCCCAGCCACTCGGGAGGCTGAGGCAGCAGGATTGCTTGAGCCCAGGAGTTTGAGGTTGCTGTGAGCTAGGCTGACGCCACAGCACTCTAGTCTCAAAAAAAAAAGCTTGCATGCTTTTATCCTGTTAATATGTTTTGGGTAGTATAATTTACAGGGCCCCAGCTGGAGAACCTAAGATTTTTGCCTCTCTTCTGAACACAGAAGTCAGAAGAAACAAGGAACAGATTCTCCCCAGAGCCCTGGGAGGGAGTATAGCTCCGGCAACACCTTGATTTGGAGCCAGCAGGACTAATGTTGGACTTCTGGCCTCAGAGTTCAGAAAGAATAAATGAGTGTTGTTTTAAGCCCCCAAATTTGTAGCTTAGGAAACTAATACCTTCATTACTCACTTTACTTATGCTTCTCAGTAACAATGCAAGCTAGGCAGCATTCTCCCCACTGCACGGAAAAGGAAACTTAGACTCCGTGGCGGGGCAGTCCCTCGCAGTCACCGGGATGGGCAAAGCTGGTGCAAACCACATCGATCTGATCTTGCCAGTGTGTTTTGCCAGCTCCGGTGAATCGAAAAGTGGGTTCCTAGGCCTTTAGGGGTATCCTGGAAAATACTCGCCCTGGGAACATTATTTTTATGAAAAATGTACTCCAGATTCCAAATAAAAGACAAAAGGAGGTTTAGAGCACCACCATTCGTGGGGGAGAAGGGTAGGATCATCCCACAAACACGGTTTTCCACTTAGAAATCGAAGCAATGCAATTATCCCATTCTTTGAAGAGCCCAAGTTCTCCCGGTGACGGACAGGCTGTCCCCAACCCTCTGGAATCAGCAACTGAAGAAAAGTTGTTACTGGCCTTAACTAAGCCTGCCTTCATTCTGTAATAAACCCCAGAGCCTTCTACTTAAAATCCAGAAGAGTAGTCCCATGATGTACATGGCCCTACGGTGTCACCAACAGATGGCTGCTAAAGTCCCAATCATCTTGGGTTCCTAAGGAGAAGGATTTTAAGTCATGGGAATTATTATTAAATACATCACCAATCAGGTGAGTTTGAAACATACCTTCACATTTTTCTGTAACACTAACCTGATGATGATGATGATGCTCAGTGGAAAATACAGAATATACCGAACATATCTGTGTATAGACCAGGATTGTACTGGGGGGGAATAAAACAGATACTGAGGCAAAACACTGGAAGAATATACGAATCCGTAAAATGCCAACAACAAGCACATGGAAAGTTACTCATCCCCGCCAATCATTAGGGAAGAGAAAATCAAAACCACCATGAGATGCCACTTCACAGCTGTTAAGATGGCCATTATCAAAACACAGAAAACAGCATGTGTGGGGAGGATGCGGATAAACTGGAACCCTTGTGCCGTCGCTGGTGGGAACGTAAACAGGTGCAGCCACTGTGGGTTCCTCAGAAAATTAAACCTAGAATGAGCATATGATCCAGCAATCCTAGTTCTGGGTATACACCCATAAGAAATGAAAGCAGGGACTTGAACAGATATTTGCAAACCCATGTTCATAGCAGCCTCATTCAAATAGCCAAAAAATGGAAGCAACCCGTGTATCCACGGACAGATGAACAGGTGAGCAAAACGTGACAATGGAATGTTATACAGCCTGAAAAGGGAAGTAAATCCTGACACGGGATGAATCTTGAAAACATTATGCTAAGTGACATAAGTTAGACACAAAAGAACAAATATTGCATGATTCACTTATATGAGCAGTCAAATCCATAGAAACAAAAAGCATAATAGCGGTTACCAGAGGCTTGGAGGAGGAGAGAATGGGTGTTATTATGGAACGGGTATAGAGTTTCAGTTAGGGAAAATGCAAAAGTTCTGAAAATGGATGGTGGTGATGGTTGCATTGTAAACGACACTTTAAAAACGGTTAAGATGATACATTTTATGTTATACATTTTATGACAATAAAAAAACAGAAATAATAACAATAACTTTAAGAGTAGTAGGTTTATGAGTGAGGTTTTATTTTTCCTTTCTTTTGAGTCCCGAAATATCTCTTAACAATAAAAAAAAAAAAAAAAAGGCATTTTGCAGTATAAAATACCCAAAGGAAAGAAATGTAGCTGTCCTAGGCAGGCCAGCTCATTTAGGACCCACTGCTTCGGGGATTAATGGAATTCCCATGGTAATGACCTTTCCCACTTCTGTAATATGAATTATCACAAAGTGAAAATCCAATTCCCTCTCCGTGTTTATGAAAGTCATTCCTTTCGGACAGCTGAAGCAACAAAGCCGGCCAAAAGCACTTCCCAGCCGTCCAGTTGGAGATTTATATTGCATATAAACATAAAGAAGCATTATGTAACTGAGGCTTGTGCGCCAGGAGTCTTGGAGTCAGAAGCTGAATTCAACACTAGCTTCACCCACCGATTCCCGCCACTGGACCAATTAAAAATTCCCCGGGCTGCTGCTGCCTTTTCTGTAAGGTGAAAAAACACCTGCCTCATTAAGTAACAGTAAATCCTGGAAAGGACCCATGCCTGACAAATGTCAGGGGTGTAGACACAGCAGGTGAGAAAGAACACAGCCTGTCACAAAGCAGGTGCCTAAAAAATGCTCAAGGCTTGCTTCCTTTCGTTCCATTCCTACACCCACTCTCGCATCAAGTGGTTTTGTGCTTGCATATTTCTTGACTTCTTAAGAAGGGATAGATTGCTAGATTTACTCATAATTATCTCAACCCTGCCACTTTCTCTAAATAGAAACCCTCATCCTAAAACTCTTAATGAGGTTGGCTTTCTATTTTACGGCCAGATAAATGGAAATGACTGGAGAGTTGGCAAAATATCAAGCTGGAAGGCTTCATTTAAATTAGAAAAAGGTTTCTAGAGTTTCTCTTCAAGACCATATTCTAGAGATCCAGAAAACCTAAGGCTCCAGCACTCACTAGTTGTATGATCTTGGGCAAACTACCTACCCTCTCTGAGCCTTGGTTTTCACATCACAAATGAGATGAAATAGATACATATATATATATAATTGAGCCACTTTAAGAAGTAAAAAGGAGTTAAAGACTCTAATTATTAAGAAATTATTAATCATGTCACCCCCCCCCATGAAATTATTAAACACACTTGTTCCTGGGCTGGGCCTCAGGCTCCCTCCGTCAGTAATGAGAGGGCTGGACCACCAGTTCTCCAAAAGGATGCTTTCTAGCATGAATGCTCCCCATTTGAAGGCTCATTTTTTTTCAACCAAAGCAGTCCTTTGCAAAGCTTCATCCAAATGGGATCCCTGGCTATCACACAGCAAGAGTCAAAAATAGTAGTCATAGTGATGACTAGGAAGTTTCTTTGGTTTGATCAATTTAAATAACAAATCAAAATGCTGTTTTCCCATTCTGATAACTAATACTACCCAGTATCTCAACGTGACAAGTTTTTAAGCTACAACCACAAAATGCCACCATTTAAATTTAGGAGCAATCACTATAATTCAGCGTCCAGCTGTAAAATGAATTTTAGCACATTCTCAATCACTCTCAATGGACTGTCATCATGCACGGCTTTAAATAGCGCCCAACACTGTGTTTTTAAGCAGCAGTAACTCCTTTGCAAAACAAAATTTCTCTTTGCAACTTTTCACACCCTACAAAAGGTACATGCAAAGAGAGGTAAATCAAACAAAACAAGTTAAGTTTTATTTATTTTCCCTTTACAAATGGTATCAAAGAACAGAGCTACAACGTCAAGATACAAAAAGGACGCCTTGAAACTTTACTAGGTGCAATTTTCACTAAATATAGCTTAATGAACTGAATAGCTAAAAAGCTCAATGCTATTGCAGAAAAAGTCCCAAGTAGTGCAATTAAGAGAGGTCTAAAAGAACACAATGCTTTTATACAAGCGGCAGAAATCTTCCCAGCTGAGGACAAGCCATATGAACCACTCAATTAAGACTCTTTTAAGAAAGAAGTCCGGACTTTGAAAGTGAGGAAGGAAGACTATTATTTCAAAGCAGTAGCATGAAATAACAGCTCTTGGACCACCCTGGACATGGTCCAAAGTGCTTGTGGGCTCCAGCCACCAGTACTAATTCTGTGGCCAAATCTCTTTACCTCCGAACCTCAGTCTGTTTATCAAAAAAGTGGGGATAATAACACAAGCTCTACCTACTCTCCAGGCATCATAATTCCCAATGCTCAGATGGAAAAAAAAAAGGTAAGACTCAGGAGCCAATTCCACGGCTAGTGAATCCCAGGACCAGGACTCCAAAGTCTATTCCCTTACTAGATGGGAAAAAGCATTTGCTGATGAATGTTTTGCTCCTAAGGGCTCTGAAATAGGAAAATTGAAAATCTAATGGGACATTAGGAGGAATAATCAAAGTTTATTCTCTGCCAAGGTTATAAACAAAAGAGCTAGTGTATCAAACACTACATTCAAGTGTTTTATATCCATTTTATCATTTAATGCTCCTTTAGCTGGATAATTAGAGTAAAAACTTATGTGGCAGTTAGTGTGTGCCTTGTACCACTCTAAGCTTCTACCATTTGAGTCATGTACTATCTACATTCTCATTTTACAAATGAGGCAACTGAGGCAGAGTCAAGTGACTTGCCCAAAGTTACACAGCTAGCAGCGGTGGGCCTGAACTCAAACCCAGATAGTTTGGCCTGGCACGGTGGCTCGCACCTGTAATCCTAGCACTCTGAGAGGCCAAGGCAGGAGGATCGCTTGAGCTTGGGAGTTCGAGACCATCCTGAGCAAGAGCGAGACTCCATCTCTACTATAAATAGAAAGAAATTAGCCAAACAACTAAAAATAGAAAAAAATCAGCTGGGCATGGGAGAACATGCCTGTAGTCCCAGCTATTCAGGAGGCTGAGGCAGGAGGATCGCTTGAGCCCAGGAGTTTGAGGTTGCTGTGAGCTAGGCTGACGCCACAGCACTCTAGCCCGGTCAACAGAGCGAGACTCTGTCTCAAAAAAAAAAGCAGGCAGTTTGGTGCCAGAGTCCACATTATTAACTGCTACACCAGAGACTCTTACTATTTCCATTTTCCATATGAAAGAACTCAATGAAAGGGTGAGATGTTAAATATCTCACCCAGGTGAGCCCAACTCACTTTCAACCTGGTCTCATCGCCGGGGCACTCACCACCATGCTATGCTGTTAGGCCTGGTGGGCAGAGGTGCCGCCCACACAGCACCACTGGGTCCCTGGGCAGAGGAGCACCCAAACAGGATCAGATCTGGGTCCTCACAGCAGTCCACTGAGGAGGGAAGGACAAGAAGCAAGTGACCAGGGAAGATGGAAGGCAGTGGAGAGTAGGCAGCACAACCAAAAGAGACCTAAGGCGCAATCATCTGTTTCTGCCAACTCTGATGAATGTGGGCATGGCGGAAACTTCTGGAAACTTCTGGTTTCCTTGACTATTTTGTCTGTGCTCAGGGGCTCCATAAGCTGAGTTCATTTAGCAAATTAATGACCTTCTAAACCTTTTAAGTCATTTTGAACAGAAAAAGAATTGTTCAGCAAATCCCTTGGGCAGGAAGTCCCATGAGGAAACTCCCCTTTATTCTAGGACAATATGGCAAGACTTTCCCAACACTCACAAGGACCTCCCATGCCCACAGGAGGACAATGAGTTTGGGGTCACGTATGTCATGTGCTTTGCCTTCATGGCATATCTATGGGAATCTCAAAAGCTTGTACCCTCTGTTACTGGATTTTCCGCCAAGCTTCTAAGATCTCCAGAGATGTTCAGTCCATGCACTCAGGAGAAGACACCTGGGCTCCAACACAGAGGCTCGATTTCACACACTCCCCAGGCACCAGCCGGAATCTAGAAGCTCTGCGCGCCAACACAGACCCTCTGGCCTCTGTTAACCCAGCAGCTGGGGTTGCCTTCCCTTGCCTTAAACTGAAACTCCTCATCACACCCACTAGGACTCACTCATGCTGACACTCGGGCATTTTCTAGAAAGCAAGTTTTGGTAGAGGGAGGGTGGAGAAAACCCAGGTTATGAGAATCTTAGGAGAGGCCCAGAGAAACACAAAAAGACAATATTTATGTGCCTCTCGACTTTGCAGGACAGTTCTAAAAATAAAAGGTCTTGAATCCAGGCAGGACGCATGTAAATTGCCATCTATTATTGAAACAGCAAATGCTTATTGAGCACCTACTAAGATCAAGATAAAGCTGAATAAGACATTTCTTTTCGCCAGGTCCCCCCCTGGCCTGATGGATCACTAAATTCAGAGCTGACCCTCCAGTTTTAACCATTTACTTCTGGCCCTATGTCAAGACACTCCCCGAGGGTAGGGGTGGGGGCTAAACCCACCCATCTATCAGCCACCTGCCCCCACCCCCTCCCGCCCTGCCACTTATCACAAAATCTTAAGATACAGAAAGGATCTTAGAGGTCACCACTTCCATCCCAATACTGGAATCCCCTCAATATTACCTATTGCCCAGTGTCCTCGTCCTGAGCCACTTGTGGTCAACAGTCTCCCAATGGTCAAGTCCCCTGGCCGAGGCCATCATCCCCCTTCAGAAGGGGATCTTCTCCCAAGGACATGTCTCCTTCGCCTACACAGACAGGAACAGAGTGGGAGCACCATGCCTGTTGCTTCCGACTGGCTGAAAGGCTGCTGTTGGTACAAGTGTCACAGCCTTAATATATCTGAGATCTAATATATCAGCAAACTGGTGATGCTCAGCTTCCCGGCATACAAGAACGTTGCTGAGACTTCAGTGTTTAAACACCAACATCCAATCACAGAGAGAAACGGACAGAGAGAAACGGACGACCAAGGAGAGTGTCCACCTCCCAGGGTGATGTCCATCAAGGAAGATATTTCTTCCAGAGAGAAGGTACCAATCTCAACGCACTAATATGTGACCTCCATTCAAAATAGTTCTCAAGATACAAATTCAGTTACACTTATCATGTCCTTTTAGGAAACAGGAAAAGCATAAATTATGGAAACGAAATCCCCCTTTAATCTTTCAAGTAGATATTTTAGTCCAATCACGGGGGAAAGAGGAAAAAGAGTCCCGAAACCTGTCCTCATAAAGCCCTCAGTTCTCTAGGGTTGGAAGAAAGAAAAGTAACACAGATAAAACAATTAGAAAACAATAACGGGTGTAATTACGGTTTGGTTTGAGTTCCAAGGATAAGATTTCAGAAACAGGAGAATGGTCCGGTCACCAGCTCTTTAATGCCTTGACTAAGCCCAGGGAAGGAAGCAGCAACCCAAACATTCTCTTCTTTATCTCGTAAGTGTATCTTCTTTATCAGCAGCTCCACTTCCTTCCAGGGAGTTTAAGACCTTGTGGTCAGGGCTACCTGCCCAGCTCAGGCCAGAAGGAAACAAAGAAACAAATCAGGTCACCCAACCAGCATTGCTCCTCTGCCCAAAATACTTCCTCCTCAAATGCAGAGAGCACTGCAAGACGGCCGTGCAGATGCGTGTTCATAAACTTAAAGTCCATAACCTCCAAGCCGGTGTCCATCTGTCCTCCTTGAATTCCAGGGGAAACTTCTCTCACGCCCCTTCCCTGTCAAGGAAATGTCCAAGGAAGATGTTCCCACAGGGAAGATTCTACTCTTTTCCGGCCTCGTCAGTTCCCCTCACTTCCACTGAAGGATCGTGAACATGACAGCCATCATGGCACATGAAAGTGCCGTCTTTGCATGAGAGAGGACCTATCGTTGCTTTTAAACCCCCTGCAGATGTTTATTTCCACCAACATGTCGGGAGGCCAGGAGACAACTTGGTGGTTCAAACAGCCATGCCAGGAAACTCAAAGAGGAGCTCAACTGCCTTCTTAGGGCCTGATGTCTCCATCATTCCCCCAGTGCCTGTCCACTCTCCACGCCACCTCCCTACTCATCGGGTAGGGTCTACTCTGAACTCACATCGAAAAGGTTTTGATTGTATCATAATTTAATATTTGTGTTTTACAGTATTTGTATATTTTACAAATTTACAGTATTTAGTATCATTGTTTGCATTTAGTATCATTGTTTCATTTAGTATTTGTAGCATTTAGTATTCGTACCATTGTATCATCTAGTATTTGTATTATTATTGGTATGATCTAATAAATATGTGTTTGACAGTGTAGCAGAGGAAAAAAAAAGAAAGAAAGAAAAGGTTTTGAATATGACCAAGACACACTTCAAGGAGAGCTAACAACGACCCAGCTGAAGTTCACTGCTGAGTAAAGTTCTCTAAACACGAACATCTCTCGGACCCTATTGCTGCCATTTTACAGACAAAGAAATTGAGACTAAGAAATTCAGCAACACGGCCAAGATTGCCCAGAGGCCTGAACAGAGATCTAATTCCAAAAACCCCTGCTCGTCACTGTCAATGCTGTTCTGTCTCCCATCACAGCACCGGGCTCAGAGTACTAAAGCACAGGTGCGTGGCTGTGAAGCTTCCAGAAAAAAGCAGGGCCACAAAGGCCAATGGAGACCCACTAACCCATCACCTTCGGGGCACCCAGAGACAGTACGAGCCCTTCCGGTGGACGCACACCTGGAAGCCTTCCTGGTGGAAGCAAGGGGCCTTCTGACCCACACAGAGCAGTCAGCTGTCCCCACCAGCTGGTGAGCTGCACTTCCGGTCCCCAGAACCAACCTCCACGACCCTAGACCCCCAGCCTGGAAATGTAAGTAAGCAGGCAAATGTTTTTTGGAGGTTTACACTTTCTTAATCTGTTTACCTGTACAGCCAAGCCTTGTAAACCCAGAGTACAGCAGGAGTGGCTTCATTCCCGAGTAATAAATTTAGGGGTTAAAAAAATAATAAATGATTACCAGTGACTATCAAGAACAAGAGACAGGACTTAACAGCTCTGGCTCCCGGTCAATCACAGCACCGCTGACTTGCGCCCCACAGAGCAGCAACCGTGGCTAATTTCTCTCCAGATGGTGGCTTGTACTTTTCCAGGCAGAATCTCATCTCCCCAAGCCTCGCCTCACCTTTCTACGGCTCTTTGTGCTTTCCCAACGTCCTCTCTGAGCACAGAGGGTTTTGCAACACCTCCAAATTTACCACCACCCACAGATTTAATTAACAGACTGTTTACTCCCCCCTCCACTGATTGGAATATCTTAAGTAAAACCAGGCCTCCTCTGAGCCCATGGGTACTCCACCCTGGGCCCCTGTCCAATCAGCTCCCTTGTGGAAAGCGGCATTTGCCCGGCTCCAGCCCTAGGGCTGGCCCTGGTCCAAGGCAGGTCTGTGCTGTGAGCCAGCCGCCAGGTACCACATGAGGGCTGCTGCCCTGGGGCTGCCTAGGGAGAGGAGACAGTATGGAAAAGAAGGGCAGAAGTGGTCAAATAAAAAGTAAAATGACACCCAGGGAAGGCAAGGTCTTATTGGTGAAAGTCAGGATCCAGAGACAGGCCAGCTGAACACACATTTCTCAGGACTTCTCCATGCAATCCATACCTTAAAAGAAAAAGGGGGAAAAAAACAGAATAAAATAGAGGAGGGAGGGAGACATGAAAGAAACGGACAGAGTAGGATGAAAGCGGGACCAGAGGAGGAACGAGGGCAGGAGAGAAGGGGAGAGAACAATCTGCTTTTTTAAAATTAACCACTAACTACATCAATTAAAAGACACTAAGCTAGCTGGGCGAGGTAGCTCGTGCCTTGTAGCACCAGCTACTTGGGAGGCTGAGGTGGGAGGATCGCTGGAGCCCAGGAGTTCATGACCAGCCTGAGCAACACAGTGAGACCTCCATCTCTAAAATCAATCAATAAAAACAAAAAAAAAAACCTAAGCTGAATATTCATTTTAAGTTCAACAATACCGGAGTCAAAAAGAAGACAATAAATATCCTCTCAATCCAAGGACTCTGACATTCACTAGGAGAAACAAATCAGCGATCAACAGCCAGGGAAACAAATATGAAAACAACAGCAAGCAACGCAAACAGGCATAAAGTTAATTCTTCTACAGAGCCATTTAATGACGCAGGGACCGATGGACTATTCTGGCTCCGGAGCAGGAGTGGAGATTATGCAGAAGCATCCTACTGGTCCAGCTAAAGCCAGGCACGGCTTTGGCTGCTCACACCAACACAATGGATGAATAATTGCCGCTATGACAAACCAGCACGTGAACTCTCTCCTTGATAAGCTGAACCTCCCCTCCTGTGCTATGCTACTGCTTTTATGTCCTTGATTAATTTTTCCTATACTATTTTAGGGTTTTATGACTACTCTTGCTTCTTTATTCTTAGGATTTTAAAGAGGAGTCAGGCAATTAAATACTCGCTGCTATTGTTACTCACAATAGGCACTGATATCATGTCTACCTGATCTTCTCAATTTGCCTAAATTAATTTTGCTGCAGAAAAAATTCTTGTCTTTCCAACAGACTAGTTATGAAAACTCATTTTTTTGGAAGTCGCTTACCCTTCTACTTATTCATCTCCCCACGCCCTGGCTTCAAATGTGCTTGGAGATTGGGGGGAAAGGAGTCCCACCAGAATGGACAGATTCCTAAAATAAGACAAATTTACCCATCCTAGTATGTTATCCCAGGAAGATACATGGCAGCCTTTCCCTAGGTCAGGGCTGTCCAATAAAAACAAAATTTTAAATTTTCTAGTAGCCACATTAAAAAAGAAAGTTAAAACATTAAATGCAATTTCAGTAACCTATTTTATTCAACCTAGTATATCACAGATGTGATCATTTTGACATATAATCAACATAAAAAATTATTAATGAGATAACTAACATTTTTCTCTTTGTCACTGTCTTTGAAATCTGGTCTGGAGTTTACGCTGACAGGATCCCTAATTCAGACCAGCCACCTGCGGTCACCGTAGTGGGCAGTACAGCCACAGACCCTCTGATCGTAATGTGTGGCCAGGAGGGAACAAGGCTGGATAAAGGATTTCCTGCGTATGAGGGACTCCGGATCTCCCAAGTGCCCAATTACAGCATGTGCTGAGCTTTCGATTCACACGGCCCCTAGGAGGGCCAAACATGTCCTTTGGTCTGTCTGATATAGCCGCTTGAAATCAAAAGAAACCTCTCCAGGGCTCTGAGTTTCAGATCTAAAAACACAGTAGCCTACAGAAAGAGAACCTTCTAGGTACAAGAAACCACGCTAGGGGCTGAGACCAAACAAGTTCAAATTCTCCATTAACACCTAAGCCTCACATCCTGGCCAGGAGACATTTTCTTTTGTGGGATCTCCATGCCTTATTAAAAAGTCAATTTGGGCCGGGTGCGGTGGCTCACGCCTGTAATCCTAGCTCTCTGGGAGGCCGAGGTGGGCAGATTGCTCGAGGTCAGGAGTTCGAAACCAGCCTGAGCAAGAGCGAGACCCCGTCTCTACTATAAATAGAAAGAAATTAATTGGCCAACTAATATATATATACAAAAAATTAGCCGGGCATGGTGGCACATGCCTGTAGTCCCAGCTACTTGGGAGGCTGAGGCAGGAGGATTGCTTGAGCCAGGAGATTGAGGTTGCTGTGAGCTAGGCTGACGCCATGGCACTCACTCTAGCCTGGGCAACAAAGCGAGATTCTGTCTCAAAATAAATAAATAAATAAATAAATAAATAAATAAATAAATAAAACGTCAATTTGTATGCCTGTATCAAACATCACATGCACCCTATAAAGATATACAACTATTATGAACCCATCATAATTAAAAATAAAAAAGCAGCTTTGAGCACTAAACCTAAAAAAACAATCATTGTACCAATAAACTTACATATGTATTTATAATGTTATTATCCATACTTAGAGTACCCTGTGTAACTCTAATGCTAACTCAGAATGCTTTATAGTATTTTATTCTTGTAATAAAGTAATAGTTCATAATATTAAAAAATACAAATAAAAAAGTCATTAAATCTAGAGCTCACATTGAGAGAGCAACCATATTTAATAACAGGAAATGGAGCTATCTAGGTTAATAGCCTGCCTTGCTTCAAATTTCAGGATAAACCAAAGAAGAATCCAAAATCAGCCCTAAGAATCTTTTTTATAGACAAGAGTCTCACTCTGTTGCCCCAGCTAGAGTGCCATGGCATCAGCCTAGCTCACAGCAACTTCCAACTCCTGGGCTTAAGCAATCCTTCTGCCTCAGCCTCCCGAGTAGCTGGGACTACAGGCATGTGCCTGGCTAATTTTTTCTATAATTTTAGTTGACCAATTAATTTCTTTCTATTTTTAGTAGAGATGGGGTCTCACTCTTGCTCAGGCTGGTTTCAGACTCCTGACCTTGAGCGATCCTCCCGCCTCGGCCTCCCAGAGTGCTAGGATTCCAGGTGTGAGCTACCTCGCCTGGCCAGCCCTAAGAATCTTAATCTCTGCCTGCCTGGTCAAAAGTGCTGCCCATCACTGAGTCTTGACTCCCCCAGGAATCGTAAAGGAATAATCCCTGTGAGGGCATTTGCAGCATTTGACATATCTTCTCAGCATCCTTGTTGTCATAAGTTGAACCAGAAAGTTCTCGTTACCCCAATTTGTTCTCATATCACCTTAAAACTAAAGCAAATATAAATGATCTCTGACTCTTTAAAATTCATGAAACATAGGGAGCCCAAGCTTCACAGTGCTTTGTGGGATGACAACCCTATTTGAAGTACCATGAGGTTGTGAATGAGCGTGGCCCGCCCACCTAAAGACCCGCCTCTGTCAGAACCCAGAACCCCTGGGGTTTGGGACAGCCACCAGCCCTCCAACTGGTTCTCTAACCTGGTCTTTCTCTCTCTCCCATTGCCCTGATCTCTCATGGAGCACAGACAGTTTCCACATCTCCCCATGGGAGCAGAGAAGCCTGCAGACAGGTGTTTTCAGTGACATGAGAGTCTGGGGTCCAGCCTTGGCACGTCCACCATGTGACACTCTGGATGACACTAAACTCATTACCTGCTCTTTCTCTAAGCAAGTACCAAACTGAATGCCAGCGGGATGCCAGAGCCAACGCCAGGGACAGGGATGGCCCAAATCCAGATGGGACCTGCCCTCCAGAGTCAAGGCACACGGACACACGCATGTGCCAGCAGTGAAGGTCCTAGAAGGCTTCCTAGAGATGACGGTGTGTATACTATGCCTTAAAAGATAAGCAAGAACGGACCAGAAGGGGGGAAAACACAGCCCAGGCAGAGGTTGGCGGCTGATACTTCCTAAGTCCATACCAGGTGCCAGGCCTGTTCGAAGCATCTACAGGGATTAACTCATTTACTCCTCACAACCGTCCCTATGAAGTCGGTGCCATTATTATCCCCATTTGATAGATGGGGAAACTGAGGCATGGAGCAAGGTAACACACCATTCGAGGTCATTCTGTTATTAAGCAGCCGAGCAATGCGAGCCCAGGCAGTCAGACTCGGGTTGGAGTTTGCTCTTTGGTCTGTGAGACGACTGCCGTTAGCCACTGTGCGCCCTGGGCCTGCCCATGCAAGGGCAGTTGTGCTCGGGAACTGCAAGCAAACGGTGCACCTGGACCCCCATGGCGGTCAGAAAGGTAACCTGTAATAAATGCAGGAGGCTGAATGAAGGGGTCTTGAAGACGAGAGCTTCAGAGTCTTACCCATGCTCTTCAATGCAAACACAGCCTCCCCGTTGGCAGCTACCAGCATGTGTCCCCAGGGGAGCTGGGCGGGCAGGGCTGGAGCGGGCAGGGCTGGAGTGGGCAGGGCTGGAGCGGGCAGGGCTGGAGTGGGCAGGGCTGGAGCGGGCAGGGCTGGAGCGGGCAGGGCTGGAGTGGCCAGGGCTGGAGTGGGCAGGGCTGGAGTGGGCAGGGCTGGAGTGGCCAGGGCTGGAGCGGGCAGGGCTGGAGCGGGCAGGGCTGGAGCGGGCAGGGCTGGAGCGGGCAGGGCTAGAGTGGCCAGGGCTGGAGCGGGCAGGGCTGGAATGGCCAGGGCTGGAGCAGGCAGGGCTGGAGCGGGCAGGGCTAGAGCGGCCAGGGCTGGAGCGGGCAGGGCTGGAGCGGGCAGGGCTGGAGCGGGCAGGGCTAGAGCGGCCAGGGCTGGAGCGGGCAGGGCTGGAGCGGGCAGGGCTGGAGCGGGCAGGGCTGGAGTGGCCAGGGCTGGAGCGGGCAGGGCTGGAGCGGGCAGGGCTGGAGCGGGCAGGGCTAGAGTGGCCAGGGCTGGAGCGGGCAGGGCTGGAATGGCCAGGGCTGGAGCAGGCAGGGCTGGAGCGGGCAGGGCTAGAGTGGCCAGGGCTGGAGCGGGCAGGGCTGGAGCGGGCAGGGCTGGAGCGGGCAGGGCTGGAGTGGCCAGGGCTGGAGCGGGCAGGGCTGGAGTGGGCAGGGCTGGAGCGGGCAGGGCTGGAATGGCCAGGGCTGGAGCAGGCAGGGCTGGAGCGGGCAGGGCTGGAGTGGCCAGGGCTGGAGCGGGCAGGGCTGGAGCGGGCAGGGCTGGAGTGGGCAGTGGGGAGGTGGAAGGGGCAGAACAGGGAATGTGCACCATGCCAGGGCTCAGACTTCATCCCATAAGCAATGGGGAAAGTCTGGCGAGTGACACACTCAGACACATTCTAGAGGGACGGCTAATCTCCCAGGGATGTCATTGCATGGAGGGTCAGGAGGAGAAGGCAGAGGGCAGCGGCCGTGTGAGTTCCGGAGACAGGGCAAGGAGACTGTATTTGTTTCCTAGGGCTGCCATAACAAGTAAGTTCTGGACATTAGAAGTCCAAAATCAAGGTGTCGTCAGGCCTGTGCTCCCTCGGAGTCCCCAAGGGAGAATGCTTCTTTGCCTCTTCCAGCTTCTGGTGGCTTCAGGCGGCTTCTTGGCTTGTGGCTGCATCACTCCAATTTCTGCCTTCGTGTTCACTGTGCATCTGTGTTTCTGTACCTGAACCAGTGGACTCGGGCCACCATAATCCAGTATGGCCTCCTCATAACTAATGACACTGCAAAGACCCTATTTCTAAATAAGGCCACATTCTGAAGTTCCAGTGACATGAGTTTTGGGGACATTACTCAACCCACGACTTAGGGCCTGAACAACGGCACAGGTCTTAGCACCGAAGAGGGGTGGCCAAGGGAAGACAGATAGCAAGGCAGGGGTCAGTGAAGAAGGCGTGCTAACTTTTGGGGGGAAAAGTGCAAAAATTAGAATACATACATGTACTTATTATATAAACCAATACTGCAAGGAATCACAAGAAACCAAGAAAAGTAGTTACCCGAAGGGATAGAAAATTGGAGTATATGGGTGAGGGCAAGACTCCTTCCTTCATGTACACTTTACTATATAGCTTTCATCTTGAAACCATGTCAAGGCACTATTTATCCAAACAAATTAAAGGAAAATTAAAAAGCGCTGTTCTGGAGGTGAAAGTTACAAGTGGATGAAACATTATAAACATACATAGTAGTTGGTAAAAGAAGCCAGATACGAACAAGTACATCCTGTGTGATTTCACCACTATCAGGGACACAAATCAGTCTCTGGTGTTAGAAATCAGCATTGGGGTTGCCCTTAAGAGGGAGGCGACAGGAAGGTTTCTGGGGTGTCGGTGTGTTCTGTCTCTAGGTCTGAGTGCTGCTTACACAGTCATATACGTTTGTAAGAATTCATCAAGCTGTGTGCTTAAAATGAAGTACACTTTTCTGTATACATGTTATATTAATTTCAATAATTTTTAAAGTAATATATACACAAATGTTGGTGTGTAGCTTCCAATTTGTGAAATGGGGGTGATATCACCCTGTTTACAGCAAACCTCTACTACCTAAGGATGTCAGTAATTCCAAGGGAGATGACACAGAATGCTGTCACCATGCAAGCTTACTGTCAATCTTATAGAACAAAGTCCACGTAACACGGTTTAAAAGTTCTTCTTTAGGCCGGGCGCAGTGGCTCACGTCTGTAATCCTGGCACTATGGGAGGCCGAGGCAGGAGGATCACTCAAGGTCAGGAGTTCGAAACCAGCCTGAGCAAGAGCGAGACCCCGTCTCTACTAAAAATAGAAAGAAATTAATAGGACAACCAAAAATATATAAAAAAAATTAGCCGGGTATGGTGGCACATGCCTGTAGTCCCAGCTACTCGGGAGGCTGAGGCAAAAGGATTGCTTGAGCCCAAGCTCAAGGTTGCTGTGAGCGAGGCTGACGCCACAGCACTCTAGCCAGGGCAACAGATTGAGACTCTTGTCTCAAAAAAAAAAGAAAAGTTCTTCTTTTTTTGCAGAAGAAATGTGGACACAACAATGTTTGCATTAGTGCTGTCTTGGTTTCAAAAGAGATTTTGAACCCCCCTGGCAAAGGCTGAAATTATAGCTGCAAGCAAGGGGGGAAGGGGCCCTGAAAACATTTTTATGCTTTTCTCACATGAAACAAAAGACCAAAAATGGACTTTCCCCAAGACGTGGCGGGAGGAGGGGCCGCCTGCACATGTCATCCCCTGACAGCCGCTTGTTCCAGCCACCTACTATGCCTGCCCGTAATGGAAACACCAGATTTAAGCAGGTGTCGTAGCAGTAAAAGGGGCCCCGTAAACGGGGAACCAAGGAGGCCGTGCGGAGCTGGACAGCTGGTGCGAGAGTGAGGGCTACAGACCTAAGTGGTCCCCAGACTTCCGGAGTCTGCTCTCCTTCACCTCACACGCTCTTAAACAGCCATTTGCCTCCGAGAGCGCACACACACCACCTATATAAACTCTCTCAACAGGAAATTTCTGCCATTCTTAAACGGTCTGGCCTAAATAAAATACCTTTGACAGAGTACTCTGAGCGATTGGATTGTATTAAATGAGAGGGGGAAAGCGAGCGGGTTAGTTGCTCTATAATAAACAGTCTGCTCAGTCTAGCAGGCACAGGGACAGACTGGACTGCCCGGGGGGGGGGGGGGGGGGGGGGGCAGTGAGATGAGAAAGGGGGTGACGAGTGTGGCGGCCTTGACACTGGCAGGGGGTGGGGGTCAGGGCATCGCAGCCCAATAACCACCCAGGTGCTGTGCTCAGCTGATGAGCGGGGATTTTATCACACCCAGGTTGTGCGGCCTTGGTCAGCTCATCTGGCCTCTCCGCTTCCTCATTTCCTCACCTATCAAAGGTGGTAACAATATCCACCTCGCAAGAACTGTTCAATGACATGAACGTGTGTAAAGTGACAAAACGGCCCAGTGCAAGAGGGTTGATAAAAGGTGGCCAGTGCAACGGCCATGGTCATAAACACCACTTGCAAAGTATTCGCGATTTCCTTGAAAAAGTGACTCCGAGGCCTAGCACTCTGGGAGGCTGAGGCAGGAGGATCACTCAAGGTCAGGAGTTCAAAACCAGCCTGAGCAAGAGTGAGAACCCATCTCTAATATAAATAGAAAGAAATTAATTGGCCAACTAATATATAGAGAAAAAAATTAGCCGGGCATGGTGGCACATGCCTGCAGTCCCAGCTACTCGGGAGGCTGAGGCAGAAGAAGGATCACTTGAGCCCAGGAGTTTGAGGTTGCTGTGAGCTAGGTTGACGCCATGGCACTCACTCTAGCCTGGGCAACAGAGTGAGACTGTCTCAAAAAAAAAAAAAAGAAAAAGAAAAAGTGACTCCAAGTATAAAATGAAGGGCAGCATTGGATCTAAGTCTCATTAATGAAAAGAAGTGGGAAAGATGGTGAATTCTCTTCCAGTTTTAGTTCACTGGGGCTGCCATAATAAAACAGTATGCATTGGATGGTGGAAACAACAGAAATGTATTCTCTCAGAGTTCGGGAGGCTGCGAGTCTGAAGTCAAGGTGTCGGTAGGTTTGGTTTCTCCTGAGGCCTCTCTGCTTGGCTCCCAGGTGACCGGCTGCCTTCTCCCTGCGTCCTCACATGGTCTTTCCGTGTGTGTAAACCTCCTCTTAGTACAAGGACGCCAGCCATGTTGGATTAGGGCCCCACGTTTAAGACTTCGTCAATCCTTAACCACTTCTTTCTTCAATCACTTCTATCTTCAATCGCAGTCACATTCTAAAGTACTGACATTTGAGGGAGGAACATGTGAACTGAAATAAAATTTTAAGGCTCACTCCCCACTGGCTGACTAAATGGATCCTCAAGTAGCCAAAGGAATATCCTAAAACTAAACTGCGTGCCAGAAGGAAGGAGGTCATGCCCCCCTCCACTCTTGGGGACATCTCTTGTAACCCACTGACAGGCCTAAGGGTATGCAAGACAAACCTACAGGCCCTCAATTTACACAATAAATCTATGTCAGGTGGCCTGTCTCTGATAACAGCTCCTTATGTTAAAACATTCCAAGCCTTTAGACAAAGCTTCATGTCTTTAACCACTTAGAAGCCAAAGAATCTTTAAACCCACCTATAACCTATAAGCCCCCACTTCGAGATATCCCACCTTTCTGGGCCAAACCAATGTATGCCCCCCATGTATTGATTCATGACGGTACCTCTAACCCCTGTCTCCCTGAAATGTTTATAAAACCAAACTGTAGTAATCCTAGCTCTTGGGAGGCCGAGGCGGGCGGATTGCTCAAGGTCAGGAGTTCAAAACCAGCCTGAGCAAGAGCGAGACCCCGTCTCTACTATAAAAATAGAAAGAAATTAATTGGCCAACTGATATATATATAAAAAAATTAGCCGGGCATGGTGGCACATGCCTGTAGTCCCAGCTACTCGGGAGGCTGAGGCAGGAGGATCGCTTGAGCCCAGGAGTTTGAGGTTGCTGTGAGCTAGGCTGACGCCACGGCACTCACTCTAGCCTGGGCAACAAAGTGAGACTCTGTCTCAAAAAAAAAAAAAAAAAAAAAAAAAAAAAAAAAAAAAAAAAAAAACCAAACTGTAACCCAGCCAAATCGAGTCCACTGCTCAAGGTATTCGGCCCATAACACCTCCCTACACCAAAATTTGAAATGTTGACTTGGGTGTTCTCAGAAGTACAGGACCCATGTCATACAAACGACAAGTGAAGGAGTGGAGACGTTTTGCTGGAGAAGAACTACTGGAATGAGGGGACAGAGGCAGGCAGCCAACTGCACACAGTTACAGGGCAAAGGGGAGCTGACGTGTACCCCACACCATAGGACAGTCCTCCATGCCCAGCAAGGAACTATATTCTTTTTCATTTTTCTTTTTAATAAAAGCAGAGACAGGGTCTCGCTATAGTCCCCAGGTTGGTCTCAAACTCCTGGGCTGAAGCGATGCTTCCACCTCAGCCTCCTGAGTGGCTGGGACTACAGGTGCGCACCACTATGCCCAGCTGGGACAACTTTCTAACAATCCACTTGCTCCACCAAGGTCAAAGTGCATTTAGTCCCACAAAGACCAACCCTAGTGTACCTCACATCATGCCCACAGCCCATCCTGCACCCCTCCACGGGGGCCAGAGGGGACCAGCCTCAGAAAGGGCAGGTGACTCCACCAAGGTTGATCAGCTCATCTGAGTCAGCAATGGAACCTAGACTCTCTGACTCTGGATCTTCTGTTCTTCCCACAGCTCCAGGATGGAAACTGCCACAAAGCCTCAGGGGACATTCCTCAGCCAAGACGTCTAGGAGAAGATACCTGGATTGGAGGGGCAGTATCAATCCTAAACTCCCAATCTAAAGCCAATCACAGAGGAAGGGCAGGGAAGGGTGAACAACACTCTCAAGCGTGATGTCAGCCTCCTCAAAGCCAGCTGCAATATCTAACCTACAGCCAGTTCCCCTGCATCAGAGAATCTCTTAATGTCACATTAAGTTTTGGGTTCATAAAACCAAAGATACAGGCTGGGCGTGGTGGCTCATGCCTGTAATCCTAGCACTCTAGGAGGCCGAGGCGGGAGGATCACTTTAGCTCAAGAGTTCCAGACCAGCCTCAGAAAAAGTGAGACCCCATCTCTACTGAAAAATAAATAAATAAATAGAAAGAAATTAGCCAGGCATCTAAAAATAGAAAAAATTAGCCAGGCATGGCAGCACGTGGCTGTAGTCCCAGCTACTCAGGAGGCTGAGGCAGGAGGATAGCTTGAACCCAGGATTTTGAGGCTGCTGTGAGCTAGGCTGATGCCACTGCACCCTAGCCTGGACAAACAGAGCAAGACTTTGTCTAAAAAAAAAAAAAAAACAGTTAAAAAAGAAAATCAACAGAAACAATGTCTCACTGATGAGGAATCCAAAGACAGTTGTTTCTAGTTTTATTTGTTTTGCTCTGAGGGATGTTAAAAAGATTTCAGAGATAAGATAATGATAGTGTTTTGTAAAAGCTTAAAACAATGTTCAAAGTAATAAACAAAAAGTGTTCAGTCTACCAGAAAAGCAAAGTGGGGGGGGGGAGAGATTGATTCAATTAACGGCAACAAAATAAAAGTAAATAATTAAGACCCAGGTGCTGATTACGCTGTGGTGAGTCCAATATACTTACATATTGATAAACTCATATACTGATATTTATGTGCTGATCTGGACTGATCGAGACTTTTGGAAGGCAATTTCACAGTTCAAATCAAGAGCCACTGTTTAACTGTCTTATTTAATATAGATACTACATCCTGGGATTTTATCCTGAGAAAAATATGTTTAGTAAAGAAAAAAAGCAAAATATACATGAAGAATGTCAAAAGAATCGTGATTCTTTTGTTAAAATCGTGATTAAACGACTTAAATTTAACATTAATGTTAAAATCGTGATTAAAAAGAACTTAACATAAATATTCAATTACAGGAGAATGATTAAGTAAATGATCAACTCCCTGGAATGTGTGACCACTATAAGTGTCAAGTGTAAAGATGAAGTAGCTACATCATAGATGTTGATGCTACAATGTCACATGAAAAGAAACAAAACACAAAGCAGTATCTATGCAAGAGTTACAAATATGTAAAAGTATGTGAAAAATATGGATAAGAAAGAACAGAGAAAACCAAAAGCTACCAATGTGTTACAACAGTAAGAATGTAGAGTCTCCTTTTAAGTGGACTTTGTTATTTTTACAAAAATCATGCAGTCAATAAAAAATACATTTTCAAAGAGTAAGCTGATCTGTATGCAGCACCAAATCCCTGAAGTTGCTTGCCTAATCCTCCTTGCTGCTCCCTGCCCAGAAAAAGAGGTTGGGAATGACCAGCAAAGGCCTGAACCCTTATCAGATCTCAATTAGCAATTTGCTCACTTTCCCTAAAACCAGTCTCCTTTCA
Organism: Microcebus murinus; assembly: GCF_040939455.1. Classification (NCBI taxonomy): domain Eukaryota; kingdom Metazoa; phylum Chordata; class Mammalia; order Primates; family Cheirogaleidae; genus Microcebus; species Microcebus murinus. The sequence continues at coordinate 12,581,621 of NC_134104.1, read as the reverse complement.
TTCCTCTGTCTGTGGTCACCCAGATGAATGCAATTCCCTCAGGCTTTACTCAACCGCAAGCTTTCCAGCCACCCCGCCCCCATGAAGATCTCCCTCATTCCTCCACCTGCTTGAAAATAGGTACAGTACTGTGGGATAATCTTACCTCCTAGTCAAAGCATATTCTCCTTGAGGTTAGAAAACTCAGCTTCTCCTTACTTCTCCCCGTCCCCCAACCCTCACTACCCCATAGGGATCTTCCATTATTTTCTACCCCCATAGACTTTCAGCATCTAGGAACAAACTCTTCCACAACCACCTGCAATTAGGTCCTGGGCTGCTCAGCCCCAACCCCCATGACCCATGAGAAAATGCAGGTCCAGAAGGGCTCACCTTGGAATCAAAGGCATACCTGTGCAATGCCCTTGGGTTTTCTTCTTGGTTTTCTGTTCTCTGTTTATCTGTTGGTTCCAAACCGCTGCCTGGCTGCAGGACCACGCACAAGCTGCCCCCTCAGAGTGCATGCTGGCTAATTTTGGCTTCTGCTACAGCATCAGATTCACCCTGGCTGGAGACTGCTCACCAGCAACTAAGAGAAACTTTCCTCTCATCACTGGGTCCAGAGGGAATGTGCCTGTCTCTAGTCTCTACCACATAAAGACTTTTGGTACCTTGAACTTGTCACCCCATAGTCATTCACAGGCCATCCTCTTGGCAATGGCCTGTGCACCGTGCATTCATGCCGACTGCTGAGTTACAGATCAGAGGCAAGCTCTTCCCAGAATGAACCAAGTTCCCCCACGGTAGTGCCTCGGGAGATAGATCTGGCTGAGACACTGCTGTCTAAGAGTTTGAGGTCTGGGAAGAGTCCACCTAACCCCAAGCTAGACTACGACAACCCACCTAGAAGAGCCATTAAACATCAGGACAATTCAAAAGGGAAAGGATGACTTTAAGTCATGGAGGAAGCAGAACACCAAGGAAAACTGTAATAAGGCAGCTATTTCAAACAGAACCAGTAAAAGAGGTAGATTTTTGACAAGCAGAAATAGGAATGTTCCAGGTCTAGAGACAGTGTGAGCAAAGGAATAAGAAAAAATAGGATACATCCCAGAGCAGAAATGACTCCTTTTCTACTGGCTCAAAGCATTTGAACAAGGAGTCCTGCAAACAAGATTGAAAAACAGGGCTGGGACCAGAGGACCAGATGGAGTCGCTAAAAGTTTAAAACACAAGGTGTGGCCGGGCATGGTGGCTCATGCCTGTAATCCTATCACTCTGGGAGGCCGAGGCAGGCGGATTGCTAGAGGTCAGGAGTTCGAAACCAGCCTGAGCGAGACCCCCCCCCAACTGTGTCTACTAAAGATAGAAAGAAATTAATTGCCCAACTGACATGTAGTCCCAGCTACTCGGGAGGCTGAGGCAGTAGGATCGCTTGAGCCCAGGAGTCTGAGGTTGCTGTGAGCTAGGCTGACGCCACAGCACTCACTCTAGCCTGGGCAACAAAGTGAGACTCTGTCTCAAAAAAAAAAAAATACATGGTGATATATCAGAGCTGAGCTTCAGGAGAATCACATCTCTTAGCATTAAGGCCACATCCACACTACATTGCCCTTAACTGGTTTGATGGAGTGGCTGGGCATTGGAGTGGGCTGAACTGTGGCCCCCAAGAAAGACAGGCCAAAAATCCTAACCTGGTACCTGCGAATGTGAGCTTCTTTGGAAATTGGGTCTTCGAGATGTAATGAAGTTAAAAGGAGGTCATACTGAATTAGGGTGGGCCCCCTATCCAGTGACTCGTATCTTCATAGGAGAAAGGAGGGGACTTGGAAACACACACAGACACACGTGGAGAAGACAGCCACACAGAGTAGGCAGAGATTGTGGTGACACTATCACAAGCCAAGCAGCAACTGAAGCCACCAGAAGCCAAAAGAGACAAGAAAAGATGTTTTCCTAGAACCTTCAGAGGGAGCCGGGCCCGGCTGACACCTCGACTTCAGACTTCTAGCCTCCTGTACTGTGAGCGAATAAATTTCTGCTGTCTTAAGTCACCCAGTTTGTGGTACCTTGTTATAGCAGCCCTAGGAAACTAAAGAAAGACATGCAGGCTGGGCGCGGTGACTCACACCTGTTGTAATCCTAGCACTCTGGGAGGTTTGAGGCGGGCGGATTGTTCGAGGTCAGGAGTTCAAAACCAGCCTGAGCAAGAACGAGGCCCCCATCTGTACTATAAATAGAAAGAAATTAATTGGCCAACTAATATATATAGAAAAAAAATTATCCGGGCATGGTGGCACATGCCTGTAGTCCCAGCTACTTGGGAGGCTAAGGCAGGAGGATTGCTTGAGCCCAGGAGTTTGAGGTTGCTGTGAGCTAGGCTGACACCACGGCACTGGCTCTAGCCTGGGCAACAAAGCGAGACTCTGTCTCAAAAAAAAAAAAAAAAAAAAAGACATGCATTCAATTTGACTTGGAAATCATGGATGCCCTAGAACCTTCAGAGAAGATGGGAAGACGGGATAGTTCATGAACCAGGAGGCCACTCTAGAGAAGAACTGAGGTCACGAGGCACAATCATGATTGAAACTGTGGATATACAGCCAGTGTCTAAGAAGAAAGGGGGAAAAGAAGGAAGGCAGTCCGCCCTGCAAGGTCAACAATATTGTGATGACTGGGGCAGGGGTCAATCCCAGCCTAAAAGGACCCATCAATAGGTCTAATCCTTCCATTGAGACTTAATCACTGGGCTCCTTTGCGGCTCCCACCGGCTTTCTCATCTTTGTTCACTCCCAGCAGTGTCCACATACTCTCTATTCTGCCCAAGGCCCTCATCACGGAGAGGAGCACTTTGCGATTAATCCCCATGTGTAAGTGGATTACAAAACAAGAAAATGACTTTGGAGGCCTTAAATTTCCACTAGTTACCGCTACTCAAAAATGAATATGTATATTCATATAATGGGGTATTTCTTTTTCTTTTTTTCCCCAAAGAATGGACCATAGTAGACAAGTGATTTTTCTGATTATAAAGGTAACCCCTACTCATTGTAAAATCTTTCCAAGTTAAGAGAAAACCAGACAGAAGAACAAAAGAGCCACCCTTAATCTCAACAATAGTTTACATCTTTTAAATATATAAAATATTTACAGTGAGTATTTTGGCACATCTAATGTCATGAAGAGAAATAGTTAGTAATTAAAAAAAATTTTTTTTTGATGGAATGCTCCAGAAGAATCACCAAGGCAAACAAAGAAAATTAAAAAAAAACCAGCACACCTGAGAAAAATGGAGAAGGTTAGGCCCATGTAATCGAATGTCATTAACCATTTTAACACTGCCAGAGGTCAGAGAGATTTTATTCATGTCAATAAGGAAATTCAAAGATACACAACTAACAGCATCTATGGTCAGAGAAATAAACTATTAAACCCAACTTGCTCTCTATTCCTGAATTCCACAAAGTAACTTTGCCCAGCTGGAAAAAAATCATAGCTTATTATTTCCTTGAGAGATTTCAATTTTTTTCCCAAATTAAAGTTTCCTTGCAGCAACCAAAACCATATCTGATATCCTTGGACCCAGTCTCCCCAAGGCCCTGTAACTCTCGGCTGCGGGGCTGTACCCCAGAATATTAGAGGGGCTGGCCCCAGAGCTGTAATAAAGACATGGTCCAAGCACTCTAGATTGCTAGTTGCTAGTTGCTAAGAGGCTCATAAATTCACTTTTCCCGACTTGGATAAGATTCAGAACTGCTGTAACACAGGCTGAGAAGACATGGATTATTGCAATTAAAATTCAGAGACTGTCCAAGAGGAATGATTTTAGCCCTCCACACTCTAATAAACTACATCAACTGGGCCTGGTTTAAAGAATGGGCAGTTAACTGGGATCTCCAAAGTCTTTGGCATGAAGACTCCAGGTTCCTAATACTAACCAGCAACTTTTACAAATAAAGACCACCTGGTTTTGACTCCCTCTCTCAAAGGAGATGACTATCTGGACATTCTTACTTGAAGAGAGCTAACATTGTGAACACATGCTCCCACAAACCTTTAAGGTCATTTGAATTGTTTGATACAATTGGTGAGGGTTCACAGAACCAAGAATGCAGGCAGATTCAACCCTCAAATTAAAGCAATTAACTGTCAGGAGGGGAGAAAAAAGGGGGAGAAAAAACAGACGGTGAATTTTTTATGTCTATTTTTAAAAGAATTTACTTGTTAAATTGTTTAGTTAACTGAAAACCATAGTTGCAAGGTGTTAATTTTTAAAAATTACCATGAAATGTTAAAGTTCAATTGATATAATTGTAGAATTGAAGGTGTAATTTCTAATCACAGAAATTTCATGATGAGATAATCTTTCTAACACTCATACAGCTTTTCTGAAATATCATAGTAGACCTTGCCCTGCAGTCGGAACATTTTCTGAAAATATTTTCAACGCTCAATAAACTGCTCAAGAGGAGTAATATTGTAATAACCACCCAGCAATATTTTGGCTCCCTAATATTAACCACAACAGATCTGAGGGTTAAGTATGAGCCTTGCGGAATAGTTATTAGCAATACCCTGAAGTCGTTAACTGGGAGAACTTGCTCAAGCACAGAGAAGCCCAAAATACCTGAAATTATTATCTAGCGCTTAAGAACTTTCTAACCTAAAAGAGAAAGATACTTTATAAATTTAATCCCAGCTCAAATAATAACCAAAATCTCATGCCTCAAAAGAGCTCAGTTCCAAATATCTAGAAAACATAAGATTTATTTCCCTAAGAAATTTAAATATGTGATCTTTAGTAGTATTTGTGCCCTTTTAAAATGCAGGGTTTCTCAACCTCAGTGCTATTGACTATGGACCAGATAATTGTTCTGGTGAGCTTTCCTGGCACTGACTGCGTCTTGTTTGGCAGCATCCCTGGCCTCTACCCTCTAGAAACCACTAGAACCTTCCCAGTCATGACCAAAAATGTCTCTAGATATTGCCAAATGTCCCCTGGGGGCTATGTTCCCCAACACCTGTGACCAGTCCTTGGCCTGTTAGAAACCAGGTGGTACATCAGCCCCTGACCTCTGCACGCCACCCTCCCAGCCCCCAACCTCCTGATCCCTCAGCTGGGTGAGCCAGTGAAGCTTCATCTGTATTTACAGCCGCTCCCCATCCCTGGCATCATTGCCTGAGCCCCACCTCCACCACCCCCCCAGTCCATGGAAAAATTGTCTTCCATGAAACCGGTCCCTGGTGCCAAAAACATTGGGGGACCACTGCCCTAGGCGGCCAAATCACTCCCCAGTTGAGTTCTGTCCTAATAAAACCTAAAACACAACAAAACTACCACCCAAATGTAGTTCACTTCCAATTACATTGCAAGTATGTCCTCAAGTAGCTTTGGCAAATAAAGAAAATAACCGAGTCATTCACAGAGTTGCTCCTTTTTAAAGGGTGAAATCAGTGCTTTAAAACAAAATGTTCCCTATGTTCCTTTTCTCAATCTATAACTTAATTAGTCATACAAGTAGAACTGTGGCAAAGAAAATGTAAACCTAGCATACCACCTACCTATGGAGTGAAAAGTATTGACAAAATCATAACTAAGTAAGCATTTTTTAAATTTTTTTGGAGATAAGGTCTCACTCTGTCACCCAAGCCAGAGTACAGTGGTGTGACCATAGCTCACTACAACCCCAAATGCCTGGGCTTCAGGCAATCCTCCTGACCCAGCCTCCCAAGTAGCTGGGACTACAGGCAGGTCCAACTAATTCTAAGTAAACATTTTAAATTGATTTTTAGCTTTTAAAAACAAATATGCAAGAATCTCAAGGAAGTACAATGACAATCACAGAATGGACAAGATGTTTACAAATCATATATCTAATAAGGGACTTGTCTCTAGAATACATAAAGAATTCTTCATGGCAGGGTGCAGTGACTCATGCCTATAATCCTAGCACTTTGGAAGGCCGAGGCCGGTGGATCATTCAAGGTCAGGAGTTCGAAACCAGCCTGAGCAAGAGGGAGACCCCGTATCTACTAAAAATAGAAAGAAATTAATTGGCCAACTAAAAATATATAGAAAAAATTAGCTGGACATGGTGGCGCATGCCTGTAGTCGCAGTTACTCAGGAGGCTAAGGCAGCAGGATTGCTTGAGCCCAGGAGTTTGAGGTTGCTGTGAGCTAGGCTGATGCCACGGCACTCACTCTAGCCTGGGCAACAAAGTGAGACTCTGTCTCAAAAACAAAAAAAAAAAAGAAAAGAAATTAATTGCCCAACTGAAAATATATAGAAAAAATTAGCCGGGCATGGTGGCACATGCCTGTAGTCCCAGCTACTCAGGAGGCTGAGGCAGGAGGATCGCTTGGGCTCAGGAGTTTGAGGTTGCTGTGAGCTAGGCTGACACCACGGCACTCACTCTAGCCTGGGCAACAAAGCGAGACTATGTCTCAAAATAAAATATGTAAAATAAAAAATAAGAAAGTAGATTAGTGGTTGCCAGAGGCCAGGATGATGGGTAGGGAATGAGAGTGACTGCTAGCAGGACAGAGTTTCTTTTGGGGGTGATGAAAATGTTCTAAAATTGATTGTGGGCCAGGTGAGGTGGCTTACACCAGTAATCCTAGCACCATGGGAGGCCAAGGTGGGAGGATAGCTTGACATCAGGAGTTCCAGACTAGCCTCGGCAAGAGCGAGACCCCATCTCTACTAAAAATATAAAGAAATTAGCCAGACAGCTAAAAATAGAAAAAATTAGCCAGGCATGGTGGCACTTGCCTGTAGTCCCAGCTACTCGGGAGGTGGAGGCAGGAGGATTGCTTGAGCCCAGGAGTTTGAGGTTGCTGTGAGCGAGGCTGACGCCACAGCACTCTAGCCTGGATGACAGAGCAAGACTCTGTCTCAAAAATAAATAAAATAAAAATAAATAAATAAAATTGTGGTAATAGTTGCACAGCTGTAAATATATCAGAAACCACTGTATTATATACTTCAAAGAGAAGTGAATTATATTTTCATAACACCGTTATTAAAACAAAAACAATCTATAGATAAGGCACAGAAGACTTAATCATGATCACAGAAGCACAATGTATCAACACAATGTTACCAACCCTGGCAGCTGACAGAGCTGGGGTGTAGCTGGGAAAAAAGGGGAGGAGAAAGACAGACCAGACCCTGATCTTCTCATTCTACAATGGAGGGGGGGATGTGTGAGGTGGGGAGAGGAGGTGGTTAAAAGTTCACTGTCATTGGTTAACAGACCTAAATTAAAGGTCTATCTATGTAAGTAACATAAAGATTGAAGAATAATTAATTTGAAAACCATGCCTGTAATTATCAAAAATGTAGAGAATGAAGTAGGTGAGCTATACTAAGCAAGCTAAATTGTCATAGATCAGAAAAGGAAGCCAAGAAATAAAAGTGGTATATCCATATTATTTAGAGATATAAAAATAACCACTGGAAGAACTAGCGATCATTTGAACAAAATGAACAAAAGTGATTGTTTCTAGAGAGCACAGGACTAAATGAGAACATAAAATAGGAGGGAGGCAGAAGACTTACTTTTCATAAGCCCATCTGTTCTATCCATTTCTTAATACTACACGGAATCATTACTCTGCACATTGTTTTTGGAATCAAATCAAACTTGGCATTACTTGAGTCAAAGAATCTGCATGAAATAAGAGTACACTTTATGTCAGAAAAAAATATTAAACTGGATTATCGTTACTGAGTGAAATTGTGCTTTAAGTGTGATTTAAGCGAAAATGACTCAAGTTTGATAGCCAAAGACTGCATCACCACTAAGAAGGTAGCTGGAAACTGTACGTTGGATCCCTAGGAGATCAAGAAACCTGTATAAAATCCTGACCACATGTAAGGCAGACAGTAAGTCATAAGAAGGTCAAAACTTCACCAGGGCAAGAATAAACATTCAAAAGTCCTAGTAACTTTGGGATGCAAAGAACCTTTCAGATGAAAGAAAGTGCGTGTGGCACACCCCCCACACTGCAGACCCCAGTGAGAACACCCTTGCAAACCACAATGGATAGGTAGAGCTGTTCACCACCATAACAGAGCAGAATTTGCCATCGGGAAAGAACTACACACATTTATTTAAAACATAATCAGGGTTACAACTGGGATCCTTGGGACTCAGGATTCCAGGAGGCCAAAGTAGGGCACTTTTGAGAATATCAGATGTAATTACACCCCAAGCAACAGGCATAACCAAGAGTGTCCCAGGGTACCCCAGAGAGCCGAGGGCCTTACAAGCGTGGAAATAGACTTCTGTGGTTACCAAAACACAAAGAGCCCACACTATGCTAAAGAACTCGCCTTCCAAGTTATCACTTTCTAAGGATGATGTCGTTGTGTTTTGTGAGGAGATGGAGACACACATTTTGCAAAGAAGAGAAGAACTCATGAGCCAGGCCCAGTGCATGCCTGTAGTCTCAGCTAGTCAGGAGGCTGATGTAAAAGGATCAGTTGAGCCCAGGAGTTCGAGGCTTCAGTGAGCTACGATTGCACCACTGCACTCCAGCCTGGGTGACAAAGGAAGACCCTGTCTCATCTCTAAAAACAAAAACAAACAAACAAACAAAAAAACCTTACACATTATTTCAGTGAGTTGGATTAAGTTGCCAACAAACAAAACCCACATAAGAAGGTCACAGTAAGAACAAACCCCAGGGTTCTGAGGCTCTGAAAACACTGCCCAAAGAGTGAGTGGGAACTAACTCATGAGACCCTCTTAACCAGGCGTCTTCAAATGCCAGCCCTCAGGCCACATGCTGACCACTGAGGACATTTATCCGGCTCCCTGGGTGTTTTTGCCAAGGCTGCCTGTCCTGCTTAGTAGCACACTCGTCCCGGGCCCACAGTGCGCATTCTCCAACGGTCTGAGGGACAGTGAACTGGCCCCATTTAAAAAGTTTGAGGACCCCTGCTCTAGACTTTCCTGCTAGAAACTGCCATTTTCCTGGAGTGCTGCCACCCAACCCAGGTGATGTGGTTGGGTGGAAAGAAATCTTGTCCCCAGAATCTGAAGAAGCCCTAGGAAGGTCAGGACTTGGGCTGCGATCTTTCCCCAAAGACCCTGGAGGCCTCCACAGGGCAGGGGGAGGGAGAGGCTCTGCAGGGCAGACCCCTCCTCCAGGCAGCCCCTGGGACTCCACATGCAGGTGCCAGGCACAACACCTCTACCATTCCATCCCACCAGCAGAAATTCCCATGCACCCCATCGCTGTGGTCCTGACACCTCTGCAGGGAGGAGTGCCAGACCCATGCCTCATCCTGTCCCCCCCTCCCCCAGGGCTGACCTAGTGGCTTCCTGGGGCTCATTATCACCTCTGCAGACCCGGGCAGAGGAAACCAGGAGCAAGAACTAGGATTGATCAATGTTTACAAGGTTAGCAGCTCTAGGAAGGAGGGGGGAGGGAGAGTGGAAGGGAGGCTTTGCAAAGGCAGGTTTTCTCTGCAGGATATCCTGTCTCCCCCATGGCCACAGAAAAGCATGGTTTGGGTCTTTAAGGAAAAGCAACTGAATCTCCATTGCCTAATCTCCCATCCACTCCCTACCCATTCCAAGCCAAGCTTGGGCACCCAGGACCACAGTCTCCCAATCTCTTACGGACAGGACCATTGTGAAACTGAGCTTGGGCTCAGTTGAAAGAAACTTCCTCCCACAGAGCTCTTGGATGAATCATCACTCTTTGTTTAACATCCTTTGAATGCAGACAATTGATGGGCTTTCATATCGTGCCTGTCTCTACCCTCACCCCCTCCACTTCGGCTCTCATTTCAAGGAGCTGAGACCCCACTCCACCGCCTTGAAGCAGAGGGCAAGGTCTCTAAGCTCTGCCTCGGCCTCACTGGGGAGAACCTCTTCACCTAGCAAAGGAGCTTCAAGGCCTTCTAGAAGAATCTCACACAAGCACTGGAGGAATCTCTGTGGCTTCCCATGCCCACCATCTAGGCCCTTATGAATTTCTTAATGAGGTCCCTGGAGACCACAGGCACAGGGAAAGTCTTATACTGGAGGGTGTGGAAGAAGGTGCCGGAGGTTGAGAAGGGGATGGAACGGGAAAACTCCGCCTAACTATTAATATCTTGTACCCTTTTACACTAGAACTTTGTTTTATTTTTAAGACACTCTGTTCCTTACTGAGTACCGCTTTATTTCTAAGTGTCTCTTTTATTTTTTTTTTAAATAAGTGATTTGGCCTACAATGGCGATGAGAGAGATTTTTTTGTTTTTGACATAGAGTTAGAACTTATATAAAACAGAATGTTTAACCATGAAAAGACCTGAAGTTTGGAATCGTGAAAAACAGAAACAGTTTGCTAGAACCTTGCAAGTCTGATTTTTCTCATTCTGTATTGAGGAAAACACAAAAAACAAAAAGAGAAACATACTCAGAAACATACCCTCTACCTATCTGCTTAGCTTAGAAAGGAAAATGTATATGCATATACACAAATGTGTATACAGTGTAGACACACACACATCACTAGTGGAACTGGTTTTGATACAGGAGACCAAATGACCAGAAATGGGGAAAATAAGATCTTTCCCAACCACAAGCCTGAGTCTGCAGTGTTCGGGAACCTCACAGGAATCTGTACATAAAAACCAAATTCTTCTGGCTTCTCCCCTCACCCCTCTGTACTCCTCAAACAGGCAGAGGCCCCTCTGCAGTCACTGATTTCTAGGTAAGGCTCCTCTGTGATTCCTGCGCTCTCACCAGCATTCCTCATTTGGGAAGTCACAGGCTGATATTGCAAATCTATGCAAGCACTGTTTCACAAGAAATGTTTCTCCTGTGGACAGTACGCTCCTTGCAGAAAAAGAAAAGTAAGAAAGTATTGGCATGCGCACCTAGTAGGCCCTCATCTTTCCAGGAGGAATTCCTGCACAGAAGTTCCAGAATGCCTGGGGTTCAGTTAGCACACCAGAACTGCAGGAATTATGGGGAAGGGGTTGGGGGGAGACAGGACCAGCTCAGCTTTGGCTTTTGGGTTCAGAGGGGGAAGGGAGGAGAAAGAGCAGGGAGAACTGCAAAGGGAAAGGGGAGGAAGTCTTTGTCCCAGCTCTTTGGATGAGCATTAGAGTGGAGTTAAATTGTCAGCTAATGAGATTTCCTAACCACGTGCTTCCTTTTAAGTCTAGGCCCCCAGCTGACTAGATCCCCTACACAGCAGCAGGGGGGAAAGAGGCCGTCAGCATCTCTAAGGACCAGCGAATTCCCAGAATGTGTATAGGAAGGATCGGAATCACTTCTGGGAGTAGAACTTTAAATAGGTTAGCTGTTAGCACATTTATTCATTGGTCTCCGGCGGTATGAGAAAGGCTCACAAGAGTCGGCCTCCACTCTGGGGAGACTGAGGCAGGCCCAGGGGAACAGCAGAGCAGGGAGCTGTGCTGTGGGCTTCTGCAACCACTGGACAGACAAGTTGCTTGCCTGGTTTTTGTTTGTTTGTTTGTTTGCTTGTTTTGGCTGGCAAAGGCCCCTGGGGTCTGCATTCAAAGGATGTTGTTGGACCCAGTTCAATAATTTGTCCCAACAGGCAAGAGGGTGTTAAAACAGGAAGCATATCTTAGTCTGTCATCGAGCGTAAGCTCATCTTTTTTTAACTATTTATCTGATTATGGACTGCTATTATTTTGTTTTTTTCCTGTATGAAACTGGTTCCTCTTTTTGCCTAAAGAAAATTAGCAGAACAGAGCTAGCGGAGGAAAGGAAAAACAAGTCAAAACACACTGACAGCATTTTGAAGATATTCAATGAAATCAATTCTCCTCTTCTACCTTCCCTGCTTAGTCAACAGCCTCCTCCAGAACTTTTATTTCTCCTCCATTCGAAGATAATCACTTAGCAACTTCGATATTTACCACTCAAAGGCTCCCCCCTCCCCTTGCAGAGTTTTTTTACCTAGAGGCACAAAAGAGCACATTCTGGAAACCAGCAATTCACAAAACTTCTCCAGCTAGAAGGCATAGCTTAAATTTCACCCTCTCCGAGGAAGAGTTCCCTCCCAGCCTCCAGATCTCTCTTTGTTCAAACCTCCCTCCTTCCCGGCGTCAATCACTTTGCACAGCAGCTATTGGTTCACCGGCAACTGCTTTGCACCTGGAAGGGTGTTTCCCTCTCCAAACCCGGGTCTAGGCCTCGTCACAGTCTTCAGGAAGAAGGAAGAAGAAACAGCTAAAACCAAATGGAAATTCAAACACATAAAAAAGAGCTGCAAGCGATTAGATAAGTATAATTAAATCTAAGGCCAAGTAAAACAAGTCCTGTTCGAAGCTCAAAGCAGCAGTCCTTCGCGCCTTTTAAAAGAAAATGGGGGCTGGGGGAGCGAAGAACGCAGAAAAGGGAAGCGACATGGGGCCTTCCTCTGTAACAGATTTCCTCTAACAGAATCAACATGACTCCATTTTTCATGTGTGGCCGTCACCGTGCTGTGCAGTTAATTTACACTGTCGGTGAAGCCTCCGCGGTCCCCATCAGGACATTCATTCTGCCCAGTTTACAGACGCGCAAACCGAGACGCAGGGGGGTGAAGCAGCTCCGCCAGGGTCCCCCAGCTTGTGAGTGGCACAGAGCAGGTACTGGCACCCGGGCTTGTTTGACCTGCCAACCTCTGCTCCAACTCAAACAAAGTGTGCGCCAAGTCAGCACGCACCGGTAACCCGATCCCGACCGCTCCGACTCAAAGATGCCCCACAGCTGCTCCGCGGAGCCGCGTGGGTACCACCGAGGCGGGCACAGATTGCAAAGTCCCCAAGGGCTCTCGCGCGCCCTTCAAGACTTGCCAACACACTGGGCAAAGCAGGTTCAGAGTCAACCTGAGCTGAATCAGGGGCTAGACCAGAGGATGCGACTGGAAGGGGGATGCCCTCCGAAGGCCTCCAATCTTAGGGCGCCGGGACACGGGTGCCTCAGGGTGCAGGGGGCCTGGGGGCGCCGTGTGCAGCGGGGGCTGGGCGCGAAAGCGCAGACTCGGCATCTTTTCCCTGCAGCTTCTGGCCCCGAGGCCGGAGGAGGGGGCGTCACCTGACAGCGCGCAGCAACTTCGGGCTCGGAGGGGAAACGCTACCCCGGGGCCGGGGTAGCACCGCGCGCGGCTCTCGCCCAATGGCGAGGTCTGTAAACAAAAGCGGGCCCCACGCGGGTCCCCAGCCGGGTGGCGAGCCGCGCGGCCAGCGGCATCGCAGCGGCGGAGCTGGAGAGAGGGCGAGGCGGGGACGCGACCCGGCGCGGAGACCCAAAGCACAGCCCCCGGGACCCTCGCCACCCGGAGGAGTCATTCATTGTCTGCGCACCCGCAGGATTCCGCTTTAAATGCCCCCTCCCAAGCCCCCCGTGGGTCCCCCGCCCCGTGCGCCAGCCCCCGGGCTCCGATCGCCAAGGTGGGCGCCCAGGCAGCGTCGCCGAACAGCCAAGCCCGGAGGTGTCCGAGTCACAGACCAGGACGCGAACACAGACACTGGCACGCACACGCACGCCCTCCCCGAAGTTGATAAAAATCAGCCGATAAAATACAAAGTGCCGCGGCCGCCGCCGCTCAGCGCTGACCTCCCGCCGCCGGGAGGACCGGACGCCAGCGTTTGGCCGCTGTCACTTCCACTCGGCGCCGGGCACCTGGGCGCCGCTGTCTCGCCTGCCCCGGCCGCTGCTTCGCGCGAGGGACGTCTCCTCGGGCCTGCCTCCCCAGACCACCGCACCTCCCGAGAGAGTGAGCACGAAAACAATACGAGAGAAGCCCAGTCGGGGGAGCTAGGACCCGCCGGGAGCCCCAGTGTGCGGGAGACGGGGTCAGAGCGTGCCCGTCACGGGCAGAGGGGTCCGGGCATCCTCGTCGCCGTCGCTCAGGGCGGCTGCGGCCAGCCGGCCCGCGCCCCCGGCCCGAGGCACTCACCCGCGACGCTCGTCCGGGATCTCCGCGACCCGGCCGGGCACAATGCGGGGCGGCCGGGCCCCGGGGGCTGCGGGCGCCGAGACGATCGCGGCGCTGCAGAGCTGCGCGCCCGACGGCGGCGGCGCTGCTCCGCGGCCGCGCTCGGACCCGCTCGCGGTCTGCCAATGGGAGCTGTCAGGGCGCCGCCGCCGCCGGCTCCGGGGGCCGGGCCGCGGCGGCCCGTGGGAAACCGGGCTCCGATTGGGCCTCCTGACAATCGCTCCGCCTCCGGCCGGCCAATCAGAGGCGGTGGGCACGGGAGCGGGGCGTTCGGAGTTGGGCAGGAGAGCGGCTGCCGGCGCACGCCCGGCACCCGCGCCGCATCCCGGCCCCGAGCGGGCGGCGGCGGGGATCGGGGCGGCGCGCGCCCCCGGGACGCCCACCCGCCGGGCTCCGGCGGCGCGGCCCGGGGCGACCGCGGGAAGGCAGCGGGGGCGCGGCGGGCCGGGGAACGGCGGGGAGCCCCTAACAAAGCAGCTTTGGGAGGGCCGAGCGGCCCCCGCCTCCTCCCGCAATAGGCCCGCGCAGCTGCCTGTCACCCTGCATAGGTGGAGGTGGCCAATGACGCGCACAGACGGAGCTCGGGTTGGCGCGCGCGCGCGGCTCGGCGTCGGTGGGATTGGTCGGAGGTGAAGGATTTTCCTGCCACCTAAGGCGGAGAGGAAGGGGGAACCGAACGGGGGAGGCGAAGAGCCAAAAAACGTTGTACCTGCGACACGTGGTCTGGCTCGGGAGGCGTGTGCCTGGCTCTAGGGGGAATCGGGAACTTTTTTACGAGAGAAAAAAAAATGCTAGTGCAAGCCTCTCCCGCGGATGCCGGAAGACGGCAGACGCTAGCCGGGCTCCAGGTAGGGCACGGTGGCCTCAACCCAATCCTGGGCCGGCTCACCTTGCCCGGCAAGTGAACCTGCAGTCACGGCGTGGCTGTGACCCGGTGGGCCTCGCGTTCCCCCACAGGGCAGATAAGGGACTCCGGCAGGGTTCACACAGACCTCCCGGTCTCCCTAAAATCCGGAAACGATCGGTGCAGTTTGCCTTTCCCGAGGTTGTAAGGGACGCGGAAAACGAGATGCTGACGGTCGAGCCTCCGAGCGACACCCCTTCCCTACACCAGGCCGGGGCCTCCTCCTCACCGTAAGAGCTTTAGACGGCACCGTAAACAAAGGCTGGGGTGCATGTCCCTCCACCCTGATCGTCTGGGCATGTTCCCCAGAGGGCGGGAAGGTCTGCACTCCTGAGGTTATCTTGGTGACAGCCAAAGGAACCACATAGAAGGGATTGCCGGTGCTGAGGAAGGCCAACCTAAACCGGAAAATTAAAAATTGTCCTTGGTTCCTCCCATCTGTGCTTGTTACCCTCCCAAATCCACCCCTTCCTCCCACTCTCTCACCTGGACCTCAGCAAAGGGCTCCCACCGTCTCTCCATGCCAGGCCTTGCCTCCTGGAATCTGTTCACTGTGCAGAATGATCCTTCTAAACAGAAAAACCTCATTTCGCGCTCTCAACTCTGGGTCTCTTTCTGTGCCCAGAGCACACCCACCCCGAGCCCTCCCTTCACTTGACTGATTCCAGCCCTCCTTCAGGTTGGCAGCTTGGCGGGCAGTGTATCCGTGCAGTAGGCTCTTGCAAACTCCTCCTGTGCAGTGGTCGCTCGCATAGACCCTGGGGAGCCTCCTGTAGCCGGTCAAGGTTAGATGCCCACGTCCCCACCCTCAGTGCCTCCGTCCTTGTACCTGCCTCCTGGCTCCTATCACGAGGTGCTGAAATTGCCATCCTGTGGCAGCACAGCACTCCATGCTGGCTGGAATCTTACCCATCTTCACTGCTGGGGCCCAGCACCCATGACACTACTGGGCACATTTGAGGCACTTGGAAGTATTTAGTTAATGACTTACAGAGGAGCTATAATTATAGGCAAGAGCTTTAAAGATTTGAAATGCCTCTAAAAACCTCAGTTTGAGAAAAATGGTTAAGGTGTTAGATCTCAAGGTGATACGTCCACCAGATACCATGACGGGTGTTACAGGAGGATTTTGAGTCAAGTTTGAGGGATTTTTCATAAGACACCCCTCCCAAAACCAGCTTCATCTCAACTAATACCTTTGCCCAAGTTTCTCAGTGGGGAATCATTCCTTTGTGAGGCTTTTCATCCCAGGAGAAAGAGCAATTTCTTGGCCAGTTGCAAGACACCATCTTGGAAGGGGACATGCCTGTGTGTACACACATGTGCACACATATATATGGAATATGTGTGAATATATTTGAAAATGAGTGGAGAGTTTTTCCCTAAGGATGTTCAGAAGTGCATTTGGCCATGCCTAAAAACACAGACCCTGGAGCAAGGCTTCCTGATGTCAAGCCCTTTCACTTTCAAACTATAACCTAGGGCAAGTTACTTCAGACCTCTGTGCCTCAGTTTCCCCATCTCTATAACTGAGATGGTAACAGTGCCCACCACATAGGTTTAGTAGGAGGATGAATGAATTGATATTAGCAATGTGCTTAGAAAAGTGCCTGGCACATGGTAGCATTTAATAATGTGTAGTGGGGACAGCGTGTGGTGGGACCTGCAGAGGCCCCATGAGTCGGTGGCCGGCTACTGAAGGCTTTCCTGAAAGTGAGCAATTGGCCCTCTCTTCCCTGCCTTGTCCCAGGGCTGCGGCCACAGGGCCCTCCTGTTAAGGAAGTAATAATATTGTTGCAAGGGGAACTTCAGATGAGTCCTCAGAGCTGCCATCCGATTGCCTGACCCCCAAGAAATCTGAAAAGCAGTTGAGGTGCAGAATCCTGTTAGCAGGTGGTTTGAATCCAGGCTGTACTGTCTACCAGATCCGTAGCCCTGAGCAGGTTACTTAATCTCAGTTTCTCATTCTCTAAAATAGGGAATGATGCACCTAACCCAGGTGTATCATGCTGAGAAAATTAAAAAGAGATCACGCACAGCACATAGTAAGAACACATAAAAGTTAGCTATTAGGTTTAGCTAAGCTAGCAAAACTCTCTAAACCAGTTTTTCATCATCTTTAAAACGGGATAGCATTTCATTAAATGGTTGAAAAACCTGAATGGACAATATAAGAGAAATGTCTAGCCCAGCTCATAAATTGGAGATGGATACATAGGAAACCAGGGTTTGGGCTATTTCCCTTGTTCGCTTTCTCCCTGAACTCCACCAGCCTCAACGCACAGCACCTTACCTCCCAAAATCTGCTCGTCGCTGACTGGGGGAGGCTCTGTTCCCCCAGCTGTGGTGCTGTCACTGAGGTTAACAGAATTAAACCGGTCCAGCCTTTGGGTGTATTTCTTGACCTTGCAAACCCGAAAGGCGCCATTGCTCGTCTCTGCCCCACACAGTGTGTTGTTGATTCTCACAGTGGCAAAGAGAACGGGGCATTTTAATTAAAACACAGACAAATGCCATCTGGCACAGTATTCTGGCATCTTGTCTCCTGAGGGCACTGTTGACATCTAAAGAGAACATGGAATTGGCATTAAAGGAAACAAATGAAATGGTCAAAAGCAGAATTAAGGGTTTAGGGCAGGAGAATGAGCAGAAATTACATTTCTAGTCTATGACCCCAACATTGACTATGAGTCAACATTTTCTTCCCCAGCACTTACTGAATGGCCGACTAAACACGGTCACAGCTAAGTCACAACAAATGGTTCTCCCTAGTGTGGCCACAGCATGGAGAGGAGCCCACACCTGCAGTCTAGGCGGCCCTCCCGCACCCCTGCTCCGGAGCTGGCCTTCCATCCTAACCAATGGCGGGGACTTGGTCTCTTTGCTTCACAGCTGTATGCAAGTGTCTAGGACACTACCTGGCACATAGTAAGTGCTCAGTAAATATTTATGGGCTAAATGAAGTTTAGCCTCATGCACTCTCTGCAAGAAATTTGGCATTGAATTATTTATTATTATTTATTTATTCTTTCATGTCATCTATGTGTGGATGCCCTCTTTGAAGGACAGGCAAGAGGCAGCTTATAAAAAATAGATCTCAAACCAGGTGTGATGGCACACACCTGTAATCCCAGCTATTCGGGAGGCTGAGGCAGGAACATTGCTTGAATCCAGGAGTTCAAGACTAGCCTGGGCAACACAGCGAGACTACTGTGTCTCAAAAAAAAAATAAATAAATAAAAAGATTTCTCTAGCAGGGCTTCACTTATGGTAGAAAGGACAGCAGTAGTACAGTTTTGTCTCCAGCTAGATTTTACCCTCCTGGAGCCGCCAAAACACTTACTGGTTCTCATTTACTTGGGGACTCACCAGGAGGGAGGGAAGAGTTTGGTTTTCCAAGGCATCTGTTGATGAATTTGCTGTTTCTTCCCTAATCTCTTGCCAAGACCCTTTCACTTCCTTAATCCCCCCCAAGATCAGTAGAGAGAGTCCAGGCTAAAATCTAGAATGAGAAAGTTCTACTTAGTCGAATCTTATTGGCAAGGACCTCTTGTTTGTTTTTGTTTTTGTTTTTGTTTTTTAGCTTTCTGAGATTTTCTCTACCCAACTAGCCAAGTCACTAATGAAAACCCAGGCCCTAACAATGGCCCAGACAATAGGTTTAGAGAAGGTGGAAGCCCCGCCTTGGGATTCCAGTATGCCATTCTTGGAATGGGTTTCTTCTGGGGCACACTCCTCTAGAGCTATGCTATGTATTCTGAAAAGCATCGGGAAGACCCCTTCAAAACCAGACCTGGCCAGGGTGTTTCCAAGAGGGACCAGCTTCATGGGTGTGTGACCGATACAGTCTAGGATTGCAATCCTAGGATTGCATCCTAGGATTGCAATCTTATGAGGGCCCTGGGCTTGGTTTAATGCTCTGCTATTGTTGTCTTGAAAATCTTAATTTTTAAATTAGGGGCCTCACATTTTCCTGTGAGCTCACACAAATTATGTGACCTGGCCTTCTCATATCCCTTCCATTCCAAGATATCTTGTCCTTGGTCCTCGTTGACATCCAGTTTGTGTCTTTCACATAGACAGTACTCAATATATGTACATCAAGGAATTCAACCTAAGTGTAAAGAATTTTTGTCCTTTGTATGCCAGAGTTGATGTGGACCCAGGCATTATATGGAGAGATGCCCTTGAGTGATGATCATTCAGCTCATGAGGGAACACACCTGGATCTTCTCACTAGAGGTAAAAAAAAAAAAAAATATATCAAGCAAGGTCAACCCAGGGGCCATGAAGACCCCAGGAGAGGACAAGCATTCCCTGAATCAATACACTGAGTAAGCAGATTGCCCTCCCCAATGTGGCTGGGCCTCTGGGCCTCATCCCATCATTTGAGGGCTGCATAGAACAAGAAGGCTTGCTCCTGTGAGTAAGAGGAAACTCCGTCCGCCTAGCAGCCATTGAGCTGGGACATTAGTCTTCTTTCTTTTCCTACTTTCAGACTTGAACTGAAACATCAGCTCTTCTTGGGTCTTGAGCCTACCAGTTTTGGGACTGGAACTTACGCCATCAGCTCTCCTGGGTCACCAGCTTGCCACCTGCAGATCTTGGGACTTCTCAGCCTCTGTGACCATGTGACCCAATTTCTTATGATAAATCTCTTTATACATATGTTGATAACCTACAGGTCGCATCTGACATTTTAGTTTTAAAAGTAAATAGACTTCCAAATTAACCTACCTTGGGAAGGTCTTGTGATTCATAGTGACATCCTGTCCCTGAGTAAAGAATGTTATAAGTTCCTCAAATTGTTGATTTGCCTATGAATGCATACCCTACTGACATTGAAAAGGATGCTGATTTATTTCTGGATCATAAAGTTCTATGATCGTCTTGCACATAGCACATTTTAGCATAGTATGTTGCAATCTGTATCCATTGACTGTAACATGGGTATTGTACCCTCCAATGGGAAAGGATACTCTGGTATGGTATGAGAAGTCCCCCTCTCTTCTCCTAAACTTTCCTGTAATAGCCTGCAGCTTGTAACAGACTCCAGAACACTCCCAGCTTTCTTGATGTGACTTCCTGGGTCAATCCTTATATTTGACTTCCAGTAAACCTTTATCAAATAATTTCTGCCTCAACATTGTTAATTTCGGTCAAATACCTACATGCGTGTGTGTGTGTGTGTGTGTGTGTGTGTGAGTGTGTGTGTGTATCTCCTGTTGGTTCTGTTATTCTGGAGAACCCTGACTAACACTCATCCCGATAGTTTTCCCCACAACCCTTCAATAGTCCTCTGTGGCCTTGCTACTCAAAGTATGGTCTGCGGACCAGCAGGAGTTGCATCTCCCAGTGTCAGAAATGCACAGTATCTGGCCAGTTCCCAACACACTGGATCTGGGCCCACATCTGAACGAGATCTTCAGGTGATTCATCAGCATAACAAGTTTGAGCAGCAAGCACATCATCCATTTTTTTGAAAATGCAAAACCACCTGGGAAGAATAACAATATTAAAACAACTGTTTAGTAAAGAAATTGGGACCAGGTGCAGTGGCTCACACCTGTAATCCTAGCACTCTGGGAGGCTGAGGCGGGTAGATTGCTCAACGTCAGGAGTTCAAAACCAGCCTGAGCAAGAGTGAGACCCCCGTCTCTACTATAAATAGAAAGAAATTAATTGGCCAACTAATATATATAGAAAAAATTAGCCGGGCATGGTGGTGCATGCCTGTAGTCCCAGCTACTCGGGAGGCTGAGGCAGCAGGATCGCTTGAGCCCAGGAGTTTGAGGTTGCTGTGAGCTAGGCTGACGCCACGGCACTCACTGTAGCCTGGGCAATAAAGTGAGACTCTGTCTCAAAAAAAAAGAAAGAAAGAAAGAAATTGGTTTAACCAAGGCCTTATTACCTGAGGACAGACACTGGGAGTGGGGTGGGAGGGGGCTTAAGAGAAGGAGAAAAGACCAAGGCAGCCTCAGTGTGCGAACAAACACAACCAAGTAATACAAATAAAGCCAAGGTCAGAGAGGCAGGCCAGCCAGATCAGGCCCGTCACATTCTCGAGCTTAGCAGTGCCTCCTCTTTGCAATTTGCTTTATTGCATTTTATTTTCTGTGTTTTCACTGAGATGGCAGTTTGTGGAGAAACTCTCCCACTTGGCTGCGAACAGGCTCTGAGCAACAGCAACACTTCTGCAGAGTTGGCAGGGACCGCACTGAGGAATATTTCAGAAACTTCAAGGCAAAGGGACAAACAAACAACCAGGAAAAAAAAAAAACCCTCAAAATGTGTTTTAAGAGGAAAGAGCTTTTACTGGGAATGCACCCATGGGTCTCGGAAAGAAACCCAGTTTGATTTTGTTTTTTTCTGCCTCTGTGCACTGCAGTCTGATTATTAATTCATCTACACCGGAAAGAACAAAAGCTCCTCTTAAAATGTAACTACTGCATGGTAGTGAGTTTCTGCAATGATTTAGCAGATCTTGGCCTGATGGGTTTTCTCTTCACTCACACGCAAGGTTCAAGGTTCCTGCTGGCTGAGCGAGGTGAAGGGAAAGAGCCTCCTTCCCTAGTCCCCTGGCACCTGGGCAGGGCACGGTGCGGAGACACGCCCCAGCTCCTGCCCCAAGCCCCACCTGCCTGAGACCATGTTCTCTGTTCTGTAGAAGCGTCGTCTCTCCCCAGGCTAGCAAAATGGCCTGGGAACATTGGAACGCAGCCATGCTGCCTCAGCACAACCATCACTGGGCTTAGAGACGCTGCCCTTCACAGGAAGGCAGACTGGTTCAGGGGCCACAAAAATCAGCCTCTCTTCCTGGGAGAAGGTGACAGCCCCATTTTATCTCTATCCATTCGGAGTTATTGCCATCTTTCTCTCCCCCCCTCCTCCCTAAAGAGGCAATAGTGAAAGGCAAAGAGGTTGGTGACTAAAGCAAAGACTCTGCCCTGAGTCAGACCTTTCTTCTGTCCCTTACCAGCTGTGTGACCTCGGGCAAGTTACTTAACATCTCTGTGCTTCTTTGCCCTCATTTGCAAAATGAGGCTCAGAACAGTGCCCTTCTCATAGGGATGTGAAGAGGATGGGACGAGTTGATGCAGTGAAGGACTTAGAACAGTTAGGGACACTGTGGATCCCTGACTCTTCCACAAAAAGCCAGACTCACTTCTGAAAGGCTTACTAGGTTACAAGAGGAAACAGACCCCAAAAGTCTGGTGAATGCAACATGTCCCTAGACTCACAGTATCGACCCCACCGCATTCCTCAAGCAAGAGCAAACAGAGCCCACAGGTCTCTTCTTTTGTTCCCCAGGCAGCTCTAGGCCTTGCCGCCCAGGGAGGCATTACCCAGGCGGGAGAGATGGGAGGCAGCTTTTATTAATACTTAGCCTCTGCTTTACCCCTCATCTAATGGATGCCCAGGCCAGATCCGGATCTCCCTTCCCAATGCCCGGCCCCCACCCCTGCACCGCCCCTGCTCCTGCCGGAGACACGCACTGATCGGCCAAACATCAAGTACCGCCTGCTCCGCGCCAGGCAGCACACCCGGGCTGCAGGAAGGGAGCAGTGCGACAAGCACCGCAGACGTGCGCAGTGCAGTGCAGTAGAAAGGGGCACACGGGGAGCAAGAAGGAAAACACCGGCGTCACGGGCAGGTGGGGCAGCGCCGCGCGTGGGCTGGCGTGGTGGGAGCCAGCCATGGTGGGAAACTGAGGCTCCCCCCCTCCCCACGCCAGTGTTGTCCTCCCAGCAGGGGTGCCTGGCAGCAGGGCTGGGAGGGGTTGCAGCTGGAATTTACTTTTTGAGTCCTGCGTTGGTTTGCTCGGGCTGCCATAACAGAACACCACAGACTGGGGGGCTTAAACCACAGAATTCATTCGCTCACGGTTCTGGAGGCCACAAGGCCAAGATCAAGGTATCAGCAGGTTTGGTTTCTCCTCAGGCTCTTTTTTGGGCAGGCGCACAGCCGACTTCTCGCCGTGTCCTGACACGGTCTGGTGTCTCTGTGCGCAGGAACTTCCTCTTGTTATAGGGACACCAGTCCGATTGGACTAGGTTCCACCAAGTGGCCTCATTTTCACTCATTCTCCTCTTTAAAGGGCCTGTCTCCAAGGCCCGGCACGGTGGCTCACACAAAACCAGCCTGAGCAAGACCCCGTCTCTACCAAAAGTAGAAAGAAATTTGCTGGACAACTAAAAATATATATACAAAAAATTAGCCGGGCATGGTGGTGCATGCCTGTAGTCCCAGCTACTCGGGAGGCTGAGGCAGGAGGATCGTTTGAGCCCAGGAGTTTGAGGTTGCTGTGAGCTAGGCTGACGCCACAGCACTCACTCTAGCCTAGGCAATAAAGCGAGACTCTGTCTCAAAAAAAAAAAGGGTGGGGGGCCTGTCTTCAAATGGAGCTGTGTTCTAAGGCCCTAAGCATTAGGGCTTCAACAAATGAATTTTTTTTTTTTTTTTTTTTTTTTTGAGACAGAGTCTCACTTTGTTGCCCAGGCTAGAGTGAGTGCCATGGCGTCAGCCTAGCTCACAGCAACCTCAAACTCCTGGGCTTGAGTGATCCTTCTGCCTCAGCCTCCCAAGTAGCTGAGACTACAGGCATGCGCCACCATGCTCGGCTAATTTTTTTATATATATATCAGTTGGCCAATTAATTTCTTTCTATTTATAGTAGAGATGGGGTCTCGCTCTTGCTCAGGCTGGTTTTGAACTCCTGACCTCGAGCAATCCGCCCGCCTCGGCCTCCCAAGAGCTAGGATTACAGGCGTGAGCCACAGCGCCCGGCCTCAACAAATGAATTTTGAGGGGACACGATTCAGACCCGTAACAAGTAGCCACCACGCCACACATGACCTACATGCTGTAAACAATAAACACACAACAGCTAAGCACGTGGAAGTCATGTGGGTACCATTTCCCACTGTGTGCCTGTCAGTTTGCTTAGCTGACCACACATGGAATAACTGTGGAATTGAATTGAACCCTTTGGTTAGTTAGCAAAGGGTCAAGGAAAAAGTATCCACTCTCCTCTTCCTTTTAAAAAGGACAGGTGTGGCAGGGCGTGGTGGCTTACGCCTGTAATCCTAACACTCTGGGAGGCCGAGGTGGGCTGGCTGATCACTCAAGGTCAGGAGTTTGAAACTAGCCTGAGCAAGAGTGAGACACACACACACACAAACACACCCTCCGTCTCTACTAAAAAAATAGAAAGAAATTAATTGGCCAACTAAAAATACATATAGAAAAAATTAGCCTGGCATGGTGGCACGTGCCTGTAGTCCCAGCTACTCGGGAGGCTGAGGCAGGAGGATCGCTTGAGCCCAGGAGTTTGAGGTTGCTGTGAGCTAGACTGACGCCATGGCACTCTAGCCCAGGGCAACAGAGTGACACTCTGTCTCAAAATAAATAAGTAAAAAGGACAGGCGAAATGCATTATTGAGATTTCTAAGTGTTTCCTTTAAATGCCTACAAGTGAAGGAAAACAGTAGTTATGAATTTTTAGTATCAAAAAAGCCAAGGGCCCAGGGCAGGGTGCGGGAGTGCCGTGCCGGGGACATTGAGGTGCTGGCCGCCTGGGCGCTCACTGCTCTCTGCACACGTTCTGCCTTAGTCCCCGGCTGTGGCTCAGCTCCCGTCCATAGGTGACCTTCAATAGCTATATTCTTCATCCCTCTCGGCATGTAAGCTCATTTTTTTTCACCCCTCTAAAACAAGTGTTGCTTTTATTCTTTCAAAACTCGTGGTATGTAAGAAGCAACATTCCAGGCCCTGTTATTGCAAATGATTTGCTTTCATTGGTCAAGCCCTAATTTTTTAACATTTAAACTGGTAACTAAAACCATAGTAAACCACATAGTAAACCACAGTAACCTGGGTGTTTTTTTCCCCATATTTCCTTATTACCCCCGTGTAATTTCTTTGTCCAGCTGAGGGAAATTTATAAGGTTAGCAACTATTTTTTTTTTCCTCATTCTCCACACCAAGATAATTCCTGATTGGAAATGAAGGGCTTGGACATTATAGTAATTCATTTTTAATAGCCAGCTAATACAAGACAAAGTAATCCCTCTTGTTCCAAAAAAAATTGTTTCATGTAGCAAACACTGGCTCTAATCCTAAGAGAAAATACACACAAAACAGGACTAACAGGTGTTTCTTGAAAGTGGGTCACCTGGCACCGAATAGCTGAGCATAGGACCGTACGCTTATCTTGATGGTCTGAGAAATAGCATTTTAAAACTAAAAATAAGAAAGTGTTTCATAAGTGCATTTAGTTTCCACCTGACTGATCCACTGTATTAGTTTCCTATTGCTGCTGTAACAAATGACTACAAACTTAGTGGCTTAAAACAACACAAATTTATCATCTTAAAGTTCTGGAAGTCAGAAGTTCTATATGTGTCTTCCTGGGCTAAAATCAGGTTGTCGGCAGGGCTGCAGTCCTCTGAAGGCTCTTAGGGAGAATCCATTTCCTTGCCTTTTCCAGTAGCTGGAGGCCACTTGCATTCCTCAACTCATGGCCCTTTCTTCCAGCTTCCAAGCCAGCAATGGCTAGCTGGGTCCTTCTCACACTGCGTCACCCTGACTTTGATTTTCCTACCTCCCTCTTTCACTTATAAGGACTCTCGTGATTATACTGTGCCCAACCAGATAATCCAGAATAATCTCCCCATTTCTTTTCGTTTGTTTGTTTTTGGGGTTTTATTTTTGTCTTATTTTTTATTTTATTTTTTAGACAGAGTCTCACTTTGTTTTGAGACAAAGTCTCACTTTTTTCCCAGGCTAGAGTGCCGTGGCATCAGCCTAGTTCACAGCAACCTCCAACTCTTGGGCTCAAGCAATCCTCCTGCCTCAGCCTCCCAAGTAGCTGGGACTACAGGCATGCGCCACCATGCCCGGCTAATTTTTTCTATATATTTTTAGTTGCCCAATTAATTTCTTTCTTTTTTCAGTAGAGATGGGGTCTTGTTCTTGATCAGGCTGGTTTCAAACTCCTGACCTTGAGTGATCCGCCCGCCTTGGCCTCCCAGAGTGCTAGCATTATAGGCGTGAGCCACTGTACCCAGCCCCCATTTCTTTTTTTTTTTTTTTCATTCTTTTTACCTTTATCAACTTTTTATTATAAAGGTAATACATGCTTATAATATTTCAACAAAATATAAGTAAACAAGGTAGAGAACATAGCTCCCCTCACTAAGTATTACCCTAAGACACCGCAACATAATGTACAGTCTCCCAGAGTTAATCTCCCATTTCTAAGTCAGTTGATTAGCAATCTTAACTCCATCTGCTGCTACCTTAATTTGCCCTTAGCCCATAACCTAACATGTTCTTTTTTTTTTTTTTTTTTTTTTTTTTGAGACAGAGTCTCGCTTGTTGCCCAGGCTATAGTGAGTGCCGTGGCGTCAGCCTAGCTCACAGCAACCTCAAACTCCTGGGCTCAAGCAATCCTGCTGCCTCAGCCTCCCGAGCAGCTGGGACTACAGGCATGTGCCACCATGCCCGGCTAATTTTTATATATATATATTAGTTGGCCAATTAATTTCTTTCTATTTGTAGTAGAGACGGGGTCTCACTCTTGCCCAGGCTGGTTTCAAACTCCTGACCTCAAGCAATCCGCCCGCCTCGGCCTCCCAGAGTGCTAGGATTACAGGCGTGAGCCACCGCACCCGGCCTCTAACATGTTCTTATTACTATCTGCATTCCCATGATGGCAATAAGATTTCAAGAGTTGTGTGTGCATTTTTGATAGGTGTGTGTGAAGGGGGAGCTTTCTTCAAACTACATCTCTTAAAGAAAATCTTCAACGTGATGAGGAAAATGTCCCCATCAAATATTGCCACTAGGTTGGCCTTGCTCATGGCATTGCGCTTCCTTGGGACATAGATAGAGGCTGAGAGAGAAGCCAAGTGTCACAGACCTTGTTCCAGGGGAGGCAGAAGCTAAGATGGAGGTTAGTGTGCAGGGGAGGAGAGGGGAGGGGAGGAGAGGAGAGGAGAGAGGGCAGAGGGAGAAGTTGGGCTGCAATGTAATCTCAACCAAGGCCTCAGCCAACTCCACGGGGAGCTCCGGAGCTGGACTGATCCTCCAGAGCAAGGGGCCTCGCCCGATTCAGGCTGCACCCGAGAAAGGCACCTGTTTGGGGGCAAGGCAGCTTCCTTGAGTGGAACCAGTTACCAAAAAGTGTTGAGGACTGAGAGCTGGCCGTGGACTACAATTCCCTGCAGCTGGGGGAGAAGATTCACCAGTCCTGCAGAGGGAGTCAGGATTTGCATGACCTCCTGCCCTTGTGGACAAGCCACTTACTTCCAGTGAAGGGTAGCACTAGAGAGGCCCCAGGAAACATGACCTTCTGGACTTGCTCCCTTTCTTCCCTGGTCCTCCGTGATCTCACCTGTCATAAGAGGGACTTCTACTGAGGTTGAAAGGTAGCAGCCCTCTGCCTGAATCAGGCCCATAAATCTCTTTGGGTTTGGCCCTCAGCGTTTTAAAATTTTGATATTTTGGCCGGGCGCAGTGGCTCACACCTTTAATCCTAGCACTCTGGGAGGCCGAGGCGGGCTGATTGCTCGAGGTCAGGTGTTCGAAACCAGCCTGAGCAAGAGCGAGACCCCCGTCTCTACTATAAATAGAAAGAAATTAATTGGCCAACCAATAAATATAGAAAAAATTAGCCAGGCATGGTAGCGCATGCCTGTAGTCCCAGCTACTTGGAAGGCCAAGGCAGCAGGATCCCTTGAGCCCAGGAGTTTGAGGTTGCTGTGAGCTAGGCTGACGCCACAGCACTCACCCTAGCCTGGGCAACAAAGCAAGCCTCTGTCTCAAAAAGAAATTTTTTTTTTTTTATATTTTGCTGCTAATATTTTAAAAAACTGGGAGAGTTCCCATAATATTTCAGATGTCTGGTCTTTCTTGAAAAATCAGAAGATGTGGCCACACTTGACCTAAATCCCTTCAAGTCCGTGGTCATCGGACATGGGCACAAGCCCACCAGGGTGCAAAGATCCTCACCCAGCCTCCAGCCCCTGTGAGCATCTTCTTGAGCAACAGATAAATGTTGAATAATACTCAACTATTTGAACACAACTTCTAAGTTAATCCTCCTTTGTTCTTAATGTCAACAAATCAGATAAGCTTTTATTCAACCAAAAATAAACTAATTTCTCAATTATACAGACTGTGATATGTAGTGAATATGAACTTGAAAATGAGGAGAAACCAATGCAACATACCATGTCTGGTGCAACCACTGTGTAATTGGTGCTGGTGACTTCCAGGAACACTTTCATTTGTAAAACAAAAACCAACCCCAGCAACATTTGTGACACGTTACAGAGTAATTGCTTGTTTGTTATGGATCCAAGTCTTTCATATGAACCAAGCATAAGAAATGTCATTTAAAAATACTCTTTTTGCTAGAAAGCACTATATCTGAAAACCCAAGCTGTTCAAGTTAAGTCACAAGTAGGAGTTTTGATGCATTCCCTGGTGATTTGTGTTGAAATATGGTTTATTTCAAATCTTAACAGAGTTGGTTTATTCAGGCATATGAACCAATCATTGGTACAAATCCTTTGACATTGTTTGTCTCCTCCGTGAGAAAGCTCACCATTCAACTGGAACCCCGACTGTAGGTCAGTGGTTGTAAAAGACTTTCTTGATGGCTTCGTTCGTGGTTGTAAAAGACTTTCTTGATGGCTTCGTTCTTTCTTCCATGCTAATAGAACACGGGTTTTGCTCAGGTGGCAAGGTGCCCAATCCAGGCATATCTGCAAGGGATGAATTGCATGCAATTGGGCTAAATCTGTCATGAGTATTGCATTCCAGTTTCACGTATAGTCACACTCCCAGCTTCCCTTGCAGCTACACTGGCTAAGTGAACTAGTCTCTTTACTAAGACAGGGAATAACTACCAGGATGCTTCTGAAAAAGATCATTTTTTTTTTCTTGATGAAAAGGAATCAGTGCAAAATGAGAGCTTGCTGGTGCTGCCCTTCCTCTCTCTGCTTGAGCCGTGGTAGACATCCTGAAACTCTGAGGTGACAGTTACGAATGAAAAAACAGCCTCTAAGCATGAAGCAAAATATAGAGTCTGGATTCTAGATGACACGCTTGGTCACCAGAACCATCCCTGGAAATGCCTACTTCCAGACTTTTTGTTTTTTGTTTTGAGACAGAGTCTCACTCTGTTGCCTGGGCTACATTGCCATGGTGTCAGCCTAGCTCACAGCAACCTCAAACTCCTGGGCTCAAGTGATCCTTCTGCCTCAGCCTCCCGAGTAGCTGGGACTACAGGCATGTGCCACCATGACCGGCTAATTTTTTCTATATATTTGTTGGCCAATTAATTTCTGTCTATTTTTAGTAGAGACGGGGTCTCGCTCTTGCTCAGGCTGGTTTCAAACTCCTGACCTTGAGCGATCCTCCTGCCTCGGCCTCCCAGAGTGCTAGGAATACAGGCATGAGCCACCATGCCTGGCCTACTTCCAGCCTTTTTTGATAGAGAAAAAGATAAGAAGAAATATACATATTGTCTAGATGGGTTTTAGTTAGATTTTCTATTATAAGAAGCTAAGAACATTCCTAATTGATAAAGGGTATTAGGAAGCAAAATCCACTTAATATAATAAGAAAAAAGAGAATTCCCTACAATTTAGAAGAGATCTTTCCTGCATTAATAATACTCTCTTCAATAGAGCTGACAGCTTACTTTGAACTTGGGTCCATTAAGTATACCTTTCAACTCAAATCATATTTAACATATACTTCCTAGTTTCTCTGAAATGTAGCATAGTCTTGGGACTCAGTGTCTATTTAGGCTGAAAGTTGAGGACTTCCTTCCACTCATTTTTAACCTAATGACTAGACAGTGCACTGTTGTGGAATTTCTTATAATATGGTAGAGCAAAAAGCACAGTCCATTATGCCGAAGAATGGACAAAGGCTTCACCTATTTGTCATTGTCGATAATCCATTTCTCCCCTTTATTTCATTTCTTTTTGCCATTTCTTCACTTCCTTCTCTTTCTACCATCAATTTCTAGCACCTCCTGAAACTGCTTCCTTGAAAGTCACCAAAGTCATTTGAGGCAAATCCAAGGGTCTTAGCCATCTTCTCTCCACTTCAGTGCCTGTATTTTATACTTACCATGGGTTCACCAGAGCCCACCCTCTTTCTTTGACTCCTGTCTCAGGAAACTTGGTCCCTCAGAAAACTAATCCATGCTTGGGGCTTGAGACATCCCCTCTTCATTATAAAGAGTAGGAAAGCAGTGGTCAGAGCACTTGAGTTGAAGATCAACCTTTACCTCTCACTGGCCATGAGGTCTTGCATGAGTCATTGAACTTGTATTGAGCCAATCTGAGCTTTAATTGATTATCTTGTGAAATAGTTGCTCTACCTATCCATGAGAGTCATGTTTTGAGGTGCCTCCCAGCCCACTTCCCCTCCTTTGAGATCTGCTTCCTCCCAACCCCCTTGGTGTGGGCAATCATGACCCTGATGGACAGATTATTGGCTTAATGGGGAATGCCCAAGGAGAGCCAATACATGGATGGGTCAATGACCCAAAGTATTCTCTCTTTCTCAAAGACCTGGGCAAAGATACCCAGGGCATGTAATCTAATGGTGGGCACCAGATGTAAAAAGTGATGGCACCAGGCTGGGCAGTTGTCCTTCCTACAGAGTACAGTAATGAGTCAGCAGACAATAGCAGCCTGCTCAGGAAAGCAGGAGAACAGGACAGACATGAGGTCGAGGACAAGAAACCATCCTGAGTCTGAGTCTCATCCTGGTCTCTGTGTCCAGATTCTCCTTAGGCTCAACTGTTCTTTGCTTCTATTAGTCATTTCAGTCTACACCTTTTATTTGTGCTAACTTGTCTGTCTATCTGATCTGGCCAACCAAAAAGCCTTGACCAGCACAGAGTCTCACATAAGAAGGATGAAAACAGGTAGCTAGAATGCAGCCAACTAGTTTCAATCAATAAGAGATCTGCCATCTTCAGAAAACCTCTTCAGTGTTCCATTGCCCCCCAGAAAAGTCCATAAAGAACTTTCCAAACTTTTACTGTGGACTTGGCCTTGAAGGCCTAGTGGCATTTGGGAAAGGGGAGGGAGGGATGTGATTAGAGCTGGACCAAGACTTCAAGATAGATGTAAGCCTAGGGTGCGAGGCAGAGAGGGGACAAGGAACAAAACAGAGAAGGTATACTGACCTAGAGTTGTCATTTTTCACCTGCTTGACACATACCTCCTCCCTTTCTTCTAGTACTAGGAACCCTCTTTCCCACAGAGAATCCATTCCCTGTGATTGGGCTAGAGTTCCTACCAGCTCACCAGGTGGGTGAGCACATGACCCACACAAGGCCAATCAGAGTGCACTCCATCCTCCAAGTCACTATGATTGGTTGAGGGGTGGGCTCCTAAGATGTGAGTCATAACCTAGTTGAGCCAATCAGAATCACCCTTCCAGTTTTGCTATGGTACTCTTGAGGGAATGACATTTTCTTTAGAGCATAAGCCATGGAGACAGCATGAGCTGAGCACTGTGGGAGGTGATCTTGGCCTCCATGTGGAGCTGTCTGGCTGGAGAATATGCCCCAAAGGAAAGCAGGGATCACAGAGACAAGGGAGCAACAAAGAGGTCCAGATGGCATCATGTGGACTCCTGAATCCAACTCTACCTGAAGCCATTCCCGCCCTTTACTTATGTCGCCCAGTTATGAGGAACTAATACCTCCTCTCCTTTCTTCCTTACAGTGGTTCCAACTGAGTTTTCATCACTGGCAACAAAACGAGCCTTGACAAAGATGGAAGGTGAAGGAGAAAGATGGAGACATGGTTGGACAGCATGCGTGGTCTCTGAAGGCTCTGAAAGCCAGGCAGGGATGTTTGCCCAGTGGTGACAGGTAAATCCTTCCTGGGAGGAGGGGAGAGTTGCTCTTATCCATTTTTAGTTCTGGTTCTTCCAGTGATGTGCTGAGGGGCACTAAGCTGATTTTTTCCTTTAATCATAAGGAGAAGGTGACAGCAACATTTCACTCCAAACCATTCATCTAATAAGTTCAGACAGAACAGATTGTTAGTCTCAAAAAGTGCTGCTTTCGTTATTGTTGAGATGTGCTCTCTTTCTGCTTCTACTGTGTTCTGTTCTTCCCTCCCCGAATGCCCAGATGCAAACTCAAGAATGAAGCAATGCCCAGAGCAGAGCTGTAACATCTATCGTTATTTCACCAGCAGTTTTGTATAACTGACCATCCTCTAAACTGTGAACGTTTGATAAAGTAGTCAGGCTCTTCTCATAATGAAAAGTCCAGAAGGGAACGAAGGAAACATAGAGAACATTATTGCAGGGATTTATAAAACAGGGCTGGAGAAAAGCTCATGGGCCTCAGGTGGAAGAGAAAGGACGAACAGAAAGGGAGGATACAAGATGCAAATGAGAAGAACTGGCAGTGATAAGGAGGGGTGCAGTAGGAGATGGGGGAGGAGAAGAGAGCGAGCAGAGGTGGACAGAGGAGGCAAAGAGAAAAAGGAGGAAAGGAGAGGGGTGCATTTCCATCGAGACCCTTCTCTTCTCTGGACTTCCACTTCCTCCTCTGGGGCATCCATAGGCAGCCCCAGCTACATGATTTGCAGGGCTTAGTACAAAATCAAAAGGTGGAGCCCCTTGTTCAAAATTGCTTAGGAATTTCAAGACAGCAACAGCACAGCATTAACCAACTCTGGGGTCCTGGGAAGCCGTGCAGGTCACATGCCCGTGAAGCTAGCCCTCTCTGTTGGGGAAGATGAACGAGATCAGGGCTTTCAAAGGGTGTTCAGTAAGCTCCAGATATTCCAAGAACAAAAGATTCCTTAACCCCATAACTGGGAATCAGGGCACGTTGGCACATTCTCCACCCCCTTCCTTGAAGATTCAGGATGCACATGAACAGCTCCAAGAAGCCCTGCTGAAAGGAACTTGTATATTTTCATTTAAACCAGTATTTCTCAAATTCGTTTGACCATAAAAACATTTTCGCCCAATTCTCCATTATTAATGCACCATAGAACCCATTTTGCAAAATGCTTGACGGCAATGAGCTTGAGGTTCCTGGAGCTGGAGGGGGCGTTAGCAATCGCCCACAGCAGCCTTTCCTGCCCGGAGATTCGATGCTTGAGAATCTGCTTGGCTTGGCCTTGGTAATGACAGTGATCTTTGTGCCAGATTTAATGGGGTGGGGTGGGAATGGAGGTTACTTGAGACTGCAAAACCTGCAGGAGGTTCTCAAAGATGACATATCAACTCCCCTAAATGCCCCTTCACTCAGGCACCAAAAAAAAAAAAAAAAAAAAAAAAAAAAAATGCCTTTGTTTTAATCTAAATACACTCAAAATGTTACCTGTTCAGCCTGGCACCAAGTAATCCTAGCACACCTGTAATCCTAGCACTCTGGGAGGCCAAGGCGGGCGGATTGCTCAAGGTCAGGAGTTCGAAACCAGCCTGAGCCAGAGCGAGACCCCGTCTCTACTATAACTAGAAAGAGGTTAATTGGCCAACTAATATATATAGAAAAAATTAGCCGGGCATGGTGGCGCATGCCTGTAGTCTCAGCTAATCTGGAGGCTGAGGCGGGAGGATCTCTAGAGTCCAGGAGTTTGAGGTTGCTGTGAGCTAGGCTGACACCACGGCACTCACTGTAGCCTGGGCAACAAAGTGAGACTCTGTCTCAAAAAAAAAAAAAAAAGTGTTACCTCTTCACTAAGTTCTAACCTCCCCAGAACATTTTCAAACGGGGCTTTGATAGCACGCATAGGACAGGGACTCCTTGGTTATTATAAATAAACACAATGTTTGTAGAACTCTTGCATCTCAGATCATTGTATCCAAACTGTATGATTGTATTGGGGTGGATTTATGCCCAGAACTATCAGTATCCCAGCACCTTTGATGAGGAACCCAGGAATCCCTAAAATGTAAACCATTAACTCCTATAAAGATTAGTTAACTTTCAATCTTGTTGAGAAGCACAAAGTTTGATGCAAAAGAAAACCCAGGTGCAGTTTTTCTCCTTCTCCACAAGAAATAGGGTAAGGAGTGAGGCACTTTAAGTAGAAGCTCAAGGTCAAATCTCATCTCAGTCCCCTACTATCTTTGTTTCACTCCCTTCTCTGTGTTTTCTCATCTGTAAAATGGAATAATAGTAGTATTAATAGTAAAGATTCCTCTAGCAATAAGATAATGCATAAGAAAGCTGTCTGAAACTTTTTTTTTTTTGAAACAGAGTTCTCACTTTTTTGCCCAGGCTAGAGTGAGTGCCATGCTGTCAGCCTAGCTCACAGCAACCTCAGACTCCTGTGCTCAAGCGATCCTCCTGCCTCAGCCTCCCAAGTAGCTGGGACTATAGGCATGTGCCACCATGCTCGGCTAATTTTTTCCACATAGTTTTAGTTGGCCAATTAATTTCTTTCTATTTATAGTGGAGACGGGGGTCTTGCTCTTCTTGCTCAGGCTGGTTTCAAACTCCTGACCTTGAGTAATCCGCCTGCCTCGGCCTCCCAGAGTGCTAGGATTACAGGCGTGAGCCACCGTGCCAGCCTGTCTAAAACTTGAACTGCAGCAAGTCTTGCTAAAGCTTCTATTACCTATTACAGAGGTAAAGAATCCAATTTCCACTCTGAGGCATGGACAAATGATTTTAAAATCACAAAGAAAACGACAGAGTTATAAAAATACTTAGCGAGAATCTCCCTCACTGGTCATTTTGCTTGGGGGTTCAAACTATATAATCAAATGCTTTGGAGATTCTTAAAGTGCCTTTGCACGAATCCTTTTGAAATGTACCCTACAGTCCTTGGTGAGGAATCGGTCCTGCTGGGCCTCTCAGAGCGCGCTGGTGACGCCTGCTGGCCGGGAGTGGTACGACATGGGTGCTCTAGGCAGACAAAGGGAGGTGGTCTGGAACCTCCGTGTGGGGAACTGAGGAAACTGAGGCTGGAGAGAAATCCTGACCTGGAGCCTTGCTACTCAAAGTGTGGTCCTAGGGATAGCAGCGTCAGCATCACCGGCAGCTTGTTGGAAATATGGAATCAGACTCTGCATTTTAATGAATCCTCCGGGTGGTTCATATGTGTGTTAGTGTTCAAGAAACACCTTCTAGAGGTCTTAATTTAGTGACTAGGTGTTCAAGGGAGGAAGCCTTTGGACACCTTCCACCTAAAGCCTTCGTTTAAGGAGGAAGCTACATTAAAGAAAATTTTTAAAAAACTCCAGAAAAGGCTAGCAACTCACAGAAAGCTTAGCACTTCTGCTGTTTCTGGTTCAAGCCTTTTGTTACACCAGTGTATAAACTGAGACCCATCCCCCCACAATACTGCTTTTCTTCCTTTCACTTTTATCCTCTTTCCTACTTATTCTATTGAAGACTTTTTTTTCCTCCCAGAGGAACATTTCTACGAGTTTATAATGAAATGACGGGAAAACAGGATGCCCATTACAGAAAATTTGCTTTAAGATCTTATTTTCTGAAATACTCACGGAGGCTTCTTAGAAGTGTTTTCTTTTATGTTCTGTGCACCGGTCACACCTACAAATAACAAATAACAACAATAATGAGAGCCCAAGGGAAGCAGTGGTGGTGCCTCCCTCTTGCTACAGCTATTCCTCCGCAAACACAGCTTGACACCTTCGTTTCTGCTGCCTTGTTTGCAACAGAAATGGATTCTGGGAAGTTGAAGCAAAAATAAACATATGAAATTTATCAGATGTATATGGTGGTAGCTCGTGGAATAAAAAATACAAGCTGAACGACATTTCAGAAAGGACAGGAAGCAGGGGGCCGTCAGGTGTCCAGGAAGATGTTGTTTCCAGGGCGACACCTTTGGGACAATTATTTTCAGCCCTGCCTGTGTCACTGATCAATACAGAAATTCTCAGGAAAGAGAGTCTCTTTGGCCTTGCTTGGTTTATGGCCAGACTTTGGATCAAGAAGGGCAGGACATTTTGATTTCAAGACTCATCAAAAGCTGATCTATTTGCCCCTGGAGAAGTGTGGGTCCACCAAGGAAAACTGAGGTTTTATAGCTGAAAGGATAATAGGAGGCAAAACCAATAGCTTCTCTCCGCACCTCTGTCTTGTGAAATAGACATGCTCCAAGGTATTGACTGATGAGAATATTGATAACATATTTACTCTAAAACCTATCCCTCTTTTATTCTAGGAGGTATCTATTTTTTAACTATTTATGCACATCGTTGGAACATTCAGTGAGAGTTTGAGGATCCTCGGTTCACCAAGGCAAATCTACTTTCTCCCACATCATGAGATAAAAACCGAATTCAGTCAGTTGAAAGGGCCTCCCCCTCCCAAGACCTCTGGTGTCCGTCCCCCTCTAATATTCTAATGTAATCCTAAGAGAGGTTATACAAATGGCGGGAGTCTTTTATTCCTTTTTAAAATAAGAGATAAAGAAGAAAGACTGCGTAGCTATGAAAAATACACTCTGTCACCAGAGCCACGTAAGAGTTCTTTAGGAAAAACATTGGAGCAATAAATAGCTGCAGTCTCATAGCAACATTCAGCGGAACAATGCTCAGAGCTGAAAGATGTTCTTCAGCTAGAAATTCCTGCCCACGGAAGGAAGCCATCCACGAGTTACTCACTGTTGATTACGGGTACCCAAGCCAGTCCACGGCCAGTGGAGATGAGACTTAATCGTGCAGTTGCCTTCCTTGGAATTTTGCTAGGACTGGAAGTGTCCTTGGAAAGCTAGAATGAATGAACCGGCGAATCACAGAGAGGACTCAGGGACCATACCGGTAACCTGACAGAGGCTTCTTAGAAGTGTTTTCTTCTATGTTCTGTGCACGGGTCACACCTGCAAATAACAAATAATAATAACAGCACAAGGGGACCAATGGTGGTAGCCTCTCTCCCACCCCCACTGCTTCCCCCAAACATACCTCCACAAACACAGCTGGTCCCTCATGAAGCCTAATTGAAGGCTTATTTCTCTGCTTATAATCTATTCTATAAAGTAAACTAATCTATTTTTTTGTACTGTCCAGGGGACCTGGTATCCATGGCCCAGGTAGCTAGTAATGCACATTTCTTTGCATCCTCCTATTTGAACTTTAAAATCCAAGGGAATTGTGCATTCTATGCCATAATCTACACCTGGGTGTTTTTTTCTTTTTTATTTGTTTCAACATATCACAGAGTTACAAATGTTTTTGGTTACATGTATCGATTTTATTATGCTTGAGTCAGGGTTGTAAGTGTGCCCATCCCCCAGATAATGTTCTTTGTACCCGTTAGGTACATTTTCACCTTGTATGTTTTAATAAGAAACTAATGACTTCCCCCTAGCCCCCCCTAGAGTCACAGGGCTCTGTAGGAAGTGGTGGCAGGTGGCCACGGTCACCTGGCTGGCATGGCTCAGTGCGGAGCAGTGAAGCCGGGGTCCCTGGGCTGACTCTGCCACCTTGTTTCAGAGTGGGTCAAGCCAGGAACCTGACTTTGCCACTCCTCAGTTTCCCCATTTGAACAATTAGGTGGCTGATTTCTGTTTACTCCTAATGCAGCTCTAGAAGTGTATCTTTGCTGTGGACTCCAAGGGTTTCAGAAGAAGTAACCATGAAGCCATTCTCTTCCAGGTGGAATATATCTGGGCCCTCTCAGAAACTCACATTTAAAACGTTCCCTTAGATCCTCCGTCTCTGGCCCACGGACTTTGGGAAGCAGGACTAGGAAATGAATCCTTGCATTAGAAGCCAGAAGTATAAGAAATATGGATCTGGGAGTTTATCCTTTAAATACCAAATCTTCGCTTGGGCCTTCCCTACTGTCTGTTCTTTCTTTCTTTTTTTTTTTTTTTTTTTTTTGAGACAGAGTCTCGCTTCGTTGCCCAGGCTAGAGTGAGTGCCATGGTGTCAGCCTAGCTCACAGCAACCTCAAACTCCTGGCTCAAGCAATCCTGCTGCCTCGGCCTTCCGAGTAGCTGGGACTACAGGCATGCGCCACCATGCCTGGCTGATTTTTTGTATATATATTAGTTGGCCAATTCATTTCTTTCTATTTATAGTAGAGACAGGGGTCTCACTCTTGCTCAGGCTGGTTTCGAACTCCTAACCTCGAGCAATCCGAACCGCCTCGGCCTCCCAGAGTGTCTGTTCTTTCTTTATGTGAACAAAGCAGCAGTTGTCAGCACCCAGGCACCGTCTGCAGAGCCTGCCTGCTCCTGTCCCCATTGTCACCGCTGAATGCCGAGATGGTGACCTTTGATGAGCTTGGGGGGATAAACGCTATCCTGGGGAGGCAGAATTAAGATCAGCAAATATCTTGACAGGCTGGAATAATGAATGAAATCGAACATTTGAGATCTAACCAGGATAAACGTAGAAGTCTGGTCCACCGGTTCAGAATACCAAATGCATAAAAATAGCTGATCTTGTGAAAAAAGTCCAGAATGTTCAGTGTCCTACAATCTCAACCTGTGCCAACAGGATGACTTGGCCCCTCTACCCACCCCAAAGTTATCATGGTGTGGGTTTCAAGAAACAAAGCTGATTAAAGCAAGAGGAAAAAAATCTCCACTGTCCTTTGTTTGTACCACATCCGTGTCACCAGCATGACTCAAGTGCTGGGGAGGAAAGCCAGGCAAGGCCAAGACAGAAAGGCAGACTCCAACCAGGCAAGTGGCGGTCTTGCTGGACAG
Source organism: Microcebus murinus (assembly GCF_040939455.1). Taxonomy (NCBI): domain Eukaryota; kingdom Metazoa; phylum Chordata; class Mammalia; order Primates; family Cheirogaleidae; genus Microcebus; species Microcebus murinus. The sequence goes on along the minus strand of NC_134104.1, from coordinate 12,543,078 downwards.
GGAGGCCATGAGAAGAATCCAGAATTCAACCAGGGCCTGGAAAGGTGAGTAAAGACAGTGGCAACCTTAATGCAGAGTCTCAGCCACCCAAATCAGGGGGTACAATTAGAAGAGGTTGAGAAAGAATCACGTAAGAATGTGACAGAGTTGATGGAATGGAAATGCCAGATGGCAAGACATTAGGTTGTCTTAAAAGAGCTAAAAGCAAAGCAACCAAGCAGACAAGGGCGGTCTATACAGCTTTAAAGGAGGTTGTGAGTTAAATTAGAGGGGGGAATTGTGGGGTGGAATGACGAAGACCCAGGAGACAGGGACATAATCTATTTGCATCAGGGGGATAGGCTTGGTGTCCCTTGTTGTGATGACAATAAAAAGGGTCCGGTGAGTTCTCCAGAAGTGCAGGAAGACTTGCCCAGAATGCGTGCAGCTCGGATCTTGTCTCAGCAAAAATCTCTGCCTGATACACATTATTGCCCTTGAATAGCAAACCCTATTTCCTTAGGATGATAAAAACACTCCATTTGGTTTAAATGTCCTTTGAAAAAACTAAAAACACTATTTATTGACATGTGCGCATACCTAAATGTGGGGCTTGAAGAATTTTCACAAGCTGAGCACAGCCATGGAAGCAGAGCCTAGATCAAGAAGCAGAACAGAAGCCTCTCATATTCCACTCTTGTCACTACCTGTCCCCAGGCGTAACTGCTATCCTAACTTCTAATAGCATAGGTTTGGTTTGTACTTTATAAAAATGGAATTAGATAGTACGTATATACTCTTGTGAGAGTCATCAATATTATGTGTGATTGTAGATCATTCATCTCACCCCACTGGGTCAAAACACAACACATATATGCATTGTTGACGGGCAATTTGTGTAGTTTCCAGTTGGGGCTGTTACTTGCAGTTCATGCCGTTTGGAGAACATATGTATGCATTTTTGCTGAATTTATGTTATAACAGGTGATGGAATTACTGGATCACATGTACACCCTAGAACCAATAATTCCACTCCTAGAAAAAATTCTAATTAAATAGAGAGATGAAATAAATAAAATCAATGATAATTATGCATGTTTGTTAAGGTCAGGAAAAGAAAGGATTTTGTATTCATTGAAATGATCTGTATATATTAAGCACTTAAATGTTTGCAATAGTTAAGGATATTTGCATATTTGAGTATAATAAGGTAGCCTGGTGATTCCAATTTAGGATGTGTAAAAATTTGGTAATTGATTTTGTATTTGTGATTTTAAATTGAAAGTTATTAGAGAATTGGGTTAAGTTGGTAAAAAATATTAGCCTCTTTAAGAGAATTCACTATTACAAATTTGATTTATTAGATTGTTCAGAGTTGTTTAAGTACCTGGGTAGGTTTTGCTTCTAAATTCAGAAAACAAAGTCTGGTAACTTTATAAAGTCAGTTAAAAATGCTTAAGGGAATTTAACTAACTGAATTTATAAAAGGGACTGATTGTTTAAGGTACTTAAGTTTGCCTATTTGGAGTTGATAAAATTTGGAGTTTATCCATGGGCCCTTTTGAAAGGGATTGTTAAAATTTACTAGATTTATGAATGAAATAATATTCGTCAGGTAAGCTGAAAGCCTTAATGAACACTATCTCTTTTTTAAAATTTACAACTTTAATAAAAAATGGAACATTAATTTGAAAATCCAACTGATGTCTTCCCTGTGTCCAAGAAGCTTGTCTTCAGGACATCTGAGAACTTCCACTGTCACTCTGGAGAACTGGGTCAGGTCTGGGAAGGGTATTTTATGAAGTAGGCTTTCCAAAGAGTTCATCTGAAGAGCATCTTGCAGGTGACAGCCCTGGAGAGGCTGTGATGACCATTCCCATGAAGGCCACCGGCAGGAAGGAAATGGACACACTTAGCTGGAGAAGAGACAGAGAAGAGATCTTCAAATCCAGGGAACATGTCTTCAAATGGGCGAAGGGTTGTAACGTTAGAAGGATTCCTGATCAAACATGGTGGATGGAACACATATACACATATACACACACACACATTTATAGAGAAAAACGTACTAAGTTGATAATATTGGTCTTTTTAAGGGAATTCACTATTAGGTATTTGATTTATTAGATTTTGGAGAACTGTTTAAGTACCTGGGGAGGTTTTGCTTCTTAAGTCAGAAAACCAAGTCTAATAACTCTGTCGTAGACATGGCACAAAGGTCAAAGACAGTGGGAGAGGGGACAACCACAGATAGGACATATCGACAAAATGTTTGGAAATGGCGAGTGCTGGTGCTTACTTCATCAAGTAAGATGAAGAAGCTCTGAGAGCTGAGGAAGCACCCACAGAGTGGGATCCTGCCATGGTTGAATGTCTGTGTCTCTCCCAGATTCACAGGTTGAACCCTCACCCCCAAGGTGATGGCATTAGGAGGTGAGGCTTTTGGAAAGTGACTACTAGGTCATGTGAAAGTTTTCAGAATCAAAACCTGTGTCAGGTCTGGGAGGATATTTTATGAAATAGTCTTTGTGAAGAGTATCTTGCAGGTGGCAGCCCTGGGGTGGCTGTGATGGCCATGTCCCATGAGGACCACTGGCAGGAAATGGGCATGCTGAGCGCAAAAGCGACTACTAGTATTTAAACAAACGAACGAACAAATGAAAAACCAAACCCCTGATGAATGAACCGGGGAAGGCCTCGAGGAGAGGGCTCTCATGCTCTCATGCCTGATAACAAAACTATCACAAAAGACTGCAAAACTCACCAGCTGGCACAAAGGCCATCATAGCTTTATCCAAAACAAACAAACAAACAAACAAACTTCTGCAAGGACATCTGCACAGCAACTGCCTGTCCACCCTTGGATTGGCATCACCCTTGTTACTGATCTTGGCAGCCAAGGATAATCATTTCAAAACCATTATATAATCCTCCTCATTAATTATTATTAAATAATTAATAAATAATAACAACACTTTATTATTAATAATATTAAGAGTAATTAATAATTATCAAATCCCCCTATTTTTTTTCCTTTACAAACCTCTGTCTTTCTTCACCTCCCTGAGTACAAACCTAGCTTGCTATGGCATGCATATTCCCATTGCAATGCTCTGAATAGACATCACTTCTATTTTAATGAGAGCCTCTCTCTGTCTGTTTGTTATTTAGGTTGACTGTCGCCAGGGTGGAGCTCTCCTGCATGGGATTAGTGTCCTATAAAATAGGCCCAGGGGAGCTCGTTTGCCCCCTTCACTGTGTGAGGATGCAGCAAAATGACAGCTGTCTATGAACCACAAGACACCAAATCTGCCAGCATTGTGGACTTCTCGGCTTCAGAACCGTGAGCAATAAATGCCTGTTGTTTACAAGCCACCCTGTTTGTGCAGCCCCATGGCCAGAACAGACTGAGACAGATGCCAAGGAGAGACCAGCTGCCTTATTCCCCACCGGTCCAGGAGGCCGGGCACGGGTTGCAGAGAAGGTAGGGCTGAGACACGGTAGGGCTGAGACACAGTAGGACAGAAAGAAGGGAGAAAGGAAGATTACTGGGAGGCAGGATAAGGAGCAGAGAGACCCTCCTGTTCCCTGCCCCCTTCCATATGACTGTTGGCCATCACCCCCTGCCCTGCAGGGGACGGGAGGCCTGTGCCACACTGAACTGAACAGGTCCCATGTCAACAATGCCAGGAGCAATGGTCAGGGGGTTGGTGGCGTCATACTTAGAATAGAGTCACTCAATAAAGGCCACAGATGGGTTGGCTAGACATTTGATGTTAGTGCACTGTACTCTGTGTAAGTTATGCTTCAACAAAAAAGGAAATACAGAACTCTTGGGTGGGTGGGGGTGGTGGGAAGACCCAGGACACAAGAAATCTAGGTTGTAACACAGGAAGTCCTAAGGAGATAGTTATTATGCAGCTGGCTTGGCGAACAACCATTCCTGACCGAGCAGGAGAATGGAGCAGGAAAAACTAAGGCACCAATAACAAAGTTGTTGTAGTTGGCCACATGAAAAATAGTGTTCAGAGGAATTTTACAATTCAGTTGGAGAGTTTGGCAAGAATTAGTGACAGTGATATAGAAAACTAAGGGTATAAGTTGGATACAGTTTAAGCTGCTATAAAAAAAAGAGAGACTCCAAAACACAAGAATTTAGTAAGATAGAGTTTTATTTCTGGCTTCATGAAGCCATCCAGAGGCAGGTGGCCTGGTGGCTCTCTTCCACGCGGCTGTTAGGGACCCAGGTGGGTAGGCTGGCTGTGCCACTGGCCACACGTGGTTCCGTCTCAGGCTCCAAAGAAGATGCAAAAGTTGTTGGCCTTTCCCAGACAGTGGGAGGGAGGAAGAAGAGAAATAGAACAAACACCCAATGAGTCTGAAGGACAAGATCCAGCAGTCGAACCCACCCTTCTGTTGACATGCCATAATTAGTAAGAACCTGGTCACGTGGCCACACCTACTGCAAGTGTGGCTGGGGGCAGGGCTCTGGCTGGCAGCCACATAGTAAAACTCTGGATAGAGGAATTTCTATTATGACAAGGGAGAAGAGGAAGACGGATGCTGGGGGACAATTGTGAGTCCCTGCCATATTTGGAATAGGAAAAAGAGGTACCTACGGAACTTCAGGATGAGCAAAATGTTGTACAAGGAAGGAAATGTAGCCATAGTGTATTACCTGGCCCACAAATGATTGATATTTGGTGTGATCATAAGTATAAACTCTGAAATACTGATTTAGCCAAAAATCATCATATAACTTTTGGGAAACTGAGAGGGAGGCCTCGGTGGGCATGGTGTGGTACCAAGGTGACAATTGATCATCTTGTCCACGAGGACCCCAGTAGGCATGTCCAAAGGGCTGTATTTAAAGCATTTATAGATGAAGTAATATGACATCTTGGATCCAGTGGTGGGGAGAAAGAGAAGGGGTTCTATGTGGAGTTATGTGTCTGGGAGCCCCCGATTCAGCCAGAGTGAATCAGAGAGGACTCCCTGGAGGAGGCAGCATCAGAGTCAGATCCATAGAAGGGTTTGCTGCAAAGAGGAAACAGCTGGAGGAAAGACACAACAGCTGTCGAGTGGGTGGAATTGAGACTTTGAGAAGATGGTATAATTATGGCAGAGGATGAGGGGACAGAGCAGTAGGCATGAGTTTGGAGATGGCGAAGGTGGGAGAGGACCTTCTGTGAGATTTGGGTTAATCCTGTAGGATCTGGGCGTGTGCAAAGAGGAAGCAACCGTTTCTTTGCACATGAACATGCTGCTATCTACCAAGCCACACTCGCTTCAGTTGTTTTCCCAAGTGAGGTCATTTGCTCTCAGAAAGGTACATGGAGAACTGAGCGTGCTAGAACATGATTTCCTAGCAACCCAATCACCTGATCAAACCTACTGTCTATGATGAGGTAACAGCCTCAGGAAAGTGACCCAACTGGTTAATTGTGCAGCTGGGATTATAAGAACCAGATCTGACTTTTTTTTCCAAATTGCTTTATTAAACAGGGAGGCCAGGTTGTATTAATACAACTGAGATGGGGTGGGGGGTGGGGGGGACTTTCTCATTGTACATAGTAGAAATTAAGACCAAGAAAAATGTAAAACACACAAATACATATATACACATTCACTGGCTGTCAGAACAAAAATGTCATCACACGTTGGACAACCTCTGGAAAATTCCACTATACGCTTATGAGTGAGCAAGAGTGAAAAGGGGAAATAAGGTCTTAGTGTTTGGACCATGAGAGAGACAGTTCAGGGGCCACCCATCTCCATGGAATGAAGTGCAAATGGTACCTCCTAGGGTCATGAAGTGACCCTGTACCCAAATATGGCACGACAGCCATCTTCCAGGCGGCATCCTAAGAGCACTTTTTTTTTTTTCAGTCACAGTCTCACTCTGTTACCTGGACTAGAGTGCCGTGGCATCAGCCTAGCTCACAGCAACCTCAAACTCCTGGGCTCAAGCGATCCTCCTGCCTCAGCCTCCCGAGTAGCTGGGACTACAGGCATGCGCCACCATACCCAGCTAATTTTTTATATGTATATTTTTAGTTGCCCAATTAATTTATTTCTATTTTTAGTGGAGACGGGGTCTCACTGTTGCTCAGGCTGGTTTCGAACTCCTGACCTTGACTGATCCACTCGCCTTGGCCTCCCAAAGTGCTAGGATTACAAGCGTGAGCCACCACGCCCAGCCCCTAAGAGCACATTTTTGAGACTGACCCAGGTGGGTAATATAGGTTGTGATTGTAAAAAGATGGTTTCTCCGTAAGCAGCCAAGTGACCCCTGTGGGACTCGACCCCTGGATCCTTCGTCAACTTCACTCTAAAGATTTCATTCAGTGGCCGGGCGCGGTGGCTCACGCCAGTAATCCTAGCACTCTGGGAGGCCGAGGCAAGCAGATTGCTCGAGGTCAGGAGGTTGGAAACGAGCAAGAGCAAGACCCCATCTCTACTATAAATAGAAATAAATTAATTTGCAAACTAATGCATATAGAAAAAATCAGCCGGGCATGGTGGCGCATGCCTGCAGTCCCAGCTACTCGGGAGGCTGAGGCAGGAGGATCACTTGAGCCCAGGAGTTTGAGGTTGCTGTGAGCTGGGCTGACGCCACAGCACTCACTCTAGCCTGGGCAACAAAGCAAGACTCTGTCTCAAAAAAAAAAGATTTCATACAGCTAATGAAGACTCTGGGAAGGGTGGTGTCACGTGTCCCTTAGAGGCTGAGTGACCAACAGTGCCGTCCCGTTTGCCGAAGCGAAGTCTCCCCGTGGCCCTGCTGTCATTCTCCACGCTGCAGACAAATGCTTTTTTCCGACTCTTGACTCAGTATTGTGGAAACGGAACACAACTATCAGCTTGGGGAGCCGCACTGTTGCCATGGGTTACATGCATTCAAAACTAAGGATGGAACCGAAACAGGCCCTTAAATATCAGCCCTCGAGTGGGAGGCCGAACGCAGTGCTGTGACACCTTAGAGGAAAACAGGAGACACGTGGCAGGGATGGCTGCTGCCTGCAGTCTGGATTTGTTAACAGCTGCTAAAAATATGCTCTCTGCACAGGGCTTGCTCGTCGTGGCAAACACCCGGAGGAATGAGAATGAATGTCTGAGCGTTTAGACCCGTGCCGTCCAGTATGGTGGCCGCCGCTAGCCACGCGTGACCACCGTGCATTCGAAATGTGACTCGTCTGAATTAAGATGTGCCGATAGGCCAGGCGCGGTGGCTCACGCCTGTAATCCTAGCACTCTGGGAGGCCAAGGCAGGCGGATAGATCAAGGTCAGGAGTTCGAAACCAGCCTGAGCAAGAGCGAGACCCCGTCTCTACTATAAATAGAAAGGATTTAAATTGGCCAACTAAAAATATAGAAAAAAAAAAAATTAGCCGGGCATGGTGGCGCATGCCTGTAGTCCCAGCTACTCGGGAGGCTGAGGCGGAAGGATTGCTTGAGCCCGGGGGTGTGAGGTTGCTGTGAGCTAGGCTGACGCCATGGCACTCACTCTAGCCTGGGCAACAAAGCGAGACTCTGTCTCCAAAAAAAAAAGATGTGCTGATAGCATTAAAATACACACCAGATTGCAAATGCCTACTGTGAAAAAAACCATAAAATATCACATTAATAATTTTATGTTATTTTGTACAGTAGTCATTATCTTGAGTTATATAAAATATATCATCAAGTGGGTTATAATACTGAGTTAAATAAACTGGGTTAAATAAAATATATTGTTAAAATTAACTTTTCTGGTCTCTTTTTGCTTTTTTAATGTGGCTACTAGAAAATTTTAAATTATGTATGTATGTGGCTCGCATTTGTGAACTGCGTTATATCTCTGCTGGACTGCTCCACGCTAGAACTGTGGGCAGATCCTTTCAGAGGCTCGTCCTAACCTCTCTCTTACCCCATCCCGATCCACCCCAACTTTCTGTCCCACTCAAATCATTCCCTTTCTCTTTCCGTTTCTACATTTCTCTTTTATTCTCACATTTTGTATTCTTTCAACAGGACAAATGGGGCCCTTGTACCATTAGATGGAAAGATTAATAGGTAACAGTTTTTATTAATAAAAGGCTCACTAAAGGCCAACACTTTGCCTGCCTTAGGGCACATAATTCCCCCATCTGCCTTACAAGGTAGGTATGATTATTAGCACAGAGAGGTTAACCTGCCTGCCCAGGGTCACACAGCAAGTAAGCAGAGAAACTAGAATTCCAACCCCAGGAAATCTGTCTCCCAAGCCCTCGCTCACTGCTCTACATTGTGTAAGAGAAATGGGAAACTGGGGGATTTTAGTAGTCACCCCTTTTGAACAATTGTGTTTTCCCCATTCGCACTGCCGGTTGGCCCCAGGTAAGAAGTTGATGAAGCTTAAAAGATAGTGGGGGGGCTCCTAAAACGTGTCCACTGGTGCCGTGGTCTCGACTGTGCTCCTCCAATCCATAAGCCCTTGCCCCCAGTGTGATGGTGTTTGGAGATGGGAGCAGTGGGAGGTGATGGGTTCAGCCAGGTCATGAGGGTGGGGCCTTCATGGTGGGATTGGTGCCCTTATAAGAAGAAACACCGGAGACCTGCGCCCTCTCTCTCCCGGCGCACACACACTGGGGAAAGGCCCTGCGAACGCACAGCGGGCCAGGAAGAGGCCCTCACCAGAACCGGCCGTGCGGGCACCCTGACCACTTGTGGTGTGTAAGCCAGCCAGCCCGCGGTGTTTTCTGCACCCTGAGCAGACAAAGACAATAGACCCCTGAGTTTGGTCATTGGACAGGAGGGGTATTATCGTCATTGCTGAGAAGCGAGAGGAGCATATCAACTAGCTCTATTCTGCTTGTCCCCTCCCCACTCCTCGCTGTGCCCACACTCCCAGAGGCTTCAGAGCCAACCCAGTGTAGCAAACCAGCCTCCTCCACAAGCTCCAACCACGCCCTTCTACCTGGAGGCAATGAGGGCGTCGTTAGGGGTCAGCGGAGGGCAGGGGTGGCCCACACCTGAAGCAGCCGTATGTTGTACAATTGGCCAAACCCCGTCAGCCCACTGCTTGGCCTCACGGAGCTCCAATGTCTTTATTCTCTTGCCTTTTGGAAGCCGCCATCCACTTTGATCTGGGGCCGTCCCTGAAATTACTCTGCAGGCTCCCTGTGGCCCGGGGCCCATCAGAACCCGCCCAGGGAGGGAGGCCGGGGAGGAGTCAGCACCGCCCCTGTTGGGAATGGAAACAGCTCACTCTGTCAACTCTCTCTGCCCTCTCAGTCTGCCACGGCCAGTGGAACCCCGCCACAGTCACGTCACTCCTCTCTCTGTGTTCTGACATGCCACAGAGGCAGGGAACCAACTTCTCCACCCTCTTCTCGGACCTCTCAGGTAGACGAGGTCCCACCCACCACTCTATGACATGTCTCCAACTAGGTGTGTCCCCTGCAAAGCAGCTCTGATGATTTTGGCATCTCCAAGTCGAGTTTCGAAACAAATGCAGCACCAAAACCCTGGAGTCCAAGATCAAACAACCCAAAGCAAAGTTCATAACCATGAAAATTAACTATTGACTTTAGATATAACTGAGTTCAGATTAACAAAGCCCAAGAGGCCGGGTGCGGTGGCTCACGCCTGTAATCCTAGCACTCTGGGAGGCAGGTGGATTGTTTGAGCTCAGGCATTAGAGACCAGCCTGAGCAAGAGCAAGATCCCATCTCTACTGAACATAGAAAAATTAGCTGAGTGTGGTGGTTTGCGCCTATAGTCCCAGCTACTTGGGAGGCTGAGGCAGGAGGATCGCTTGAGCCCAGGAGTTTGAGTTTGCTGTGAGCTATGATGACCCCATTGCACTCTACCAGGGGCAACAGAGCGAGACTCTGTCTCAAAATAAAATAAAATAAAGCCCAGGAGGCAGTCTTCCATCCACCTCTGCACTGACGTCCATCATGGTAGGGTTGTCACATATATGTTACGGCTGGACAACTGTACTAGGGTCACTTGTGGCAAAGGAAAGCCCAGGCACTGCCCCATATTCTACAATCCACACGCAAATGCTAAAAGGTAAATATGTTTCTGGAGTGGGGACATTGTGTTGCCATGCAGCTCAAGTCAACACACAGTCATCAAATGTCATACCATAGTTGGCATTTGCAAAGCACCAGCCATGACCCATGTACTCTGCAGAACTTCATATCTGCACTACATAACCTCGTTCTGCTAACAGCCACAGGGGGTAGACGCTCTAAGGGCCCCCATTTTGCAGGCGAGAAAACTGAGGTTTTGAGGGTTGATCCGGGGCCACAGAGCCAGCACAAGACAAACTTGGGATGTGAACCTGGTCTATCTAACATGGAATAATCGGCCTCCCAGTCACCAGCCTCTGCCACATTCTCTGCTATCCGCGCCGGCACTGTCCCTGCAGCTGGGGGCACACACATCGGAAAGCCCCCTAAACTCCATGGACCTTTGCCGAGGCCCCATGTTGTATGAGGGACTGTGGCAGATGTTGTGGAGAATGAAAGATGACTAGGACACAAGAAGCGAGTTCATCACTTGGTAGAGAAGGAACAACAGATCAGTCTTCTTTCGAGACTGTTATATAAAATGTGAAAATCCCCCTCCTCCCACCCTCATGGAACTCGCAGTCAACTACGACCGTCCAGGACATTCCCGCAAGCATGGAAGAACGCTCCAAACGTGGCCAGCTGTCCTGGGTTGAATTGTGTTCCCCTAAAAAAGACACGTTGACGTTCTAACATGCGGGGAGTGAAGAGGGTGTGAAGTGACGAAGGTAGGAGGAGATGGCCATGTGACACAAGCCAAGGGGAGGGGCCGGGGACACATCCTTCCCTCACAGCCCTTAGGAGGGACCTGCCCCCGAGATCCTGATCTCTGGGATCTGGAACTGTGAGACAATCCATTTCTGTTGTTTGGGCCACTCCGTTTATGGTATTGCAGTGACCCTCGCTAAGCCAACACAGTTCCTGGCACTGGTGCCTGTGAGTGTGATGCTATTTGGATATAGGATCGTTGCTTATGTAACTAAGATGTAAGTTAAGGCCGGGCGCGGTGGCTCATGCCTGTAATCCTAGCACTCTGAGAGGCTGAGACAGGAGGATCGTTTGAGCTCAGGAGTTCGAGACCAGCCTGAGCAAGAGCGAGACCCTGTCTCTACTAAAAAAATAGAAAGAAATTAGCTGGACAACTAAAAAAAATATGTATATATATATATATATATATATATTTTTTTTTTTAAATTAGCCGGGCATGGTGGCGCATGTCTGTAGTCCCAGGTACTTGGGAGGCTGAGGCAGGAGGATTGCTTGAGCCCAGGAGTTTGAGGTTGCTGTGAGCTAGGCTGACGCCATGGCACTCACTCTAGCCTAGACAACAGAGTGAGACTGTCTCAAAAAAAAAAAAAGATGTAAGTTAAGATGAGGTCATACTGAGCAAGGGTGGGTCTTGAATTCAGTATGGCTGGTGGCCTCAGAAGAGGAGGACAAGAGTCACAGAGACAGACACACGCAGAGGGAAGACAGCCGTGGAGGCAGGGACTGGAGTTCTGTAGCTACAAAGCAAGAAACCCCAAGCATTGCTGGCAGCCACGAGAAGCTAGGACAGAGGGAGGGGACAGACTCTCCCTTGAGCCCCCAAGAAGGAACCAACCCTGCCTACTGACAGCTTGATTTTGGACTTCTGGACTCCGGACTGTAAGAGAACACATTTGTGTTGTTTTAGGCCTCCCAGTTTGTGGTACTTTGTTTCGGCAGCCCTAGGAAATGATCACAGCAACCTTCCGTTTAACCGTGGTTTCTGGTTTTGTGGGAGGAATGAAAACCCTTCCTTAACCTTGTGGCCTGTCGCCCTTCTGGTGCCTCTGCAAGGGCCTCCTAATCCCTCCTGAGCCTGGGGTCCTCGGCCCTGCTGTGAGCCTCCTCGCCCCTGTCTGCTGGAGAGAGCCCTGCTGACCCCCTTCCCGCTCTAAGGCTCCTCCGTGTCCTTCACTCTTGCCTCTGCCTCCTGAGATCCTGCCACCTGCATTCAGCCGCTGGCTCTGCTGCCATCCCCCTCTGCATCCCTCCCGGTTAATTTCATCCTGGCAAAAGGGTCAGTCTGCCCGAGGCAGGGGTGCAAGGCGACTTGAAGCCGGAGACCAGATGCCAAGCAGGAAGAGAGTCCCAGCTGACTACTGATAAGCTTAGGTCTTGTGACAGAGAAGATGGGAGCTATGGAGGGCTCTGAAGCAGGAGAGTTCATGCACGTGCACATCTTTACTAAGCGCCCGCTGTGTGCTACGCATTGTGCTAAATGCTGGGGGGGGGGGAGGGAATGCATCAGGTGGGAATGCCTTCAGCTGCAAGCGACAGGACACTTCACTGTGACTTAAACCCAAAGTGCATTTATTGTGTATGTTACAAGTCGTCTGGAGCAGGTGGGACACAGATGTCTTCGAAGACCCAGGGCTTTTCAACTGTTTTACTCCACTGTCCTCGACGTGCTGACTTGGAGTCTCACGTCTGTTGCTTCAGGGTCTGGAATGGTGAAGCCAATGACTGGGGTGTTATGGTCTGCAATCTGGCCCCTGCCAAATTCACGTGTCAAAGCCCTAATCCCCAGGCCCCCAGAATGTGACTGCATTTGGAGATGGGACCTTTAAAGAGGTGACCAAGTGAAAATGAGGTCACATGGCTGGGTGCTAATCCAGTCTGACTGGTGACCTCCTAACAAGAGGAAATGGGACACAGAGAAAGCCCCCGGGCGTAAGGACAGAGAGGAAAGACCATGTGGGGACAGAGCAAGAAGGTGGCCGCCCTGTAGAGTGATAAAGTCTAGGAAAATTAAAATTAAAATTTATAAAAGAAAAAAATTTTTAATATATTTAAAAAAAAGGAGGTGGCCGCTTGCAAGGCTAGGAGAGAAGCTTCAGAAGGAATCACCCCTGCCAGCACCTTGATCTTGAATTTTCAGCCCCCAGCACAGTGAGACAATAAATTTCTGTTGTTGAAGCCGTTTTGTTATGGCAGCCCTAGAAACTGGTGCAATGGGGAAATAAAGGGGAGAACAGGCTCGGCCCGATGGGCTGCAGGAGGAGGCGCTCGGCCTCTGCTCCTTCCTCGAGCTGTTCTCTAAAGCTGGGGTGCTCTCCCACCCCACCAGCCAGGGTCAGCCACCCCCAGCCCCCAAAATCATTCTGTGTCTGTCTCAGAGACTTTGGTCTCTCGGGGACCTGCAGTGCAGGGCAGAAGGATCCCCTCCACTGCCACCAGACTGCGACCTGCTTAATCTTTCTTGAGCATTTTGCACAGTTGTGTTGAAGGGAGAAAGGTGTGTGCATTTTGCGACCACACGATGAGCTCTCTCCTTGTGTCCTGGTGGTTTTTATTTTTCATTCTCCACGGCACCTGCACAAGGTGCCGGGCACACAGCAGGTCCTCAGTAGAGGTCTGCGGAGTTGATCAGAAGTAAAAGAAGGCCGGGAGCCGTGGCTCACGCCTGTAATCCTAGCACTCTGGGAGGCCGAGGGGGGGGGATTGCTCGAGGTCAGGAGTTTGAAACCAGCCTGAGCAAGAGCGAGACCCCGTCTCTACTATAAATAGAAAGAAATTAATTGGCCAACTAATATATATAGAAAAAATTAGCCGGGCATGGTGGTGCGTGCCTGTAGTCCCAGCTACTCGGGAGGCTGAGGCAGGAGGATCGCTTGAGCCCAGGAGATTGAGGTTGCTGTGAGCTAGGCTGATGCCAGGGCACTCACTCTATCTCAAAAAAAAAAAAATAAATAAATAAAAGAAAAGGACTGTGAGCCTCCTAGGCTCCCCAGCCCCTTCGCAGCATCTCGGTGGGGACCCCGGGCGTGCTGGCGTGCCCAGATTGCACGCGCCCCGGGCGGTGTGTTTATCAGGAGGGCGGGTGTGGGGTGCGCATGCGCGCGCAGCCCCGCGGCCCATGTGTGTCGGTGAAGCCAGGAGCCGGGGCGCGGGTGGACAGATGGCCGGCCTGGAGGTGGGAGGCTGATTTCTCTGCCCCTCCTTCTGGGCCCCTGCAGGCTCTCAGGTATGAAACTGCCTAAAACAGCCTGAGAAACATTAGGATTGAAAAAAGACACAGGATTTACACAGCGGGCCTCGAGGCGCCTGCAGAAGAAAAATTGGACTGTGGGTGGAAGGAAGGGTGGCAGAGGTCAGCGGACACCAGGCTCCATAATTGGATTTAAGAAGCGTCCCCGCTGAATACAGCTGAGCCCCTCAGCAAGGCGCTTAAGGAGGGGGAGAACCAGGGGGCTAAAGATGGGCTAGATTAATGCACATATAAACTCTGTTTTATAATATCTATAACCAGGCATACTATTTTATGCATAGTTTCTGTATTTATAGTATTATGATATTCGTAACTATGTTTTTTTTCCCCTTACAGTAGGTTCCATAGGGCTGAGTGCCATGGTTTACACCTGTAACTGCAACACTTTGGGAAGACAAGGTGGGAGAATCGCTTGAGACCAGGAGTTCAAGACCAGCCTGGGCAACATAACAAGACCCAGTCTCTACAAAAAAAAAAAAAAAAAAAAAAAAAACATCAACCAGGCATGGTGGCATGTGCCTAGAGTCCTCGTGACTTGGGAGGCTGAGGTGGGAGGATTGCTTGAGCCCAGGATTTGGAGGCTGCAGTGAGCTATGATTGCACCACTGTATTCCAGCCTGGGTGATAGAGTGAGACCCTGTCTTGGAAACAAACAACAACAAAAAAGTAGATTTGGTAGATAATTAGCAAATGCTAGGTACAACTCAATAAAAGCCATATTTAAACCTTCAATTTTCTATTTCCTGAAAATTCAACTTTCTGATGAATACTGCTGAAATCTCATGACAGCACATGAAAGATTTAGGAGGTTTTAGCCTAAAATTGTCTGAAAGATTTTACAACTATGATTATGAAATCAGTCTTGTTAATCTTTGAGGAACCATGGAGAAAGAAAAATGCATTGAAAGGTCAGAGTTGTTCAAAGATTTGCCCCAATTATACATACAGCATGGTTCCATTCATTACAAAGTTTAAAAGTTCAACTATGTGACTCAGGAATGCACACAAAAGTGCTGTAACTACGAAGAAAAGCAGTCGAATGAATACAACTAAAGTCTGGAAAGTGATTACCTGCGGGGCAAAGAGAGGGTTGAACTTGGGGAGAGACAAATCGATGAGTTTCTGGGATTGTCACAACATTCAACTTGTCCATTGTGGGATAGTTCCAGGGATGTTTGGGTGATAGTTATTAATTCAAACATATTTACATTTTAACTTTTCTCCATGTGTGTTATAGTACACTAAGTTCTAAAGATAGTTTGTACTAACTTTCAAAAGAGGACAAAAAAAAAAGGAGGCTTCCAGAAATTACAAACCACAAAATAATCCTTGGGGAATAAAAAGTCTAGAATAAACTATTCAACGGATAGTTTGAACACTGGGAAAAGAAAGTGGTGATGATTAGGAGCTAGCCTGGGTTCATTCAGAATAAGTTGAGTCAAAAATATCTCAATTTTGTTCTTGCATAGAATTACTAGGCTATTGGGGCATGGATTGCAGAAAGCATTTGACAAGATCACTCATGATATCCTTGGGGACCAAAAGGAAATGTGGGTTGGAAAAAAGAAAGTTTATCTGGAGGACACTGAAGGTGGCTTACTGTGGCAGATTTAAAACACAGCTGTCAATTTTTTTTTTTTTTTTTTTTGAGACAGAGTCTCACTCTGTTGCCCTGGCTAGAGTGCCGTGGCGTCAGCCTAGCTCACAGCAACCTCAAGCTCCTGGGCTCAAGCCATCCTACTGCCTCAGCCTCCCGAGTAGCCGGGGACTACAGGCATGAGCCACCATCCCCGGCTCATTTTTTCTATATATTTTTAGTTGGCCAATTAATTTCTTTCTATTTATAGTAGAGAGGGGTCTCGCTCTTGCTCAGGCTGGTTTCGAACTCCTGACCTTGAACAATCCGCCCATCTCAGCCTCCCAGAGTGCTAGGATTACAGGCATGAGCCACCGCGCCGGGCCAGGGCTGTCAATTTTTTGATACTCTTTCTATAGAGAGGTGAGGTCTATGCAGTGTTGTACCGGTTAATGTTTAACAACCAGCTTTCTAATGGGAAAGGTCCTGATTTGTACTGTTTGCCAATTTCCGTAGTATTAATACTCTCACCTTGGCCAATTTCAAGGAGGGCTGGTTAACAACTGGCTTGCAAGATTTTTGAAAATTTAACAGCTGGCTCTAGCTGGCCAGTACAAGCTGGCTCCACTATACTACTGGGCCCATGTCTCCTCTTTTTGGACCGAGGCAGGTTTGTGACTTCTTGATCAGTAAAAGTGACTCCCTATGATTCTAAAAGCCAGTCCTAAAGCTTATGCAGCTTCCACTCTGATGCTAGAACATTCACCCTGGGAACCCCAAGCTGCCATGTAAGAATTTAGGCTCCCTGAGAGCTGGAAAGGCCATAAACAGACACTCCAGATGACAGTCCTAGCTGGACTCGACCTGCCAACTCTCCCCACCAATGTGCCACTTTGAACTCTCTGGACAGGCTTCACTTACAAGTGACTTCCATCAACCATGAGTGACAAAAGCATCATCTAACTGGCTGGGTGTGGTGGTTCATGCCTGTAATCCTAGCATCTGGGGAGGCCGAGGCAGGAGGATTGCTTGAGACCAGGAGCTCGAGACTAGGCTTAGCAACGTAGTGAGACTCTGTCTCTACAAAAAATACAAAAATTAGCCGGGCATGGTGGCACGTGCCTGTAGTCCCAGCTACTCAGAGGCTGAGGGAGGAGTTGAGCCCAGGAGTTGGAGGTTGCAGTGAGCTATGATGACACCACTGCACTCTAGCCTGAGCAACAGAGCGAGACTCTATCTCAAAAACAAAAACAAAAACAAAAAATCACCCAGCTGAGGCTGCCTGACTCCCAAAGTCATGAGCTATAATAAAATGTTTGTTGTAAGCCATTATGCTTTGATTTGTAGCAATAGATAACTGAAATACTTCCCACATCCATTTCAACTCCTTTCTCCCTTGTCTCTCTCAACTACGGAGACTAGGAAGTGAAACATTCTAATTCCAAGCCTCCCTTGCAGCTAGGTGTGACCACCTGGTGCTGCTTTGAGATGTAGCCAATGAGATGTCAGCAGAAATCCCTGGAAAAGTTTTCTCTTCCTGAATAAAAAGGTGAATGCTAAAGAGGTGAATGCCTTTTGCTCTTTGTCGTTCGCCGTGTCTCATTCTTCCCACTTGGAATGTGGATGTGGTGGTTTGAGGTACTGAAGCTATCTTGTGTCAAGAAGAGAAAGCTGGATGCCAAAGAGTAGGAATGGAAAAGAGAAGGGGTCTTTCCATAGCACCAGTCCTCGATTACCTGCCTCTGGATTGCTTGTTGCGTGCTTAAGCCATTGCCAGGTTTCCTGTTACTCATAGCTAGAAGTGATTCCAACAAACATACTTTAGATAAATCAATTTGTAGCAGGTTGAATGACTGAAACCAAGAAGGTTTCATCAGGTGAAACCAAAAGGTTTCAAAGGTTTCATAGGTGTGTGACCAATGCTATCACACAGGGTCTCACACTCCAGAAGGGAACATGTTGGTTTAATGTTCTGCTGTCTCCACCTTGAAATTCTAAATACTTTTTTATCAAGGGGCCCTGCATTTTCATTTTGCACTAGTAAGCCCTGTAAATCATGTGGCCACCCCTAGGTTTAATGAATCAGTATGATCCTAAATGAAATTTGTAAATGATCAATAAGCTTTCTCCTCAAACTTAGCCACTCAACATTTTTATTGAAGTCACAGAAGACATAGAAGATACTACCAAACTGTAAAGAGCACAGAATTTGATAAATGGCCAATTAGTTAGATAGCAGATTTAATATATTTTTTAAAAATCTAGTTATGAAGCCCAAATCCAAAAGAAGAATTTAACAAGAGAAAAATGAGAATCCCTGTATTTATTTTTTCAAACACACAAGGGCAGAGCAGTTCATGCAGAAGGAGCATTGCCATAGGGGCAGGGTGTTGGGGTTTTGTCATTGTACAACTGCATGTCCCAAGTAAAGCACTACTTCTCTGGGTCTTCGTTTGCATGGTAAGGGGTTTAGCTGGGTAGTATAGGCTCAATCTAATGATTCTAAGTAAACCAATGCTCTGGGCTTGGAAATCTTCTTGCCCTATAGTGATATTTGGGAATAGTAGTTCATCTGGGAAGGAGACACATAATATTTCTTTAAATCCTGGAGCTGGTATGGTAGCAGGTAAATGGGCTAGGAATGGTACCTGGTGGCCCTGCCCAATCTCCATTATCCCAGTGATACACACACACACAATATTATATGTGCATATAATGGCTATAAATGAAAACATCATATATAATAGTTATGAATCATTTGATTTTTATAACAGTTTATTACATCACCCAGAATAAACCACATTATCCACTAAAGGCTTGTAAATAATAAATTTCTAATGAGATAAATGGATGTAATATTTCACCACCATTTACTGTTTAAAATCAAGGTAATATTTCACTAATATTCCAAAATGTTTTGTGATTTTAACCATTTAATTATCCATTCGGGGACATCACAAATTGCCCTATGTGTTACAATTGCTAATAACGTTTAATACCACCTGCTGTCAATACTACACAGGGCTGGGAAAGATTGGTTGTACAGAAATACAAGGAAAACAATAATCATTCATTTTCTCCTCCTCACATTACCCCCATCCCCCAGGAAATCAAGAGTCAGTTGTCACAAAACTATTGCTCGGTGACCAACAGTGAAAGAGTAAAACAATAAACAGAATCCAGGTGCCTTAGGCCTTTGCTACTATCATCCAAACAGAACTTGCCTCCTTTTCTTACTGTGAGGGTTAAACGAGATGATCCAAGCACAGTTCTCAGTAGACAGAAAGCAACTGAGTTCTTATTTATAATAGTAGCATATATTCTTCACCTATCCATAGCCAAAACTACAAGCTAAAATTCTCTTCGGCGTCAAAGAAATGGAATTCAAGGAAACCAAATCAATTACAGCTGGGCATTGGCAGCTCCCATCTTTGGTTCCAAAGAACAGGAACAGGCCAGGGTGGGAAAGAGGGCAGAGCTGCAAGCGGTTTTCCATGTCACCGTAACTTAGAGTCACCTACAAGATGGAATTCTCCCGAAGTTCGTGTCAGCGCTTGGTAAGAAGACAACCGTGAGGTGGTGATGCCACCTGCTGGTCACGTCGCAATAATTCCGTGCCAGTTAAGGCCTGATTTCTGGAGGGGTGGGAGGGGGAGAAAATGAAGGAGGAATGTTTTCCCTTGTATTTTTGTAGAACCAATCTTTCCCAGCCCTGTGCTCAGCAGGTAGTATTAACATTATTAGCAATTGTGGTGTACAAGGCAATTTCTGATATCTACAAAAAAGGGTCATTAGAGGGAAAACACACAAACCTTGTTTTCATAGGACAGGGTGGTTGGAAGAAAGTGGATTTTGAAGAGCTCTAATTCCAGGGTAGCCACTTGCTCAGTAGTCTTGGGTAGATTGTTTAGCGACTCTCAGCCTCATTTTTCTCTCTGTAAAACGGAGCTCCTAAAAGGGTCTTCCAGCAGGGTGAGGGTACGTTTGGGGGTGATGGAGAGTGTCTTGAAGACTTTCCAAAGGGTTTGAAGGTGGATCCTCACTGCACACGTGCTCCCTTTCCTAGAATGGATCTGCCCGACGATGACGTGTGGGGTTGAGGTATCGAGCTGGGTTTTAGACCCTTCCCCACTTCGTAATCCTCCCATTTCACAGAAGGAAGGCAGCCGGTCTCTTGCTGTCAGTCCTACTGAAGTGCACTGTCTCCCCGGGAGGGGCACCCAGACAAAGGGACAGTGTGAATGACTGGTGACTAGGTAACAAGTCCTGATAAGTCATTTCCCAGGCATTTCTGTTTTAACGAGTACTGAAAAAAGACCTAATTGAGTTGCCCATCATTTAAAATATTAAAAATTATTTTGGGCTGGGCGCGGTGGCTCACGCCTATAATCCTAGCACTCTGGGAGGCCAAAGCGGGTGGGTCGCTCAAGGTCAGGAGTTCAAAACCAATCTGAGCAAGAGTGAGACCCTGTCTCTACTAAAAATAGAAAGAAATTAATCGGCCAATTAAAAAATATATATGGAAAAAAATTAGTCAGGCATGGGTGGTGCGTACCTGTAGTTCTAGCTACTCGGGAGGTTGAGGCAGGAGGATCACTTGGGCCCAGGAGTTTGAGGTTGCTGTGAGCTAGGCTGAGGACATGGCACTCTAGCCTGGGCAACAGAGTGAGACTCTGTCTCAAAAAACAAAAAAAAAATTATTTCACTAAATGATTTCTGATATATAATGCTGAAGAAATTCAAAGAATTGAATGACACCATTGTAATAAAACTCTTTCCAGACCATCTACTGATTTATAAGAGGCTAGTTCTCAGAGCATGCATCTTTAAAAAATTATCATTAAATAAGTATAGATTCACAGGAAGTTTCAAAGATGATACAGAGAGGACCGATGTACCCTTCACCTAGTTTTCCACAGTGACTAATCTTGTGTAGCGATAGGAGAATATCAGAACTGAAAAATTGACACTGGTACAATGTGTGTGTAGCTCTGTCGTTTGATCGCGTGTGCAGATACCCATGACAAGAGATACAGCACGATTCCTTCACCACAAGCATCCCCCTCATGCTGGCTCTTTATTGTGACAGCCACACCACGCCCCGCCACCCCAACCCCTGGCTACTACTGACTTGCTCTCCCTCCCTGTAATTGTATCATCTTGAGAATGTTATAGAAATGGAATTATACACTATGTGGCTTTTTGACATCGACTCTTTTCAGTCATCAGAATGCCCTGGAGATCCATTCAAGTTGTGACATGTATCAGTGATTCTTTTTTTTTTTTTTTTTTGTAATTGTTGAATAGTTTCCCATGGGGCTTACGTCTTTATGTATGAAAAATGAGGATAGAATTGGTGCTGAAGATTGTTTCATTCTACCAGTAAATAATTTCTGTTATCAACAAGATAAACTCATCATTGAAAAATCATCTTTTTCACAAAGAGATGTATTTCTAATAAAATTACTTTTTATGTTTAATAATTGTCAAAATTGTAATGTATATATTTTTTTCTTTTTTGCCTTTTTAATAGTCAAAATTCCTTTTACTTTGGAAATAAACATCCTTGCCTTGTGCATTCAGACACTACCTTTATATACAAGTTGCATCCAGGAAATACTATTTATCCCATTAACAACTATTAAAACAAGAAATTTAAAAAATATAGAGGTTACAACATGCCCTCATTTCCACCTTACAAAATCTACTCCAATTTACCTAAGGGATAAGGTCTTACTTTCTCAAACACTTACTCATGTGAGCTGGGGTAATAGCTTTCCCACTATGACCTCACTTTACTGTTTCATAAAATAGCGACAATTCCATGTGTCTGGTACACCTCTGAAAAATGTTGACTGAGGTAGTGTATTAAAAGAAGTAGTTTGTGAATGCAAAATTATTACAAAATATACAGAAAATCATCATTATAAATAAGATGACTTGCCACGGGTTAATTATTTTAACTTTACCATATTGCTTTGCCTCATATATATTTTTTACCTTTTTTTCCTCCAGCTTTTTCTAATGTCTCAGTTATTTTTTTTCAGAGGATAGGTTTGTGGGTCTTTTCAATGGGCTAAGGGAGCATGAGCAGGGTGATTAAAATTACATCTGAAGTTCCTTATTCACGGAATTGTAATATATTTTTGCTGTTGTAGTCAACTCTATACTAGTGATTATAATTATAAATTAACCCAAATTAAAGAAACTTATAACCTTATGATCATAGGAAATTGAAAATATTTAAAACTATCTATCTTATATATAAATATAATATAAATTTATATTTACATATAATTTTGTTGCAGAGAAATGATGGGTGAACAACAATCTTCAAGTATCTATTAGCATAAAATTTGGTAAGCGATACAGAACAGAAATATAAGTAGAAGCAGAAAAAAAAAAGAGACAAATTTTCTGACTGTTAAAGAGTTTTCTCACTATTTTGTGAAAGGAGAATGATGGGTATCAAATCACTGGGGTATTTAGGTTGTGCCAGGTACATATAAAAGTGATCTAATCTGATCTCAGAAGCTAAGCAGAAAATTTAAAAAAATTAGTGATCTAAGAGTTTTATTTGAAAATGTCAACATCTACAATATGGAAGACATCACATCTTTTGCAGCTACTTAAACTTAGGATGGAGAATGGCTTATAAATGTTACATTCTTAGAAAGCATATGGGAGGAAGATAGTGTTTCTTTGAAACTCTTCTAGGACAGATGTGAACAAAAGCTTTCAGGCACCACCGTTATCAAGAAGGTATCTGGCAAAGTGGCTTTGAAAGTGACATCCATGAATAGAGTGGTCCTGTTACATAATAGTTTTCCCACATATGTTCATTTGAATCCTGTGAAGAAATCAATCTGTTTTCGTCATGATAATTTCCGTGTGAGTAACCAAAATCTGACTCACATTGGATTAAGCAGAAAAGATCATTTATTGGCTTAACTAGAAAAGGTAGAATGGCTGGATCCACATACTTAGCTGTTATCTTTAGGAATCCATTTTTCTCCAGCTGTTCTGGCTCAACTTTCCTTTTTGATTTTCACTTTTGTCAGACTTCTCCTCATGGTGGCAAGATGGCTGCTGGTAGCCCTGTTGGTAACCAACCTCCCAGTTTAGCAAACTTAGTGGGGAGAGAACTTCTTTCTCTCAATAGGTTGAGTGAAACGGCAGGAATTGGGTCTCATTGGCTTGGCTGGGGTCATGTTCCCATCCCTGAGCCAATGACTGTGGCCATGGAAATGAAATGCCCTGATTGGCTAGGTCTGGGGAAGGGTCAGCCCCACTGAAACCACATGAACTGAGAGTGGAGAAGGGGCGATTCCTTCAGGGGATATCAAGAAATCTCACAGAAGAGAAAATGTCTAAGTGGAGGTGCCAAAGTGACAACAGGCTGCTGTATAATCCCCAAATCACCAAGGATTCATTGAGTTGTAGGGATTGGGAAGACAGACAAGTCACGGATCTTGTTCATTATTTACCATGTGTTTTCTGGATGAATTCGTGTAGGTAGGGTGCTTTGAATGGCATCTAGTAACAGAGCAAGTACACGCTAGCCAGTGTCCTGGGTCAGGTTCCCTAGAAGCAGAGCCTGAGAGAGGGATTCTTTCCCAAGTGATTTATTCCTTGGAGGCTCCAGGAGGAGGGGGGTGAGGGAGAGAGTTAACTAAGCAAGGGTGTGGTTTTTGCTGGTGACTGATTCAGGCTGAGCCCCAGGGGATCTCTTGGGGTGAAATGCACCAATGCTGTCCGTCCTGTCGTGCAGGGCAAGTTTCTGGAAACGGGTAGCTGGAAGCTGCAGCCAACACTCACAACCCAAGCGACCAAGTCCAGGGAGTCCAGGCAGGGCATGGACAGCCTATATCATCACATGCAGCTCATATCATTATTTTTTATCGAGGGCACGGAACGAAGAGTGATGTGCACCATGTAGGAAGCCAATTTTCACTTGGGCAAAATAAAAGCAGCCAATGACACAATTACTGAGTATTCTCTTATGGGGTGTTTGTGACCAATGAAGCAGAAAGGCTCAGAAAGGGGAGGGCCCAGCAGGCCAGCTTGGGGGCCTGGAGAAAGTTCTGGATAAAATAGCACTTGGAGTGGCACTTGAAGAGCTGGGGAAGTGCTGGATGGTTGGGGGTGGGGTAAGGTGGGGCAGGAGCGGGTGATGAAGAAAGGCAAAGAATGTGTGATGAGTAAGTGTCACCTGGGGCTTACCCTTAATTGGTAACAAGGGTACTGACAAGACAGGGGACCGAGCAGGGGCCCATGCCTATAAAGAGACCATGGTGAGTAGAAAGAGGGGTCTCCAGACAGGCAGATGGGAACATGGGACACAGCCACCCTCAACTTCCTGACGGTGATCCTCTGAGACATATTTGTTACCCACTGCATCGCAGACAAGAACATTGAGGCACAGAGAGGTTAAATTATTGGCCAAGGTTGCACAGCTGGTAAGTGGTGGAGCAGGGTATGGGCCAGGCCATGGGCCCAGGATTGCACTCTGAGCCTCCATGCCACACGGCCACCACCCTAGAGGGTGGCCGGGGCAATGGAAGAGCAGCATGGCCAGGCACGGGGGCCCCGGGCTGCGGGCAACAGTGTCAGGTGAGCCGCGAGGAGCTGAGCTGGGGCCAAGCGAGCCCTGACTCGCAGCGCTCAGCCTAAAACAGCCTCTGCCTTCAGCCCAGGACAAGGCATTGCCGAAACTGCAGCCAAGCCTTCTGGAGCCCTGCTGCAGCCCGAGGACTGAAAAGCTGGGTTGGGCAGCTGGGTTGGGGGAGGACAGGAGCGAGGGCAGGGAGCAGGGAAGCCTGGCAGGACAGAGCTGGGGAGCAACGAGGAGCCTGGGGACAGGCAGGTGAAAGAGCTCGGGGCTTCAGAGGAGTGGTGTGACCAAACAATGGCACAGGGATCCCAGGTAGAGGCCCCACATGGGGACCGGGATGACCAATCTGAGGCTGCTCCTGCCCTATGGACAGACCCTGGCTGTGTGTCCCTATTGGAAGCAGCCGTGGAGGTTTGGGTCTTGTTTTAATTTTTTTTTTATTATTGTGGTAAAATACAAGTAACATAAAACTTACCATTTTAACTATTTTTAAGTATTCAGTTCAGTGGCATTAAGTACATATACACTGGTGTGCCACCATCACCACTGTCTCCAAAACGTTCCCATCATCCCAGACTGAAACTGCACACCTGTTAGACAATCATGCCCACTGTCCTGTCCCCCAGCCCCTGGGGACTTCTGTTCTGCTTCCTGTGTCTATGAATTTGCCTTCTCTAGGTGCCTCATACTGGGCATATTTGGCAAAGTCACACTTTCTTAGGTGTTGGTTTTTCCAGGTTCACACTTACAGATGACGACCCACTTTAACCAGAATTTATCGGGGGGGCAGCTGCTTCCTAAGCCACCAGTGATAAGGGCTTTGAGCGTCTGAGCACGTGAATCACATCACATTGCTGAGCTGGTGATTCTCTGGCCTCTCCTCACCCTCTCTGGGCTCTTCTTAACCCTGCCCTGTGCAACGGGGTGGAGAGGCGGGGTTGACTGGGGTTTACTCTGGACAGAGGGCAGGAAGAGAGGGGACATGGCCTTTCTTCCTGGCACCTCCCAACTTCTTGCAGGGAGAATTGCCGCCAGTGGTTATGGCTCCTCCTCCCCAGCTACAGCCCTGGCAGGCTCAGACTCGCTCTTTCCTCTCTCACTTCTCCTATTGTGACTGGTGTCTAGGGGCTCCACTGTCCCTTGTTGCAAACATTAGCCCGGCACACGACTCTGTAAACAGATGCTTTGCTAAATTCTTTCCAGAATTCTATTTGCGTGCACCTTTAGTTCCCTGCTGGGGACCAGGGTCCGGATGTCTGCAGACATCGCGGATTATAGCCATGAGCAAGGGAAGGAAAGGGTCACAGGGTGATTTCTCTGCTTTCAATCAACTACTAATATGCCGTAATATGGTTGATGTCAGTAAGATCCAGAATGGAAAATGGAGTCCCAAGGATGGGATAGGGGCCTGGCTCTGCATGCCACCTATGCCATACATTATTCCTCTCTGTCTGCTGGGCACATCGGGAAGATGGACTTAGAGGGGGATGGTGAACATAGGGGATAAATCTGTTAACACGACAAATTCATCCAATCCAGGGGCAAAGGTGGAATCCACCTTTTTTATTTGTTGGCAAGAGTTTCTGACTTGATGCTGTAACAGAGGGAATGGGCTGGAAAAAAAAATGTCAAAAATATTTTCTGTCTCTTTAAAATATCCTCCACTCCTTTTTGAGAACTAAAACCTGCATCCCGGCCTCAGGCCGGTATTTGGGAGGATCAGGTTAAGTCTTTTATTCTTTGCTTACAGGAGACAGCTCAGCCATTGCTGGCTGGTGCCAGTCCCCAAGGTGGGCCAAGGTGGGGCTCTGTCTTTGGCAGGATGGGACGATTAGTAAAGTTAACCACAATAGGCCAGAACTGAGGGCCCGCCCTTTAAAAGCTCTGTATTTCTGCTTATGTGCAGGAAACTTGGATTTGGAAACAAGAAGGTCTACCATTTTTTCCCTCCTTTGCCAGCAAAGTAATAAACTTCTCTTTCCTTCTCTTCTTTTTTTTGAGACAGAGTCTCGCTTTGTTGCCCAGGCTAGAGTGAGTGCCGTGGCATCAGCCTAGCTCACAGCAAGCTCAAACTCCTGGGCTCAAGCGATCCTGCTGCCTCAGCCTCCTGAGTAGCTGGGACTACAGGCATGTGCCACCATGCCTGGCTAATTTTTTCTATATATTTTTAGTTGGCCAATTAATTTCTTTCTATTTTTAGTAGAGACAGGGTCTTGTTCTTGCTCAGGCTGGTTTCGAACTCCTGACCTCAAGCAATCCGCCCGCCTCTGCCTCCCAGAGTGCTAGGATTACAGGCGTGAGCCACCGCGCCCGGCATCTTTCCTTCTCTTCAAACCACGTTTTCACGGTCTTCTGAGGCAGCCTCGAGGACAACTGCCAAGCTTTCAGTGACAGTGCCACCACTGTGGGACGCTGGTGACCCAGAAGTTCTGGCCAGGCTGTCCTCCGCAAGGTGAGCAAACACTTAATGCCCAATCTGCTCAGCTGAGATGATCATTACAAATAGAATATAGGTTTTGTCCTATGTTTTTGGTTTTTAAAGGGATCAAGTTTGTTTAATAGAGCAGACTGTGGGATTCCTCAGCGGCCCCTGCACTAGTATGTCCCCATGAACTTTGGCCTCAGGAAGGCTCCCTGGGCCTCTGCTGCCTGGCGGAAGCTCCTTCCGGGGAGGTTCTGCCTCTGCAGCTCTGAAGCTGAGCCTCCGTGAGGAAGTGCTGGGCAGACATCGTGCCCTTTGGTTCTGTTGGTTTAGAATTCTCCTTGGAACCTGGTCTTTAAATCCCACTTCCAGTCCCACTTCCAAAGGTGCCACTGTTGTCCATGGAGAGTTCCAAGGATGTGTCTTGATAACGCTAAGGGAAAGTAGTTGCTGTTTTTCTTCCATCATTTGAATTTTAGTTTTGTATGTAAAACAGAAATTACCGCTCCTGGTGACAAATAAAAAAGAATGAAATCAATAAGAGAATTATTTGGGCTTTGTTGGTTCATTGGATTCCCGTCGTAGCCACCATGATGGTTAATTTTGATCAATTAAAATTGATGTGTCAATTTGGCTAGGCCATGTCACCCAGTTGTGGGGTCAAAGCCCCAATCTAGATGTTGCTGTGAAGGTATTTTAAAAATGTGAATAATATTTAAACACCTGTGGTAGACTTTGAGTAAAGAAGATTATCCTCCATAACATGGGCATGCCTTATCTAATCGGCTGAACGCCTTAAGAGAAAAGACTGATGGTCCCTTGAAGAAGAAGGCATTCTGCCGCCAGCCTACCTTTGGACTTAACACCACAACCTCACTCTTTCCTGGATCTTCAACCTCTTGGCCTGCCCTGCAGATTTTGGACTTGCAGCCCCCACAATTACATGAGCCAGTTCCCTAAAACAAGTCTCTCTCTGTATATATACACAATGGATGGATATATAGATACAAACATTTGTAGTCTTCCTCAAGACTTCAATCTGTGATCAAGAATGAGCACATTTTTAAATCTAAAGGAATAAAAATTTATTCCACACCTGCTATGGTTAAGGTGCTGTGCTGTCAAAGGTGAATAATATGTGGTTACTCTGTTTGAGGAATAGAGTCTAGTAGGAAAATTAAGGCATGTGAAGTACATAGACCCATATTTTGGTGTCTAAATCCCATTCCCAACTACAAGGAATCCAGACTTCTTTGAGAAAGACCAAGCTCCAGGTCTTTGGCAGGGATTGTATGAGATGAGCCTGTGGCAGAAAGTAAGATAGTTATCCAGGACCAGTGGTGTCCTGTCAAAAAAGAAAATTCAAGACCAACCAGAATGGGCTCCTACTGGCACAAATTCAGACAATTTGAACATCAAAAAGAATAAAAATGAACAAACCCAAATGTCTATTCACAGATAAATGGATAAACAAAATGTGGCATATACACGCAATGGAATATGATGTAGCTATAAAAAGGAAGGAAATTCTGGCACATGCTACAACATGGATGAACCTTGAGAACATTATGTTAAATGAAATAATCCAGTCACACGCACAAAAATACAGTCTGATTCCACTTACATGAGGTACCTACAACAGTCAAGTTCATAGAGACAGAAAGTAGAACAGTGGTTTCCAGGGGCTGGAAGAGAGGTAAAGGGGAGTAATCAATCAATGGGTCCATAGTTTCATTTTGGGAAGATGAGAAAGTTCTGGAAATGGATGGTGGTGATGGCTGCACCAAAATGTGACTACTTAATGCCATGAACTGTACACTTAAACATAGTCAAAATGG
Organism: Microcebus murinus; assembly: GCF_040939455.1. Taxonomy (NCBI): domain Eukaryota; kingdom Metazoa; phylum Chordata; class Mammalia; order Primates; family Cheirogaleidae; genus Microcebus; species Microcebus murinus. Next base: position 12,514,594 of record NC_134104.1, on the reverse strand, counting down.
TACATGTGTGGCATATATATTTTGCCACAATAAAAAAAGAAGGATCCTTGGAAATGAAATGGTTATAGCCACTAAAGATGTTTCCCTAAGCTAATAAATGCACTGTAAGGGTATAGAAGAGAACGATGACAACAAGTGATTGAAATAAATGGATTATATTATAAAAAGCCACGAACCAAAGGAAAACATGAGTGGGTGCACATCCACTCACTTCCACCGGAGGCAGAGAGAGCATATGGAATCTTCGAGGAGTCGTGGAGTGAGCCAGTTTGTGTGTGGGGAAGAGAGCTTGAGGGGGGAGCAGGATGCAGTGACAAGATGCAGCACTAAAGCCAGCTTGGCAGGGGCAAGAAGGAGTACGTTAGGGTGGCAGAGATGGGGACAGACAGCTGGAAAATGCGGGTTCCTATCCACCCTTTCATAACAGTGGACTTACTACTGAGTGAGTCATGATGCCATGGACGCTGCAGAGCAAAAAAGAGATGTTTAAAAAAATTTTTTTTTAATTTTTCAAATTTAAAAAATGAAAATAAAGTGTCAGTGAGGATGTGGAGGGAATCGCAGACTCTCGTGCTCCCCTGGCATGTAACCGAGTTAAGGCCCTGAGCGAAGGGCCTTAGGACACTGAGAAATTGTGTGCATCCCTCATGCAGCAAGTTCAGTTTTGTACAAGGGCACAAAGAAGTAAGTACAAGAAGGCCCATCTTGGTGGCAAAGTATTGGCAGCAACCTAGGTGCCCAACACGTGGGGAATTTATAATTTAATCATGGCAGATGAAATGTTAACCAATTGAAAGTAATGAAATTATTTCATATAGCAACCTGGATAAAACTGAAAACTATAATGATGAGTTAAAAGGTAAAACAAACAAACAAAAATAAACCTATCTTTATTTGAGACTCCAGAATGAGATCTAAAAAATCTTCCCCAAACAAAAAACCAAAAAGCATGAACTCATTATGACACTCCACAATAAGAGAAAATTCCTCCCCACAAAACAATGCATTTGCCACCATTGAAGTAGCTATTGCTCCAACTCCTTACTCAGGAAATTGGTCATTGAAGAGAAATACCAAAATTTATCTTGCCTTTCCTATAAGAACTGTATTTCAGGCTGACCAAATAGACCCGAGTGACAAGAAAAGGCTCGGATTTGCAGAAGGATGCTAGCTAACAAATGTGGAAACGTCCTTGTATACATTCGCCATTTTGCAAACTCTAATGAAATAATGGATCCAGGCGACATTTGTAATATGTGTGCAAACCTTTAGGTGAAATACTGGTAGGGAACAAACAGGCTGCCAAGTATCATGCCAGAGGTTGCTTCCTGGTTGAAAGAGGGAAACACAGTCTGCCCAGGAGGGATCAGGCTGTCATTGGTGAAACTCACCAAATCTTTGCACTGTTAGTACCAGGCAGCTAGAGATTCGGTGCGTGCTGGTGTGTTGAAATATTAAGCCCAAGACATTAACTTTGAAATCTTCTTACCAAAATTGTTTAATTTTTTGTTAAATCTAAGCAAGATTTTATATATAAGTTCCAGGTGACAAGAAATATAGGGAACAGGGCCGGGCGCTGTGGCTCACGCCTGTAATCCTAGCTCTTGGGAGGCCGAGGCGGGCGGATTGCTCAAGGTCAGGAGTTCGAAACCAGCCTGAGCAAGAGCGAGACCCCGTCTCTACTATAAATAGAAAGAAACCAATTGGCCAACTAACATATATATATAAAATTAGCCGGGCATGGTGGCACATGCCTGTAGTCCCAGCTACTCGGGAGGCTGAGGCAGAAGGATTACTTGAGCCCAGGAGTTTGAGGTTGCTGTGAGCTAGGCTGACGCCACGGCACTCACTCTAGCCTGGACAACAAAGTGAGACTCTGTCTCAAAAAAAAAAAAAAAAAAAAAAGAAATATAGGGAACAAGTTAAATGACTCCATGAGGAAGGAACCAGACAATTCCAGAATGGGGTACATTTTGCACAAAATTGATTTGGTTTTCTCAATAAAACAATGGCATTGGGTTGGGCACGGTGGCTCACACCTCTATTCCCAGAATTTGGAGAAGCTGAGGCTGTAGGATTGCTTGAGCCCAGGAGTTCGAGACCAGCCTGGGCAATATGGCAAGACCTCGTCTTTACAAAAAAATTATTTAAAAAATTAGCCAGGCGTCATGGTACAGACGCCTGTAGGCCCAGCTACTTGAGTGGCTGAGGTGGGAGGATCGCTCAAGCCCATGATTTTTAGATTGCAGTGAGCTATGATCATGCCACTGCACTCTAGCCTAGGCAACAGGGCAAGATCCTGTCTTTAAAAATGATAATAATAATAATTAGAAAACAATGGCATTAAACAAAGGAAAAGTGGGGAATTGTTCTACACTGACTCAAACCAACTTAAAAAAATTTTTTAAGACAATTGAGGCAAATTGAATATGGGCTGTGAGTAAGATCATATTAAGGAATTAATTTTCTTGTATGTGACAAAGGAATTATGATTATATAGAAGAAACTGTCCTTGTTAATTAGGGTTGAGATGCTGTGATGCTCATAATTGCTTTAAAATACTTGAGCAAGTCATACAAAATGAAACATGAAGTCAAACTGGCAAAATGTGAGAAATTATTAAATGTAGAGGATGAGCTCTTTAAATTGTTTTCTGTACTTTTCTGAACATTTCAAGATTTTCACGTATAAAAGGTAAAACGGGTCTGCAGGGCTCCTGCGAAGGACAAGTTCAGGGGTTTTAGGAATCACTTCAGGCTGAAATACCACATCCCAACAGAAATTGGTGGGTATAGTTGTTACTGACAGATTTACCTATGCAATAAGCCTGTGTGGGAAAGATTGTTCTCTCAATCTAGTAATATACCATAGCTAACAGTTTGAGAGAAATTCTGAGTTATAAAAAAAAATTTTTTTTTTTTTAAGACAGAGTCTCACTTTGTTGCCCAGGCTAGAGTGAGTGTCCTGGTGTCAGCCTAGCTCCCAGCAACCTCAGACTCCTGGGCTCAAGCAATCCTTCTGCCTCAGCCTCCCGAGTAGCTGGGACTACAGGCATGTGCCACCATGCCTGGCTAATTTTTTGTATATATATTTTTAATTGGTCAATTAATTTCTTTCTATTTTTAGTAGAGACAGGGTCTCACTCAGGCTGGTTTCGAACTCCTGACCTCGAGCAATCCGCCCGCCTCGGCCTCCCAGAGTGCTAGGATTACAGGCATGAGCCACTACGCCCAGCCTGAGTTATAAAATTATAAAACTGGCCAGGCCCATGGGTTCTGCAGTGGCTCAGGAAGTCCAGGCTGGGGACTGGAAGCCCTGGGTTCTAACCTTGGGGCTGCCAATTGTTGTATTTTCTAGCCTGAGCCTGACTTTTCCTGCTCGCAAATGGGGATTTGCATCAATTCAGCCAGCACCCACTTCTCCATCATGTGCAATGTTCTAGCACTGCGTTAGGTGCTGATAGTATCAAAAATATCCCTGAGGAGCTTTGCGTCAATGCCAAGACAGACTGGGGAAGTCCAAATGCCAGCACCCGCCAGGCACAGATCCGGGCTAGGAAGGCAGAACAAACAAAACAGCAACGCAACACAACAAAAAGGGAAGGACTGGTTTGGACCAAATGTTGAAGAGCAGCGTGCTTCCTTCTTAGCACATTTTGTACCACATAGAAGTCTCTAAGACATATGCCCGGGACCGCACGTTTTTATGCAAACTGCAATATTTAAATCATCATAACTACAGATCATAATGCACTTTAGGTGTTGTTTTTCAATAATCATAACATTTTTATTTACAAAAACAATTAAACAACTAATTAAACAATTAAAGTTCCTAGTACTTTTTTAACGTATGGTACTTACTGCGTAAAACATTTTCCTCTATGAAGAGGGACCAAATAAAATTACATAAATATCTAGATTTGCTCCTTTTTCCACGGGCGGCACAAACTCTGCAGGCTCTTATAGGACATTTTTTCTTTCCACTCGGTGGAATACACATAGGTGCATGCTGCTTCATATCACCTGACAACCTTTTGGGTGGATCTTTACGAGGTGCTCTCCTTGCACCCCCAGGGGAAGGGCTGGACAGATTTGTCTCTGGTTCTGGACAGCCTTTATTATTGTCATCTGTTATCCAGTCTCTCGCCAACGATCGCAGAAACTTTTTTTTTTTTTTTTTGAGACAGAGTCTCACTTTGTTGTCCAGGCTAGAGTGAGTGCCATGGTGTCAGCCTAGCTCACAGCAACCTCAAACTCCTGGGCTCAAGCAATCCTGCTGCCTCAGCCTCCCAAGTAGCTGGGACTACAGGCATGCGCCACTATGCCCGGCTAATTTATATATATATATATATATATATATATATATATATATATATATATATATATATATTAGTTGGCCAATTAATTTCTTTCTATTTATAGTAGAGACGGGGTCTCATTCTTGCTCAGGCTGGTCTCGAACTCCTGACCTCAAGCAATCCGCCCGCCTCGGCCTCCCAGAGAGTTAGGATTACAGGCGTGAGCCACCACGCCTGGCCTCAGAAACTATTTATACTTCATTTTTGCTTGTGGATTGAGGACGTTGTACACTCTAAATGAATTGAAAAGTCCACAGTTTATAAGGTACAGCGCTACTTCTTTTGTCCATTGCATCGTTTTCCTTAGAATGGAACAACACGAAAGGAATTGATCCACACGGTCAACCCCTTTCATGAGGGCATTGTATTCCTTGAGGCAGGCAGGTTTTACAATATTCTCTCCCATTTTTCTATTTTTTTTTTTTTCCTGTTGTGGAGAGAGGAGTGTCATGGATCGTTGATATCATTCGGACAACCCGCTTGTCTTTCCATGCTGGAAAATATTATGTCACCCTTCTTCATTCTTGATGTTTTCATTTGCAAATTTGGTGGTAAACTTCTATTCTCCCTAATGGACAAGACAGTGTGCTGACATCTAAGGTCCATAACAGATGGCGTTCGAAACATGAGAAAACTCGTGAGCGGTATGAAAGGTGTTAGGCAGAAGAGAGGGAAGGTGGCATTCTAGCACAGGAGCGCCAGGGCGTCTGGGTGAGGTGGAAGGAGATGCCCCAGGTGAGCAACTCGGGACAAGACTGCCAAACTCTGAGGGGATTTCATTTGTTCTGGAGCCTGTTGGGGCTCAGAAAATGATACTCCAAAATGAAAGTTTCAGAAGCAAAGTTTCTCTCCGACCTTCTCCTGCCCTCCTGTCTCCCGCCCCTCATTCTCCCTGATGAAAGCCATGGAAACTAGACTACTGCCCTTTTCCCCAAGGTGGGGCATGGGAACCAGAACCCCTTTCCCCCAAACCAGCCATAATACCTAAAAATATTACTCTAACTTTCCCCTCCACCTTTCTGTGTAAAAACTGGCCATGAAGAAATTCTCTGACCTACCTTGTTTGACTGTAGGTCATAAGACCGTCATTCCAGAAAGCCCCACAGGCTGGATGAAAGAATGCTACACAGAGACGCAGGAAGAATTTGGACAGACAGGCCTTGCTGGGTTTCCCACTCGGTCCATTCTGGTCATACCGTTTCTGTTCAACTGGAGCTCCACACTGCTATCCACACTTCACTGCACCTGAGCACAAACATGGACAGTTTTCCCTGTATCTTTGGGTCTTCATTCTGAAAGCTCTTGTGTCGCATAAAACTTTGATTAAATAAATGTATTATGTTTTTCTCTTGTTAACCTTGTCTTTGTTAGAAGGATGTCAGCCATGACCCTTATGATGAGGAGGAAAGGGATCACTCCCCTTTCCACTTCTAATGTCCAAACCAGCTAACATTCAAGTGCCAAAGAGGAAAACAGGGAGAGCCCATGTTTTCAGAAGATGATTCTGGAAAAGTGAAGAGACTCAGCTGGAGAGGAGAGAGGACAGAAAGAGGTTGTTAACCTTTTTGTGTGCTGTGGACCCCTCGGGATAGTGCCTTTACATGCACCAACAAAAATGCATAGCACTGGCCAGGCGCGGTGGCTCACGCCTGTAATCCTAGACTCTGGGAGGCCGAGGAGGGTGGATCGCTCAAGGTTGGGAGTTCGAAACCAGCAAGAGTGAGACTCCGTGTCTCTAGTAAAAATAGAAAGAAATTAATTGGCCAACTAAAAATATCTAGAAAAAATTAGCTGGGCACATGCCTGCAGTCCCAGCTACTCAGGAGGCTGAGGCAGGAAGATTGCTTGACCCCAGGAGATTGAGGTTACTGTGAGGTAGGCTGATGCCATGGCACTCTAGCCCGGGCAACAGAGTGAGACTCTGTCTCTAAAATAAAATAAAATAAAATAAAATAAAATAAAATAAAATAAAATAAAATAAAATGCATAGGACTGCAACGGAAACACAGTTGAAATTTTACTGCCAATATGTATTTAAAACTTATGATATGTAATACATGTACTTCTTTATTAATGCATTAAGTAACAAGATCTAGTGGTAAATCAATAGTTACCATAATAACTACCAAAAAATTGCAAAGGAGTGGTTAGTGTAAATAATACTCTGCACCTGCTGTAATGTGACATGAAAACATCTGGGATTTTGATGGTGACACAGTTGTAGGTATTGCTATGGTTTGTTCCTCCTTCATTTTTTTTTTTTTGTTGTTGTTTTTGTTTTGTTTTGTTTTGTTTTTATTTCGGCATATTATGGGGGTACAGATTTTAAGGATTCAATAAATGCCCTTCCCCCCTTCATTTTTTTTTTTTTTTTTTTGAGACAGAGTCTCACTCTGTTGCCCAGGCTAGAGTGCTGTCGTGTCAGCCTTGCTCACAGCAACCTCAAATTCCTGGGCTCAAGCAATCCTCCTGCCTCAGCCTCCCAAGTAGCTGGAACTACAGGCATGTGCCACCATACCCAGCTAATTTTTTCTATATATTTTTAGTTGGCCAGCTAATTTCTTTCTGTCTTTAGTAGACACGGGGTCTTGCTCTTGCTCAGGCTGGTCTCAGACTCCTTAGCTCAAATGATCCACCTGCCTCAGCCTCCCAGAGTGCTAGGATTACAGGTATGAGCCACTGCGCCTGGCCTGTTCCTCCCTTTTAATTGAACGAAATGCTCAATTTCAGTTAGCATTAGTAGAAAAATGGCATAATTGCTTTCCCAGCCAAGTTTAAGACCCTTCAAATTCCATCCAGGGGGATACAAATGCAGAACTCCTGAACATGAGGCTGCCCTGCCTACCCTGACGTTTGATACAGCACTGTGTGGATGTATTTTTAGATCATGTATGCCAAGTTCAGGGTAGACTCTATTTTCTTTAAAAGGTCCAAGTTCATTAATTGGTTCTTTGGAGTGAGTTTGGGAGCAGAATATTCACACAGGCTCACAGTCTCTCCCCACAGATGACTTACTAATTATACAGAGGAAAGGATACCTTGGCGGTAAAGAACTATGCCAGACACTGTCATGTGAAAGGTCACAGCACATGCCAACATTCACAATACTAATAATAGGACAAACTAACAGCATGTCACTACAGAAACACTGAGAAGAAGAGACATCACCTTTGTGGTAATTGCCCAAAATGCATAACCAGAATAACAATTATTGTTTCATGAGGAAGCAATAATTCTAAATCAAGGGGCCCTCTACAAAAAGGAGGACCTCTGTGCCGGTCATCTTCAAAAATGTCCATGTCATGACAAAGGATGGCTGAGAAGCTGTTCCAGATTATAGAAGATCAAACAGATGTGACAACTAAATGCCTTGCTCAACCTGGGGTCAGGGCCTGACTTGGAAACAAAGGTTTATAAAGGATATTATTGGAACACTTGGCAAAATATGAACATGGACAATATGTTAGATAATAATATTGTGTTAATATTAATTTCTTGAATATGACGATTTTCCTGTGATTATGTAAGAGAATGTCTTTGTTCTTAGAAGATATATTCTGAATAATTTAGGTGTGAAGATTACATATTATTATTTTTATTTTTATTTTTTTTTTAAACAGAGTCCCACTTTGTTGCCTGGGCTAGAGTGTCATGGTGTCATCCTAGCTCACAGCAACCTCAAACTCTTGGGCTCAAGCAATCCTCCTGCCTCAGCCTCCCGAATAGCTGGAACTGCAGGCATGCTTCACCATGCCTGGCTAATTTTTTCTATATATTTTTAGTTGGCCAATTAATTTTTTTCTATTTTTAGTAGAGATGGGGTCTCACTCTTGCTCAGGCTGGTTTCAAACTCCTGACCTTGAGCCATCCACCTGTCTCGGCCTCCCAGAGTGCTAGGATTATACAGGCTTGAGCCACCATGCCTGGCCTACATATTATTATTAATGGTTCAGCAAAAGTAAGTCTGTCTCTGTATATTAGAGACACACACTCATGCATACACATACACACACACACACACACACACACACATAGAGAAAGACAGTGTGTAAGCAAATATGACAAAAATGTTAACAACTGGTGAATCTGTATGAAAAGTATAAGGAAGTTTATTGTCCTATTGCAACTTTTTTGTAGGTTTGCCTTTTGTCCAAAATATAAAGTCAAAAAAATATTCAAAAACCCACCCTCCAGAGTTAATTATTACGGTGCTCTAGCTACTTGAATCTCTGATCAACAACAGAGGCTTTTTAAATTAGCTAACGTGTTAGAAATTAGTTTTCATTTGTGAAATCAGCGGTGTCCAAGATGTGGAGATTGGCCAGGAACACTGTGCACCCAGCACGCACAGAGCATGAGAACTGGGCCAGGACATAGGGCTGTACCCTTCTCAATGGCAGTCGGTGCTCAGGTTCTGAACCAACCACACTTGCAAATGCTCACCAGAAGCTTCTGTTCTTGCATTCTGAGTGCTGCCACAAGAATGGTGATCATCATATTTGCCCTGAGTCAACCTTTCAGGGAAGGTGCCATGGGAAAGCCAATAGGCCAGAAAGCCAGGACTTCACGGAGCTGATAAAAGAGGTTTCTGACTGTTGTGAGTTTTGTGCTTGCTTATTTGTGAACATTTGTATGTGTGGCAGAATTTGGTCCGCGATGTGGCTTTTTTTTTTTTTGAAGATTTTGTTTTCCTCCTCCTCATTATTTATAAATTTATTGAGGTATACTTTACATATAAAATCTACCCAGTTTTAGCATAGGGTTCAATGAATTTTGTAAAAGTGTAGTCAGGCAACCACCATATGAGTTTTAGAGCTCACCCTTCTTCCCCAGAAGTTCCCTTGTGCTTCTTGGTTTTCAGCTGCTTTCTGCCCTTATAGCCTTGCCTTTTCTAGAATTTCCTATAAATGGAATCATTCGGGATGTAGTCTTCATGCCTGGCTTCTTTCATGATGCATAATGTCTTTGAGACTCATCCATGTTGCATGTCTCAGTAGTATTTGTTTTGTTTTGTTTTTACTACTGAGAGGTATTTTGTTGTATGGAGATACCACAGTTTACCTGTTCTTGGACATGGGGTTGTTTCCATTTGTTGTTTTTTTTAATTTATTTTTTTGCTATTTTGAATAAAGCTGCTATGAAATTATATTTCAAGAATCTCATAGTTCTCTCTCTTTTTTTTTTTGAGACAGAGTCTTGCTTTGTCGCCCAGGCTAGAGTGAGTGCTGTGGCATGAGCCTAGCTCACAGCAACCTCAAACTCCTGGGCTCAAGCAATCCTGCTGCCTCAGCCTCCCGAGTAGCTGGGACTACAGGCATGTGCCACCATGCCCGGCTATTTTTTCTATATATATTAGTTGGCCAATTAATTTCTTTCTATTTATAGTAGAGACAGGGTCTTGCTCTTGCTCAGGCTGGTTTCAAACTCCTGACTGGAGCAATCCGCCTGCCTCGGCCTCCCAGAGTGCTAGGACTCTGTGTTCTTTTGCAGTTGGTGCGCTAAGTTTTGATTGGCAGATTCAGAGGTGTTCCCTCCTCCTCCAAGTGTGGCAGTCCTCTGCCTTGTCCCCAGGAAGGGCCGGAGGTCCCTAGCTGTCTACCTAACAATACCATAACCAAATCTCCACCCTCAATCACATGTGTCTAACACATGGTGTCTATCTGGCATGGCCCAAGGCCTCCAGGTAAACAGAAGACTTTTATCAGGCAGGGCAACCTAAGAGTTTAGAGATAGTCTCTCAGGAGCTGAGGGCAAAGGCCAGATCTCTTCTTGGGCAAGCTCCAAATCCTTACAATGCCCGTTCCCTGTAGTAAGTGGGGTGCCCTGCTGGCCCTCAGAGAAAGAGGTCCCGACTCTGCACCTACATAACCGTATGAAAGGCAATCCTAGCAGACTGAAAACCAGGGCTGGAAAGAAAGACTGAACATTCCAGAAGGGAAAAGCGCCTAGGTGAATTTAATGATGGCTAGTCTGAAATAAAAAGCACAGTGGAGTCTGGTTATTGAGAATTCACATCCACTATCTTCTCTACTCATCACACGTGGAAGAAAAGAGTCCGTGGGAGCCCACCTGTCTCAGGATTAAGCCCGGGTTGCCTCGGTATCTTGCTCTGACGGATGGCACGGAGGACCGCTAGGTGGCGCTGATTTCCAGTTTGGTTGGTAAATAATCAAAAGAAAAAGAAATCTGAAAAATCAACAAACCTCTTTCTTCTATCAGATTACCTTTCCCAGGGAGGTAAAGTTAGCCTAAAAATTGGCTTGCAATGTGTGCAAGAGGTGTAATTCACCCCTTTATTTGATCTTTTATCCTCGGCCATAATACTTGTTGGCAGTTGGAAAGATACTCCACCCCCATGGGACAAAGTTCAACAGGGAGGAGGCCAAGGCCACTACTTAGGGAGCGGGGAGGGGAAAGGACGACAAATATGGGGTGAGGGTGGCACAGAACAAGTACAGGAAGAAGCAGCTCCTGAGTCTAGTGGGGAAGAGGGCCCCAGGGCGACCCCAGGTGGGGTAGGGAAAGGATGGGGGCTGTGGAGGGCGGCAGGGTGGAGAGAGGGGTTAGGGGAGCTGGGAGTGAGGAGGGAAAGCTTTTTCACTGTACCCCATCCTGCTTTCTCTACTCGAGGAGGAGGGGACATGTTTCTCTTTTCTCTGGTTTCCCTCGCCTACCCCAGCTGTCTTTTCCGGGATTTTCATTCTCTTTCAGCTCTCTTGGACAGGAAACCAGGGCTACAAGCAGCTGGTTTATTTATTTTTATTTTTTAGAGACAGGATCTTGCTCTGTCACCCAGGCTGGAGTGCAGTAGTGTGATCATAGCTCAGTGCAGCTGCAAACTCCTCCTGCCTCAGCAGTCCAGGGAAGATACGACTACAGGCGTGTGCCACTACACCCAGATACTTTTTCTTATTTGTTATATAGATGGTGTCTTGCTATGTGGCCCAGGGTGCTCTCGAACTCCTGGCGTCAAGGATCCTCTCGCCTGGGCCTCTCAAAGCGTTGGGATTACAGGCTCAAGCCAGTGCACCCAGCGCGTTTTATTTCTTTATGCCATGGACAAAAGCTAAATAAGCCCCAAACCCAAAATTTGAATTAGCAAAGCCTTGAGGGATCTTACTGTAGGCACAAGAGTGAACTAAAGAGAAGTGTATCGTTGAAAAGTGATAATGGGACACACAGATGATAAAAATAAACCAACGGGAAATACCCAGTGGACCACTGTTTGCAGAGAATCAAAACTGAGTGCAGATGAGTAGGTGGCCATTTTTAGTTGGGACAGGAATGGCCTCTTTAAGAAGATGGCATTTAGATAAAGACCTAAAAGACAAGAATAAGCCAGTAATGTTAAGAGCTTCTGTGGGGAAATTAAAGGGGAAAAATTCTTGAAATGACTAAGGAAGTCCTGACTTGCTCCAGAAAATGTGGAATCAACTAAAACTAACCAAAGTGGCTGAGATGTAGCTTCTACGTCCAGTGGAATGAGTGTTTGAAGGAGACATGAATTTCAGTTATAGGAAAATTAAGAAAACAACAATCCTCAGCATCAAGGAAGAGGGTGGCAAAAGAACTGGGTCTTGGGCTGCTCTACTGAAACCTACCAGAAAGGTTCCAGAAACCTCTTCATTTTCAGTATTGTGGGTTGGTGACAAGTAGGGACTCTGGCATCAGAGAGACAAAGCACCGAATTCTAGGTGTGTAACCTAAGGCAGGTACGTGAAGAGCTGGAGCCTCAGTTTCCTCATCTGTAAAAGGGACATAAGATCCCTCCCATGCAGGGAGGTCGTGAGGGTTAAACGGGATGACATGCGCAGAGCATTGCCACAGTTGGCAGGAAGGACCCCTGAGGGCTCTGTGCAGCCGGGACTGTTCAGTGGGAGGAGGAGGTGCCTTCTGCCTGCAGGGCTCCCTTAAAGTGGCCCCAGATATCAGGAGGAAGGAAGCAGAGCCCTTATTATTATATCTGGAAGGCTTTTCCCAGCAAACTCCTTCTTGCAAAGGACAAACAGCATTATCTCCTGCAGCTGTTTCGTAACAGGTCACAGAAATGCTTAAGGAAAAGCATAACTCTATCGAGGGCTAAGACTTAACAGAATCATCTGTAATTGTTTTTATATATTTTTTCTTTTATTTATTTTCTTTTTTATTTTTTTTTCTTTTATTTATTTTATTTTTTTCTTTTTTTTCCCCCCCGATTCTCAGCATCTACTGTAATTGTTTTTTAAAATAATGTTTCCACATCAACACGGAAATAGGCAGCATGACAAACAACAGACAATGCAGGTGGCTTGTCCCCATCCACGGGGTTCTGATTTCTAGTTAGTGGTCAATATAAACTGAGAGAAAACGGCAAGGGTAAGTCCATCTTGTTTTGGGAGGCGGGAGATCAGAACTCTTAATTCCTGCCAGGCAGCCTTAGGCAAGTCACCGAAGTCACTTAACTCTCCGTACTCAAAGTGTGGTGCATGGGCCAGCGACAGACATTGGCGTCGTGTGGGAGCTTGTTGGAAATGCAGAACTTCCAGGCACACCCCAGATCTACTGAAACAGAGCCTGCACCCCTAACACAATCTCCAGGTGATTTTACACATGTTGAAGCATGAGAAGTGTTGATTTAACATCTCTGAGCCTTTCTTAAACGAGGGGCCAAGTGGCTTTTAAAGAAATTGAATATAACTAGCCTCTTAAAAATTACAAAAGTAGGCTGGGGATGGTGGCTCACGCCTGTAATCCTAGCACTTTAGGAGGCTGAGGCGGGTGGATTGCTCCAGGTCAGGAGTTCTAAACCAGCCTGAGCAAGATCAAGACCCCGTCTCTACTATAAATAGAAAGAAATTAATTGGCCAACTAATATATATATATATATAGAAAAAATTAGCCGGGCATGGTGGCACATGCCTGTAGTCCCAGCTACTTGGGAGGCTGAGGCAGGAGGATCGCTTGAGCCCAGGAGTTTGAGGTTGCTGTGAGTTAGGCTGATGCCACGGCACTCACTCTAGCCTGGGCAACAAAGCGAGACTCTGTCTCAAAAAAAAAAAAAATTACAAAATTTTTTTTTACTTACACATAGTTAAGAAAAAAAAAATTAAGTAGAACAGAGAACAAAAGGGAAACGGAAGCTGGGTACCTGGCTCATGTCTGTAATCCTAGCACTCTGGGAGGCCGAGGTGGGAGGATTGCTTGAGGTCCAGAGTTTGAGACCAGCCTGCGCTACAGTGAGACCCCGTCTCTACCAAAAATAGAAAAAATTAGCCGGACGTGGTGGCACATGCCTGTAGTCCCAGCTACTTGGAGGCTGAGGCAGGAGGATTGCTTGAGCCCAGGAGTTTGAGGTTGCAGTGAGCCATGATGGCACCACAGCACTCTACCCAGGGCGATAGAGTGAGACTGTCTCAAAAAAAAAAAAAAAAAGTGAAATGGAAAAGTCCACGCCACAGCTCCCCTTTTCAGTCTTGCCTTCTACTAACCACTTCCTGGACCTGCTCAAGCTGGGCCTCAGCACCCAGGCTTTCTCCCTGCCTGGCAGGCCATGTCCACACTCCAGGTGGGCTTCTTTCAGGCAGAGTTACTTGCCTTGAGTTGGAGGGGTGGGGTGGAAAATCACTCCTTCCCCTCAAGCCAAACACACTCTTCAAAGAAAGGATCCCTCTGATTTGGCTGCCAGATCCTCCTTTTCTCCTACTCAGCCTGCAGGAGAGGGATGGTTCCAGGCCAGAGAACTGGTCCAGACACCTCTTAGCAAATTATGTGGGGATGCCCTTACACCTCTCTTTGGAATGCCAGGGGCTTGTCACTTGTCACTTAAGCTCTGGGTTTGAGCTTCAGCTGACATTCCCAAACAAGAATCTATTACAGTCTTCCAAATTTGGGAGTCTGTAGATTAACCTTAGACGAGATCTGTCTCAATGAGATCTGTCTCAATGATCATTTCACGGTTGGCTTGTTCTCTCTCCAGTACGAATGTGACACTACAGAAACGTGACTGCCCTTCACAAGGCCCAGGCTGGCTGCTCCGAAGGGGATCTACCAGCATTTTAGCTTCCATGGCTACCCACTTAGATACTTTCAATTTTTCTCCAGTTTTAAGAGACTGAGCATCTTGGCCAAGCCTAAAATCTAAGGTTCTTGCCTATCATCTCCATGAATGAACAATAAATATTACATATTTTGCTGATTTCTCTGACTCAATATCCCTTCTTTAGCAAAATGCAGAATGGAGGAATGGAAGCAGCATGCATTTTGTTTTGATACCAATTGATTGATTCATAACATATTTATTAGGGTTGACTCGGTGCTGGTGCCATGTTGGTGCTGGAGGTTGAATGATGATCGAGGTAGGCCAGGAAGGTTTTTTTTGGTTTGTTTGTTTGTTTTTTTGAGACAGAGTCTCACTTTGTTGCCCAGGCTAGAGTGAGTGCCGTGGCATCAGCCTAGCTCACAGCAACCTCAAACTCCTGGGCCCAAGCGATCCTCCTGCCTCAGCCTCCCGAGTAGCTGGGACTACAGGCATGCACCACCATGCCCGGCTAATTTTTTCTATATATATTAGTTGGCCAATTAATTTCTTTCTATTTATAGTAGAGATGGGGTCTCGCTCTTGCTGAGGCTGGTTTCGAACTCCTGACTCGAGCAATCCGCCCGCCTCGGCCTCCCAGAGTGCTAGGATTACAGGCGTGAGCCACCGCGCCCTGCCACGAGGAAGGTTAAGTTGTTGAACTTTATTCCTGTGACACGGCTTTCAGTTCCGGAGGGAAAAAACTCTCTTAGAACTGAAAACTTTAGTTTCAAGGAGAAGTGAATCTTATATCTTGTAAAATTTGGCTTAGTTGTATTTTTGCTAGTTAAGCACTTAAAAAAGTTTTCATATTGGGTTTATTTTAATTTTGGAACTCAGGTACCAAATGCAGATTTAATCATACTCCTCAATCATGGCACATACACAAAAAAGTTATTTTATTGTGGTAAGAACACTTAACATGAGATCTACCCTCTTGAAAAATCTTCAAGTGTACAACATAGTGCTGTTAAGAGAGTTAAGTATAGGTACGATGTTGTACAGCAGGTCTCTGAATGTTTCTCACCTTGCTTAACACACTGACTGCCACACCAGCAAAAATTTTTTTTCCTTGGGGCCATGGTGTTTTATTAAGAAAACAGACTAAAACCTTCAAAAACAAAATGATCCTTTCTGATTTAATGAAAAATTTATTTTTTATTGTTTTCTGTGAGTTACATGCAATTAAATTGTCAATATTAATTGTAACAATAAGAACATCAGAGTTGAGTTTTCATTCTGAAAGCTCCTGGGTATACATGTTAAATAAATTTGTATCTTTTTCTCTAACTGAAAAAGCCAAAACATAAACAAGTAAAAATTGCAGGAACCAACTGCAGGGTTTTGAGCTGGGGGCCACCCATCATGTAACACGTATGCTACAGCATGGCAGCGTGAGTTGCCTGCGTGCCACACTGCTCCCAAGGTAAAGAAAGGTGTGAGAGTTGCATATGCTTCACAAGGCTCCAGGCTCAAAACTAACGTGAGTTAAATACAACTCACACGGCAGTTAATGTGTTAATTGACACTTCATGCCTGTTGATTAGAAATTCTTCATTTATCTTCCCTCTGGCCCCTGGCAACCAAACCACCCTTCCACTTTTTGAGTCTATGAATTTGCCTATTTTAGATACCATTTTTAAGTGGATTCATGCAGTACTTGTCCTTCTGTGACTGGTTTATTTCACTTAGCATAATGTCCTCTAGGTTCATCCATGTTGTTGCATATTGGAAAATTTATTTTTCAACGCTGAATTATATTCTATTCTAAGTATATACCACATTTGCTTTATCCACTCATCTGCTGATAGACACTTAGGTTGTATCTACATCTTGGCTACTGTGAATAATCCTGCAATGAACGTGGAGGTGTTACTAACTCTTTGAGACCCTGATTTCAATTTTTTTTTTTTTTTTTTTTTGAGACAGAGTATTGTTCTGTTGCCTGGGCTAGTGTGCAGTGGCATTATCATAGCTCACTGCAACCTCAAACTCTGGGTTCAAGTGATCCTCCTGCCTCAGCCTCCCAAGTAGCTAGGACTACAGGCTCGTGCCACCATGCCCGGCTAATTTTTTCTATTTTTTGTGGAGATGATGTCTTGCTCTAGCTCAGGCTGGTCTCAAACTCCTGGCCTTAAACAATACTTCCGCCTCAGCCTCCCAAAGTGGTAGGATTACAGGCGTGGGCCACCATACCCAGCCCAGAAGTGATTCATTCATTCATTCATTCATTCATTCATTCATTTATTTATTTAACCCATATATCTTTTCTAAGTTAGGTCAAATACAACTGATTCTTGTATGTTGATTTTGTATCTTGCAACTTTGCTGAATTCATTTATTAGTTTTAACAGTTTTTTAATGGAATCTTAAGGGTTTTCTATGCATAAGATCATGTCATCTGCAAACAGAGACAATTTTACTTTGTCCTTTCTGATTTGAATGCCTTTTTTTTTTTTTTGAGACAGAGTCTCACTTTGTTGCCCAGGCTAGAGTGAGTGCTGTGGTGTAAGCCTAGCTCACAGCAACCTCAAACTCCTGGGCTCAAGCAATCCTCCTCCCTCAGCCTCCCAAGTAGCTGGGACTACAGGCATGCCCCACCATGCCCGGCTAATTTTTTCTATATATATTAGTTTTCCAGCTAATTTCTTTCTATTTATAGTAGAGACAGGGTCTCGCTCTTGCTCAGGCTGGTTTCGAACTCCTGACCTCGAGCAATCCGCCCGCCTTGGCCTCCCAGAGAGCTAGGATTACAGGCGTGAGCCACCACGCCCGGCCTTTGAATGCCTTTTATTTATTTTTCTTGCTGAACTGATCTGGCTAAAATTTGCTGTCAACAGACAATGTTGAATAGAAGTGGCTAGAGTGGGCATCCCTACTTTCTTTCTGATTCTTAGAGGAAATGTTTTTAGTTTTTTACCACTGAGTATGATGTTAGCTGTGAGCTTTTCATTTACAGCTTATTATGCTGAACTATTTTCCTTCTATTACAAGCTTGTTGAGTTTTTATCATGAATAGGTGTTGAATTTTGTCAAACATGTTTTCTGAATCTATTGAGACAATTATGTGATTTTTATGCTTTATTCTGTTAATGTGATATGTATATCACATTAATTGATTTTTGTATGTTGAGCCATCCTTACGTCCCACGGATAAATCCCATTTGGTCATGGTGTGTGATCCTTTATGTGCTGTTGAATTCAATTTGCCAGTATTTTGCTGAGGATTTTTTCGTTTCTGTTCATCAGGAATATTGGCCTGTAGTTTTCTTTTCTCGTGGTATCTTTGTCTAGTTTTAGTTCAGAGCAATGTTGGCCTTATAAAATGAGTTTGAGGCCGGGATCTCTTCTAAATTGTAGGGAGTTCTCTTTTTTCTTACTATATTAAGTGTATTTTGCTTCCTAATACCCTTTATCAATTAGGAATGTTCTTAGCTTCTTATAATAGAACATCTAACTAAAACCCATCTAGATAATATGTATATTTCTTCTTATCTTTTTCTCTCTCAAAAAAGGCTGAAAGTAGGCCAGGCATGGTGGCTCATGCCTGTAATTCTAGCAGTCTGGGAGACCTAGGCGGGTGGGTCGCTCAAGGTTAGGAGTTCGAGACGAGCCTGGGAAAGGGGGAGATCCCGTCTCTACTAAAAAATAGAAAGAAATTAATTGGCCAATTAAAATATATATAGAAAAAATAAGCGGGGCATGGTAGCACATGCCTGTAGTCCCAGCTACTCGGGAGGCTAAGGCAGGAGGACTGCTTGAGCCCAGGAGTTTGAGGTTGCTGTGAGCTAGGCTGACGCCATGGCACTCTAGCCCGGGCAACAGAGTGAGACTCTGTCTTAAAAAGTAAAATAAAATAAAATGAGTTTGAAAGTTTTCCCTCCTCTTAATTTTTTTCTTTCTTTTTGGAAGAATTTGCATTACTTATTCTTTAAATGTTTGGTAGAATTCACCAGTGAAGCCACCTGGTCCTGAGCTTTTTTTATTGGGAGGATTTTGGTTACTAATTCAATCTTCATACTAGTTATAGGTCTGTTCAGACTTTATTTTTCTTCATGATTCAGTCTTGGTAGGTTGTGTATTTCTAGAGATTTTTCCAATTTTTCTAAGTTATCCAATGTGGTGGCATATAATTGTTCAGAATAGTCTCTTATGATCATTTTTATTTCTGTGACATCAATTGTAATATCTCCTCTTTTCTTTCTTTCTTTCTTTCTTTCTTTCTTTCTTTCTTTCTTTCTTTCTTTCTTTCTTTCTTTCTTTCTTTCTTTCTTTCTTTCTTTCTTTCTTTTTTTTTTTTTGAGACAGAGTCTCGCTTTGTTGCCCAGGCTAGAGTGAGTGCCATGGCGTCAGCCTAGCACACAGCAACCTCAAACTCCTGGGCTCAAGCAATCCTGCTGCCTCAGCCTCCCAAGTAGCTGGGACTACAGGCATGCCCCACCATGCCCGGCTAATTTTTTCTATATATATTAGTTGGCCAATTCATTTCTTTCTGTTTTTAGTAGAGACGGGGGTCTCGCTCTTGCTCAGGCTGGTTTCGAACTCCTGACCTCGAGCGATCTGTCCTCCTCGGCCTCCCAGAGTGCTAGGATTACAGGCATGAGCCACCGCGCCCGGCCCTCTCTTCTTTTTTAATACAGGCATTTGTTGCTACACATTTCCCTTAATTTATACTGCTTTTGATTCATCCCACAAGTTTTGGTATGTAGTATTTTCATTTTTCATTCATCTCAAGATTTTTTAAATTTCCTTTTTGATTTTTTTTCTTTGACTCATTAATTGTTCAAGTGTGTGTTGTTTAATTTCCATGTATTTGTGGGTTTTCCAGGGTTTTCCCCTCCCCGCCTGCTATTGATTTCTAGTTTTATTTCATTGTGGTCAGAAAAGATAGTTGGTATGATTTCCACCTTCTCAAAAATGTTAAGACTCGTTTTGTATTATAATGGTTATGGTTTGAATATTTGTCCTCTCCAAATTCATGTGTTGAAAACTCAATCACCTACGGCTGCAATCCCCAACCCCTGAGCCGCATGCAGCCTGGTGCAAGTTAGTGGCCTGTTGGAAACCAGGTCCCATGTCACCGCCTGAGCTCTGTAGGCCCACTCCTCCCCCCAGCCCCCACTCCTGTCTGTGGAAAAATTGTCCATGAAACTTGGGAACCCGGCCTCACAGCAGGAGGTGAGCTGTGGGCAAGCAAGCCAAACTTCATCATCCGTTACGGTCGC
Organism: Microcebus murinus; assembly: GCF_040939455.1. NCBI lineage: Eukaryota > Metazoa > Chordata > Mammalia > Primates > Cheirogaleidae > Microcebus > Microcebus murinus. Next base: position 12,494,958 of record NC_134104.1, on the reverse strand, counting down.
TCCTCATTGTCCCCGTCACTTCCATCACCGACTAGTGCCACCGCCCCCCAGACAAATTGTCTTCCATGAAACCAGTCCTTGGTGCCAAAAAGGTTGGGGACCGCTGGCTGTGTGCAACAGTGCTGGGAGGTGGGGCCTAATGGGAGGTGTCTAGGACATGCGGGTTCTGCAATACTTTTGTCTTTTAACTTTCATACTGGAATTAAAAGTGATTTACCTACCACCATTACAGTATTGCAGTATTCTGTATGTGTCTGCGTATTTATTTTTGCCAACAAGATTTATATTTTTTTATGCCCGTGTGTTGCTGTTTAGCATCTTTTTTTTTTCAACTTGAAGATCTCCTTTTAGCATTTTGAGTGATAAACTCCCTCAGCTTTTCTTTTTTATGATAAAAATGTATTTCTCTTTCATTTTTGAAGGATGATTTTGCCAGGAATAGTATTCTTGTTTGACAGCATTCTTTCAGCACTTTGAATATATCATCCTGTTCCTTTCTGGCCTACACACTTTCTGCTGAGAAATCAACTCATAGTCTTACAGGGATTCCCTTGTGCTCTTTTTGCACATTCCCATCTTAACCATTTCTAAGTGTGTAATTCAGTAGTGTTAAGTATATTCGAATTGCTGTGGAACCAATCTCCAGACTTCTTTTCCTCTTATAAATTTCAAACTTTATACCCAACAAAAAAATAACTCCTCATCCCTCCCCTTCCCCACCTTTTGGCTATTGTGAAGAATGCTGCTGTGAACATGAGTGTACAAATATCTACTCATGTCCTACTTTTAATCCTTTGGGGTATATACCCAATAGTGGAATTGCCCCCCCCCCCCACTATTCTCAACTATAAATTAAATGACTTTGTGTTGAGAAGAGAAAGTCAGGCTGGGGAGGCAGTCTGTTTGATGTTTACCACCAGTTTGATATCTTAACAGAAGCTCTCTCATTTAAAGAAAGGGAAAGGGATTTTTTTTTTGTCCCACAGATGTATATAAAGCCCCACTTGCTGACATACTTTCAACCACACCTTGTTTCTGGTGTAACCATTTACACTCTTCTTTATATATCTGTATGTATGTATGCGTTTGTGTGTGAATGTCCATAAATTGCACTCAGCATGGTTACCATAATCTTATTAAACACTTCCTGTTCTCACATCAAAGCTGCAGCATAGGATTTCAACATTGAGAAACTAAATACCTAATTCATTGTAGATATATATTTTTACACAATCTGTTGCTTTAGGTTTATGTAAAAGATCAAGTTCTGTTCAAGTGAAAGAACAACAAAAAAAAGATAGGGACCTAAAAAAATAGGCACTTGAAGTGTCTAGAATGGATTAAATAAAAAATAGGCCAGCAGCCCACCAGGGAATAAGAAACAACTAGCAATTCACAGACTTACACAAAATCAGGAAACACATGAAAATGTATTCAATAACCAAAGAAAAGGAAATTTAAAATGAGGTTTTATTTTTCACCTCTCTGACTGGCAGACAAGGAGACTATTACTATAAAAGTTTGGTGAGGCCGTAGGGAAACAATCACTGAGGACAGGAATGGAAATAAGCACAACCGTTTTGAAGCACAATTTGCCAAAATCCTATGAGCCAGCATGTGCACTTTTAGCAATTGATATTCCAGAAGCATTTCATAAGTCATAAGAATATGTACACAATCCATAAGAAAATACATAACATCTGTTCTAGTAGCAAATAACTGAAAATATCCACATATCCATCCAAAAAGATAAGTTCAAGTCTTATCCCATGGAGCACCTGAGAATGTGACCTTATGTGGGAATAAGAACTTTGCAGATGAGTTTAGTTAAGTTGAGGTCATATAAGATTAGAGTTGGCCCTAAACTCAATGCCTGGCATCCTTATAAGAAAAGGGGAGAACACAGGGAAACAGACACAAAGGAGGAGGTCAATGACCACATAGGCAGAGACTGAACTGATGGGGCCACAAGCCAGAGAATGCTTGAAGCAATGGGAAGCTGGAAGGGGTGAGGAAGTATTCTTTCCTACAACCTTCAGAGGCATTATAACCCTGTTTGTTCCGGCAGGTGTGAACAGCTCTTGGCCGAAGAAAAGCCCGAGTGGCCCACGGAGAGTTGGGGAGTCAGCTTTATTTCCCTGGCGGGCTCAGAGAGGAATTATCTGCCACCAAACTCTGAGTGCCCCTTTTTCGTTTTCTTTTAGTTTTATAACTTTTTGGGGGTTACAGTTAGCCAATGGCAAGTTTTCACAAAAGTCACCTCATTTACTTAGTAGTCAGCCAATCAGAAGTATGTCCCAAAAGTTACTTCATTTACATAGTAGTCAGCCAATCAGAAGTATGACCCCAAATCACCTCATCAGCTGTGAGTATCAGTAGCTGCTCAATTTAGGAGTCGGATAAGTGAAACAGGCGGGTTTTGGTGGAATGCCCTGACATGTTGACACCTTGATTTTGGACATCAGCCCTCTAGAACTATGAGAAAATAAATTTCTGCTGTTTTAAGCCACCAGTTTGTGGTAATTTGTTATGGCAGCCCTGAAAAAAAAATAATACAATAGAGGTTGATTCATAAATAATGGTACATACACATGACTAAAGATGGGAGTGAGACCCTCGATCTATTTATTTTAATGGCTTGGTTTTTCAATTATGTGAATATAGTTCCTTTCATAAAAATAAAATTTAACAATAAATATCATCCCATTTCCTTCTCTATAACCTCGCTGTTTGGGTTTTATTTGTAGCCCTTGAAAGCCAAGATAAAAGAGGACTATTGTATTAATTCTTTTTCATAAAATTTTGAGTTGAAAATATCAAAGAGATTGCCTAGAATGGTAGGCAGAATAATGGCTTACAAAGATACCCACATCCTAACCCTCATTGCCTATGAATATGTTAGGATCCATGCCAAAGGGGAATTAGGTTGCTAATCAGCTGACCATAAGGAGTTGATCTTGGAGTGTACACGTGGGCCCAATGTCATCACAAGGGTCCTTAAATGTGGGGGGAGTCAGAAAAGAGTGTCAGAATGATAAAACGTGAGAAAGACTCAACTGGCCATTGCTGGGTTTGCCTTTGAAGGTGGAGGAAGGGGCCACAAGTCAAAGAATGCAGGCAACCTCTAACTACTGGAAAAGGCAAGGAAATGGATTCTCCCCAAAAGACAGAGCTCTGCCAATACCTTGATTTGAGCCCAATAAGACCAGCATCAGATTTCTGACCTCTAGAAATGCAAGAGAATAAATCTGCATTGTATTAAACCTCTAAGTTTGTGATAATTTGTTATGGCAGTAACAGGAAACTCTTGTCAATCCCTCATCTTGCAGAAGGAGAAAAAGAGATCTAAGAATATCAGAGAGTAGAAGAAATCAACACTCGATCTCACATCTCCTGGTTAATAATGGTGTTATCTTTTCACTATAAAACGTGTACACAAATAATAACTTAGAGGATAAACCATGTTTCACCCCAAACACATTTTGTCATAATCAAACCTCCTGGCACATTTAAAACACGGTTTGCTCTTTGAAAAATTCAGCTTATTAAGAACATTTCTGGAACATTTCTCATTTAAAAAATAAACAAGGACATTCCATGCTGACTCTCAAACCAACTTGCTAAGAACCACTTTTCACCCTGCTGAACTGGTTAGATTTGTCTCCTTTAGTAAAATTGAACAGGATTTTTCACTTGAAACCAATTCAGAGTTTTTATTCTTATGCAAATAAAGAGCTTCACAAGAAAAAAAACCCATATAATTCCATTCCATGTAAAATTAATGCAGATGTCATAGGATCACTATAGATTTAAATGCCTGTTCATTGAAATGAGTAATAAAAAGATCACTTCCAGGATTAATGTGATTCTGAACCTTGTTCTATAACAGGGGTCCTCAAACTTTTTAAACAGGGGGCCAGTTCTCTGTCCCTCAGACCGTTGGAGAGTGAGTCGGCTGCTAAGCAGGACAGGCAGCAGTGGCAAAAACACCCAGCGGGCTGGATAAGTGTCCTAGGCGAGTGGCATGTGGCCCATGGGCCGTATGCCTGTATAAGGTACTTAAAAGGTTAACTCAAAGCACATGTCAGAAAATTGGAAGAAGGAAAGAGAGTCCTGATCAGGTGGCATGGAGAGAAAAGTCCTTATTTTTATTAATATAAGAAAACCAAACATACCCTAGAGAGCTTGGGTACTTAGCGTGTATTTTGTTCAATCAAGACACATGGGAGTCTTATAATAGTTACTTTACTCAAACTGTACTTAATACTCAAAACAATCAAGTAAGAACAATGATTAGATGTCATTTTAGACTCTAAAACAAATTCCACAGTATAGTTGAAAGAGTGCTGGCCTTGAATTCAGAAAACCTGGGTCCAAGTTTATGTTTTGCCATTTCTAGTTGTTTACCTCCCTGAGTCTTTTTTTTTTTTTTTTTTTTTGAGACAGTCTCACTCTAGTGCCCATGCTAGAGTGCCGTGGCATCAGCCTAGCTCATAGCAACCTCAAACTCCTGGGCTCAAGCGATCCTCCCGCCTCAGCCTCCTGAGTAGCTGAGACTACAGAAATGTGCCACCATGCCGGGCTAATTTTTTCTATATATTTTAGTTGTCTGATTAATTACTTTCTATTTTTGGTAGAGACGGCGTCTCACTCTTGCTTAGGCTGGTCTCGAACTCTTGAGCTCAAAAGATCCTCCCGCCTCAGCCTCCCAGAGTGCTAGGATTACAGGCATGAGCCACCTCGCCCGGCCCTCCCTGAGTCTTTAATTTAAAATTCCTGGTTTATAAATGTGAATAATAATACGTGCCTGACAAAACAGGTGCTTGTGAGTACAAAATGTAATAGGGAGTGTGAAAGCACTTCAGGGACTTTGACTCATAGTGCCAATGAAAAGTCTTGTGTTCATGTACAAGGAGCAGCTAGTAGCAGAAAGGAGACAATGGAGCAATAAGAGCCATAGGTGCAGTTACCAGCACAGTGTGGAATTATGCTCTCTCTGGCAAAAACAAAGGATTGACCTATGACAAAACAAGCAGTTTCTTATTCAAGTTCATATACCAAGTCAGTCCCTTGCACTAGAAACTGACCTGTTGCTGACACTGGCCTGACCTTGCCAGTAATAAGTTAGGTATCTCAGTCTACTGCCCTGAACTTTTTGTAGTTTCCTCTTCAGTTTATGCATTAATGTATTCAGGAACAGACAGGATGACTTCCCCCCTTACTTTGTGTACCAGTTAGGATGATTTAACAAGCAAGTGGAGAAGCTCCATCTCAAAGTGGCTTAACCAACATAGAACTGTGTATTATCTCGCAGAAGAAGAAATCCAGAGAAAGGGTCATTTCATGTTAGTTACTAAATGGGCTGCAAGATGATATACATCAGCTTTACCATCTTTGGCTTGTTTTGCTCAGTTTAACTCTCATTATGTCTGCAAGATGGTTGCCCTAGGACATCCAGGAGAAGAAGCCAGACCAATCTTTCTTTTTGTATATCTTTTGAAAAGAAGAGGACCTTTTCTCAGAAGTTTCCAAATGGCTTCCCCTCTGTGTCAATGACCAGAATTGGGTGGGTTTTAAGCTCAGCCCTAAATCCGGCACTGACAAGCAGAATAGGATGCCCACGGCTGCTTTAGATGATCAGGATTTCCTCCGGTCACATAGGAAGGACAGACCCTGGAACAAAATCAGGGTTCTGCAGGTGTGGAAGAAAGGGAAGAGGGCTGGTGGGCAGGCAATCAGTAGTGCCTGTTGGAACTGGGAAATACTGTCTATGGTAACTGTGCATAAGTTGAAGAGGAAGGTCTATTACTACCTTTCTTATCTTAGATAGCTAAGAGGCACTGAAGAAGCTCAGGAACTTTCACCCCAAAATAGCACTCCTTGGTATAAAGAGTATTTTGAATTAAAAGCCCTTAGAGATCGGCAGGTCTTAGAAGGGGCTTTTCCCTACCTGCATAAACCAGACAGACCCATCAAAAAGAATAATTGACTTCCCTTCCCTTGCCTGTTATCTCAATATATTAAAGAAAAGAAGCCCAAGAATGCAACCAGACTGGGCCCAAATCATTTTGAATATAATACGTGTCTCTTGGGTTAAGTTAATTTGAAAAGAGAATCATTTACAAGTCAATCTGTTCCCCTTATCTATTCATTCTCCCAAGTATCTATTCATCCTCCCTGTAACCATTTATTGTTCCCAGACATAACTACCTGTATTCCTCATCTCCTCCTCCCCTTAAAAGGAAGGTATATAAATTTCTGGACCCCACTGTGGTATTGGGTAATCACTCTGTGATTCTCCCCGTGTGTATGGTAAATAAACCTCTTTCTCTTATTAATCCGCCTTACTTATTGTGAGTTGATCTTTCATCAAACCTTCTGAGGCAAAGGGGAAGTTTCCCCTCACCCCCACTGTGAAGCCTCAGGCTAATTGCTTTCTTTTAGTTTATGTTATATTGCTTGTTTTTAGGAAGTTGGGTTGAACGGGCAATGGCAGTAAATTTTGGGGATGAAACAAAAGGGCAAGCGCATAAGGGGCCAACCAATCAATGTAAAAGGCAAGCGCATGGGCACAAGGGGCCAACCAATCAACGTAAAGGTCAAGCATGTGGCCAGGTTATGCACCTAGGGTATAAAGGGCTCTGTCCCATAGTGCGCGGGGTCTTTGTCCCAATAGAGGCCGCCATATTGGTGCTCTGGGACTTAGACCCTAGCTCGAGCTAGTCAATAAAACTCCTTTTGATGATTTCAGCCTCAGTGATCCTGTCTCTTTGTTCTGTGGTCCGACGGTTTCCCGCTCTAACACCACAACACCGTGAACTTAACTGTGTCCAGAATGCAACTACTGATCTTTCTTCTCAAAGCTGCCCCATCCACAGCCTTCCTGCCCATCTTAATTCATAACAATCCCATCTTTTGAACCAATGCCCTGGAGTCATCCTTTCTTGTGCAATGTCCTAACCATCAGCAAATCCCATTGGCATTGCTTTGAAATACTGTATGCCCAATTTGGGGCCCAGGAAGTTGGGAAGAAGGCTATCCTTCCTGACTTGCCATGAAACCCAGCCACACACTGGTACCAGAGAACGAGGTGGTATCTTGAGGCAGCACCTTTGGCATGGAATTGGGTGTCCTCAGATGAGCAGTGGCACTGGTGAAACTTCATGTGGCTCTGTGGACAGTCGATGGGGACAAGAAACCAGAGCAGAAGAGGAAGAACAAGACAGATGCCATGTGAGGCTGCAGCTGCCAATCTGCTTTGTGAGCTGCTACTTTGGGTGTGCCCAGAAATAACTAAGGACGCTTGGAAATGAGGAAAAGGGGTAAGTCCCAATAGGGCTGGTGCCAGGAGGAAAATGCAAACTGCCTTTATTTTATGGGTACTGGCTAGTCAGAGTCTTTGGGGGTTATAGGTAGATAACTCCAAATATATATGATGGGAATTTGAAAATATTAAACCATTGTATTTTTTCCCTCTTAAATCACATTACTTGGCATCCTGTCACCTCCCAATCTCAGCCATGGGCCTTTCTGTACCAGGAAGGGAGAGGCTGTTCCCCTCTAGTGCAAAGAACTAATTGCTCTGGGTTGCAAAGATGATTTTCTTGAGGCCTTAGCATAGGGTGACCAGACATCCTGGTTTGCTGAGGAGAGTCTCATTAAATGAATACTTGTGGTTTGGGGATTATTATTAATACCAATCCATTTTACTATCAAAAGTATCTCAGTCTGGACCATAAATTATAGAGTCACCCTACCTTATAAAGTAATGGTTTTGAAAGCCTTTTGTTGAGAGAAAAAGACTTTTCTAAGTTCCTTTTTCATTAACAAATCAAGGGGCAAGTCTTATAAAAAGATAATAAAAGTTTACTATAAATCAGGAGTAGAAAGAAATCAGGGCCCAAGGTAGAACAATTATTATTATTATTATTATTATTTTGAGACAGAGTCTCAACCTATTGCCTGGGCTACAGTGCCATGGCATCAGCCTAGCTCACAGCAACCTCAGACTCCTGGACTCAAGCAATCCTCCTGCCTCAGCCTTCTAAGTAGCTGGGACTATAGGCATGCACCACTACTCCCAGATAATTTTTCTATTTTTAGTAGAGACTGGATCTCGCTCTTGCTCAGGCTGGTCTCAAACTCCTGACCTCAAGTAATTCTTCCACCTCAGCCTTCCAGAGTACTGGGATTACAGGCATGAGCCACCTTGCCTGGCTTCCAGCTGGATTCAATGTACACTAAAGTTCATGAATCACTGTTCTAAAGAGACTGTTTAAACCATATAAACTTAAGGCAACATCATTGGCAAGTGTACGTCTCACCCAACTCCTCTCCACCCAGTGTGGTAAAGGATTATGGAGAAAACTATGTCTCCTAATGGGAATGGAGAATTACATTTTCTTTACATACCTATGTCGTGGCTACATAGGTATGTTATGTTTGATGTGGAGCCTGGACTTATGAATGATCCTGAGGCTTATTCTGTATCCACATAAACACTTCCAGCTTGGCAATTCTAGGTCCATCAGGCTCTCCAGATACACCATGTCCTGAATTAAGCTCTTTGTCCCTTAACTTGCTTTCTTTGGTAAAGAGTACCACCATCCACCCACCCGGTCACCAAAAGCCAACAATCTGGGGGCTGTCCATGCCTTCCTACTTTCTCGCCCTGCACCTCTGAGTCACTGGAGCTTGCAGTTCCATTTCCATTATCTCTCTATTTTCTTCTAGTAGCATCCTTATCATGTCTCCCAAATGGCCTCTTTGCCTTCAGTTTCACCCCAACCCCCTTCCATCCATCCAATCAGATATGCCAGTGACCATTCTTCCTCCCTGCTGAAACTCCTAGAAACTGCTTTTGACCCCATGTAGTAGAAAGTTGGCCATGCTGTTTAACTGAATAATTTATTTTTCTAACGTGACGAAAAGTGCCCAGATACGCAACATATTTCCAATGACAACCATTAATGATTTCTTATGAATCTTACAGCAATGCGCATTGACAGAATAAAGTTATACAATTTCAAGATTTTGATATTTTATAGTTGGGCCTAAGCACAGTGGTTTAGAAAAATCCAGAAACTCCCCAGGAGACTCTATTGTGCAGCTAAGGTTAACAAGCACTGCTCCTGGCCCAGGTGCCTTTGATTCACAGCTTGAGCTGCCTTAAAAAAAAAAAAAAAAAGAGGGAAGAAAGAAAGAAAAGAAAAATGATTCACAGCTGAGGTCTAGAGAGAAAATCTAAGATGATTCCTGAGGAAAGTCAGAAACCAGGCAGGAACTGCTAAATAGACAGCATATGACACAGGTCATTGCCAAGATGATCACACATACAGTGAACTTTCAATTATAGTTTGCACATTTCTAATCCCAGGCTGTTCACTCCTGCTTACTAACAATCTAAATTAATTTTTATATCTTTCCCTCTCCCACTTTCAAAAATGTCTCAAGATACTTCATGATTCTTTCTCCTTACGGTGTTTCTTTATTGGTAACAGCTTTTGGTTTTTGTTATTTCCTTACATTAAATATGCGCAGGTAGGACTAGCTATTACCACTTTCACTCTTTCTAATTTGCTCCCTAGTTATTAGTGGATTTGTTTTCTTTGAATTAAAATGCAGCTCCCTCTTTGTATTTTGCTTCTTCTGGATTTCACCTAGTTCTGACATTTTCCTATAATTCATATGAAAAATATGATGTTTTGGGAGGACTGTGGCTCAAAGGCCTTGGTGAAGATCCCTTGTGACATGATACAAAGGAGATTAACAGAAACCTACCTATTTGCTGATAATAAAAAGGAATCTCCTTGGGTCACAGAAGAAAAAATAATTTAGAGAAAATTGAGATAAAGGGGAAAATAGAAGAGTGAGCCCTAAGGAGGAAGAGGAAGAAGGGGAAAAGAATGGAAATTCAAGACTGGATTTCTGGTCTACCGTTTTGCTCACACTTTAACAATGGAGGTCCCCAAACACAAATTTTGATCCTCAGGAATGCTGGAATGACACATCAAAAGCTGCTTAGTCATCTTCACCTGCTGCCATCTGATCTGAGGCATCTATAGCACCTCATCATTCCCGACAAAAATCAGACAGTCTCTCAGGATTACATGTGCCACATTCTGACTGTTAGCTTTAAGCCATTTTCCAGGGTTGAAGACAAATCAAGCTACTTTAGGATTCTGTTGACTTCTTGGAGATTCTCAATGGAAACTGGCCTGGTACAAGAGTGAACTTTTCCAGAATTACATGACTGAGTTCCAGGGTCGCACCCTGGTTTGAAACAAATGGACTCTGTCGTTAGATTATGGAGCAGGAGCACCCCAAAGACACAATGTCCAGGTTGGAATGAATAGGCCTGCCCCAACATTTGCAGGGCTGTGACAAGAACCATATGCTAAATATTTAAATATAATAAATCATAATGACACAGCTAAATAAACTATCTTCCTGCCCTAACAAACATACCTTCATAAAGACCTGGAAGGCAAGTTCAAATCTGGAATTCTTGGACTTGTTTGGGTTCTGTGTAGGAACGTGGCAACTGAAGCTGGCTGCCTGCCCCAGCCTTTTCTCCTTTCCCCACCCCTGGCTCCTTGTCCCAGGGGAGGGGCCTTTCGTCAAGCCTAGCTATGTACCCACGGTGGCACTGTCCCTCCTTGGCCTGTTCAGGATCCTAAAAACAGGATCAGGGCTATTTGGGCAGGGAATTCCAGGGTCCTGGGTATTCAATTAGTGTTCTAGAACAGTGGTACTCAACTGGGGGCCATTTGGCGATCAGGGTATTACTGGCATCTAGTGGGAAGAGGCCAGGAATGCTACTAACCGTTCCACAATGTACAGGACAGCCTGCACAACAAGGAATTATCCAGCCCCAAATGTCAACAGTGTCAAGGTTTGACATTCTGCATTAGGAGGACACAAATAACTGATAAATATTGCATCAATTCCTGAACCCTATTCTAGAAGAAGTGAGGTTCTGGGTAGGAGTGCCTTTTTGGCTTCAACAGATGCTTTTCCCTATGGGAGATGTTGCCTGAAGAGGGACAGAACAGAGCCCTCTGAAGTATGGGGGTCAGGGCCAAAGATTTCCTTGCCCAGGTGTGAGGATGGTCCTTGGAAGGAACTTCAGAACTCTTCTAATCTGGCAAGACACGAAGCCCTTCCGTGGTCCCAATAAAGGGTTTGTCTGAATATTTCAAAAGAGGAGTAACTCACTGTCCCAAGGCAGTTCTTTGTATCTGTGGGCTGCTTCCTTGGCAAGTTTACACTGAACTGAAATCTGCCTAACCTCCTGGGTTCAAAAGAAACTTTGGCCTTGGGCAAAGGCCCTTTGGCTAGCATTTATACCGTTTATGCAACTGTTGAGCATATGCCAGTTACATGGAGAATACTAGCAAGTACAACAAGCAAAACTGCTAATATATATACTTTCTAGAGGATGACAAATAAATGTGAATGGTGTTTATAGATGGTTTGATATCTATGGTTTGATAGATGATTAGAGTCCAGGGGTCTAAATAAATTAATTAAATGTGTACCCCCAAATGTGGCTGAAGCAGCTTTTTTTTTTTTTTTAATTTTTGAAACAGGGTCTTGCTGTGTCACTCAGGCTAGAGTGCAGTGGCATCATCATAGCTCACTGCAACCTCAAACTCCTGGGCTCAAACAATCCTCCTGCCTCAGCCTCCCGAGTAGCTGGGACTACAGGCCCATGTTACCACATAGGCTAAGGAGCAGCTTCTGTTCTTGTTTCACACTGGGCTTGAATCAAGCCCCAGTATTTTGCCATCCTCAAAACTAAATCCTACCTATTGAGTAGTAGGGGCAAATGCATATTGTACTGATCAACTCACAGGGCTATGGGGGGCGGGGGGCATTTAAATCCCACACAGCAAACAAAACAAACCGCCAGGAGGCTTAGCTTAACTCCCTTTGGTCTGTCCCTTCTTGGCCCCTGTCTGGGTCTTCTTGTGGCTTGATGTTTCCTTTTAGGATACCTTCCTCACTTCCTCTTTTGAGTCAAGTATGTCCAGCTTTTGCCTCTGATTTTCATACTTCACTAGGCATAAAAAAAGGCTGCTGGCAAAGTCAGAGGTCTCAAAGTGAGGTCCCAGTCTGGCAGCGACAGGTTCAGCTACTTGGGAACAAGTCAGGAAGGCAAGTCCTGGGTTCCCTCCCCAGACCTACTGGGTCAGAAATGCACCAATCTGTGGGTTACCAAGCCCTTTAGGGGAGTCTAATGTGGCTTGGAGGTTAAGTGAACCTCACCTTTTTCTCAGGCAACAGTTCAGCCACCTCTGTGGTTGTTCAGGTACCCCTGCGGGGATGGAGGATGAACACTCTTCCCCCTCTATTCTGCTCCACCCTACCATGATTTATCAAACTATTCTCCCAACAAAAATGTGTGTTGGGGGTAGGGAGTGGAAGGTGAGGAGATCTCTTCTTATTCTGAGAACACTTAAGCATACTGTTGCAGACAGGTACATGTTCACTGAAAAAATAAGTCTAAGGGAAGAAAGTTTAATTTGCCTTCCTGAAAGGTAACCAGTCTCCTATATATCTTTCTAGACATTTCTGGGCACACAAGTAAACATATGTTGACCCATTTTTTAAAAAACACAAAAGTAGTTTGTACTGTTTGCTCATTTCATAATGTTTTTGAAATATTTTTCTTGAAAGATGATATTTCTCTCTCCTGTTGTATGGAGGTATCCTCAATTATTGAACCTTTCTTCCCTTCTCCTTGAGCGTTGTGGCCTCAGAGTCAGACAAAAACACGGGACACGCATAGAAGCCAATCAGTTGCCATTTTGGTATCTGTGCGGTTGTGGCCTGGCCAAACAGAAAAAATATGAAAAGAATACTAAATTCTGCTAACCAGGCAACACTATGTGCTAAGGACTAAACAAATGGCAGGGGAGAAAAGGTGGGGCCAAGTATCGAGATGTACCGACTTTCCACACCATCAAAAAACCAAAACGCAGGATGATAAAAAAAAAAAAATGAAGCCTACAAAAAGCATCCATCTTGGTGCGTCCCAATTTCTAGATAACAAATGAGACTCTAGGGCCAAAGTCCGTCATAAATCTAACGACGTTTCTAGACAAAGTGACTTCAGATCTTCAAGAGGTATCACATATACCTCATTTTCTCAATTTCGGCAAACCGCCGACTACACCCTTGGGGAGAGAAAGCATGTTTTTTTCGCCGTTTCGGGTTTCTAGACCTTTCGCCGCGGCGGGGCGGAGGGAGGCGACGGCGCGCTGCTCCTTGGCCCCGCCCCTCGGCTCTCCGACCACTCGCGTCCTGAGGCTGCCGCAGGCTGCGAGCTGAGCGCGCGGGCGGCGATTGGTTCCGGGCCAGGTGGGCGGGGCGCAGCTCTGGCATATAAGATCCCAGCGGCGCCACTGACCGGGTTTGCGCAGCCGTCTCTCGCCGCGTGTGCTTCGTCGTTTCAGGCCCTCTGAGCCCGGACCGGCGCGTGTGCCCCGCGAGTCATGACGTTGAAGGCTGTGTGCGTGTTGAAGGGCGACGGCCCGGTGAAGGGCATCATCAACTTCGAGCAGAAGGCAAGGGCCGGCGCGGAGGCCCGTGGCGAGGCCGCGCCCGCGCACCTGTGCCGGCAGCGGGCGGCCGGCTGGCCGGGCCTGGGCCGGGCCGCCCTGGTCACGCCCCCGCCGCGCCCGGCCCGCCTCGCCCGGTGCTTTTGCCCCCCGGCGGTGCGGCGCCCGCTAAGTGCTGAGTCACCGGGCGGGCGGGGCGCGGCGGTGTGGGACCGAGGCCGCCGCGGGGCTGGGCCTGGGCCTGGGCCTGCGCCCGGGCCTCGGCGGGAGGGCGGGAGTCGAACGCCGGGGTGGCCGGGGAGGGGTGGGGGCGGCGGGCGACCTGCCCCTTTGGGGTCCGCGGGCCCTCGTGTTCGCTTCAGGTGTTGGAAGCGACCGAGGTCCTTCTTTGCCTGGTCTGTTCTTCCTCCCGAGGGTCCCGCTGTCACCGGTTGCGCAGTCCGCGGCTCCTCCCGCCCGTGAGATCGGGGGTGGCGAGTACGCCGGGGCCCGCCTGGGCATCGTCGCATCCCTCATGCCTTTGGGGCTGCTTTTCCAACTTGTGCGCTCTAGGCGTCGAGTCTCTGTTTTTGTGTTTTTTTTAAAAAGTCTGTGAAAAACAATACGTAATAGGGACCATATGTGGCACTTTACAGGAAAGTTGGCTGGCCCCTGTCCTAGGTCATGGTCAGGCTGCAAGGGCACAGGAGATGGCCTTGAACAGAGATGTTTTTCTCCTTCCAAGCGCCAAAAGCCAGCGATCTAACAGACCCTTTTGTTTGGGATTTTCCAGGCAGTGATTCTCAACTCTGGGTGCACAGTACACTTATTTTGAGGAGCTTTTAAAAAAAATACACCGGGGCCCACCTCCAGACAAATTACATCAAAATCTGTGCCGGTGCAGTCTGAACATTGCTATTTCTTAAGTTTCCGTAGTGATTTTAAGGCGTACCGAGGATTGACAACTGTTTGAGGACAGTGGGTGGGGTTTGGATTTGGAAGTTAGGAGACCCGGATTTTCCATTACATCGAATTGGCGCTAACTCTTGTTATTGGAGCATTTCTTCAACCAAATTTTCTGTAAAGTGGCTTTAACATTGCTCTGCCAGTAGGCAGGTTGCTGAGATGGTCAAAGACAAACTACTGAATACATCTTGTAAAATAAAGTATTCAGAAATATAATCAGAAATTTGGCTGGAGCGTGGTGGCTCACGCCTGTAATCCTAGCACTCTGGGAGGCCGAGGCGGGCAGATTGCTCGAGGTGAGGAGTCCGAAACCAGCCTGAGCAAGAGTGAGACCCCGTCTCTACTATAAATAGAAAGAAATTAATTGGCCAACTAATATATATAGAAAAAAAATTAGCTGGGCATGGTGGTGCATGCACCTGTAGTCCCAGCTACTCAGGAGGCTGAGGCAGAAGGATGGCTTGAGGCCCCAGGAGTTTGAGGTTGCTGTGAGCTAGGCTGATGCCACGGCACTCACTCTAGCCTGGGCAACAAAGCGAGACTGTCTCAAAAAATAAAAATAAATAAATAAAAATCATAAGAGAATATTTAACACATGAATGAGATTTAGTCTTTAAAATGGTTTACAGAAATGTGAGAGAACAGGAACAGTAGTCTAAGTATGAAATTTATGTGAGGGGAGAAATTATATTTCAATTTAGGTTTTCTTTAATTGGTCTCCATATTTTCTGGAAAAGGTTAACTTTGGCATTTGACTACATTTGCTATTTCATTTGTCAGACACTGTTTTGCTGCCTTTCTTCCATGTGATTCAGCCATGCTAGAGAGTCTGAGAAGCCTCGGAGGCATCCCCTCCCCTCTGGCCTTTGAGAAGCCATTGGGAACCCAGGTTCCTGTGCAACTTGTGTGTTTCCTTCTTTTAAGCTCCAAACTTCATTTTGGTGGTTTCTCTTGTACTTGATATAGACCCTTAGGTAGTTAAGCATTACAGCCTTCCAGAAATGTAGATGGAATAAATTGGCTGTGTTTGGTTTGGCCTATTCAGTGTTTAAAATTTTGGATTAGTTGCCAGCTTTTAAAAATCAGAAATTTTCACCTATAATCCAATTTTCCTAGCTTCTCTTGAAAAATTGGAAGATCTGCTCATATTGGAGATCTACTGGTACTGAGCTTTCTTTTGTTAGCCCAGGACAGCATGGGGCTGGAGTGGTTTACATTGTTTTTTGCTTCCCAGGTCTGTTTACACTTTAAGGTAACAATATGGTCCCAGTAGGGTTGAACATAGCTTACTGTTGAACAACTACTTGTATTTGCAGTGTGCAAATATCCTTAAATGGAGGTTTGAAAGGACCTGCCCTTTTTGTTTTTGTGCTCTTTATAACATAGCATTTTGAGGGACAACATTCATATTTGAGTGTTTTCCAGAATTAAGTATTTAAAAGAATCATAGTATCTATTCTCAAAAAGAAAAGAGAAAAGGGCATCAATTGCCAGAATATTTCCTTTGAGCAGTGGTATTTTCCAATGGAAAGGCAAATCTTAAAGGCTAATGACTCTTGTAACTGTTGGCTTTGCCTATTTAAAAACAAACCAAGCAAAAAATAAAGACACTAGCACATGTATTACTGTGTGGTATTGATGGTGTGTAAGCCTTATGTTAGTCCTAAGATCTCTTTGTAGTTTCATAGTAACTCCCTTGATTTCTGTGTGTACCTGCGCACCATTACCCATCACCCTTGCCTGTATGGCGATACTGCTTTAGTATTTTTATTGTCCTTTTTTTTTGTTAGAGTGGAAAGGTTATCTAGGTTTCAGTGCCTAAAAAGATTTAAGAAAACAGCACCTTGAATTGGTCCTCCCAGGGTCAATGGGATATGATATTTTTTGGCTACTAATTAAGAATATCTATGATGGAAACAACAGCTACAGAGGAGACAGTAGAGAATAGGGGTACTAGGGTAGCCAGTTGGACATTTCCAGGGTGCCTTTTTATTAAGGCAAGTGTGTATGTTTGCCATGTGGAAGAGTGGCTGCATAAAGAAAAAACAAGGGTCTAAATACGGTATGATGAGACCTTTTGGGTTAAAAATTTTGATATGTACATATACACTCAACATATACAAAGATGACCTAGTCAAAAGTATTGAGTAAATAAGTACATTTTCATATTACATATTCACTGTAAAAGAGTCAAGACTACAAATTATATAAACCTGACATTTTGGTACTAGTATGCTTGCCACTCTGAGAAGTGCTTTTAATATGCCGTTTAATAATGGTGCCTGTGCTTTGAGTGCCAGAACAAAATTACCATCTCCCTTTCCATAGGGACACACTAGAGCAATTAAGCAGCTTGCTGGAGGCTCACTGGCTGGAAAGTGGTGGGCCTGGGGTGTGCGCACGGATTTTTTTGACTCCCAGTTCCATGGTCTTTTCACTTTACTGTGTGTGGTAAAAGTAAATCAACTGTTTTCTTTGTTGAGAAGCACTTGCTCTCTCAGACTTCATGCACTTTTCTTTGAATAAAGGAAGGTGGACCAGTGATGGTAACGGGAGACATTACAGGATTGACCGAAGGCCAGCACGGATTCCACGTCCATCAGTTTGGAGATAATACACAAGGTGGGTGTTGCGCTGCTCTAGTGACCCATACTTGTTTGACCTAGTACAATAAACAGGACTGAGTAGAGTAACCCCTAAACATTAAAACCCACAATTTTTTTTTTAAGAGAGACAGAGTCTCACTCTGTTGTCCATGCTAGCGTGAGTGCCGTGGCATCAGCCTAGCTCACAGCAACCTCCAACTCCTGGTCTCAAGCAATCCTTCTGCCTCAGCCTCCCGAGTAGCTAGGACTACAGGCATTCACCACCATGCTTGGATAATTTTTTCTATATGTATTAGTTGGCCAATCAGTTTCTTTCTATTTATAGTAGAGATGGGGTCTCGCTCTTGCTTAGGCTGATTTTGAACTCCTGACCTCGAGCAATCTGCCCTCCTCAGCCTCCCAGAGTGCTGGGATTAAAGGCGTGAGCCACTGCGCCGGCCAGCATCAGTCTTAAGGAGTTTAGTTATACACTGGTCTTTGACTCTCATGTGGAAAAGGAGAGGAGGAGTTGATGTTTTTTTGTAGTGATTATGGCTTGATTCTATAAGAGGTTTTTTAAAGAATGCAATAGACATAGAAAACAAAACGGACAGCTCCTTTCTCACCTTCTGTGATGATCCCAGGGGTTTTTGAGCGGGGTTTTTGAGAGTGCTGCTTCAAGCACAGGGTGTGCATTTATTTGTGTTATGCTGTATAAGAATAGCTCCACACCCCAATACAAGATCTTAGTGGGGAAAAAAGTATGATGCAAACTGAAGATAGCAGACTGTTGGTGCTTTCCCATAAGTTTCATTTTCATCATCTGGGATTAGAAGCAAGTTAAAAGTTTATGGGTTAAATTGCATTTAGTGATCTTTTGCCATATTTGAGTAACATTCTGAATTTTGTGTTTATGGGGACTTCTTATGATGAGAACTTTGTTCATTTTACTAGAACCTGTTTTTAATGTTGCACAATTTCGTTCCAAATAGTGATTTAATGACCAGATTTGATCCATTTCAGTAGCTACTAACATTCTCTAAGTTGCTTCTTGGTTTTTACTGCCTCTGGTTTGGGAGGTACTTGCCCTGTAGCTTTGACTTGCTAGCTGCTTCCTATAACCTGCCTGTCTTTCTTCCTGTGTGGGACCCCCAGGGAGGGAAAGGGAGTGCTGCTGAGTGAAGAAAGCCATGTCATGAAAGGACCTTCTGCATTGTGGCAGTTGTGTTCTGTGTGAATGGCATCCTCTGGCACATGGGAGTGCTGTTTATACAGAATGCAGTTGGAGTGCCACCCCCTGGAGTTGTGCGAGGTAGCAGCCCTGACCATTGCACTAAGGTGCTGTGTTAATGTTCTGCCTGCACCAAGTATAAAGCCCACAGACAGGAGAGCTGCTTAGTAGTATGTTGCTGGGGAGATAAAGTTTTTGTAGTTAAGGCATGCTGCCTTCTTAAAAACTAGGATCATAATCATTGGATTTTAACAGTAGAACTGTTGCAGATCAAGTCTGGCTCTCTTATTTTACAGTGAATAAGCCAAAGCCCAGAGAAGGGTGTGCTAACTTTACTAGTGTCAGACAGTAGTTAGAACATGTCTCTACTGCCCAGGCCCCTGTGTTTATACCAAGGTGTTGCTTAGCCCAAAAGTCATGATGCAGGTCAGTGTTTTTTCCACTGGAGGTTTCAGCAATGTTTCTTTTTAGAATGTATTTGGAGTTTTGTTTTGTAATTTAGCTGCTTACTTATTTATTTTTTTGTAAATAGGCTGTACCAGTGCAGGTCCTCACTTTAATCCTCATTCCAAAAAACATGGTGGGCCAAAGGATCAAGAGAGGTGAGCAACAAGATGCTTAGCTCTTACTATAATACAGTGGCTTTTGGTACACTACTTGTAAATCATATGCTAAGATAATTGAGTGTTCTCCACCTGTTTTTGAAGTTGTTGACTCCCATGGAACCCTTCACCCCGAAGTGCTGGAATTGCTCACTTCCTGGGCTATTGAGTTGACAAAATGGGGACACTTAAACAATTTGGTTTTGGAGCATTTATTGAATATAGAACTAATACAAGTGCCAAAGGGAACTAATACAAGAAATGTCATGAGTAACAGTACTGTCAACCACTAGCAAAATAAATCATCACTGTGAAACATAGGAAGCCTCTGCAGATAAAAATAAGATATTGAAAGTTAGTTGAGTCTCCATTTGTGTGTGTGTTTTCTGAAAGCCTTTCAGGAACATATTAGATTTAAGGACAAAGATTTATATATATATGTATATATATACACACACATATATATACATATATATGTATATATGTATATATACATATATATATAACAGAGGGCTAGGGGCATAGCTTTCTTAGCTATGCCAATAATTAACAGGTATAACTCAGTAACTTAAAGTTTTCCCTTTGGTACTTTACTTCTGAAAGTACAATTAGAGTTGTACTCCCCATCCCATGACTTTTCCCAGAGCATTACTTTATAAACTTGAAGCCTTGTTTGAAGAGTTGTGTCTAGAATGTATAGCTATTTGTTTTTAAATGTTTCCAAAATTTTGTGTAAGTGGATAAGTAGGGTCTTAAATTTGATATATGCTATATACTCATTTTAGCCCACCCTTGTGTACTTGATTCAGTCAACTTTTAATTTAGCTCATGAACTGACTGTCCTTATGTTAAGTGGAATCAGTTCTAATCCATCTGATGCTTTTTCAACGTTAGGCATGTTGGAGACTTGGGCAATGTGACTGCTGGCAAAGATGGTAAGGCCACTGTGTCTATTGAAGATTCTATGATCTCACTCTCAGGGGAACATTCCATCATTGGCCGCACAATGGTGGTAAGTGTTCATATAAAGTATCCTTTATATGCATAAAATTTCTTCTAACTTATATATCTTTTTACGACTTCACGATTATTACTGTCCTGGTTTCTAAAGATCCAGATAAACTATTTCAGATTGGGAAAAGCGATTTTGTTGGATGATTACAGTGAAAATGAAGTATTTCATCCAGGCCAGTTAAGAACACTGTTTTGCTAAGATTAGCAGTAAAAAGCAGGTTGCATTTGATATTAGATCCTAATTGGGAAAACAGTAGTCTTTAATTTTAAAACGGCCAGATTTTTTTGCCACAATTCAGTTTCCCCCTTGTAGCTAAACAGAACATTTTGTTAAGTTTAAAATCTTGGATGGAGTTTATTAATGTTCATTCAAGTCTGCAGGTTATTATTACTTGTTTAACATGAGGGAAGTGGTTGCCCTAAGTTACCCTGTGGAGGTACATCTGGTTTATGCAAAGCACCAAGTAGTATAGGCTTTCTTTTGCCTACCTTGGGGTCAGTTAACTTCAGTAGTCACTTCCTTTCTTTAACCCTTTATTGTCACAGTTGTCTTTGGCTATAATTGTGAAGTGGAAAAATCATTTATAAATGATTTCATAAATTTTAATGAATAAAATTTAAAATACTGTTGCTAAAGCAATTAAGATAGTTTTAGGATTACCTCTTATTTATAGGCCTGTAGTTCATTAGCCATGACATTTTGATAGTTTTTTTGGTTCACTTTTATTTTTTAAAGCAATTAAAGAAAAGTGGCCAAAGAAACTACAAGGATGGCTACTTGTAACTAAGGTTACTATAATTTATCATGGAGGATTAAGACCAGCATGTGGTAGCCTGTAACAGATGTTTGGGTTTTTAGTATTTCATTTAAAGATAGCAACAACACTTACCTAGTTTTTAAAGGTAACATGTCTGTCTTTGCACCATCAAGAAAAAGTAAGAAGTAGCTTCTACTTTTAAACTACTAGATTAAATGCAGTAGTATTTCCGTACTAGTAGGATTATTTTAACATGTTATTTTTCTAATATTATGAGGTTCTTAAAAATCTTTTGAGTATTGTAAGAGGTGGTAATTACTTGATAGCTGAAAGTTATGTTCTTAAAATTTTTTAAAGGTCCATGAAAAACCAGATGACTTGGGCAAAGGTGGAAATGAAGAAAGTACAAAGACGGGAAATGCTGGAAGTCGGTTGGCTTGTGGTGTGATTGGGATCGCCCAATAAACATTCCGATGTGGTCTGAGTCCTAGCAACTCATCTGTTATCTTAGTTGTAGAATGTAACTTGACAAACATTAAACACTGTAATCTTAAAAGTGTAATTGTGTGACTTTTTTTAATTGCTTTAAGTACCTGTAATGAGAACTGACTTACTTGGAAGATTTGTATAGTTTTATAAAACTTATTTTCAATTGTCTGTTTCAGTGATCTCCATATTTTGCCAGATTTAATCACAGATGGTTATTAAACTTGTCTGAATCTCTTCAGTTCTCATTCAAGCCTTTGAATAAATAACCTGCGTGGCACTTATTTCGGCACCTATTAAAGTGTCCAAATTGAAATTCTGCATTAGCTGATATTCATTTGTATAGAGCTTGAATGGAACAGATTTAGTAATATTAACTATTTCATAACTGTTGTAGTGTATTTTGAAAGTTTTATGTGGGACCATCAAAATGTATACATTTTTAGCAGCTTTTAGCCAGAACTAATCCAAACTTTGAACTTAAGACAGCTTTAGGTTAATTTCTCTTAGTCACTTAGAATTTTGGTTCATGAAGTACCATTTATTTTTAAAAGTAGATGTTATGGTTTAAAAGAGCCACTAAGTTAAATAAGCTAAAGTTCACTAAGGTAACTTTTAGTGAACTTACAAAGAGGCAAATTATAGCCTGTTAGCTAAAATTAACTCATCTGCCTGCCAGAATGGCACATACTCTACCTGCAAAAGTAGAGGTTGGCAGTCTACTTACAGACCAGCCCTTTAAATAAATCTACAGCATTGGAAGATGGAACCAAGGAAATGTCTGATGTGGGTTCTGGCCATTTAAGTATTACAGGAATTTATACACCTAATTAGTAAAATCAAGTCTCTTTCTCTTAATGTAAATGTGTATGTACTTGTGAGAGAAAGCTTTTAAATGAAATGTTAGTGTAACTCAGGTTTGACTATCTGGGTAACAGTTGTGTATTCAATTGAAAATTGTACAATACTATTTCTGATGGAGAAACTAAGAATAAGCTACAGTTCCAATTGTTCATTCATATATCATGTACTTTCTCAAATGTAGTTCAATTAGGAGAGGAATACTAAATTGGAAAAAGACTGTTTGTGGTGTTTTCAACGCTTTAAAACTGATAAAGACCAATATGCTCACAGTAAGTGGCTAAAATGACCATTCAGGTAGAGAATTTAAAAAGTTAGATCTTCACTAATGTATGACCGCTTGTTGCCTGTGTGGGATAACTCAAGTACAGGGACTCACTTGGGATCTTTTAAAGCCTCAAGTGTAATCACACTACCAGTTAGTATTTTGGGTTTTTTTTCATGTGTATATAGGGCAGTCTCAATACTTTCAATTGGAAATAAAGGCTGCAAGTCCTTGAAATCTGGATGCTGAATAATCCAGATAAACCTTTTCAGAAGGTTTCAGTTAGGACTTTTTAAACTTCTCAGTGTGCCAACGTCAAACTTAAGGACAAGTTTTAGAATTTACATCGACAAATATGAAACTGGAATCTCTTATTTTCTAAAGGCAGGAATACAAGAACATTACTCTAGATATGTTCTCCCTGTCAAAAACAAAGGTCTTATTATAGAGTATTATTTAAAAACCAAAGTTAACAAAGCAACTTCGCCAGGGGAAGGCAAACAAAAAGTTAACTGCTCAGGACACCGAAACTAGGACAGTATAAGAATGTAATTTAAGAAAAATTCCAACAAGGCCATAGATAATTGGACAATGTAATATCAGGTCTTGGCACCAGGTAAGCCGTTTTATGTTAACGGCTTTTCTGCAGTATTTCAGATACAGGCTTGATTTGGCTTTGGGTGTCTTCATGTGATAACCAAGTATTTTTCCTAGTTAACCCAACAATTTTAAGCAAAAGAGATAAAGTACTTTCTATGTGGCAAGAAGTTCAGTCTACCTCTTCCCAGCAGGAGAGTTTTTAAAAAATAGTAAAGAAAACAGACACAGTTTATAGGAAACAAAGGTTGCACTGAAGTCTTTAAACATGTAAGACAAAAAGCTTTTTGGTTGCAAATGTTAACCTTGCTGTCTTCTGTTTTAAAAAGCTTACTGGGATGTTTTTTTTTAAAAAACATGCAACCTTCTAAATAATACCCAGGCAACCACATAATTTGCAGTACAACCTATAACACTGGGATCTAATTCCCCTCCAGCAAAATCTCTTTACAAATTAGGGCAACATTTACCACAAAGTCAAAAGAAAAAGACCTTAATTGAATTGCAAACTTGTCAGTTAACATTTAAACAACTAACCTTTACCTTATGACTAAAATGCTAAAAATCAAACGTGTTACATATGAAAGTGTTTCAAAGTAACTACATAAAAATGTCTATTTTGCATCAAATAAGTCTAATTTAGACTCCAATACAGTATCAACAGCTCAAACTTTGATGGTGAACAATCCTTTTCCACCTTAATGCAGTGTAGGAAGAATAGCACACATTAAAGTTTGTTACGAAAATAGAGTTTATTAAAAACATCCCTATTGTTTTGAGGAGCTTTCACCGTTACCTTGTCTTAAATTAAAAAAAAAAAATAGAGAGCACTTCTAATTACGATTTGTAAACTTTTTAAAGTCAAAACTTTTAAAAAGTTACAGCAAAAAGGGTAATATTTATTCATATTTTCAGTATTTTTTGTTATTTTGTGGCTATTTTTAAATAGAAGGGAAGCAATCAAATTGCTTACAATTCCCCACCAACTACCGCGGGGCTGTGATATAGCAGGAGCAAATATAATACAGCATCTGTACACCTCAAGCTCTACACTCCAGGAAGTGTCACTGTCACATTTTGACAAATTCCAGTCTCTAACGAGGAGCCTCTGCTGCTGAGCCAGAATCCTTTTCAGGTTCAATGGATGAGGTAGCCTCAGCAGGTAACTCTCCAGAAGGTTTTACAACTGTGGCCTCAGACTCCCCCTTATCAAGTTCTGAAACAGTGTCTACGTTTCCCACTTGGCTAATGGGAGGTTCAAGGGTTTTGTTACCACCTGCCCTGTCTGTCACCTCAGGCTTTTCCTTTCCTCGGTTTTCTTCCTTTTCTCTACGAGACTCTCTATCTCTAGAATCTCTCTCTCTGTCTCGATGCCCACTAGAGCGTCTATTCCTCTCTTCCAAGTCTCTGTGCCTGTCCCGGTCAGGGCTCCTTCTTCCCCACTCTCTCCTTTCACGATTACTATTATCTCTATCATCATTACGGTTCCCATACCGTTCCCGGTCATTTTCCACCCTATTTCCAAAAGATCTTCTTCCAAATCTTTCTTGGTCTCTACCTGAATTGAACTGCTGCCTGTTATCATTTCTAAACTGTTGTGGCTGCTGCTGGGTTGGTGGAGGCTGTTGTGACGGTGGCGGCTGCTGCTGTTGTGGCTGTGGTGGGGGCGGCTGTTGCTGCTGTTGTTGCTGCTGCTGTGGTGGTTGCTGTCTCCCATCTCTGTCTTCAGGACCCCCCGGGCCTGGCCCTGGGCCCCCGAGCCCTGGCATCCCACCAGGCCGAACAAAGGGGCCATGCGGTGGGAAGGGACCTTTCATTCCATGAGGTGGAGGCATTGCAAAGCCCCCTGGACCCGGTGGTGGACCTCTGTGCATCATGTGCGGCGGCATGGGTCGAGGTGGCATCAAAGGGAATCGCTGCAAGTGAGGTGGAGGCATTCCTGGAGGGCGCTGAAGCGGGATGAGGCCAGGTCGGGCACCAAGAAGACCAGTAGATGGTGCCTGGAGCCCAATTACAGGACCAGGGGCAACTCCCTGAGTGCCTAAAAGATAACAGAAGTAAAAATGTAAATACTGTAGAAGATTGCAGTCTATTTTCAGTTGCCTCCCACAGGGCTTAAAGCAAAAAGAAATTCCACCCAGAATCTTCAAAATGTCATGCAGTTTGTCAGTCTACCTGCCACTAACCCAATGTGAGGGCCCAGTAACAACCTAAGGCAAACAATCATAAAGACTAATTTTTAAGACTAAAGGTAGAGGCCAAAATAAGCTGGAAAAGAAAATTTGAATGTAAGACCAATTTCTGAAAAGAGTATGTCAAAATTCCCTTCTGTAGCCTTAGAAACTGTTTCACCACTCCAAATATTTAGAGAAGCACAACATGCTAAGTCCTAATGAGATAAACACCTGCATGCACTATTATTCAAGCCAAGTGAAGGTTACTGTAGGTGTATTCTTACAAAATTTTACACTGATTCCAGGTCTCAAATTTGACTTACTACTAGAAAAAAACAAAGTCACTAACCTAGAAAAATCCAGTAAAGAAGAAGGTCTCTCTGATTCCATGCTACACTTAAAGTCCATATAAAAATGTCTCATGTAGTTACTATACAATAGGCACCATTTAAACACCAATGTTTATAAAAACAAAGATCCACACACAAATGTAAAGTTTATTTTTACAGTTCCTTTTTAAAAGCACAGCACAATGTGTAACTTGCTAGGCCAACATGTCTACTGAATAATGCTGAATGTTCAGTCATTCACCTTCTATCCATTTGTCCAAAGGTGGCAAGCCTGATAAAGCTGGTGCTGTTTAAAGTAACAATGATTTCCTGGTTTTATCTTCACACTTACATAAGGGTTTGCTTATTGTGGTCTAAGAGTCACACAAGTTCAACAACCCATCATTTAACTCATATAAGAAGTAAGGATTTCTGTTTTGGTTCACCACTTAATTAACAGAAAAGCACTGGCAATTTATTTCTCTGAAAATATAAATATCACAAGGCAAATACTATGACCCAAAGAAGTTGCTCTGATAATGGAAAATGTTCCAGACATTGTCAGAATATGCTATTTACCTAGGTACTACAAGTACACACCTAGGAAAATGACCCAATACTTTAGTGCTAAGTATTTTCATCTCTTTTTTCCCCCAATATCATGTTATTTTAAAGTTTACAACTTGGATCAACTTCTCACCCACTTTAGCAAACAGATCCTGGAATGTTTTAAAATTTTCTGCATAAACAATTAATACTAGTATGAAAAACAGGAATTTCTATTTCAGTTTTTGCTACTTACAACATGTGGTCTAACATTACTCTCAGAGTTAACCACTAAAGAGGACTTGAAAATGTATGTAAAACCACTTTATAACTCTTCATATGAAGACCCATCAGCTATGCTATTTACTTTAAGAAAATAACTTTTTTTTTTCCACATGGAAGCATTAGGAGAAAAAAAAAAAAAAAAAAAAAAAGAAAATAACTTTTTTTAAAATGCTTAAAGAGAAATATATTATGTATGGTGAAATATAATCTTACTCATGAGTATGCTGGATATGTGCCTCAGTATTCTGGTTCATAAAATGGGCATGGTAATAAACATCTGCCACTTGTTGAGATCAAATGGGATAAAATATGGAAGAGTAAGCTCAGGGCCTGGTTCAGTTAACTGCTGAAATTATTATTCCACATGACTATTTAGAAAGCTGACAAATAGCCTAACACTAAATATTTGGCTTTGCAAAAATACATTCATTTTTGATAATTAAGATCTTAATTATTTCCTCCTGATTTCCCAATACTTACCATGGTTTAAAGCTAAATACTTTAGTAGTTGGGAAGAATGTAAATATACTGAGCTTCCACATGCCAGGTCTAAAGTTGGGAAATGCTAATTACTATAGCAAAAGCCAGAAATTGTGAAATGGACAAATAAGGTGATAACTTTGTCCCTTCAGACTCTTCAGACTTTCTTAGGACAATCTGAGACAATAAACATATATAGGACCACCACTTATACCACAGCTCAGACTGAAATAAAGCTCAGTGAAGACCCACTCTCCGGCGTTGCTCGTGGGGAGCCCAAGTCATTCTGACTGAGGCCCAGTGGGGCTCAGGAAATGTGGTATATGGAAATAAAGCTCAATGGCAAACTGAAACATTCTTCACATCACTTAGTGAATATTTATTAAGTATATACCACACACTGGGCAACAAAAGCATGCCCTTTTGCTCACTTTTTAAAAGGATTAGTATAGTCCCAACATCTGTGGACTTTAATTCAAAACAAACAACAGAAAATGTGCATACCCAGGTATAGCCTCTTTTAATAGTTATTATATAGAAGCATCTAAAACAAACTGAACTTTACTTTCAGGAAAGTATTAGGAAAGGTTTTCAAGGACTAAAATGACCAATGTCTACTGTTATGGAGGTCAGTGTAGCACATCCCAGTACCTATCTATAGGTTCAAGGGGCCATAGTAAAATTTAAAATAACACTAGAAAATGGGGAGAGAAGGTTGCAAAGCATCTTATTAGAACTAGAATTTTTGATTACATGCTATACTTAAGTCCATATTAAAATGCCTCATGTAGTTAGTATGCAATAGGCACCATTTAAACACTAATGTTTACAAAACAAAGATCTGTTTTGAGATGAATCTTCAAAAGGAAACACAGTGCAGGGCAATGGGAAGGTCCTATTTCTGATTTCCCCATGAAGACTTGGCTTTCTCAGCTATCTGACAGTGTCCCAAAGGATACAAGTCCATCTCAACCTTGTACAGAAGAGATAAAATGGGCAATGATTGTAACATAAACCTCAGTCTGTAGGACCACATCTCTTAGGTCCTTTATAGCATACATTTTAGGGTGTCTATAGATTGACTTTACAGGGTTAATAGTTATACTAATCATACACTTAAACCTCCTATAAAGCACAGTATTTTTATTAATAAAGAAAAAAATTGCCTAACTCATCTATTTCATCCATGTGGATATTTGTAGTTGGGATTTGCCAATAATATTACACATCTGAATCCCTTCATTTGTAAATAATGCTAGAAAGATGCATCAGAGGCCGAGTCTCCTTTTAGTTCTTTATGAACCAACAAAAATTTATATATTTCCCTGATAGAATATTCCCAGTCTCAAATGACCTTCAGACCACAGGAATTTTTATCTGTAATCCCCTTTTAACCCCTTTGTAGTGAACATGTATTGCTTTTATAATAAAAGCTATATTTAATAAAAATATACTAGGTGGCAGAAGCCTTTGGTAGGTTATCTAGCTGAACTTTAACTTTTATTAGGAAAGCTAGCATTATGTATATACCAGTGGAATATAGAGTGAGTTATCCAGGTCAAATGGGGATTCAAAGCAGTGATTCATTTTATCTGGAAGTATGATGTGCATCACTGTCAAGTTTTCTGGAGTTATAGATTTTAAAGAAACCCAATTCATTCACTCATGTACTGAATATATGAACTTTACATTACTGACACATTTAATGGGCTGAGGATATAAACAAAACACAGTCCTTTCCTTCAAAGGGTATAAAGTTTAGTAGACATAGACAAATTTCAATTGCTGTAAAAGATGGCACAAGCTAGCATGGTGATATAAAGGTGGAAGTGATAAAGATGGTGTGTGAATCTGAGTGGGAGTCACAGGGATGACTGAATTAGGTCCTAAAGGAAGGGAAGAATAGACAAGGCCAACATGAGTAAGGAAGGATATTACTGCCAAGATTAGCAGCTTTTGGAAAGGCTGAGCAAGGTGAAGCCGCAAAGTATGCTTACAGAACTGCAATAGAACAATATTTTATGAAAACTAAAGAGAGGTAAAAATACAGATGAGGTTTACAAGGCTGAACAAGTGTGTCAGGGCAGTTCAGAGGCCTTATACACCATGAGAAGGAACCTAGATTTTGACCTGAAGTGATTCGGGAAACCATCAAAGGATTTATAGCAGGAATGAACGATCCTATGATTGTCATACTCCTTTGACAAGTAGTATGCAGGAAAGCAAGGACGAAAGGCCCGTTGAGGGTAGTTAGGCTCTTATTTCAAGAACCTAGTAGAAGGTGATAAGAGACCTAACTGAGCGAGGAACAACAGATGAGGGACACGCTGAAGACATTTAGTGGGCAGGACTGAGTGAGTCTGAGATGAAGGGGCACCGCTCTCTGCTTTGAATGACTGAGTAGATGGAGGTATTAATACAAGACCAGGAATTTAGGAAGGGAAGTCATTTTTGGAGACATGATAAATTTCATGTGGTAATACTGATCATCAGAGGGGCCTAGGCAACCATCATGGAAATGTTCTTAAGACGTTGATTATGTACATACCTAGCGCTCAGAAGAGAAAAGTCATGCTGCTAACTCCCCCAGAATACAGATGAAACAAAAAAGAGCTCAGACCTAGGAAAACATAAATTTCTAATACAGCAAGGTTTTAGGGCAGACAAAAAACAGCCCCAAGTGTCTGTATTCCAATTTGAGAAGAACAGGAAATAAACTGGAGCTTAACTCAAAATAAGCCAGACTAAACTATTTCCCATGATGATCCAAAAAACAATTGTTTTACAATTAAAAACTTAAAAGGAGATGCCATTGACATCTACAGCAAAGATATTTGGAATTGTGTGAAATACAGAACAAGTACATTAAAGGGCTACAAGGGAGGCAGGGGAAGGGAGAAGGTTGCTCTCATAGTTGGAGTCTAATGTTGACTATGAAATCTCATGAGAATGTAGATAAGGGATACCAAAAGTACATAAATAGGACAGCTTTTTGCCAAGAAGGACCACAGAATATATGCAATCAGGGAGACAGATATAAAACCTAAGATGTAAAAGGTCTGATTTAAATACTGTGGGAGTGATCAATTTTTCAACAGTTAGATGATTTCATAGGGGATGTGAATTTTAAGTGGGATCTTTAAAGAAAAACAGGACTTGCTATGTGAAAAGGTAAGAGATGAGGGCAGAGGAAGGAAGGACAGATGGGACGTCAGAAAAGGTGAGGAGTCAGTTCCTCTACCTCTTCTGTCAATGACCTTGTCTTCCATTCTACCCCAGCCACTGCCTGTAGGAGGTTCTAGATGTTCACCAATAATTACTTTCAAGTTCTCAATTTCAAGTCCCCTACCCCCTGACCCCCCCCTTCTCTTTCCAGGTCATTCTCTCTAGGACTTCTTTCACAAAACAATCTAGGATCCCACCAGGCTTGTGCCCCCAATGCCCTTCATGTCTCTACATTTCCCCTTACCTGCCTTGGAGTCCATGGTTCTCCCTCACCACAGTTGCCTTGGATAAATCCCAACATTGGTTTTAAATGCAACTCTTCTACCTAATCTGTACCTGAACATGGCTGGGGGGTCACCCCCCCCCCATGCAAACTGGTCTCATTTTATATTTTGAAACTGTAACCACAAGTGAACCCTTAATTCTGGCCAACAATCTTAAATTTTCCTAGTAATTCACTCTCATGTCCTATTTATTTCACATGTTCACGTTTCTTCTTAATCCTCTCCACTCTTAGCTGGTTTGTTTTATAACAATTTTAGCAAGATAAATTTCACATAGCCTGTAATTCACCATGTAAAGTGCACAATTCAATGGTTCACTATAGTATATTCACAGAATTGGGCAGCCATCATAATCGACTTTAGAACATTTTCATTACCTTCAAAAGAAACTCTGCATCCATTAGCCATCACTTCCTATTCCCACTCCCCCCAACTTTCCCCCTCACCCACCCCAGCCCACATAATCTATTTTCTGTTTGTATATTTGCCTATTGTTAACATTTCATATACATGAAATCATAGAACGTGGTCCTCTGCGACTGGCTTCTTTTACTTGGCGTATCTTCTCAAGGTTCATCCATTTTGTAGTATGTATGGATACATTTTTTATTACCAAGTAATATCCCATCATAAGGATAGACTGCACTTTATTGATTTCTAGTTGGTTTATCATTAAAAAAAATAAAAGTTTTTATAAAGACTTTTTCATCTACCTACCACCGAATTTAACAATTTACCTGCACCCGTGTCCACATTACTCCTTCTGTGACCGTCTGTGTTCCAAAGGCTAAGCCCTTTATTTGCATCTTGGATCCATCCCTTCTCACCCACACATTAGCCTAACATATTCCCCTTCTTTCTTGCACCAAAGTCAATTCCCCCCCCCCAACTACTTGATTTCCCAATAATAAATATGCTGTAGTTTTGTCCTCCTTAGGAAACAAGAACAAAAATAAATAAATTCCTTCACCTTCCATCTCCTTTCAGGTATTACTTGATTTTACTCTTCTCCTACATATAAGTCTTTATATACAGGACTTTATATAAGTCTCCTTAGATGTTCAAAATCATAATTACATCCACTCTTCACCTCTCAGTCTTTCCTGACTCCATATAAATTGAGCTTTTGAAACCATCATTCCAGTGAAAACACTTTTCTCAAGGTCTCCAAGAGCATTCATTTTGCTAAATACAGTTGCCAAGTCTCTGCTTTCCTGATCCACTAGTGTCATCCGATGGTTCTTCCCTCTCTATTCCCTGGGACCTCTCTTTACCTGTTTCCAGAATACCTCCCTCTACTTTTGCATCCTGGCCCACCGGCTGTGCCTTCTCAGTATCCTTTGCTGGAGAGACAGTATAGGATAGTGGTTAAAAGCACAGGCTCCCAGGGGAGTAAGGTTATCTTGAATTCTAGCTCTGCTACTTACAGCTATGTGACCTTGGGAAGGTTGCTTCATCTCCACATGCTTCAGTTTCCTCATCTCTAAAATGGGAATAACCTCAGAGGACTGACTATAAAGCTTAAATGATTTAATATATACAAACTGCTTAAAAGAGTTTCTGGCACATGGAACTATGTATGTCTTAGCTCTCATACGATATTCTTAACTGCTAAATGCTAAACAATTTTTGGGCTCAGCCCTCTTACTACTTTTCTATTTACCCTCATCAGGTAATCTCACACACTCTTGTGGCTTTAAATATTATCTTGATCTGCTGAGGACATCAGAATTGCTTGTTTACTTGACATCTGCACCTGGGTATCAAAGTTAAAATATCCAACATTTTAACTTCATATCCTCCCTCCAAACCTACTTCTACGGATTTGCACACTTCAGGAATGGCAATTACATTCTACCAATGGCTCAGGGAAAAAACTTAGGTCATTCTTGATTCCCTTTCTTTCACATTCTATATTTAAGTAAGGCAACACTTAATACTCAGACTGCAAACACGTAGCCCAATGTGACCCCAATCGCATCTCATCTGCTGCAACAGCATCCAAACCCATCTCCCTTTCCACTCTTATCAACTCCTATAGTCTGTTTTCTCTATAATTGCCATAGTAATCCTTTAGAAAACACAAATCAGATCATGACACAGTTCAAAACCCTACACCACTTCCCATCACACTGTACCCTCCTGACCCTCAACAACCTTCTCTAAACTCACCTTCTGCCACTGTGACACTTGCTCCCCTGCCCCGTTTTCCTCAACAAACCAAGTTCCCTCTCAATTCAGGCCCCCTTACTTTTGATTTTCCCTTTACCCGAACTGCCTTTCCTCCATATTTACACGGTGTACTCTCTATTCAGGTTTCTCCATCCATGGCACCTCCTCAGTTGCTCGTGGCCATTCCCTTTAAAATAGCACATCCCCCCTTCAAAACAAAATAGCACATCCCACATTACACCCTCAAATCTTCTAACCTGTTACACTCTCTTCATAGAAATATGTCCATGTGAAATTATTAATTTACTTATTATTCAAGTCCCTACTAGATTATAAAATTCAGGAAGAAAGGTTTTGTTTTGTTCATCCTGGTATCATTAGCACCTAGAGGGGTAACTGGCACACACCATCATATTGAATAGATATACGCTGAATGTATGAGAGAATGGTGGTTGCAGAGGTCATGAGCAAACAAGGTATCTCTCAGGGCATAAGAATAGAGGCTACAAGTTCCAGGTCTCTCCGCAGGGTGGTGAGAATCCTTCCAGCGTTAAACCTAGGAGGACTTAAACTTTGAGAAGGCTGCATTTTTCTTTCAACTTCCTTTTCTGTTCTTAGTTGCAGTTCCACCTTTTTTGACTTGATACCAACAAGAATGAGTGTCACTGTGGCATTATGCATGAATTTAAAAGGAAATTTTCCCACAAAGAAAAAAGATTACCAACCATTCTTATCTTTTCTGCCAATTCCCAAGGATTCCTAGGCATATACCTAGGTAATTTTGTTTTTTTTTAAATCAAGTGTTTTCCTTTTTGAATTTCAGACCTGTAGAAAACTGAAATAATATAGAGTACAACCAATACATGATCTCCTTTGCCTAGAGTCACCAATGAATAACATTCAGGCATATTTATTTTGAAAACACTCCCAAATGATTCTTACAGTAGGCACTGTGTTCTGAGAGCTGGAGAGAATGAAAAACAAGGAGCTAGTTTTCAAAGAATAAAAAAAGTACACTTCGGATTGCATTATACATTAACATATTAAAAATCATGCTTAGCAAGAGATCTTTAAGAGAAATTGGAGTTTTCAATAATACATAATGTAGGTATACTGAGATAAAATAGATAAAAAATATCTATTTTTAGCTTAAGTGTAACATGTTTTGATAACATCTGATCTACGAAAAAAAGAATTTCAAACAAAATCAGAGATGGATGATTATCTTTTTTTGCAGTGTAATGTCCAATAGGCTCTGTATGGTCAATTTCCCTATAGATCATTCATATTTGCTTTTTAGAATTTCAGTTTGTATGCTAATAACTGCTAAGTATTACTATAACTG
Organism: Microcebus murinus; assembly: GCF_040939455.1. Classification (NCBI taxonomy): domain Eukaryota; kingdom Metazoa; phylum Chordata; class Mammalia; order Primates; family Cheirogaleidae; genus Microcebus; species Microcebus murinus. The sequence goes on along the minus strand of NC_134104.1, from coordinate 12,461,209 downwards.
ACAAAGCATAACAGCCAAGTTAAAAATTTCACTGAGTCGATAAATTTGAAATTTACAGTTAACCTGTCACTAAATGAGATTAACTATAAGCAATTTTATTTTCAATGTCAGCTGAAAAAAATCTTACCTGAAATTCTTCACAGCAATCTTTGCCTATCACAATCAATCTAGAGCCCAGAGTTTCTACCCCTTTCCACTTTACTCAAGATGTCCCTCAGAGAGATTTAAATTTAAGACACTTTTCAGGCTGGCACTTGATAGCACCCTAGGAAGTGACAGCCCAGTAAGACATTGAGACAATGTGGTAAGAAAGTTCAAGTTTTTGCACAAAACTTTCCCCATGTTTTGTCTGAGGTGCTTTTTGCCTTCTGAGAAAATAGTGTTCATGCATAAATTCATATCCAAGGCAAATATTTGTGGATTAATTGCTATTTTGAATTATCCCCTATATCCACCGAACAATGTTATACATTAAGTTGAAGGCACTGTAATGAGTATTTAACACTAGTGGAACAACATCATGCAATATTTAGAATACCTTTTCAAATATTTGAAAGTTTTCAAAGAACACTTTTATAGGACGGTCAACAGTTTTTGGGTACCAAATCAAACACCTGGTATATTCTTCTAGCTTGTAATGTAACCAAACATTATAGTAAAGTTCAAAATAAGAAAAAAATATTAAAACTCATGTTTAAAAAATTTGGTATAGTAATATTTTTAAACACTACTTTCTAGAATTTTCTTCAAGCTTCCTTTTAGTGTTAGATTGGTGCTCTAATGTTCTAATTTAAATGTTGCTAAAAACTGAGCTATAAAAAAATGAGAAAATTCTAGACAGACTGGGCAGAGAAATCAAAAGCTAAGTGAAATGACCACAAATAAAATACCAATGTTAAAGCAATTATTGAAATTGCTGGTAAAATTATTCATCTTCTAGGCAGTTTTAGGGATAACTATCGCATAAAAGCAAACACACACCTGTTTAAATATAATTTGCAAACCAATTCTGTCCACATAATTTCTTGAGGTGTCCAAATCTGGGGATCATCAACTCAAATGTCTATGAAGCTGTGCCAGGGCTGAGAGGTGCCTTACACTGTTTGTTGTCTAGCAGTTCAGCCTAGAGGCAACCAACTTGTGACTCTTGCTTTAAACTTTGATAACAAAAATTACAAATAAGAAGAGAACTTACAAATATCCAATTCTTATTATAAACTTCACCATCATCTATAGTAGTGTGACAAAAATTGGGGGAATCTCTTCATATTGATAATAAATAAATGTATTTTTCAAGAAGAGGATTTAATTTTCCACAAAAGGAATGAGTTCACCCTATAACAGTTTTTGCTTGAAAAGATATTTTGGATATACTGGTAACACAGTAGAGATAGGTAACACAAACAAACTTTTTTTTGTGGATTTTTTTATTGTTTGGAAAACCAAAGGAACCCAAACTTCACATTTACAATGAACTTTTTAATAAAAAATATGCTGTACATCATATTAGAGATACAAATTATACAAAAGTTTCTGAAAAGTAAACACAGACACTTATTACAGTAAAGAGAAGGAACTGAATTGCTACCATCTTTAATATTCTTTCTCTCCTAAGTGACCAAAAACTGTAGGATGTTAAGTTTACCACCATTCTAGCTATTTTGATGTGTGAAAATTTTTAAAAATCAATAATGAATTATTGTGCATCAAGTAATTTTATATTTTCACATTATCAGTATTGCTAAAAGAATCAAAATCTCTAAAAGATGAAGTTCTCTCCAAATTCAATACTGTGAGCTACATCGACCTCGCCCATTACTCCCAAACTAATACCCACATTTAAGTCTGATGATACAGAAAACTCTTTAAACCAAACCTTCCTTAAGGCACCACACTGCCTCTTCCTAGTATAATCAGGCCTCAGTACACAATTTTTGGAGATCTGTTGAACACTTGTTTGGCCCCTACTACTTTAAAAATATTGCCACAGTTCACAAATCAAGATTCAAGAACTCAGTTAATTTTCACTCAATGGTTAACAAGTTGTGCTATTTAAATGAAATATCACTAAGACTAACACGTTTTCTCAGTAAGCCAACTAAGGAAACTTTAATATGTGTGAACTTATAACTTTGTCTAATGTACCCTGAAAATATCGGAAGTAACTATGTCAAGATACATTTTTACCTAAAAAGTTTGCTTCCTCTTTCTGCCAACAAACATAACAGTTTAAAATGAATTACAACTAAATAATTATATATATATATACACACACATTTAGATGAGGTCTCGCTATTTTGCCTAGGCTGGGCTCAAACTCTTGATCTTCCTGTCCCAGTCTCCTTGGAGTAGCTGGGGCTACAGCCATGTACCACTGTGCCCAGCTAGTATGATTTTAGAATTGCAAAGTATAAATATTCTTCTCTAGGAGTTCTAAACATCATCTATGACATTTCTTACCTGTAATAAGCACCTACCCTGTGTCAGGTGTTTTATATATGTTAGCCCATCGAATCCTCATGACAACCTAGTATGCCATTTTTATTCCCCTTTACAGATGAGGACATTGAAGTTTATAATATCAACTTCTCTGCTTAATTGTTTTCTGATCAGCATAACATCTCCTTTTATTATCTTAAAGAAAACAATTGAGCACCAGGAGGAAACCTGAAAGCCTCTTAGTTCTAGCATTCTATTACTTGGTTACCCCAACCTAATTACTGATTCTTTAGTACTGTAATATGGCAATGTTGATTACTACATTCCTTTATCAAAATGATGAGATTGTGGTTAGTCTTCTGGATAAATCCTCCTTTATTTGCATACATATCTAATTTCTCTAAAAGGTCAAAATTTCTGTGATATTATATTCAAGACTACTGACTGAAGGCACATGGAAGGTTTTCTTTCTTATGATTGGAACTAAAGTGCTGCATTTTTGTTAAAAGTGTTTAATAAAACTTTTCATTTTTATCTCATGTCAAATTTTAAACCTTTCCAAATGTGGAATAGCCTTCTGTTTTAAAATTTTGTTTCAAAAGTCACAGAGATAATTGTAAGAGGTGAAATATGAACAGCCCTGCATTGAAAACCACTGGTCCATCTACCCTTTACTCATGTAACAAATGTCCCTCTCTCATGGGTCTGTCCATCTGGGGGTGGGGAGACAGACACCCAGATATGTCAGGTAATAATAAATGTAAGATTTGGGATTTAATTATTTTTCTAAAAGTGTTTAGCTTACTAAGTTTATTTTTCCAAGCTTATCAATTTCTGTGTTTTGTTTCACATACTGGACACAGGATAAATTTATGTTCAGTGGTGATAAGAAATAAAGAGCAGGGTCTTCAAGACCTAAATGTTAAATCAGAGGCAAGATACTTAGTACTTTTCAGGGTTATTTGAAAGCAGTGGTTATTCATCTCTTAATGAACACGAAACCTTTTCACTCATTCGATAAATTTACTAAGCCCAGAAAAAAGTCCAAATACATGCAATTTTTATACAATTTTGTAAACAGTCTCAGGTGGCCTAATATTCATGGACTCTGGACTAGAAATTCATTTCAAAGTCAACTCATAATCAAGAGTGTGTGTGGGGGCGGGGGAAGAAGGGAGAAATGTGGAGGGAAGGGGTTGATCAGAAAATTCTATCCAATTCAGATTCTGGGATTCTTGTGCAACCAAAAAAAAAAGTGTAACAAAACAGATCCAAAGATGTTAAGGCTCCCTGGTTGCTAGTCCAATGTTCCTTCTACTATATGATTTTCGTTAGAATGTAGACCTCTTAAGCAACTTCTTCATTAAACAAATCATTTTCCATCATTTACGGTAACTACATTGCTACATTACTTGTGATAAATCTTAATCCCAAATCTTCTTTTACCATTACTCAATCTGTGTACTACAGGAAATAAAATCAAGTTTATTATCAGCCCAAGCTCAACCTTGGGGAAGGCAGAATACAATGTGCTGTTTAAAAGCAAATTGATTTTTATTATAAATGTGGTATATGCACAAAATAAAAAAATTCCAATACTGAATGGTACAGGTGAAAAGTAAAAGTCCTCCATCACAAACCAATGTCCCACAGTACTACATCTCAGAGGTAACCAATGGGTTCTTTCCTTAAAAAATCTCAGATTATGACAGCAAATGTGCATACATATATATCTCTGAAAAATACAAGGGGCTCACAGGGCTAGAAAACTGTAACATGCAGTAAGTATTAACTCTCCATTAGGAGAATCAGTGTTAATTATACTTGGCAATACCACTTCAAACATAACACTTTATTAATTTAAAAAATGGTCTACTATAACAAGTATGTGATATAACTTAAGCAAGTAAGGGTAAGCCCCCTTAGAGATATAAACAATCTAAGGCACACCTCCCTTGATCACAGTAGTGAAGTTGTGGGTAAAGAGTAAAACAGATAAACCCCAGTAGGAGAAAACTGAGGGGCGAGTGGGAAAGCAGTACCTCAGGCTGTGCAACGACACTCAGAAAGCAATGCCATTTTTATTGCAATGTATCAAAGGTGATTTCTTTGTCAGCACACAAAGAATGCTACCAAAGTCCAGGGGTTTCAAGATGGATAAAAATTGGCTCAGACAGAAAAACCTGTTGTCAAAGAAATCTCTTCAAAAGCTGTTAAGAGACTAGGGTTATGTCAATCATGGACCCTGTATCAATTTCTTTGCATAGAGACTACTTTAATTATTTTTCTATACCAAATTAAGATATGCAAATACAAACTTTTATTCAAGACAAATAAACATGATTTCATCTTTGAGGTTATATCTTGGTAAAGACCAAGTACACATAAAAGAGGAAGAGCTTCCTCAAAAAAAAAATATATATATATCAGTCTTGGAGAACATTTTACCAAAATTTGCATTGTTTTTAAAAAACCTAAGTTGAGGGGAGAAAAAACTAATGATAAAAAAATCCACTTACCAAGAAGTGAAACAGGCTGGGTTACAGGAGGGGTGGGCAGATTCGTGGGTGCGGCAGGTGGCACAGCAGAGCCATACATTTTCACACTGTCACCAGATTCGGCATTTCCTCTAGCCCCAGACACCACTGTTGGAATGGGATTTCCAATAGATAAGTCTTTTGTAGTGTCTTCATTTATACCAGCGATAGTAGCTAAGGAATATAATTATATCAACATGTGAAGCTGAATAATTAATCATCTCCCCGGTCAATATTCTTCTGCCATGCTATAGACCCTATTACTAGTTCACTTTCCCTCCTACCCCCAGCTCCAAAGGATAAGTGAAGACAACGGAAAAACATGCTTACAGTTTGGGATGCTTATTGGTGGAGTATGAGGAGGAGGAATGGATACTGGTGGAGTTATAGGAGGTGGGGGTCCAGGAGGAAGAAAACCTAGGGTAAGAAAAATAAGGTCAATTTATGCTCTATACCACTTCATTAAAGGCTCTAAAAGATTGTCTTCTCAAACAACTTAGTATACCTGGTGGTAAATGCATTGGGTTGAATCCTGGGCGCAAAAATGGTGGAGGAGGAGGGGGAGGAGGAACACCAGGACCAAAGCCTGGTGGGGGAATTCCCATAGGTGGTGTGAAAGCAGGTGGCTGGAGAGCACCAACTACAGGAGGACCTGGCTGATGTGGTGGGACCTAGAAAGAAAGAAAGAAAAAAAGATGAAACCACTTTCCTATTCATAGAGTGAATATATACCAACAAAATATCTTATTGTTGAAAGAAAATAGAGGCCTCTAAATTTGTGATTAGGTCAATAAACTTTATTAGCTGGCAGACTGTAGTTAACCTATACTTACCCCAATTGACAGAAATCAAAGTTTTGCTCTCTACTTTATGAAAGCAAATTCACATTTATTTTATAAGCATCTGTTGATATTCTGCTATCACAGGATACATTTAAAAATGTTCCATATCAAATAACTTTGGTAGACACAGCTCTAAGAAAGGCTACCTGGCAATTTATACAGTGGTGATCACAGGTCCTGGTCCCCCCCCCCCCTCATGTGACCTTAAATAAGCCATTTAAACTCTAAAATGACCAAATGTCAAACTCACATAAATATGGGATTAAGGGAGTTAATACATATTAAGTGCAAGTACCTGGCACTCAATCAACACCCAATAAATGCTAGCTTCTTTTTTCTTTTAAAAAGATCAATTTTAACAGATTAGTCAGATTTCTTTAAATGAGAATGAATCTGATATACAATGAAATTTGTTTGGAACCTGTGCTGGAAAGACATATCCAAAAGGTCAACTAAAGAGTTTGCCAACATGGGGTGTCCATTTAAAAGATATCACAGCTAAGTACGTACCCAAAGCATATAATTTTTCTCCTTACACTGAGAAAATCAACAGATTACACACTCATTTTTGTGATAGCTCAGATTTATCTGATTCAGATTTAATGTGAGAAACTGAGGAAATTAAGTATTGAAAGACAAGAAGAAAATCTAGTAGATCACACATAGAACTATGGGCCAAGTACTTATAATTTTCACTAAAAGGTTATTCATTATTCAGCCATTATTATTATCATTCTGTAACAGAAAACATCCTGAGCACTTAACATACATTATCGCATTTAATCCTTAAAACAACTCTGATATAGGAAGAACATCAGACCCAAGGCCAGGAAAGAAAAAAATGCAAGCTAAAAAAAATGTGGAAATTTATCACTGATCAGTTTGAGCATCTCTCTTTAGTTCAGAAGATTTAAAGGTAACAAGTGGTTTTTGGTTACATGGCTAAATTGCATAGTGGTGAAGTCTGGGCTTTCAGTGCACCTGTCACTAGAATAGTGCACACTGTACCCAACAGATTCTTCATCCTTCACATCCCTCCTCCCAGAAATCTGCACATTTATAGATAGGAAAATGAAGCTTAGACGTTACATTACTTGCCCAAAGCCACATTGCTGAGTATAAATAACAGACCTGGAAATCAAACCTAGTTCCACTAGAATCTGAATTCTTTCTTTTGAAGTAATATTAATATGTTGGTTGACTAGACATGAAAGACTTTATATAAGAATGTATCTTCTTCTGTGACCAGGTGTTCAGAGAAAAAATAAAATACAAAAAAGAATACATTTTCATGTTCAATGGCATTCAACTTAGAATTTACCCATTAAATAGATATGAATCATCCATTAAAAACATTTTGTAATGACAGCACCCAAACTGAACATTAAGAAACTCCCAGCTGGGTGCAGTGGCTCACGCCTATAATCCTAGCACTCTGGGAGGCCGAGGCGGGTGGATTGCTCGAGGTCAGGAGTTTGAAATCAGCCTGAGCAAGAGCAAGACCCCGTCTCTACTATAAATAGAAATTAATTGGCCAATTAATACATATGGAAAAAATTAGCCGGGCATGGTGGCACATGCCTGTAGTCCTAGCTACTCGGGAGGCTGAGGCAGTAGGATTGCTTGAGCCCAGGAGATTGAGGTTGCTGTGAGCTAGGCTGATGCCACGGCACTCACTTTAGCCTGGGAAACAAAGCAAGACTCTGTCTCAAAAAAAAAAGAGAAACTCCCTTTCCATCAAAGCACCTGCTTTTTAGGTATGTATCTCAGTGATTTCAGAACATAAAGTCCCCGAAGAATGAAAATCCAATAAGAAAAAAAGGGTAAGCAGAATATATGAAACTCACTTCAAGGTTCTCACTTCAAGTCTAGTACATTATGAAGTAAAACATTGGATCATCTAGACAGATGTAAGACAACATAAATTTATTCTGCTTCGATTAACATTCAGGAAAAGAATGGGTTAAAGAGTTTATAAACAATAAGGTCTGCCAAAATATGAAAAACTAATATGGACATTTATGTACTCATGTTTTGGATTATAAATCTAGGCATACATCGATAAGATTCAGAAAGGGATCTTCCAGACACTTCAAAGTTTAAATAATGTCCCAAATATTCTCACCTGTGGAGGTGGTACTGTTATAGGTGCAGGAACAGGAATAGGAGGGACAGGTACAGGTAGAGGTTTAGGTATGGGTGATACTGGTTCTGTGTGTGAGGTTTCTGCACCTCCATTTTGAGCAACTTCATTTTCAGGCTTCTTGGGAATTCCTTTCCAATCTGTAAGAGTTAAGGAATTTTAATAGTAAGAGTTTACCACTTTCAGTTTGTAACTTAAATCTAGAAATGAAAAATATTGATTATAAAAATAATAGCAGCCTGATTATTAAAGATATTTCCATACTGATTTTATAAATAGTAATTATTTAATTAACGAATGGGAGAAAACACGTATAAGAATGCTTACTATGTGCCAGGCACTGTCCTAAGCACTGTATTTATACTAACTTATTTAATTTTCTCAACCATCTATAAGTAGATACTATTACTTTCATTATACAAACAAGGAAAGCAAACATAACTTATTCAAGGTCATATTCCCTAGTGAGTGTGGCAGGGATGGATTCAACCCAGACATATCTGGTTCTACAGTCTATGTTCTTAACCACAAGAATGTACTATTTGAATTAAAGTATTTTAAAAGGGGCGGGGGGAAATAATTAAACACCCAATATTTCCTGAACAAACTTTACTTAACATTAAAGAACAACTTAGATAACCTCCCACCTATTTCCATATAGCTTCTAATCAAGTGAAAAACAGAAAACCGTCTTTCTACTCTGTCCTCTGGGGTCCTGCTTCATCAGAGATTCTCTTGTATTCTCTACCTCTTCAATAAATCTTTCCTGGCCAAGCTAGCATTTAAAAATATTTATGTCCATAAATAACTGCAACTTCTTATCTTAACATATTTACTTCAGACTGCTTTTCTGGACACTTAAAAATTTCCAAAGAAATTATAATGAAGCACTAGATTAAAACACAATATCAAAGATGCTCAATCTAAGATCTATTTGATTAGTTAAATTTCACCATGAAAAATTCTACTTTGATTTGATTTTATCTCTTGACAAAAATCAAGATTAAAAAAAGAAAAATTCTACTTAAAATCTACTTGATTCTGTAATTAAGAACCTTATAATCAGTAATTATTTCACCTGTTTGCATCTCTTCCATTACATATAAACCACCTGAGGGCAAAGATCACATTTATCTCATTCCTTACTCAATCCTCCCTTTATAATGGAAAGACTGGCACAGAGGGGGTACTTTAAAAATCTCAAAAATCAGGCCAGTTGTGGTGGCTCACATCTGTAATCCTAGCACTTTGGCAGGCCCAGGCAGGAGGATCGCTTAAGACCATGAGTGTGAGAGTGGTCTGGGAACATAGCAAGACCCTATCTCTACCAAAAATAGAAAAATTAGCTGAGTGTGGTGATACACGCCTATAGTACCAGTTACTTGGGAAGCAGAGATGGGAGGATCTGTAGTGAGCTATGATCACGCCAGCCTGGGTGACAGAGACCCTGTCACAAACATACATCCTCAAAAATCACTTCCTAATGCAAAGAGTAAACAGGACATTTGATTTGTCATATGTACTACCAAGCATAAGAGAAATTAAATACTACTTTACCTGGGTTAAGTGTATCACTGTCCAACATTCCTCCTTCACAAAAACTCTCCAGTTCTTCAGGTTTGACTTTGTCCCATGGAATATAAGTAACACCAAGCTCTACATCCCAATACTGCTTATAATCTGCCTTTATTCCTTTGTTTAAGGCCCAGGCAATCTATTTCACCATTAGTGGAAATATAAAAAGAAAGGAAGGAAGGAAGAAGGTATTAAGTTTTAAGAGTTCACTGTCCTCTATAATTCTATTTATTCTCACTTGGGCAGCAGGAGTAAGCTAGACTAGCTATCCTTGGATCTCATTCAAAGCCTTATTCTCACTATGGAACTAATTAATTTATTCCCACTCTTTCCTAGGATGCAAATTTTACTGGCATTTGCTCCTTACCAACTCCCACCCAACCCAGTCAGCATAAAACTCCATGTTTATCAGTGTAAAGCTGAAGTTCCCTCAACAGCCCAGTATACTGGGGATCACTTTTGAAAGTCCACGAGTGCCTTGTAATTACTGAGCATTCGATAAAATCCTTTGGAGGTGCAATCCAAGGGTAGAAAAGGGTGCTAGGACACTGAGGCAACACTGACTTTGGCTCCTTAGGGGCAGAATGCTCATGTACCTACTATATATTTTTCTCTCTCTTTGGTGAGTATTTTTTCACAGTTAATTCTGAGATAGCAAAATTTAAAAATAAAACATGATACAGCTACAGGAATCCTAATTAAAAAACAAAACAAAACATGGAATGTCCAAATTTTTTGAATAAGACAAAGCATATTACTACTAAATGACATATTGACAGCACTAACTTAACCAATTTACCTTTGACGAACCCATCTACATTTGAAAAAATTCCACCTTGCATTTAACATTTTATGTTAATTAAATGCTATCGTTCTTTTAAGGGGATAACCTCTTAAAAACAAAGGATGCCCCAGTATACTCACTTCTAAGCCCTAAATTACTGTTTTTATAATTATATAATTTATAATATGTAATGCCACATAATTACGTATTTTTAAAAAATGAATTATAAAACTATACCTTTATGGATTTCTGGTTCACTTTATAGTTCCCTCGGCTCAGTTTCTGCAGGGCACGATAAGCATCTTGCCTATGAACCATAACGATATACGCACAGCCCCTGGGAGGAATCATCTGTTCCAAAACATTTTAATATTACAAAAGATTATAACAAAATTGAAGAGCAACAAGATATAACACTAAGTAACCAGTCCCAATAACCCCTTACCTCTAGCCACTGCTCTAGAAAGGTTAAATTCACTTGGAAATTTGCAATTCAAATTTGGTCTCAACTGATAGCTGAATCCTCTAAGCTTTATTATATAAAAAGACTTGGTTATCCAAGAAATGTTAAATGTAGGGAATGTTAACATGGAACAGAATATCTAAACTCTAGCCGCAGCTATAAATCTGGGCAAATGGTAACTTAGGTCTCAAGTTCTTAATTTCATAAAATGACATTAATCATATCTGTCCACTGTCATTAAATAACTAAATAAACACTCACATTAATTGATTCAATAGGACCAAACTCTTCCAAGAGACTGGCAACATCCTGCTGAGTAGTCCTTTTGTCCAGCTGTCCCACCCAGAGTGTAGTACTGCAAACTTAAAATAATAGCCACATTAGATAATGTGCCATTAAATAGCCACATTAGATAATGAGCAGCACAGTGCCTTGTGTTAAAAAAAATCATTACACAAAATATGTATGAGTTATATTATGATACCATAAGTTTAAACAGTAAATCCCATATACATTTTAAAACTCTAGAAAATTACGATATTATTTCTAGAAATAAAACCTATAGGATAGTGAAAGGTATGTAGTGTGAAAAAAACAAATGGCCCTTTTGTAGATGGATCTAAAGATTTCACCTATAAAAACTGAAGCCAGAGAAAAAAATAACTTGCCTAGAGTCACCCTGCCTACGAACAGCAGAACCAGGAATTGAGCTCAAGTCTCTTGATTACCAACCAATTCAGTGCTTTGTTAACTATATGTGGCTGTCCTTTTTCAACTCTTGAGAGTTTATGGTTTTTCTTTTATGCTGTATCTATCCTAGGCAATAAACCTTACAGAGTCAGGAATTTTATACTATGAATTAATTACTGTTTTATATAAAAATATGTCTAGCATACATTACTAAACATATTTTAAAGACGCATAATGAGATTCAGGAGATAATGCAAGGTAATATATTCTGTAAATTATAAATCTTTATATAAGTCAGAGTGTAGTAATTATTTTAGAAAAAACCTGTTTCCATTGTGTCAGGAGAGCTAGTTAATGAACTTATAGTATAAAAAGTATGTACACGCTATCACTCATCACTGTTATTCTGGTTCATTCCTTACTGCTGCTTTATAGCTGGTTTAATGTACAAAAGCAAGTAAGAGGGTATAAATCAATGCATAAACAAGTAAGACATGATAAACGAATATTAAGAATAAAAATCAACAAAGGTAACATTTCATTTATGGCTTTGCTAACAGCGATAAGACATTTTAAACTCATGATAAGAAAAAACAATGCTGGGCCAGGCGTGGTGGCTCACGCCTGTAATCCTAGCTCTCTGGGAGGCTGAAGTGGAAGGATTGCTCAAGGTCAGGAGTTCGAGACCAGCCTGAGCAAGAGCGAGACCCCGGCTCTACTAAAAATAGAAACAAATTAATTGGCCAACTAAAAATATCTAGAAAAAATTAGCCAGGCATGGTGGTGCATGACTGTAGCCCCAGCTACTCGGGATGCAGAGGCAGGAGGATTGCTTGAGCCCAGGAGTTGGAGGTTGCTGTGAGCTAGAATGACACCATGGCACTCTAGCCCAGGCAACAGAATGAGACTCTGTCTCAAAAAAAAAAAAAAGAAAAAAAAGAAAAAACAATGCTGAAATTTTGAATGTAAAGGCTTAGTTACCACTTGCAGTTTCTGGTTTGACTTGAGGAAGGCCTTTTTGCCGACGTTCCCTTTCTTTTTCTCGATCCCGTCTTTCTTGGGATCGAGATCGGGGAGAATGTCGGCGTCTATCTCTGGATCGAGATCGAGAACGGCGATGACGAGACCTTCGAGATCTAGAACCAGATCTAGATCGTCTCCTTTTTGGTGACCTAATGTTTTCATGAGAGAGAATGAACAGCACATAGAAAAAAACTAGAAAATATAAGCACATACTAATTTAAAAAAATACTACTAGGTGCTTTAATGTTTATGTAAGAATGGCAATAGCATGAAATTCATTTTAAAGATTTTAATGTGTCTGAAATTAGAAATCCTACACATCATTTAAACATTTAATGAAATAAATAAGGTTCACAGCTTATAAAAGTCTCTCATCTTCAGTATCTCTGGCACTATACTAAATTGTATCTGTAAGAAGCTAATGGCTGAGATACATTGCTACTATTCTTATCTACATTTTCAGTAACGCCTTCTTTTCTGCAGCAATCAAAAATGTAATCCAATTATAGTGCTTTATGCTTCTGTGGGCTGATAAAATTGTAAAGGAACTTTCAAGATATAATTCTTCTAGTACCACATACTGTATACACTGGTATCAGAGTAACTCACATAGAGGAAATATAAATATGCTGTTATTTTTATTAACACTGAATATAATCCAATTTAATTTTAATCTCTGTCTCCTAAGACACACAAGGGCTGGAAAAACATTTTCTATAAATTACCTGGATGCTGACCTTGATCTTGACTTTCTGTTATCAGACATATGCCGTTTAACCTCTTGAATACAAGGTTGTTCTACTTCCATTTCCTTAAAAACCAAAAACAAAAGCCATCATAAAATGAGAAAAGCAGAAATAATAAAGGCTAGAGGACAAAATCTAAGGAATGCTAAATTAAAAATCTCTTGCCCCACAGCAATTCTCTTTTGGTTACTTGGGACCGAATTACTAATAAGGACTAGCCATCACTGACATAAAAAACTTTTACATGGTTTACAAGATTAGAAGAAATATTTCTCTACTTTTGGGAGTTATTTGGCCTAGGTTATATACCATTTAAATAAATCATCATCTAAGGTGTGAAGTACAGACTGGTTAAACCTTCTACACTCTGTATCTCTATCCTCACAGAATCCTATGGAAGCTGATAGTATTATGTCCACTTTCTAGAGGAAAAACTTAAAGCATGGAGAGGGTTTAATATGTGCCCAAGGTCTTTCTTCATATTCAAAAATGAATATAGCAAGCAAATAAGCAGAAATCTGTATATAAGTCAAGGCAATCAAAAAGATAATCTGAGAATGAAATTTTACCTGTTGATGTGGCTTTTGAGTGAGTGGTTCATTTTGTGCCTGAAAAGAAGCTTGGAAAGGCTGCTGTACTGGTGGAGTGGGAGGAATCACAGGCTGAGCCATGGGAGGAAATGGAGGTGTAGGAAAAAGTCCAAATCCTGGCATCTGTCCATTAGGAGGAAGTGGAACCTTCCATTTTTAAAGAAAGTGTACGAGTAGATTTTAAGTAATAGCCAACAAAAACAATTTCGAAAACCTTTAGTTAGAAATATCTTCAATAAGCTTTTATCAAGTTAAAGCTACAACAATACTCTACATTATTTAACAATTTCCATAGGTACAATCTCTATTCAAAGAATTGTTACGTATCAAGTATACAGGTTAAAAATTCTTAACTAATTTCAAAATTATGAACACACAGGTTTGGTTTTAAATATTTAAAAAAATAGCTTTATTCACATAAAGAAGCAATGTGATACAATGAAAAAGTCCCAAAATATTCTAATAAACTTTCAGTAAATGTTAAAACACTTGAACATATGTTCATAGGTTTTCTTCATATTTTAAATAGCCTTACAAAATAATTTTCAACTTCATTCATCAATAAGCCATTAAAATCACCATTATCATTTTCATATTTCATTTCAACTACACAGAATGGATTGAACACAATATAGATAAGAAAATAATATAAAAGAGATTTCTCAAAATCCTAAACTGAGGCCATAAAGCAGTCACTGCAGAATTTTAAAAATAAACAGATTTACTAGAATGACTATAGCATTGGAGGGCCAGGATCTAGATTTTTAATAATGCCCCTCCCCTCGCCTCCATAATTTAGATGCATAGTCAGGGTTAAGAAACTCTGAATTAGAGGATTTACTAGAACAAATCCAGTGAACAAATCTCTACTAACTTTCTGCAACTCTCCAGTGTTCCATGTATGCTTCTTTTATTGCACCTTTCAAATTATGTTCCTGATAGGACAAATTAGGATAGATAAAAAACAAAACAAAAGCAAACTATGTTCCTGAATGTTGAAAACTGAAAGCCCTTTAAAGTATCTAATCACACAATTTATAGAAAAAAAGGGCCCTGCAAGGGAAATAGCTGTATAAATAAATAGGTCAGTTTCTTCATATAGAACCATAATTTCTCTTTAAACATTTTAACTAAACAACGTATTATTAAAATATGAGCATTGTGATATTTAGCACCCTTGTTTTTTTTTTTTTTTTTTGAGACAGAGTCTCGCTTTGTTGCCCAGGCTAGAATGAGTGCCGTGGTGTCAGCCTAGCTCACAGCAACCTCAAACTCCTGGCTCAAGCAATCCTCCTGCCTCAGCCTCCCAAGTAGCTGGGACTACAGGCATTCGCCACCATGCCCGGCTAAGCACCCTTGTTTTAACTAAAGCAATGCAAAAATTACATGCTCAACAGCTTTTACTGAAGCTGTAGTACTACTTAGCCAATCACATGGCTAAATAATGGTTTGTGAAGTGCAAATCATATGCTGTAATTAATAGATCTTGAGTTATTAAAATCCAACTGCAAGAAAAATGCTTGTACCTGATGGTGCATTGGATCCTGTGGTATTCCCATCATTCGAGGCTGAAACTGATCCATATTCTGATGCTGTGCGTATGCTGGCTGCTGCATGCCATCTCCAGGAAATCCACTAAAAAAAGGTGAGTAATCTTTTTACCCATTCAAAAGTACAAGATTCTCAGCCACATTCATACTACAGAAACATAGGATGTTATTTAGGAGTCATTAGCAATCAATATTTTATTGAATTATATATTTATCCATTTATTAATTTATATATTCAGTATTATTTCAACATAAAAGCCATTTTTAAAATTCTAAATCTGATAGGATCCCCTTCCCATTCAGGAGAAACCCCACTATACCACAAATTTTACAAAATAATGACTCCATTGAAAATTGTTTTTATTGCTAAATGCTACTGAGATTGTGCTTCAACAACTCTACCTGCTGAGGAATTAAAAAAAAGAAACTCACAATGGTGCCTGTGGAGGAGGGGAGGCAGCAGTGGGGGCAGCAGCAGTGGGCACGGTGGTGGTGGGCACAGGAGGCACAGCAGCAGCAGATGCTGTCGTGGTCACAGCAGTAGCATCCTCTTTCTTTGATTCTTCCACAGCTTCTGGCTCATCATCATAATCAAATCTATCAAGCAGCTTCTGGAACAAATACGTCAATATTTAATTGTAAAATTTAGACTGATTAACTGCACAAAAATGTATTTGCCACCATCACTGTCATGTACGATCTCATTTTCCCACATGCCCCTGAGGACCCTGGTTCATAGATATAACCAATTTTTACACAAATGCCATTTTGGAAAAGATACATTTTTTTATTTTGCTTTCCTTCCCAAATTATAAGTGTAATATTTTCTTTTTGACCGTTTTCTCTATTTTCTGTTTATTTCATAATTATTTTAGCATTTACCTAGACTAAGCACTTTGGGAACTTTATGCACAAGAAAATGGATATACATTTCAGTCAGCTGTAAAATGTAAAAAGAAAGACTGTCTTATCCAATCACTGTAAATGCATACAGAAAATGTCCATATACTATTTGCTCATGAATATGAGTATATGAAAAAGAAAAATAAAACAGAATGGCATAGGACAGGGGCACAAAGAAGTCTCATCACCTGTTCACTAGCTTTTTTCATAAAACTTTGCAGCTTACCAGAAACTTTCATTAAAAAAAAAAAAAAAAAAAATCAGGACTCTTCATGAAATCACCTGTCCAGAAGAACAGTAATTTAAAAACAAGATGTATTCAGAAAGGAAGGAAACACATTAGACACCTATTAATGTGTTTCAGTAGATTATAGACTTCATCATCACAAGAACTCTGCACGGGCAATAAAGTCTCTTCACAGACAAGAAAACAAACTAAGGCTCAGGTGAGTAAGAAACATATCAAGATTATACAGTTAGTAAGTGGTAGAATCAGGATGTAGAGACTGTTCTCTTATTTATTTTTGAGACAAGAGTTTCACTCTGTTGCCCTGGTAGAGTGCTGTGTCGTCAGCCTAGCTCACAGCAACCTCAAACTCCTGGGCTCAAGCAATCCTTCTGCCTCAGCCTCCTAAGTTGCTAGGATTACAGGCATGCACCACCATGCCTGGCTAATTTTTTATATATATACTTTTTAGTTGTCCAGTTTCTATATATACATTATAATTGTTAATTTCTTTCAATTTTTTTTTAGTAGAGACAGGGTCTCGCTCTTGCTCAGGCTGGTCTCGAAATCCTGAACTCAAATGATCTGCCGGCCTTGGCCTCCCAGAGTGCTGGGATTACAGGCGTGAGCCACCATGCCAGGCTAAGACTGGTCTTTTTGACTACAAAGCCCTCAGTCCCTGGCCTCCAACAAGTAATCTTTTCTTTCAAGCTGTGCCCATTCTGCTTGTGGATTTCAACCTCAAATTTTACAACTTATGTTGTTCTACAATAGTTTCACCTAAAAATTCTGGTTCTACTTTACTGAACAACAGATTTCTAAATCAGGAAGGGAAATCCCCTCCTTGGACAACACAATATATAGGATTAAACCAAGTGTTCAGAGTGTTTTGGGATAGAGCTAACTTGTGTTTTTCTTTGTCATTCTAGGCCAAGTGATTAAATGTTTTTATAGAATTCCTTTTTCTAAACTTGGCATAACTAACAAACATTGGCCAACTCATTTAAGGTTAACATTAGAAGAATTCCAATTCAACTTAACAACAAGATAAAGATGCCCACTATCAAGACTTTTACTCAATATTTTTCTGGAAGTCCTAGCTATCAGTACAATAACAAAAGAAGAAGAAACAGGAATAGATGTTGAAGAGAAAAGGTTAAATTTAGTAGCTACCTAGAAAATTTAAAAGCATCAACTAGAAAACTAAGGATTTAATACCATGGCCATTTTTTTTTTTAGAGATAGGTTCTCACTCTGTTGTGCAGACTGGAGTGCAGTGGCGTGACTGCAGCTCACTGCAACTTTGAGCTCCTGGCCTCAAGCAATCCTCTCATCTCAGCTTCCCCAAGTGCTGGGATTACAGGTCCAAGCTATTGGGCCCAGTAACCATGACCATTTATAAGATAAAATGACAATCAGCAATATCATTAACCAAATGTTATAAAATATTAAAATGATTAAATATCTAAGAATGAAAGAAAAATGTATAAGACCTATAAAAAGAACAGTTAGAGAGATTTTAATAAATGCAAATTCTGCATGAGAAGCTATCAGTATTTCCTAAATTTACAGAAAAAGTCAAAGGAATTCTAACATCTGGAAAAGTATGTTGTGATGGTTAATTTTATGTGTCAACCTGGCTGGGTTATACAGTGAGCAGTTGTTTGGTCAAACACTAGATTTTGTTATGAAGGCATATTTTAGATGAGATTAACATTTAAATCAGCAGACTGAGTAAAGAAGATTGTCCCCCATAATGAGTGGGCCTTAACCAATAATTTGAAGGCCTTTAGAATAAGAACTAAGGTTTCCTGAAGGAATTCTCATGACTGCAATACAGAAACCCTTGCCTGAGTTTTTAGTCTGCTGCCCTGTGGAATTTAGACTCAGGCCTAGAATGTTAACTCTTACCTGAATGTCCAGCCTGCTGACTTGCCCCACAATTTCAAATTTGCAAGTCCCAACAATTGCGTGAGCCAATTTCTTAAGATAAATCTCTCTCTTTTTCTATCTAGATACAGATATAGATATAATTATTGGTTCTGTTTCTCTGGAGACTAATACAAATCACCATGAATAGTCACAGAAAATCTGAAAAAGAATATGAGTGTGTGTGGGGAGGAGGAGGGTGTGTGTGTGTGGGAAGGACACCTGGAAATGAAATATAGTATGCATATTACAAGTATTTCAATTGTTATGATGCAGAAATAAATATATCAGTGGGACAAAACAGTGTCCAGAGAGATAAAATAAGAAAACATATGGGAATGTGTGTATGAAAAAGCAGTGAGGCTGGGAGTAGTGGCTCACGCCTGTAATCCTAGCACCCTGGGAGGCCGAGGCGGGCAGGTCATTTGAGTTCAGGATTTCGAGACCAGCCTGAGCGAGACCCCATCTCTACTAAAAATAGAAAGAAATTGACCAGCTAAAAATATATATACAAAAAATTAGCCGGGCATGGTGGCACATGCCTGTAGTCCCAGCTACTCGGGAGGCTGAGGCAGTAGGATTGCTTGAGACCAGGAGATTGAGGTTGCTGTGAGCTAGGCAGATACCATGGCATTCACTCTAGCCTGGGCAACAAAGTGAAACTCTGCCTCCAAAAAAAAAAAAGAAAAAGAAAAGAAAAGAAAAAGCAGTGAGGGAGAACTGCCTATTTTCAAAAATGTAAAGATTTAAGTATTTTGAACCATATTCTAAAATAGATTCCAGAGGGATTAAAAGAGAAAAATATAAACAAAAATATAAAACTACTAGAAGAAAACATAGAATGAATACTGATGAGAGTCTTCCTAATCACAACACAGAAAAAAATAAAACCACATATATAAGAATTTATGTTCACATGTGCATGGCAATAGGTTTGAAAGAATACAAACAAATCTGTTTAAACTGAAGTGTGGGATTGCTTCCCTTTCTCCTTTGATAAGTTTTGCATTATTGGTTTTTTTTCCTCCTACAAGTATGTATTGCTATTTTTACTCAAAAAAATTCATTCAACTTTTTTATTTCAGCATATTATGGGGGTACAAATTTTAAGGTTTCAAATAATGCCCTTGCCCCCCCTCCCACCACAAGTCTGAGCTTCAAGTGTGACCATCCTCCAGAGGGTGCACATCTCACTCATTATGTATGTATATGCCCACCCCCGCCCCCTTGGCCAATACCCAATTAATGTAGTTCCTATGTGTCCACTTAGGTGCTGCTCAGTTAATACCAGTTTGCTGGTGAGTATAAGTGGTGCTTGTTTTTCCATTCTTGGGATACTTCACTTAGTAGTATGGGTTCCAGCTCTATCCAGGAAAATACAAGATGTGCTATATCACCATTGTTTCTTAGAGCTGAATAGTACTCTATGGTATACATATACCACGTTTTATTAATCCACTCATGGGCACCTGGGTTGTTTCCACAGCTTTGCAATTATGAGTTGTTATGCTATAAACATTCAAGTGCAGGTGTCTTTTTCATAGAGTGACTTTTGTTCTTTTGGGTAGATGCCCAGTAATGGGATTGCTGGATCAAATGGTAGATCCACTTATATCGCTTTAAGGTATCTCCATATTGCTTTCCATAGAGGTTGAACTAGTTTGTAGTCCTACCAGCAGTGTAGGAGTCTTCCTATCTCTCTGCATCCACACCAACATCTATTTTTTGGGGATGTTTTGATAAAAGCCATTCTTACTGGAAATAAGTGAACCTTCTTTTTTTTGTGGAGACAGAGTTTCACTCTGTTGCCTGGACTAGAGTGCTGTGGTGTCAGCCTAGCTAACAGCAGCCTCAAACTCCTGGACTCAAGCGATCCTCCTGCCTCAGCCTCCCGAGTAGCTGGGACTACAGCCATGTGCCACCATGCTCGGCTAATTTTTTCCCCCTATTTTTAGTTGTTTGGCTAATGTTTTTCTATTTATAGTAGAGAGGGGGTCTTCTCTTGCTCAGGCTGGTCTTGAACTCCTGAGCTCAAGCAATCCTCCCGCCTCAGCCTCCCAGAGTGCTAGGATTATAGGCGTGAGCCACCATGCCCGGCCTCAACCTTCTTTTAATGAGTAGTCATTAATAAAACAAGATATAATGAAAACCAATATTTACCACGTGGATTTTTAATTTGGACTATTGGCAACAAAGTTTCTCTAAAACAGGCAGGAGTGGAGCTAGCTGTCTGTGTTTAAATTTGAACAGGAAGTTCTGAGCTATACATGTTCAGCATACCTATATCTGTGGTGGCAGCTTCCTAAACATGCCTAAGGAACCATAAAGACCTAAAAGAGGAGTTGAGAGACACTGAAACAACCCAAATCCTCATATTACAGATATTATAACTAAGGTTTTTTAACACAAAAAAACCTGAAAGTAATTTAAATGACTATCAGTAGTGGAATGGCTAAACTGTAGCAAGTTTATGTAATGGAATACTACAGATTATATGCATTCAGTGTAAATATGGATCTAAATCCACTAACCTTAACAATAAGAGACAAGAGTATTAACACCAAAACTAGCAGGTATGTATTATGACCAACTACAGAAAAGCATATAACCATAAGAAATTAATTCTGAAAAGATAATACAGCAAAATATTATCATAGTAATCTCCAATATGGGGTTAAATGAAGAATTTTCTTTTTACTTTATTCTCTGAAGATTTTTGCAATGAGTATATATTACATTTAAAACCAGGAAAAATAATCAACGTTTTGATGTTGAGGGCATAAAATACCTCAAACCACAAAGTAACTCACAAGAAAATACAGGAGGGATAACTTCCACAATCCATGTTGAGTGATAAGAACAATGGGGCAGGTTATGTGAGAGAAGCATACCTTGTCAAATGCAGTTTTTTGTTCAGGTGGGGGGAAAGCAGCTTTTTGTTCAGGTGGTTGTGTAGGAGTTGTCTTTAACTGAGCTGTGATAGCCTGAACCTGAGCCATTACAGCATTGTCAAGGGCGGGAGACTGTGGTTTTGGAGGTTGCTGAAAAGTCTGAAGGATCTGCTGAAGCTTAAACAATGGGAAGACGACACACAACAAAGTATAATCATAGTATCAAAAGTTGATTCACTTAAAACAAAATCTTAAAGGTGACTCAAAATAGCATACGCACAATAAACTGGGAAAAAACCCCTCCCCTTTTACTAATGGTTAAGTTTGTTATGAATGAATACATCAGAGATATGTGTCACGTAAGTTTAAAAATGTATGCTGACAAATTAAATGCTATAAAATAATGGTCAAAAAAGAGAAACTACACTAAATTGTGAACAAGGTAAATGTAAGTTTTCTAGAAAAAATGGAAAAATTCTCTCTGATCTAAATCATTTTAAGATCAATCAGAAATGCTAGAATTGTGAGCAACAGTGGCCACTTAACAGTTCTGAAGTTCTCTTCAAAGAGGTACTGCCATTTCTCAGTGTGGTGTTCTCTTGTTTTTCACTTTCACATTTTCTCTATTATCCCTAACCTTTCCCACGAAGATTTTTCCAGTGAAAAGTAGACATATTTTCTCCCTTAAATGTGTTCATTAATTAGAAATGGAAAATAAGAACTGACAACAGTACCTAACCTTGCAATCTTAGAATAAATAATCTACCTGTTGGCCTTGAGTTGACTGAAAAAGTTGAGCTACAGCTGCAAAAGCATCAGAGCTGGGCAACTGTGGTACAGTTGGTACAGAGTTTGGAGTGGCTTGTGGGAGTTCAGAAGAGACTTTTACTGGAGGTGGTGGTGAACCTAAAAAATAAAAAGAAAAGGGCATTAAGGTCTAAGAAAATATTAACCTACAAGTTTATCTTTTTTACTCCATTCAACTTCTTTGCTAAAATAAAATTCCATCTAGTTTAACATATAGTAAAATATATAGTCTGAGGTATTAGAGCTTATAACAAGTACCAGAAAAGCATATTTTTAATAGAAATAGGAATTATGGAAAGAAAATCATACCTTTTCAGATGTAAGTTCAAGTTTCCTTATAGAAAAATTCCACCAATATAGACAGACTACTCTAAACCTTTCATGTACAAAAAGTTATACCATTATCTAGCTCACAGATGTACTTGACCATACCTTCATTATTGGTAACATTTTCTGCTACTGGGGCAGCATTACTGGTTCCTGCTGCCATGTCCAAAAGAGGTTGAATAATTTCAATTTTGAATACTCCATTTTTTTGCCAAAGGTTCAGCACACGAACTATTTTACTCTGTTATGTGTGAGAAAACATAAATATACAATAAATATTTGCATAAATTACACATTATACCTCTCACAAAAAGAGAGAATGCCCCCCTAGAGGCTAACATTTCCATATTAAGTCTATTTCATAAAATCCATCAGAATTACAACCTGGTTAAACTACTCTAATTAGCCTTTCTTCAGTGGTATAATCTAGAGTAAGAAACAGAGATGGAATATAGACCTAGAGAATAAAAAGTAATATATTATTTTATGTATTCATTATATTTTACTTCTAGTTACAAATAAACTCCATCACTGACAAAACAGTTATCTTAGAGAAGTAAATGAAGTGAAAGAGAATTTCTTCAGGATACTCATAACAGCTAAAATATTTAAGTAAATGGTCTGTAATCATGAGGTAAGTTGTTTTGTGCCAAGTAAATATGAATGAGAACCAGAGAAGATGTGTTATTCACGGACACAACTTTTATTTACTACTCAAGGAATCATCTTGGCTTTTTGGTACATTTTCCCCATAGGAAGACTCTTCCAAGAATGTAAACACAAAATTTATAATATTCAAGTTTATAAGCCATTTATTGTAAATGTCTCCATTCTTCATTATTCCAAGTACGTCTACCAGTAATTCTCCCACCTGTTTATAGTTCAGTTACTATATCTGTAATGTTTTCCTACCTTTGTGAAGTATATTGTAAAATCAGCTGGAATAAACAACAATCTGAGATGAGCACTGCCTTTCTCTACTACAGAATTTCTCCATCACTAATGACACAAGCACATCTTTCTAATAATATCTTCTTTAAAGCAAGACAATGCTCCTTTCATGTATTTTTAAAATTTTATTATGGTAAGAACACTTAATCTGAGACTTAGCCTCTTAACAGATTTTTAAGTGTTTGACAACTGCTAACTACAGGTACGATGTTATTCAGTGAACATCTTGAACTTACTCATCTTGCTTAACTGAAATGTTATACCTGTTGATTAGCAATTCCCCATTTCCCTCTTCCGAGTCCCTGGTAACCACCCACTTCATTCTTTGATACTATAAATTTGGCTCCTTTCATATTTCAACAGTACAACATTCCTGAAGGACTTCACAATAGATTAATATTAAATGGCCACTGAAGAAAAAAACTGGGTTGTATTTCAAGCTCACAGAGATCACTACATGAAGATCTTATTTAGTAACATAGTAGGCTTCAAATATCCAACATATGTTTAAATGAGTATAGAAACAAAACCAACACGAATACAAGTTGTAATTTAAAAATTATTTAATACCTTATCTTCAGATGGACAAAGATATAAGTACTGGAATGTGGCAGTTATATTTTTAGAGAATCTTGGCCCAAACACATCTTTATCGGTTCCAAACTGATGACGAGACTGCCGCACAATTGAGTCAATTACATATAATCCTGGAACCTTGTATTCTGGTTTACACTACAAGGACAAAGTTGTATAGTCAGTACAAGAAAAGCAAAGTCACAATTTGACACCCATTAATCTCACATTTATAAAACTCTTTATATATCCACCCAATGATTGCCTGTTTAAAAATTACTTGAATGTTTTAGCTCTCTAATTGGTTAACTCCTCAAATTTTCCACATCTAGGTTGGGCATAGTGGCTCATGTCTATAATCCTAGCACTCCGGGAGGCCAGCAGGAGGATTGCTCAAGGTCAGGAGTTCCAGACCAGCCTGAGCAAGAGTGAGAACCCGTCTCTATTAAAAATAGAAAGAAACTGGCCAACTAAAAATATATAGAAAAAATTAGCCAGGCATGGTGGCGCATGCCTGTAGTCCCAGCTACTTGGGAGGCTGAGGCAGCACGATTGCTTGAGCCCAGGAGTTTGAGGTTGCTGTGAGCTAGGCTGATGCCACACCACTCTAAGCCAGGGCAACAGAGTGAGACTCTGTCACCAAAAAAAAAAAAAAAAAAAAAAAAAAAAAAAATTCCCACGTCTATATAGAACATTCTCCTGATAAGTGAGATCCTCAAGATTTTACTCTTCTAATTCCTCTACCTCCTCACATAAAATGTCCCAGAATTGACATTATCAATCCCTAAGCTACTTCTATATAAATTCACTTATTACAGTAGTGTCTACTCCAATTCATCCTGCTGAAAAAGATAATTTTTACCTTTAAAAATTATAAAAAAATAATTGTAACAACACATCAATTTCAATTTTATTAAGGTATAATGCCAAAGAAATAAATTAAATTAATAAATTAAAAATAAGAAGTCATTTTTGGCCAATCATTAATCAACAAAGATTAAAAGAATAGCAGAGAAATAGGAACCTACATATATTTCTATTGGTAGTGGAAACAAGTACAACCCTTTATGGAAGACAATTTAGCAATAAAAGCAAAGTCTCATTTGACCTGATCAAACAATTCCACATCTAAGAATTTATACTAAGGAAAACAATTAAGATGGCATCTAATTTTCCCTGTAAGGTTGGTTAGCCTCTACAGCGTTGTCTATAAAAAGTGAAAGATAAGAAATACCTAAATATCTAACCATACAGAATTGTCCAAGTACATCATGGTAACAATCATATAAAGGAATACTTTGCAAGTGTTTATGATAAACTCAATGGGAAAAGCAGGTTATCAGCCAATATTGTCTCCATTTTTCCTTTTGTAAATGTTTATGTACATAAATAAGTGGATCCAAATATAAGTACTGCAGTAATTGGGAGGCAGTGGCATGTAGGTTATTTAAATTTTTTCCACTTTATTTATTTGTACTTTGATTAGCTACTATGAAAAGCTTTTACTAACCATTTCTTTCGTCTGCTGGACCTCTAACTTTTATCCCTAAGTCAGTATGCAAAGGCCATGTTTCAGAGACATTTCTATAAACATTTACTACATGTCACAGCTTCAGGTCAAGAGTTAAAAGACATCTAAGTATGTTCTCAGTTCTTTGCTAAGACAGATGCGTGCTAGTCACAGTCATAAAACAATAGACAACTATAGAACTGAAAAAAGGTTTAATTCTAATAGAGCAGGGAAAAGTTGGAAAACTTTAAGAAGTAATTTCATTTGAAATACTCAATACTCGGCCGGGCACGGTAGCTCACGCCTGTAATCCTAGCACTCTGGGAGGCTGAGGCGGGCGGATTGCTAGGGGTCAGGAGTTCGAAACCAGCCTGAGCAAGAGTGAGACCCTATCTCTACTATAAATAGAAAGAAATTAATTGGCCAACTAATATATACAGAAAAAATTAGCCAAGCATGGTGGAGCATGCCTGTAGTCCCAGCTACTTGGGAGGCTGAGGCAGTAGGATTGCTTGAGCCCAGGAGTCTGAGGTTGCTGTGAGCTAGGCTGATGCCACCAACATGCACTCACCCTACCCTGAGCAACAAAGTGAGAGAGACTGTTTCAAAAAAAAAAAAAAAAAAAAGCTGGGGTCAGGAGTCAAAATACTCAAGAGTTACCAGGCAAGGGGTAGAGAGCAAGCACTTCAGGTTTAGGGAAGGATCCTATCCAACAGGAAAAAAAACCCTGTTGTGAGTTGAATGCTAAGCACACAGTAGGTGCTCAATCCATGGTAGTGCTATAAATGTGTTCTTAAACTTCTAGTGATTAAAAAGAACTTCTAGTGACTACTTTTTTGTAGAGTGGCTTTAGAAGCACCCAAATTACAATTTACGAAGTAAATTATAATATGTATAACTAAAATAAGGCAATAATAATGCAATAGTTACCTTTTTGATGAACTTTTCTACTATTTGAACTACATGCTTATAAAGCTGAAAAAAAGTAAAAGAAAATTACTGTCCAGTTTACATATTTCTGCATTTCCTATCATTAGAAAATACTTAAAAACCTTGAAATCTGTACAATTTAAATAATTATCAAGATAATACTGAATGAACTATGAGAAATAATCCATAATTAACTAAAAATGTCTTAAATCAGAAAGGAACAAATTAAAACAAGAAACTACAAAAATCCTTTAAAACAGAAGGTCCTTTAAGATTTTAAATCAATAAACCTTCATAAAGCAGGACATCAGGCAACTTTATGAGATGGACAAGACCAATGGAATCAGAACTAACCAATGTAGTTTCTAAAATGAGCCATTTATTAAAGTGTGATCTTAGGCCGGGCACGGTGGCTCACGCCTGTAATCCTAGCTCTTGGGAGGCCGAGGCGGGCGGATTGCTCAAGGTCAGGAGTTCAAAACCAGCCTGAGCAAGAGCGAGACCCCGTCTCTACTATAAATAGAAAGAAATTAATTGGCCAACTGATATATATATATGTATAAAAAATTAGCCGGGCATGGTGGCGCATGCCTGTAGTCCCAGCTACTCGGGAGGCTGAGGCAGAAGGATCGCTCGAGCCCAGGAGTTTGAGGTTGCTGTGAGCTAGGCTGACGCCATGGCACTCACTCTAGCCTGGGCAACAAAGTGAGACTCTGTCTCAAAAAAAAAAAAAAAAAAAAAAAAAAAAAAAGTGTGATCTTGGGTAAGACATTAAATTTCACACAGCTCAAGTTTTGTCTTTTTTTTTTTTAAATAAAAATGAAGCTAAATACTCAGCAGGTTTATTACAAAGATTAAATGAAATAAAAAAACTGCTTTGAAACAGTATTTTAAAATGCAAATTTGGTATCATCAGGTACTTTAAGGAAAAACTAGATAATGCTCTTTGATTCAGGCCTGAACTAATTCACAAGATGTATTCTCCCATGTTTAACAGTAACATTTTCAAAATTTTAAAAACATCTTTCAAATTGAATACATTTATTTTATTCTTACCTTAATAGCTTTAATAGCAGCTTTAGTAATGAGAATCATCTTGGCTCTAGAGATGGGAGGTTTCATATCCATAAGTGAAAAGAGCTGGAAAAAAAAAACAAGCAAAAAACCATAAAAGGTAAATCTAGAGGTCAACCTTTCCTGTACTACAAATATCACTGCAATCTATTAACTAAAAGAACAAACTTTTGGAAACAAAAATTTAACAATCTGACTAGTAAGTAAAAGCTACTTTTCTGATATATCTTCATCATCATCCCTTAGAAAGCACAATGGGAAAAGATCATATTGAAAATAGCAAAGAAAAAATCATGAACTTAGAGGCAAAAACATTAACAAATCTTTAAAGCCTGTAACAAAAAAATTATAAAACTTTACCAAAGAACTCAAAAATGATTTGAATGGAAACAAACTCACGTGTGTTCCTGAACTGAATGTGGCAACACTACTATTCCATGAATATTTTAATGTAATTTCAATTCAAATCTCACTGAAATTTGGAAGAACTTCAAATAATTCTAAGATTCATTTGGGGAAACACAAGTATGAAAATCAGGCAAGACACTTAAAATTATAAATTTCCAATAATTTGTAATGCTAGTACAGGAATTCACAATCTTATTTAGTCACAAGTAAAAACAGCCCATTATTAACAAATTTAACAAATCTCACAACAATTAATCCACAGTAATCAGGTGCTCTTGGGAGACTTAACCACATATTTATACTCCTTCCCCCAAAGGTTTAAATCCAACCAAGACATAACGAGAATCCACAGAGGGTTAAAAGATAAAATTAACCACATATTTATACTCCTTCCCCCAAAGGTTTAAATCCAACCAAGACATAACGAGAATCTACAGAGGGTTAAAAGATAAAATCCTGACATTAAGAAGCTTTTATCTAGCTTCTTATGTTCTTATTTTTATTTTGTTTAATCACTTCCGTACGGCGCTCATCACCGGTCGCAAAACCTTGCCCACAGCTGGCACTCACAGTCTGCACTATAGTCTGTGTTGTGCATTGATCGCGAATCCGTTTTGCTCTTGTGATAAGGAAAGCTTTAAAGCACTGAAAGCTTGTTTTACTTTATAGGCAGCTTTACTTGTAATGTAAATCAGAATAGGTAATATATACATGTATGTTTTTATTACGTTATTTTTAAATGTTCACAATTTTATTTTGATAAATGAAAAATTAGAAAAGTCATATCATGGCTGTTGGGTAAAGTCGATGTTTAGCTGTGCACGTTCATCTGTGGCTGTCGGCTATAGTCAACGCTCATACCAAAGTGGTTAACCATAGGCACACACTCACCTGGGACTTCTAAAAAGGTATCTAGAACTAAGTTTCAGGGATTCCTGAGTATTATCAATTTCATGTGAATCACATTTGCATTCTTTCCAATTGATGTCAGTATTTCAAATACGGACCTGTAGGATATGTATGAACCTTACTAGACCACTCACTACCTAAGAGGCTAGTCTAAAGAACAGAAGTCCCCTTTCCCAGAGTAAACAGCCCTACCAGATAGCATATCCTAAATGTTAACAGATAATTTTCACAGCTTTTCAATACTATGGACGCAATAGGTCTATAGACCCCAGTAACAATGATTTTAGAAAAGGCATAGAACGTCAGATGTAATCAACACAAGGACCACTCTAAGTAGAAATGCAGAGAATTTTCCCATAAATAATATTAAAATACGGAAAATGGGAAAACACTAAGATATTAACAAAGAAATTCTTTTTAATAAAGGGATTCTTTAAGTAAATAAGGTCCTGATTCTTCATTATTTCACTTACCAACATAATAAAAAAAATCCTCGAAAAAAGTGCTAACTGAAAAACAATCAGAAAACAGGAATCTCTGAATATAAACCAATAAGAAACTAAGAAACAATTTAAAATACTTCGACTTAAACACAATTCTAAAAAATACCAACGCTGCATGATTCTTAAATATATGACATACTTTCATAAAATGTATACTCTAGCTGGGTGGGCCCAAACCTGTTATCCCAACACTTTGGAAGGCTGTAGTGGGAAGATCCCTTGAGCCCAGGAATTTGTGATTACCATTTATGACTGCCTCACTGTTGCAGTCCCCAACCCCTGGGCTGTGGACCAGTACCAGGCTGCACAGCAGGAGGTGAGCAGCAGGTGAGGGAGCGAAGCTTCATCTGTACTTACAGCCATCGCTTGCCTCACCACCTGAGCACCCCGTCAGATCAGTCACTGATCACCTATATATGGGAATGTCTAGTTGCAGGAAAACAAGCTCAGGGCTCCCACTCATTCTGCACATATTACAATGTAATAATAATAAAGTACACAATAAATGTAATGAAAATGGTTTCATTCCTACCCATCCCCAGCCTCTGTGGAAAAATTATCTTCCATGAAACCAGTTTCTGGGCCAGGCGCAGTGGCTCATGCCTATAATCCTAGCACTCTGGGAGGCCAAGGTGGGAGGATTGCTTGAGCTAAGGAGTTTGAGGTTGCTGTGAGCTAGGCTGACACCACGGCACTCTAGTCCAGGCTACAGAGTGAGACTCTGTCTCAAATTAAAAAAAAAAAAGAAACCAGTCTCTGGTGCCAAAAATGTTGGCGACCACTGCAACACTGCACTGCAGCCTGGGTGACAGAGTGAGACTCTGTCTCAACAACAGTAACAAAGCTTGAAGTAAATGTTTTAATGAAGCCTCAGCTAGAGCTAATATTTATCAAATGCCCCAAATAACACTTCTTTTATCATTTCAGCAGTGAGCAATTCACTGAACTATAAAAACAGCCAAATGGGGCCGGGCGCGGTGGCTCACGCCTGTAATCCTAGCTCTCTGGGAGGCCGAGACCGGCGGATTGCTCAAGGTCAGGAGTTCGAAACCAGCTTGAGCAAGAGCGAGACCTCGTCTCTACTATAAATAGAAATAAATTAATTGGCCAACTAATATATATAGAAAAAATTAGCCGGGCATGGTGGCTCATGCCTGTAGTCCCAGCTACTCGGGAGGCTGAGGCAGGAGGATTGCTTGAGCCCAGGAGTTGGAGGTTGCTGTGAGCTAGGCTGACGCCATGGCACTCACTCTAGCCTGGGCAACAAGTGAGACTCTGTCTCAAAAAAAAAAAAAAAAAAAAAAAAAAAAAAACAGCCAAATGAGCACACAAGACAGACTAGTATAGCATCTGAGGAAATATTCCACAGTCTATTATTTAAATTATCAGAATTTGTTTTAAAAATTAAAGTATAGACTATTACTGTGCCCTATAACAGTAAAACCATCATTCAGGCAAAAGGTCAGCATGAGAACCTTTAGGTGCTATAATCTCAGAGACAGTTGCTAACTAAGGTAGATTTGTTATACCTGTTTTGAGATACTCCAAATGGGTTTACATCTGCTTTAGATGATGCCCAGGACATGGATCGGAACTAAAATTTGTTGATTCTAAAGCTCGCGTTCCCAACTAGCATTCTCATACCCTTACATAATTGCTGCTTACTGACTAAATTTGTGCAGTGACCATTAACTATGATGGGGAATACAGAAAAAAAAAAAAAACCAGGCAGGCATCTGTGCCTGTCTGGATATTATATTGATTCAGGGATAACAATAAAACATAATGAATTTAATTTGGGATGGCTACTAAATATCCAGGCAGAGACAGGAATATGGACCTTGGATACAAAAGAGAAGTCCAGGCTAGAAACTGAAAGGTTACAGATCAAATCTATGAGGATAGGTCAGGAGGACCTTGCAGTTAAGATGGAAGCTAAGAATATATACCTAGCTAGAGTATACCAAAAACTCCAATGTAGCAAAGGAAAGAGCTGCACAAATGAACCCCAGGACAAAGTAGAATCCCAGAAATTAAAGGCATTTCACACAAATGCTGCAAGAGGTTAATTTGGATGCAAACCAAATCTTGTTCATTTAGTTTGGCAATTAGGTGGATGCAAGTAACATCAGTTTTTTAAGGTGACTCCAAATTCCAACTGGTTAAGGAATTTAAGTGGCAGGTGAGGAAGCATAAATGCATTTTTGGCTCATTTTTCATTCATTGAACAAATATCTGAAAGCTTAGTAAGTGGCAAGTCAGTGTATGGCACATAAACAGTAGACCAGATCATGTTTCAAAGCTTTATTGATGACTACCCTTATATATTACCTGTTGGCATTATAAGGCTTTCATCACATTTAAGTTTTTTTGTTGTTGTTAAATTCCTGAGCTCAAGCCATCCTCCCACCTCAGCCTCCCAAATAGCTGGGACTACAGGCACCTGTTACCATGTCTGGCTAAGTTTCTTTTTAGATGCCTTAATCTCTTTTACCACTGTTTTAAAAAAATCTCAAAGCTGTGAGTTTGTATTTGATATAATTTATGAAGAAAAACACTACAGGCAAATATAGAAGTTTCACAATTGGAGGTTTTAAAAAATTACCCTTTAAAGCTCAATGACTGTTTTATCAACTTCTTCAAAGAACAAATTCATCAAATGTTTCCCTGATATCTGTATCAATGCCTTCACTGGATAGATACCCAGATATTATGCTGATATACTTTGTATAAAGTGATATAAATTAATATAGCTTCCTGGTAACCATGTACACTGACACTGCCTGTCTGGATGGAAATACTGACTGCCTTTATGGTAAGGAAGATGTTTTAAGTCCGTTTTATAGATGATGGCCCCGAGGCTCAAGAATCTGCCCAAGGTCATAAAGCAAACTAAGTGGTAGAATTCAATCTGTAATCTACACTTTCCCAAAATTTGACAATTTTTTTCAGTAAGTACCTAGTAATAAAGAAATTATTTAAAATACATTAGCACAGAACAGTGTACAGAGACAATAAAGATGACAATAAGGACGGTATAGCTATGTTAAGTGAAAAAAAAATATATGCAATGTAGACCCAACCTAGAAGGTAATACACTAACATAACATATAATTGTTATAAGGGGTTGGACCCAAAGATTTTTTTAAATAAAAAATAAGTGACAAAGAAGTATAAAGTGATATATGCCCATGTAAAACAAGTTAGAGGTAATATAAGTTACTGAAATACTTAATGTCAATTTTTTGATACTTAAATGGCCCTACAATTTAATACTGAATGTGCTGACTTACGGGGAAAAAACCTGTTCACATTGTTTAGATGATCAGAATAGTGATCAAATTTCAACTTCACAAGACTTAAGACCAATATACTATTTTCATGTTTTTAGAACTCAATTTTATCTTAGGACATGAGGGAGAGCTTTCAATAGCCAGCATGTTGTACGGTGTAATTTTACTTTCTACAGTACCTAGTTTTGAGTTTGATTTCTCCCATCTTTTTTTTTTTTTTTGAGACAGAGTCTCACTTTGTTGCCCAGGCTAGAGTGAGTGCCATGGCGTCAGCCTGGCTCACAGCAACCTCAATCTCCGGGGCTCAGCGATCCTACTGCCTCAGCCTCCCAAGTAGCTGGGACTACAGGCATGCGCCACCATGCCCGGCTAATTTTTTGTATATATATTTTTAGTTGGTCAATTAATTTATTTCTATTTTTGGTAGAGACGGGGTCTCGCTCAGGCTGGTTTCGAACTCCTGACCTTGAGCAATCCGCCCGCCTCAGCCTCCCAAAGTGCTAGGATTACAGGCGTGAGCCACCACGCCCGGCCTGATTTCTCCCATCTTTAAAACAAATACCCTAATGCCTTCTTTATGAAACCTGTTAATTAAATAGATTACCAAATGAAGTGTCTAAACTCTAAAATAATCAGTGCTTAATAAATGTTGGCTTACTCCTTTCTTTTTCTGGTCTCTACTATCCTCACTTTCCCCAACATATCAACTCCTGACTTTTGTTTTCCTTAATTAAAAATAAATTATACTCTTCATTGTTGTATTTGTTTTGTTTTTTATGAATAGTTTTTCTCATTTTAAAATAAAACGAACTTGTTAGCTGTAAATGATTTATTACTGAGTCCTTACCTGTGTCTAGAGTAAAGGTACAATTTAAGAGTTAATTGGCTGAGGAATCTCTCAGAAGTATACGACCTTGTGGTAATCTAACATTTTCATTATAGTTACTGATTTTTCATAATAATTGTTAGAGTAATTGTCAGAACACAGGCTCAATAATCAACTGCCAGCAAAATCTTGGCTCTACTACTCACTAGCTATGAGAGTTTATTTCATCATCTGTAAAATGGGGATAATAAGAGTCCCTACTTATTTAGGGAAATCTAAGAATTAAATACAAAACAATACATATAAAAGCACTTAGTGCAAAACCTAGCACAGAGTACATATAAAATAGATGTTAACTATTATTACCACTAACACAATTTTGTTGAAAAAAGGGAGAATCTTGGAGATCAGTCAGAGCAGTGCTTTTCAAACTGTGGGTTGGGATCCATGAATAAATTGTTAAAAATAAGCTTAATGGGTGATAAAAAACACTTTTTTTCAGTGAAAGGTAATAAAAAATAAAATTAGCACTGTGCACAGCATGTACTCTTTCATGAAACTTCTCAGTTTTATGTGTGTGGGTATATATGCACAAGCACATGACTTTCAGTGCAAAATGTAATTCTTATGTGTGGATGGTAGTCAAAAAAATAAAAGTCTTTTTAGAAATGAGGAAAATAAGGCTCAAACTGCCAGTTTACCTCTCAATAATGTATAGATTCCTTCAAACCATCAACAAACTTCTTATGGACATATGGAAAGAAAAAAATGTCAGAAAAAAAATGTCATATTTTTCAATCAAGTTTAGAATACACATAGTATTAGGTCATTAAATATGAATGTCTGATTTCAAACCAAAAGTGTAGAAAGCGGTGAAGAAAAGTGAAGCAGTGAAGAAAGCTGAAGAGTGAGTAGCGATAAAATCGCAAAAGGTAGTTTTCCTACAGCTTGTTGAGAATTGAGTATTTTCCTTGCAAGAAGTGGTCCAAAGACTGGAAGAAGTGATAGTCACTTGGTGCAAGATCTGGTGAATACAGTGGATGACAGTTTCCATCTCCAGCTTCTGTAGTTTGAGCAGCGTTTTTTGCAACATGTGGTCTTACAAGAGGATTAGACTGTTTCTATTGACCAATCTTGGCTGTTTAATCACAAGCATCCTCACCATTTCATCCAATTGGCTGCAGCAGACATACACTGTAATGGACTGACCAGGTTTTATGAAGTACTAGTGGATACTACCAGTGCTGGATCCACCAGACATCATTAGCCTTTTTTTCATGAATATTCAGTTTGGACTGTTTTGGCACTTCATATTTATCCAACCATTGTGCCGAATGCCTGTGACTGATTGTCAAAAAGAATCCATTTTTCATCACACACACCAATATGGTGTAGAAATGGTTCACCTTTTTGTTGTGACAGCAAAGAAAGACAAACTTCAAGACAATTTCTGATGCTCATTTAATTCATGCAGTACCCATTTATCTAGCTTTACCTTGCCCATTTGTTTCAAATGGTCCAATATTGCTGGAATAGTAATGTCACACCTTACTACTAATTCATGCATAGGTTGGGACAGATTCACTTCCACTACAGCTTTCAGCTCATCATTATCCACCTTGGTCTCAGGTCACCCACATAGGTCATTAACAAGACTAAAATCACCAGAACGGAACTTCTCAAACCATTGACGTACAGTGTGTTCATTAGCCACATCCTTCCCAAACACTTTGTTGATATTTTGAGCTACCTGTG
The DNA here is from genome assembly GCF_040939455.1 of Microcebus murinus. Lineage (NCBI taxonomy): Eukaryota > Metazoa > Chordata > Mammalia > Primates > Cheirogaleidae > Microcebus > Microcebus murinus. Next base: position 12,426,012 of record NC_134104.1, on the reverse strand, counting down.
CTGCATTGGTTCTACGATGGAACTCATATTCAAGAATGACACGAATTTCTGATTTACTCATGGTTTCAAAAAATTGCACTAAAAAAATTTGAAGGATAATTACAAGCCAAAATATGTACTTGAAAGAATGAGAATAGAACTTCATAATAAAAGGGAAAAACAAGAATCAAAATGAAACATGAGAGATATCAACTATCAAACTTAGTACTTTAGGAAATTGAACATTCCATACTTAATAACCTAATAATATACACAGAGTAGATAAGAGATGCAAAGATAATTCAGGCTTTAGTTATTTCTCACCAACATCCAATCTCAGTCAACAAACCTCCAGAAAAAAACTACTAGCTTTGTATATCAAGTCTGAAAACCATAAAATTTAATATAATTCCAACAAAATCTACTACCGAAAAAACCCAGACATTATAGTTTCCTAGAGAGACTCAAAAAGATCTGGTTTTGAATCTGGATCTGGTCATGTAGATGATTCTGGGCAAATTAACCTCTCTAAGCCATAGTGTCCTCATTTGTAAAAAGGATATACTGATATCTACTTGATAGGTATTCAGTTTCAATAAGAACTAAACAAGTTTTTGTACACAAAATGACTACTATTATTATCTAGCAGAGGGCAAGCGTTCAATCATTAGATGCAATGCTTCCCCTGCCATAACTCCTATTTGCAATTAATGTAACCTGTCAATGAAAAAAAAGTGTCAAAGCAGCCAAAGAAAACTATGAAATCCTCTTACATAGAGTAACAGTAGGAGTAGCCCCCAAAAGGTATAAGAGTCCTTTAGAAGGCATAAGTACAACAGGAAAAGCATGACACTTGCCCAGCAGCAGATATTAGTTTGCCTCTCTGCTTGTTCACTAGCTGAATAACTACGAAAAAGTCTAAACATGACCTCTATCCCACTGCATGACATATAGAAACCTGAAATAAAAGTACTCTAAAAATTATGAAGAACCATTCATCCAGACCCATTATACCAGTAAAGAAGAGTTTTAAGAGAAGTTTATGGTATGAGGGCATTTGGCCTGTGACATCTGTAGAATTCATCGTGTTTGAGGATTTGTCAAAGTTAACATGGTACTCTGCTATTTACTCACATCATAAACCTTGATAAGTTTAGTTAACCGTCCTAAACATTAAAGATTTTTAAAATCTGAAAACTGGGGATTAATATTAATAGTACTCATCTCACCTCATAAATTTGTTAGGATTAAGTAAGATAATGTATATAATAAATCTCTTAGCCCAGTACATAACACATAAGTACTGAGTAAATAGAGTGATACAATGCCCTGGGAATCTTTACACATACACACCTGAGTTTAATTTTTTTATTATGGCTTACCAATGTCTTTTTTGTATTGCATCCATTATTTAAATGCTGCAATTAGAGAAATATTCTCTATGGGTGAAAATACAGAAGTATCAAAGACTTTTAGAGAAAGCTGTATGATATCGTCATACCTAATCTGGCATTCATACCAAATTCAGAACTGCTTTTTACAATATATCTGGTAGATTCCAACTAGCAACACAAGGCTTACTAACTCCAACTAATCAGTTCCAATGGTTACAGCAGTATCTTGTGTACTGATCCCAAATCTCCCTTCTGCTACCTTTCCTGTTCCAGTTCTGGCCCTGGAACACAGAACAATAGTGATCCCCCTCACATGATAAAATATTTGAAGATAACTAACTAGTTTGTTTCCCTCTTTCATATCTTCTTTAACTATTAGCCAAAAACCTTATTTCATATCTTCTTTAACTATTAGCCAAAAATTAAGGTTTCTAGATCTGACTATCCTGTTTGATTCCTTTCAAGTATAATACCCAAAATGGACAAGGTGCAGAGGTAGTCCTGCACTGATGAGATCTAAGAGTGAACTGGCTTTTTTATTACTTTCCTATTTTTGCAGTAAGATATTAACACAGAGTTAGTGGTTTAAAACAATACAAATGTATTATCTTATAGTTTTGAGGTAAGAATCTCACTAATCTAAAATCAAGGTACAGCAGGGCTGCATTCCTTCTGCATGCTCTAGGGGAGAATCTATTTCTTGCCCTTTCTGTCTTCTATAGGGTGCCTTTGGCTCATGGTCTCTTCTTTCATCTTCAAAGACAGCAGCATTGCATCTTCTCCCCTTTCTGACCTCTGCTTCCATTGTTTTATTTCCTTCTTTGACTCTTCCCTCTCCTGTACAAGGATCCTTGTGATTACCCAGGGCCCACCCAGGATAATCAACCCACCTCAAGATCCTTAATATATCCTCAAAGTCTCTTCTGCCATGTAAAGGAACATATTCTCAAGTTTTAGGAGCAGATTATGGACATCTTCAGGGAAGGGGGCATTATTACTTAAAAACAAAAACAAAACTGTGCTTAATCTGCAATCAACTGAAACCCTCAGACTGTTTTCACAAGGATCTCTATCAAACCTAGATCTTTATGTTCACTTTGTGTTGGTTTCTGACAGTCCTTTCAATCTATTTAGGTAGTCTGGAAATTATTTTCTGCTAACTGATGTAGCAGCTATTCCAATTAGCTTATAAATTTCATAAACTTTGTTTGCCTTCCTCCCAAGTCAAAGGTTTTTAAAAATCAAGACCTACTTGTAGGATGACCATAACTGATATTCCTTGGATATTTACTGTCTGTAACAATTCTCTTATCTTGCCTATATTTTTCTAACTTATTCATAATGTAATATGTCTTCACTAGATATAAGACAACTTTACAAAAGAAAGAAGTTTAGTTTGGTCTGTTATAAATTGTTAGTGAATCTGTTTTGGCTCTTAGAGACTATAAATTTCTAGAAATACTTAAACCAAACTAACAACTGACAGAGATACAAGTCTACAATTTCGAAAATACGCCTTTTCCTACTTTTTGAAATTAAACCATCAAGGCAATATAAGAATCAGAAAGCTACATGCTAATCTAAGTAATTTTTTAACCTTAAAATTACCCAACCAGTATTTCCTTTCTGAATCTTTCTCAATGAGATACTTACCCTTTTTTCCCTAAACGTTTAGAAATTTGTTTTCCTTAAATTCACTTTGCAATAGATTACAATGATTATTTCCAGTATTACTTTGTCTGATAGTATGATCTCTAAGATGACAAAGCAATTTTCCCTTAAGCTCCTGTTATTAATATTTAATTACAGAGTTTAAAGAAAAAAATTAGAAATGCTTCCAAAAAGAAATCTACACTCACAGTGACTGGCTGGTACTCAAATTTCCCTCCTGTTAGATGCAGATATGAAAGCATTTAATTCCAGTCTTTCCACCTCTTTCGTTCATTTGACTCAATGTATCAGTCACATTGGCTTAAACCAAACCAAGAGTTAAATCCAATACAACTTTAATGTTTATTAGTAACATAAATACTTTATGAAAGTACAAACTACATTTCTTAACAAAAGATAATTAGAAAATCACCTTTTCTGCAAAGATGCTTTATCTAATTACAGCTTGAAGACAACTCCATAAGACGCCATTGCTAGAACAATTAGGTAAGGGATAGTTTACAACCCCTTCTTACCTGGCATTTGATTTTATGCCTATGATATGTAATTTACCAAAGGTGTACTTGGGTTAATAATTTCTTACTATCAGGCAATGTAATTTAATGAGGGGAGGAAAGAAGGCCAACCACATGTTAAACAACTATTGCTATGTCACTGTACCTAAAAGCAGAATACGGTCCATGAGTTAATCAATAGCATGTACAGATAGTAACAGAAACAATGAAACTGAAAAATGTAGAGAGCAACACAATTAACAAAGGAAATCCCAACAGCTAATTAATAAACATAGGAATAAAATGTTCAACCTTATCAACCAATCAATAGTCAAAGAAATACAAATTAAAACAAGCAGATACAATTCTTTAATTATCTAACTGGCAAGAGTATGGTTTAGCATAAAGGAACAAGGGTATACTGCTGGTGAGACCTAATGGGTAAGCTTTAATTCCAAAAAGAAATTTAAAACCATGAAACAAGAACTAAAATATGTCCATACCTTTTTAAACAGTAATTCTACTTCTAGGAATTTGTCTAAGGCAATTAGATGTTCTCAAAAATTTCCACAATCAACCACTCAGAAAACAGAGAATGTTATTAAAAAGATTGACTAACTATATAAAAATTTCCAAACACAAGTGGAGGGGTAAAAAAAACTGAAAGAAAATACTCTAAAATGTTATTTGATAGCATTATTTTATTTCTTTTATTTTCTAACTCAAATTTACCTAACTTGCATTAATTTTAAAATAAAAAAATTCATAAATTTATAAATGAACTTTATAAACATGCATATTTCTCTAACTTTTTTTTTTTTTTTTGAGACAGAGTCTCACTTTGTTGCCCAGGCTAGAGTGAGTGCCATGGCGTCAGCCTGGCTCACAGCAACCTCAAACTCCTGGGTTCAAGCAATCCTGCTGCCTCAGCCTCCCAAGTAGCTGGGACTACAGGCATGCGCCACTATGCCCAGCTAATTTTTTTTTCTATATATATTAGTTAGCCAATTAATTTTCTTTCTATTTATAGTAGAGACGGGGTCTCACTCTTGCTCAGGCTGGTTTCGAACTCCTGACCATGAGCAATCCGGCCGCCTCGGCCTCCCAGAGTGCTAGGATTACAGGCATGAGCCACTGCGCCTGGCCTCTCTAACTTTTGATTAGAAATATAATTGATAATTATATAGAATTATTATAGGTTATATAAATCATCATCAGATAACTTGTTCATGGGGTAAAGCCTGTCTTTGAAGTTAACAGTTACTATGTTTCAATCAATAACTTGCAAATCTTTAATAAAACTTTCCACAATTACTAGTTTTATTTTTATTTTTTTTTTAAAGTCTTGCTAGAGACAAACACAATTACTAGTTTTAATTTTTAAAAAGAAATTTAAAAATTTTCCCCTCTAAGTCCCTACAGTAATGGAAGCCCTTGTAGACATAAAATCCAGATATGGGAAATCACTGTCTTAAATATATTTTTTGTTGACATCTGTGCATTAAGAAAGCATCCCTTTAAATACTGATACATAATTTACTCCCATGTAAAATCCATTTACTTTTCACAGTCAAATTCTTTGAAACCTAAATGTTTAACCACTTCTCCACTTGTGTAGAGGAAGGTATGAAGACAAGACAGGTCTGGCATTGATATGACATATTCCTAAAGTGAAGCAAATTTACAAAGCTTTTTAAAACAGAGTCAGGAGGAAAAAGATATTGTACCACTTCCCTGCTCCTACTGAGCAAGGTCTTTATTTTGATGTAAACAATACAAAATAGCTCCATCTATTTCTCCATAAATTTACTCTTCAGATTTCTAAAAAATCCAAACCAAATAGTTTTATAAGGAACAAAGTTGCATAAAATATGCTCAAATTCAAAAGGTTAAAAAAAGCCATACTTAATTTTTTCCTAAATTTCTTTTTTTTTTCTTTTACTTTTTTTTTTTTTAAGAGACGGGGTCTCGCTATGTTGCCCAGGCTGGAGTGCAGTGGCTATTCACAGGCGCGATCCCACTACTGATCAGCACGGGAGTTTTGACCTGCTCCGTTTCCGACCTGGGCCGGTTCACCCCTCCTTAGGCAACCTGGTGGTCCCCCGCTCCCGGGAGGTCACCATATTGATGCCGAACTTAGTGCGGACACCCGATCGGCATAGCGCACTACAGCCCAGAACTCCTGGACTCAAGCGATCCTCCTGCCTCAGCCTCCCTGGTAGCTGGGACTACAGGCGCGCGCCACCACGTCCGGCCTAAATTTCTTTACTTTACCACATGTTCCCACAAACCTGTGGACTCCAAGTTGCATAATTTAAAGAAATGTTTTACAAAATAAACACAAACGAAAAATTACATTTAATAATAAATATGAAACCATTTTCAGGTTTACTATATTTCTACATGCATTTCTACTATAACAGAATATAGTAATATAGCAAATAGTAGTTTAAACTTCATCTGTATTATTTCTCACTCTTTAATTATATCACCAAACCCTAATTCTGTTACCATCTGCAGCTGGCAAAATTTCTAAGTAGTTATTTTCTAATGACTTACCCTATGAAATATGTCTTAATTTATTGTCCATTTTAGACTACTTCCCCTACAATTTCCATGGGTCTAACCCCTTCACTCAAACTTTTCACTTTTACAAGCAAGGCTGCCCTTCCATCACTAGTGCTTTTAACCCAACCCATTCAGTTAGTTCTACCTTATACACAATAGATCATTTTCCATTCCTTACATCCATTTTGGTTCACTAAACTGCAGTCAATCTACAACTCCTTCCTTTTCACTTGCTCAAATATAGGCCAAAAGATGATTTTAGGAGATGCCAAACATTTTATCCACACCACTGCTCTCCTTTACTAGCACAGGTACCAGATTTCAAGATCACTTACTGTGCCTCACTAGTCAACTTTGTGTTGCCTCATAGCTGGCTATGAAACATTTTTGTGAATTAAATATTTTCTCCTATACTTCAACAGAAGAAATAATTGGTTCTAGGATATAAAAATCATTTGACTGGAAGAAAAAATGTTAACATTTGTAAAGTCTTTAATAAATTAATTAAAAATTTTAATTGGGTATAAATCAGAAAAAAATAAACACAAATGCATATCTTAAATTTTAAATGTTGATCGTACCTACTGCATTATGGTAAGATGACTTAAACTTTGAAAAGTCCTTCTAAAAGTATACATTATTTTTACAATATCACTTGTTACCATGCTTCAAATGTACAAAAGTTGTTCATTGAGGCTTCTTTCCCCATGAACAGTCCAGTAGACAAAGATTAGCTGCTCAAAAAACTTCAGAGCAGGCATGTGGGGCTGTGGACAAGACTCCAGCTCTTAAGGATTGAGTCAAATCTCACAACTGCCACCTTTACACTCTGTGATCTTGGACTATTCACAGTATCTCTCTAGTTTTCTTTAAAGTGGAAAGAATGCAAAGAAATACATAAAACACCTAACCTATTAGCTGGCATCTGCTTGTTACCTAAAAGATTCTTTTCTTGTAATTTCTCTGAACTGTCCCCACTGGACTACTTAAAATAGTGTGTCAAAACTAAAGATATCCTTTGAACAAATTTAGGATTCAGTATCAACAAAATAATTTACAAAGCCATGCAGTACCCACTGGACATTGTTTTCAATCTGACAGAAAATCAGATCAAGTAAGAAAACAATGAAAATGGTATGGTACAACCTAAAGTTTGTGTTTTTCACAACAGCCTTGAGATATAATTCATACATCATACAATTCACTTTTTAAAAATGTATAATTCAGTGTTTTTTAGTACTGTTGGAGTTGGGCAACCATCAACACTATTTAATATTAGAGTATTTTCAATATCCCCAAAGAAATTCCATACCCATTAGCACAGTCACTCCCCTTTCCTCTCCCTGCCAAGCAATAATCTACTTTCTGTCTCCATGGATTTGTCTGTTTTGGACATTTCATTTTCTTATTTAAAAATTAACTTTTTAAAGTTTGTATTAACTTTATAAAGTATGCACTTACACATTCATTAGACAGTAATGAAACATCTTTACAAAGATTTGGATATATCTCCCAAATGAACCCCAAACTTGGCTGTCCTTTCTAAAGTGATTTATCATTCAGCATCTTTTATTAAGGTCAACTAGGTGACATATGACCATCAAAGCTTAAGAAATATTGAATCTGTTTCCTAAAGGCTCAAAAATTACAGTAAATTTCTATATTATAGCTTTCCTTTAAGCAGGGTATAATGTAATTCTACTTCAACTAAAACTTAGCTCTGACAAAGTCACAATCAAAAGGACAAAATAAAGTGGAATACTCACGGTAAAGTGCATAAAGACATATTGAGGATAATGCAGAAGGAGAGTTACAGACTATTGGGTTGATCAACAATTACTCTTTAATATGCAATAGCATACCTAGAGCCGTCCACCCAAGTGCAGGAAGTAAGTGGATGAACTGTCAAGACTCTAGACACAATAATAAAGCTTTTAGTCATTTTGTTCTTTTATGATCATCAAGCACTGGCAATTCTAAATAACATCAGGGGTAAGATATTTCTTTCCCCAAAATATCTGGTTCATCGAGACTCTAAGTTTTAAACTGTTGCTGTGGTTACTACCAAGTTTTAGCAATATACAAATGTCAAATCTGCATGTTTTTATTATGTGTCCTTTAATAAGCAATTCATTTTAAGTTTGTAAGGAACCGTCCCAGCTATATGGTCGATTCCCAACACATGCAGATTCCATATACATGTTCACTTGGAGAGATTAAGGAAAGCTTCAGATCTCCTCAGGCTCAGCTTGTCTCCAATCCTCTCTCTATATATTCCGGGGTTTAAACAGTATATTCAAAACGATACCTGTGTGCAATTTTTCTTTCCAAAACATCTTTTTCTGGTATAAATATTTACAAATAGCCAGAAACAACCCCAACCAAATGTATAGTGGGGTACAAAACTTTAAACTCATACTAAAAAATTATGGAGATGCCATTACTAAGCAACAAAGTGTAAGGAAGGGAACATTTCAAAAGTGTTTACACCTAACGCAATAGAAACTTACATTGAATTTTTGGGTAAAAACCATTTTAGTGAAAAAAAAAATTTTGACGAAGGAGACATTTGAAAGTCACTATAATAAACGCTGAAAAAAGACATGGAGAATATTGTGATTTCTAAAATTTATTACGGAATGGGCTTTTTATAAATCTCTGCCAAACAACATTATGTTTAAAACTTCCTATTTGTATATATGCTGCTTCATGTATAACTTTTTGTAATTAAAATTAATAAAAAGTGCTCTTCAATTGTGAGGACAGAAATAAACCTGGCTATAAGTGTCTACCAAACACAAACACGTGAAGACCAATTTTAACAGCCACTGATAAATCTGCTTAAGATCTGAAAGGAAACTGGAACATTCTTATTCATTATGACAAACCAGTATACAGATAAGTTTTTCCATCTTTTCAAAATAAATATTAATGTAGTTTAAAAGTCTGATATGATTTTATGTTTTTCTTTTCTGGTCATTTTTGTTCATTTCATGATTATTCCTGAAAATAATTTTGTTACAGAAAAGGGGTGTTTGAAAAGGAATTTTAAAACAAAAAGATCTGCTCTGCATATCAAATATGCTAGCTATGCCACTGTTGTATGGTCTCTTCCAACTGGGATTACCGACCCACATGGATTTATACCAAGAATCACCAATTATCCAAACATAAATTATAACTTACAAGAGTTATCTGGATGGCCATCCACTGAGCCCTGCTGTACCCCCCCACCTCCCTTGTCAAAACCCTGATTTCTAATTCTTCACTCCACTCCTGGGTTACATTGGTTTTCTTGCTGAATTTACCACTACTCTGGTACAGCACACTTCACTGTAATCAAGGTTTCTATTATATATATTTACATATGTCTTCAAAAGTGTCAATAAAAACTCTAACTATTGACTTCTAAGAAGTGTCTAAAAAAAAAAAAAAACAAAACAAAACAAAACTCTAACTATACAGCATTGAAATGTGATCAATAGGCCATACAAATAATTCAACAGGATGAAGGTGATCAGGGTATGATAAATTATAATACTGTCTGTGAAATCTATTCTAGTTCTCAAAATCACAACAGTATACTGTTAATTACACTTAATATTAATATTAACCAGAAATTTAGCCATGTCTCTTCTAGTATAAGTTCTCAAGGGATCCTGATAGAGCCTAATACAAATTTAACTATTACCCATCTTCACATTTTCTGTGGTTTGACAGAAATATAATATTCATCAGCCAATGCTGGCAAAAATTTGAACCGTTAATAGGTAAACTGCTTATTCTATATACCTGATAACAGTGTAGTGATTTTAGCCAATCATTAAAGTTGTATGCTGTTGCTCTGAAGTGTGCTTTAAAAAAAAAAGATTTGGGGCCGGGCGCGGTGGCTCACGCCTGTAATCCTAGCTCTCTGGGAGGCCGAGGCGGGTGGACTGCTCAAGGTCAGGAGTTTGAAACCAGCCTGAGCAAGAGCAAGACCACGTCTCTACTATAAATAGAAAGAAATTAATTGGCCAACTAATATACATATATAAAAAAATTAGCCGGGCATGGTGGTGCATGCCTGTAGTCCCAGCTACTTGGGAGGCTGAGGCAGTAGGATTGCTTGAGCCCAGGAGTCTGAGGTTGCTGTGAGCTAGGCTGATACCACAGCACTCACTCTAGCCTGGGCAACAAAGTGAGACTCTGTCTCAAAAAAAAAAAAAAAAAAAAAAAAAAGATTTGGCATATTGCCTCAACAAATGTTATGAATAATACTAAAGGCTCATTATTTATGTAACACTTTTTTTCTACTATGTTATCAAGGTATATTTAAAATGAGATTTTGATGTGTGCAGATATCTATAGAAAAGTTACCTAGAATGCTGAAGTAAATAAATTATATTCGCTTGTGCTCCATGGCAGAGAACAACTGACGATTTGTATGTGGTAAAACAAAACAAAAAGGACTACCATTTTGTCAACTTTCTGTAATTAGGTACAGTTTTAACCTGAATTGTTTCAAAAGACTTATAAACCAACTTTCCCATTATTCTAATTTTTCTCTAAATCATTTCCTTGTGTACATGTAATTTTTCTGCAACAATATACTAGACAAAATGATAGGCTAGGGAGGAGAATATTTTCAACAAGAACATCAGTGATAAATGCTGCTACAGAAAGCTCTGAAGAACCAGCTTTATTCTGCTCACTATAAAGGCACATCTCAGCTGTTGCTGGAGATTAAGAATTCTCTGAGAGTCAAGAAAGAACAGAGAAAGAAAACTACATATAACTAACTTTCAATACTTGAAAACTCTTGGGATTAACAGAACAACATGGTCAAATTTGGCAAGCAAGGGAAACCTCCAATTTTCCTTCAATTGCTGACCTAGTCCTCCTCTATCTCTCTTCCACACAGAGAAGAACTTGTTTATTTCTTAGTCCTCTCACAGAAGAGAGGAACAATCAAAAACTAAAGCTTACTATTTCAGGTTAAAAAAAATATTTAACCAGACATCCTTATCAGATGAGCTAAATTCTAGATGACAATCATGCCTAATAATCAACAGGCAAAATACACAACAGTCACACAAAACAATTTACACCGAAAATAGGAAAAAGCAAGCTCCCCACTGAGATGTGGAACTCAACTCTTCCTTTAGGATAAGACGGTGGGTCAAGACTGACAGCCCAACAGGATAAGTGTACAAACATCAATTCATATCTTAAATAATAAGACGCAATTTATGTCCAATTTTAAAGATATCAATGAATATTAAAGTGCTCATATTTTCTTCCTACACTGCAAAGTAGCATATATGTACAACCCCTCAGCACTGCAGTCTCAAAAAGTAATCCAAGGACCCCTGGGTGTCTCTGAGTCTCTGTTTTGGTAGTGAGGTCAAAACTGTTTTCACATTAATACTAAAACATTTTTCACCTTTTCATTTATTTTCTCACAAGTACGCAGCAGTGTTTTCCAGAGTCTAACTGATGTGTGTTATTGCAAGAGACTGAATGAAAAAGTAGATATGAGGATCCAGGTTTTATTAAACCGAAGTTTAAATGAGATTTGCAAAAATGATGCCACTCTTCCCACTAATTTTTGTTTTGAAAATACTACTTTTCATTGAAAATGTTATGTTAACATGTAATGAGAAGTTCGTGGGTTTTTTTTGGAGACAGAATTTTGCTCTGCTGCCTGGGCTAGAGTGCCGTGGCATAGCCTAGCTCACAGCAACCTCAAACTCCTGGGCTTAAGCAATCCTTCTGCCCCAGCCTCCAGAGTAGCTGGGGCTAATTTTTTCTATTTTTAGTAGAGACAGGGTCTCACTCTTGCTCAGGCTGGTCTTTAACTCCGATCCTCCTGCCTCAGTCTCCCAGAGTGTTAGGATTATAGGCATGGGCCACCACACCGGGCCAAGAGTTTATTGTTTTGAATGCTTACAATTCTTAGTTTAAATTTCCAATATAGTAAATATCAATAGAGCATACTGATACAAAAGCTCTCTGTGGTACTTAACACTTAAGAATTGTAAAAGGTCAAAACCCAAAAAGTTCGAGAATAGCTATTCTAGACAAACTCTTACATATGTACACAAGGAGACATGTTTGAGAAAGTTCGTTGCAGTTTGTCAGAAAAAATGAACTAAATCTTACATAGTATTAATCTTTGAGCAAAAAAAGGGAGCACACCAAGGAATATGCATAACATACCACCCATACATATTATACGCAGAATATCATGCTTTTAGACTATAGAGATTAATACCAAATTCATTATTTGATTGCCTCTGCTGGGAAGGGGGGCTAAAATATAATGAAAGGAAAGGAGGACTTTATAATATTTTATTTTTAATTAAAAACATAAAACAAAATAGTAACAACTAACATTTAAAGTAAAATAGTGCAGGCCGGGCACCTGGCTCATGCCTGTAATCCTACCAGTCTGGGAGGCTGAAGCTGGCAGACTGCTCAAGGTCAGGAGTTCAAAACTAGCCTGAGGAAGAGTGAGACCCTGTCTCTACTAGAAATAGAAAGAAATTAATTTGCCAACTAATATATATAGAAAAAGTCAGCCGGGCATGGTGGCGCATGCCTGTAGTCCCAGCTACTCGGGAGGCTGAGGCAGAAGGATAGCTTGAGCCCAGGAGTTTGAGGTTGCGTGAGCTAGGCTGACGCCATGGCACTCACTTTAGCCTGGGCAACACAGCAAGACTCTGTATCAAAAAAAAAAAAAAAAAAAGTAAAATAGTGCAGAGAGGCCGGGCGCTGTGGCTCACGCCTGTAATCCTAGCTCTTGGGAGGCCGAGGCGGGCGGATTGCTCAAGGTCAGGAGTTCAAAAACAGCCTGAGCAAGAGCGAGACCCCGTCTCTACTATAAATAGAAAGAAATTAATTGGCCAACTGATATATATATAAAAAAAAAATTAGCCGGGCATGGTGGCGCATGCCTGTAGTCCCAGCTACTCGGGAGGCTGAGGCAGGAGGATCGCTTGAGCCCAGGAGTTTGAGGTTGCTGTGAGCTAGGCTGACGCCACGGCACTCACTCTAGCCTGGACAACAAAGTGAGACTCTGTCTCAAAAAAAAAAAAAAAAAAAAAAATAGTGCAGAGAAAATAAATGTCTTAAAACTGTAGATGCTACAAAAAGGAGGGGAGGGGCAAACAAGATACATTCTTTTAGATTTAGGGAAGATTGATTAAAGGCTAAAAATACAATCAATGGGTGACCAAAAATACAATATATACTGGCCAGGTGCGGTGGCTCACGCTTGTAATCCTAGCACTCTGGGAGGCTGAGGCAGGTGGATCGTTTGAGCTCAGGAGTTGGAGACCAGCCTGAACAAGAGCGAGACCCTGTCTCTACCAAAAAATAGAAAAAATTAGTTGGGCATGGTGGCACATGCCTGTAATCCCAGCTACTCAGGAGGCTGAGGCAGAAAGATTGCTTGAGCCCAAGAGTTTGAGGTTGCTGTGAACTAGGCTGACACCACCGCACTCTAGCTGGGGCAAGAGTCAGACTCTGTCTCAAAAAAATAAAATAAAATAAAATAAAATACAATCTATAACCTTTATTCATTCTACAAACTTTAACAAAACACCAAAATCTTCACATTAAGAAGTGTGTAAGTAACACAGTAGAACATAGGTAAGTATTGGCCATAATTGATCAGATTCTTTTTCACTCTGTATCTTTCCCAACACTCCAGTGTCTTGCCATAAAAGTTCTCCAAATACTCTGGTTAAATGGACGTCTCTAATAACCTCACCTTTCTCATCTCCTTTCCTTCTATATCAGACATAGACTTCTTTTACCTGTGTTTCTGATCTGTCCCTTTCCTTTTATCCACAATTTTGCTCCAAGTTAACCATCCCCTATTTCGGCTTTAAACTATGATGTGTTTTCTCCACTACCTCAAAAATACTCAAGCCTATAATAGAGACCAGGGATTGAATACCACTAAGTGGAAAACCTCATATATACGATATAAATATAGGAATTGCCTGGCACCAGTGCCTGGTATACTGTTAACTGCTCTTCACCCTTAAAGCAACTTTTCCTTTTTATCCCTTGAAACCAAACTTCTAACCACTACTTGACCTTTGCCCACCTCTTATTTTCCTTATATCCCATCATCACCATTCAACCCTAAACTTCAAATCCTATTACCCTTAAAAATTTCAGTGGCCGGTGGGGCATTGTGGCTCACACCTATAATCCTAGCACTCTGGGAGGCTGAGGCGGGTGGATCACTCAAGGCCAGGAGTTCGAAACCAGCCTGAGCAAGAGGGAGACCCCGTCTCTACTAAAAATACAAACAAATTAATTGGCCAACTAAACATATAGAAAAAATTAGCTGGGCATGGTGGCACATGCCTGTACCCAGCCACTCGGGAGGCTGAGGCACGAGGATCACTTGAGCCCAGGGGTTTGAGGTTGCTGTGAGCTAGGCTGACGCCATAGCACTCTAGCCAGGGCAACAGAGACTCTGTCTCAAAAAAAAAGAAAAGAAAAGAAAAAATTCAGTGGCCACGTTTTTTTTAAATTTATAATTTTTTTTTCCTGTTTTTAGTTGCCCAGCTAATTCTATTTTTTTTTAGTAGAAATAGGGTCTCACTCATCAGGCTGATTTCAAACTCCTGACCTTCAAGCTATCCTCCTGGTCTTGGCCTTCCAGAGTGCTAGGATTACAGGCGTGAGCCCCCCTTCAGTGGCCAAGTCTTTAATCTGTGACCACTCCCTTGGTATTATACAAAATATAAGCGTCAGGCAACAATTAAATTGGAGATATCCGCATTCACAGATATCTGCATTCACAGCTTTGCCACTAGTTAGTAATGTGCCCTTGGCTGAATTATTAATTTCTTAGAAAATCAGTTTCCTCACCTATAATTAAATGTCTATGCAGGGTTGTGGGACTACATATCTATTAAATTAGATATGTGTATTATATAAAGTGCCTGACATGCCAAAGGGGATCCCTCCCCCGTTTTAATTTTCTCCAGGGCACATCTGAAAGTGACTCCTGGATGTCTCCCTTTATCTCTTGGTTGCTTCCAAGTTTGAGTTCTACATGCCCAACTGCTTGCCAAAAATTTCCACATGACTGTTCCACACTTCACTCAAGCTCAACCTGTTCAAAAATCAAACACATTTTCTTCTCTGCTAAATAGGCTTTTGATGACTTGTATTAATGGTATCACCACCCTCTCCACACTTAGAATGTAGGGACAAAAGGCGCTTATAAACCTATCAGATGCCAAGGTCCACAAATTCCTTTAGCCCACACATCCTTCCCCTCCTCTCCATTCCCACTACAGACTGGCCAAATTCAAGTTTTACTCACCTTTCCTACCAAGTCTCTGCCTCCTACAACATAAACTACTACAAATAAAACAGTTTTGATTACATTATTCCACTGTTTAAAACCTTTGATGTTTACCCACAGCCTAAAATGAAATTCTAACATATCAGACCCAAGTTTGTCATGCCCCAAACTACTTTCCAGTAGCCTTTGGAATCAAATTACTGTTCTATTTTCTTCTCAGCGTTGTTGTCCCTGATCACCATTTACCATACCTGAAATCCTAAAACTGACACCTCTTCCCTTCCCAAGTCTTCCCTGATTCCTCAAGGCCATCCCATACTACAATAAGGTTCCCAAAGGAAGCTGTTCTAACACATATTAAGGTAACCTTAATGTATGATAGTCTTATGGCTTACATCCTTTATATAGCTGTCCCAGCCTTTCTGGCACCAGGGACTGATTCTGTGGAAGACAATTTTTTCATTGGGGGTGGAGGGATGATTTGAGGATGATTCAAGCATATTATATTTATTGTGTAGTCAAACCTCTCTGCTAACGATAAACTATTTGCAGCCGCTCCCCAGCCCTAGTATCACCGCCTCAGCTCCACCTCAGATCATCAGGCATTAGATTCTAATGAGGAGCCCGCAACTTAGATTCCTCACAAATGCAATTTACAGTAGAGTTCACGCTCCTGTGAGAATCTAATGTCACTGCTGATCAGTTTATGCAGTGATGTGAGGGATGGTGAGCCACTGTAAATACACATGAAGCTTCACTCACTCACTTGCTAGCCACTCACCTCCAGCTGTGTGGCCCTATTCCTAACAGGCCAGAGCAATACCAGCCCAGGGTTGGGGACTGCAACTCTATTAGACCATTATGTGAGAGTCTTATGTCCTTTATTAATTCGACTAGACAGAGACCTTTGGTTGTCCTACAGTACTTAGCACACACCTGTGCAGCTCAGAAGGCACTCAAAAGTTTGTTAATTCGGCCAGGCGTGATGGCTCACGCCTGTAATCCTAGCACTCTGGGAGGCTGAGGTGGGTGGATCGCTCAAGGTCAGGAGTTCGAGACCAGCCTGAGTAAGAACGAGACCCTGTCTCCCCTAAAAAAATAGAAAGAAATTAGCTGGACAACTAAAAATATATGTAAAAAATTGGCCGAGCATGATGGTGCATGCCTGTAGTCCCAGCTACTTGGGAGGCTAAGGCAGAAGAACTGCTTGAGCCCAGGAGTTTGAAGTTGCTATGAGCTAGGCTGACACGACAGCACTCTAGCCCAGGCAACAGAGTGAGACTCTGTCTCAAAAAAAAAAAAAAAAGTTTGTTAATTGAAGATTAGCTCTGGAAGAATAGAGATTACGGGGAACTAATCAATAACATTTCATGAACTAGGAGAAATAGTTAAAGCACTACAAATCACGTAGGCACAAGATGAATTTTAAAGTCAGGTTAATTTCCCCAAAAGAAAGTTCCAATTTTGCAGAAGAGTTGGCATTAGCAACATACATATATCATAAATGCAATCTGTAGTCCATAAAGATTAGAACTGAAAAAATGGAAAATTATTTGAGGAAAATGAACAATGATAAGAAAGTCCTCATTTTGCACATTTAAAAAAGTCAAACCAACCTCTTCCCTTCTTCAAAGTCAGTATCATTCCTAATTTTAGTTTCAAAGTAAAAACTTCAGATGGTCCTTTTCAGGATTAATAGAAAATTTTCCTTAATAATGTGTTTGATGTCAACTTCCATAATGTCTAAATCAGAATTAAATATTTCCAATCTTAAGAATACATTAAAACTCTCTTTCATTGAAAACATTCAATAGTTTTTGTCTTTGAAGAAAAATGTATTTGAAATCTTTTAACAATTGTACCATTTGTATAAGTTCGAAATTATTCAACAAGTATTTGTTAGGCACCTGCTGTGGTGGAGGGGGAGAGAGGAGAATAGAAACTTTACCCTCATAGAGCCAATATTTTACCGAATTTTACCTTCAGAAAACAAAGTCAGCGCCCAACTATGAATTATTTGAGGCATCACAAATTCTCTGATCAAAAATTAGAAAATAATTTTGTTATTTCGAAAATAATTACCACTGAACTTTTACAAGACACTGTCCAATACCAGTTGTAAGTATTGCAGTTAAGACATTTTATGTACCCATCAGTTGAAGAAATATCATTTTTAGGATAATTTACATGGCAATAAATGGTCTCAACTGCAGTGTAACTGAAGAGTTCCGTATTATGGCACTACAAATCGAAAAGAAAGTTATTGCACCCTAATTCTGTTAGAAGTAAAACTACAAAATCTCATTGTGAGATGAAGCAAGTTTTTAATGCCAAATCAACACCTCTCAAACTAAATCTGATTATTTTCTATGTTGGTTTATCTCTAGCACTTGGAAAAGGAAGATAATATAACCCAACCCATGTTAATAGTTCCCATTCCGTAACTGCATTTTAGATCATCAATGGTCAAGTCCCCTCCTCCCAAATCGATTCTGACAAACAGCATGTACTCTATACTCGAAAAGCAACACCTGGAATAATGATCAGAGATAATAGTAGAGAGCTTTAAGGCGGCAAGTAGCTTTGTTCCCGGTTTGGGGAGGTTTTCACATGTAAATGTTCTAGTAAGACAGAGTCGAGAATTATTACTACCTCGGGAGGGGGTGTGAAGGTAGGGAACTGGAGGACAACGCGGCTTTCTAGCGGACCAAAGCAGAGCAAATACTTTTCTCTCCCATTCAACTTTTTAGGTGTCACGTTGGAGCCACAGAGCCGCTAAGAGGGTTATGTTCACGACTCGAAATGATAAGGAGCCATAACCCCAGTTCCCAAGTGAGTGAAACCCGGAGGAGGGGGATGAACACCTTTTCCAACTCCTCCCCGACTCGGGATCAGAGTCCAGCCGTCGACGCGCCGCGGCCTGAGCAACAGGAGAGCAGAAGCCACCGCTCCGCCAGCCCCACGGCCGGCAGATGCTCCCGCTCCCCCACCCCCAACCCCACACGCCCGCCCGCGCTTCTTTCTTAGCCCCTTGCGGGCTCCCAGCACCGCGGAGCCCATAACGGGGCGAGGAGCAGAGAGCTAGGGCGCTCGGACCCGAAAAGGGGCGAAGTTAGAGGAACCGGCGCCAACGCGGGCTGGGGGAGGCCGCAAGGGGGCGAGGGGGGCAGCCCGAGGTCGCCGCCCGGGGGTGGGCGGTGGGGGAGGGGTGTGGGGTCAGTTCCCGTGGTTGCTGCGACCTCTCCCGGGCCACAGGCCGCTCCGCGCAGGCCCCGCAGCCCCGGAACCGGGGCAGGAAGCGTCCCCACCCCGACCAAAGCTTCAAACCCCCGGCGGCGGGAGAAACGGGCCCCGGTTCCCGCAGCAGGCCCGGCACCCCCCTGCCCCGAGCACCCCTCACCTCCTGGTTGAAGGCGTTGACGGCGTCCATGTTCGCGCTGCGGCGGTGGCTGCTCCGGGCCCGCCGGTCACATAGACCTCGCGCCGGGGCGGAGCGGGGCCGGGGAACCGGCTGGGCCTGGCAGCGGGGGGAGGCGACGAGCAGCGGAGCCTGAGGCCGGGAGGGAAGAGGCTGCGGCCGACGCGGCGAGGCGGGCGGCAGAGGCGGAGGGGTGGCGGGCCCCTACTCAGTCCCGTTCGCAGGGTGAGGAGAAAGAGGCGGCGGCGGCGCTGGGCTCCAACATGTCCGTTTGGTGGTGGCGGCTGCGCTCTGCGTCTCGCTGACACGGGCCCCCGCGCCCTCACGCACTGGGCCACACTGGCCCGGCCGGCGAGCGGGCGGGCCTCTCTCTCCCTCTCGCCAGCGGGATGGCGGCAGCGGCCCGACTCCACGCCGCGCGGGGCACCCTGGGACAGCTCGGGCCTCCCGGCGCTTCCTGTGCCTGGCTCCCGCCCCGCCCGCGCTGGCCCCGCCCCTGCCCCGCCCCGCGCGCCGCGCGCCCGCCTGCCGGCGCGTGACGACGGGACGTCGGGCTCTTTCCCGCCGGCTGGGGCAGTGGCCCGGGGGTGACGTCCCGGGGCCGGAGCCCGGCCCGGGCGAAGAGCGTCGCGGAGCGCGGGAGCACAAGGCCGCCGGGATGGCCCGGAGTCGCGCCCCCGCCCAGCGCGGCGCTCCCGGTGCGTTTCCGTGCGCGGTTCTGCCCGAGCAGGCCCTACCGCGGCGGGCGGGCGGGCGGGCACGGAGCCCTCCTGGGCTGCCTCGAACAAAGGGCGCAGGACTCAGCCCTCTGGGGTGCGTTTGCAGGCTCTCGTGCGCTCTGCGGAGAAAAGCCTCTCCCGGTGCAGCCCTGCGTCTGCTGGACTTGTGCGGGTCGGTTCTGCGCGAGCTAAAACACTGAGAAGGACTTGCAGGCGCTGGATAGCCACGTGCAGCCTTGTGCCGCCGGAGGAGTTGATTCGCCAAACTCTTTTCTTCGATTGCCCAAACCAAGTTTTTCCTTTTTGCCGAGAGCGCTTTGTCCTGAGTACTTTCTTTGAGTACCTACTGTCTGCCTGGTGTTGGGGACGTGGAAATAAAAAACAATTGTTCTGCCTGCAGACACCTTGGTTTAGTGGGGAGTACAGGCAAGTAAGCAGATATTTCCCAAAACATGCTAAATGTTAGGGCAGAGGGCCTGGGGAACAAAGAAACTCATTGGACTAGAAGTCCAGGGAGGCTTCCCAGAGGTAGTGGCACCCAAGCTACATCTGGAGGGAGGAGAAGGTTGGGGGGAGGAGAGGGCTACTGAGCCTGGTGAGTTACTGCGCTATCACCTCCCCCCGAAGGAGGACCAGCCAGGAGTGAGATAGACTGAAGGAGAGGCTGAGATTAGGTCCTAAAGAGCCTTTTCCCTTTCAAAGAGTTTGGATTTTGTCCCCAAGGCAGTGGGAAGTCATTGAAAGATTGTAAGAGGAAGGTGAGGGGTCGTGCAATGTGCTCCTAGAAAGAATGGGGTCATGGAAAGAATGGCTCTAGTCCCTGAGGATGATGAAAGCTGAAGGTGATGGCAGTGGAGGAGAGACATAGGCCGATGTTTGGGAAGTGGGGTGGAAATGCTGGGACAGAATGACTGAGGTTGAGAAAGAGAGGGGTGTCAAGGAGGATGCCAAGGGTCTGGCTTGGTGAATAGCACGGGTGATGGGTTTATGAGGACGAAGGAGTGGGTTTGAGAGTTAACAGTGGTTAACACGTGGAGATTGCACGCCATGTGTCAGAGTCTACCTGACATGTTATTCTGTGCTATTTAATCTCCATAACAGGCTTCTGTGTGAATTGGCTATTAGTAATGCCCTTATTTTATAGTTAAGGGAGCGAGTTAACTAATGTGCCCAAGTCACACAGCTGGATGATTTCCGTCTGGGGCCTGTGGAGTTTGAGCTGCCCCTGGGACAAATAAGCGAGGATGTCTAGGAGGCAGTTGGGTAAACACGTGTGGAGTCAGGAGAGATGGCTGAGAGGAGATAGAGATCTGGGAGTCATTAGTGCACAGCTGGTGGTGTAAGGAGCTGACACAGCCAGGGAGAAGACACCGGGGATGCAGGTATGTTGGGGATAAGAGGTGAAGAAAGCTCTGGAGAGGTGGTCAGCCCTGTCCAGTGTTGAATAAAGGTAGAAGTCCAGCAGGGTAAGAATTGGAAAGTGCCTGATGGATTGAGCACCAGTGGCTGAAGTGGAGAGGGCAGAAGCTAAACTGATGTGCATCGAAGAGGGGGAGACAGGCAGGAGAAATTTTAGAGAACCTTGGGTTTGAAGGCAACTTGTGAGGATGCCAGGAAAAGCCCGCAGGAAGACAGGAGAGTGTTTGCCTGTTTCTTTAAGATGAGAGAGAGGTGCTTTTATTTTTTTATTTTTATTTTTTTTAAATATTTTTTAATACAAAATTTTTTTCTTTTATTCTTTTTTTTTTTTTTGTCTGATAGCTCAGTCTGCAGAAAGCCCAGAGAGCTGCTTTTAATTTTTTGTTGAAGGAACAAACAGAATAGACTCTACATTTTAGTTTTGGGTCCACCCATCATCTATTTCATTGTCACTTCATCTCACTGCTTTTCTGTCTCTCAGCTGAACTACCACTATATTTTCCAAATCCATTTTGCTTCTGTAAGAGCTGCCATCCACAGGACTACTGACATTGCATTAAAAAGTTCAGTCATTAGTAGACACTTTGGCATTTCTGGGTATCCATGGTCTACCAAATACTGTCCAAGACTCCTCACCATGTTTCCAGCCTGCTGCCATGGCACAGCCCAAGTTTTGTCATTCCTTGAACACATCTGGGAATTGAAGGGCTGAGGCTTTGCTCTTAGGAAAAAGCCTCCTTGCTTCTCTGTGTAGGGGAGCCCATTTAGTATGTAGTTGATGTTCAGAGGTCACTTCCTTTCATTCATTAATCATGTGTTGAGCATGTACTTTGTACCAAGCACTAAGCTGAAAGCTTCCCCACTCTCCTCCCAGCCAATCTCCACATCTCCCTCACTATGCTTTCATGAGCTCACTATAGTACTTCTTACCTTGTATTGCTGATAACATAAAAAAAAAAGTCTGCATTGTTATTCTGACGTGATATGCCCCTGCCCTGCCTCTACCTCTTTCTGTGAACAGTGGCAGAACTTAAAAGTGGGCCCACAAAGCCGAATGGGATCCCCCTTCCCCAATTCATGCAAACAATCATCTTTCCTCTTGTGAATCAGGGAATGGATTTGGCTGGAAGTCTTGAGTTGGGGTTGGAAAGAGGGGCTTGAGAGGAGGGTGGTGAGTTCAGCTTTGGATGTGTTGCCTTTGAGATTCAATGTACTGTTGGGTTCTGTAATGGTTGTTGAATGAGGGAATGACAGTCCAATAGGGGATATTTTCTGTGTAGCATCCTATTGAGATGTGAATGCACAAGAAACAAGATTTGGCTTCTAAGATCCGTTTGTTTGAGTTAGATAACAGATTTAGGAGGTTCTTTTCTGCATAGGGTTGTTCAGTTTTTTTTTTTTTTTTTTTTTTGAGACAGAGTCTCACTTTGTTGCCCAGGCTAGAGTGAGTGCCATGGCGTCAGCCTAGCTCACAGCAACCTCAAACTCCTGGGCTCGAGCGATCCTTCTGTCTCAGCCTCCCGAGTAGCTGGGATTACAGGCATGCGCCACCATGCCCGGCTAATTTTTTTTTTTTTTTTTTATATATATATATCAGTTGGCCAATTAGTTTCTTTCTATTTATAGTAGAGACGGGGTCTCACTCTTGCTCAGACTGGTTTCGAACTCCTGACCTTGAGCAATCCGCCCGCCTCGGCCTCCCAGAGAGCTAGGATTACAGGCGTGAGCCACCGCGCCCGGCCTGGTTGTTCAGTTTTTATGTCGAGGTGTTCGGGAGGTCTTTTAACAAGTTGTTGGTGAATATGCGTTATCAGCTAGACTTTGGGTACCTTGACAGCATTTTCTAGCATTTTTCCATTCTAGAGACAGCAGCTCCTCTGTCTGCTCTGGGACATCTGGGAGCCATTTGCACAGCCACTGCTGGACTTCCATCTCTCTCCAGTCAGACATGTCAAATCTTCCAATAGGAAATTTCTGGCAAATGACAAAAACTCCCGAGGGTTGTCCTTTGTGACCAGAACTTGAAGCAGCAGGAATGGAGCCTATTGAAAAGATAGCCAGAGGATCATAAATAGATACAACTGATAAAAATCAGCAAGACATTTTATCCACTTGCAAACTTGCCTTCTTTTCAAGAGCATAGATTTAAGCAAATTCGTTTGTTCACAATGTGGGTGTGTGAAGGTAGTCCTGAAAAGCCATTCTAAACAAACTCACATTTAAAAAAAGAATAGATGCCGTCAATATTCAGAGGAAGGAAAAAGTGACATTTGGGAAGTAATATTCTGGTTAATTCTGTGTCCTTCACATGTCAACTCATTTTCTTGAAAGGAATGCTGGCTACAGTCCACAGGTGTGGAGAAGATGGAGTGAAAGCACATTCTAAGCTCCTGAAGAGCCCAAGAAAACATAGATAAAAATTCAAGGGAAAATGGGTTCTTTCTGATGCTTTAATCTTTTTATTTTCTGGAACAAGGTTATATAAACAGATTCCATTCTAGGAAACTTCCTTTTTTTTTTGAGGCAGAGTCTCACTTTGTTGCCCAGGCTAGAGTGAGTGCTGTGGCATCAGCCTAGCTCACAGCAACCTCCAACTCCTGGGCTCAAGCGATCCTTCTGCCTCAGCCTCCCGAGTAGCTGGGACTACGGGAATATGCCACCATGCCCGGCTAATTTTTTCTATATATTTTAGTTGGCCAGTTAATTTGTTTCTATTTATAGTAGAGACAGGGTCTCGCTCTTGCTCAGGCTGGTTTCGAACTCCTGACCTCGAGCGATTCTCCCACCTTGGCCTCCCAGAGAGCTAGGATTACAGGCGTGAGCCACCGCGCCTGGCCTATGCTATGAAACTTCTTTCTTGTTGGTTTGCTTTCCTTCTCGGACAACGGCCTCATCTCTGAGGCTTCCCTGATACCTCTGTGATTCCTTTCTCTCCCCACCTAGGGATCTGACTGAACTCTCTCCTGGTTTAGAACTGCACTTCCAGCTGCCTGCTGGAAAATTCCACATGAATGTCCCGTCTATCCCCAAGGGACCCACCTGACTCCTTTTCATGCCAACTTCTGCATTCATGCCCTTTATGCTGTTGGTGCCAAAACAGTGGAACAGACTATGAAGAAAACAGGAACTCCAAGAAGGAAGAACTCAATGGCAGTTGGATGATGGGATTTTAGGGAATGTTTGTTTTCTTCTTTATTTTTTAGGAATTTCTAGACTACTTATGTGTTACTTTTGTAATGAGAAGCAGTAAGTTTTCTTTTAAAAAAGAAATCATACAGGTAAGTGTGCAGCAAACCTAAAGTGTTCTAGATTGACAAGCTTAGCTATGATCATAACAGTAAGCATATGAGTAACTAACAGAGGAAAAGAGTTTCGTTTTCTCTTGACCATGTCCTATGTTATTTAAGAATAGGGATCCAATTAAAAAAAAAAAAAAAAAGAATAGGGATCCAAGACTTTCCAAAATTGAAAGTATTAAAATCAAGTCTCATCTAAATTGAAACGTCACCTTTCAGGACTGGGCCACACCAATCTGACATTTGCCCTTTCGTTCATTCACAAAATAAGTATTTACATTTACATGGAAAGGCACTATGCTAGGTGTTTAGGATATCACAGTAAGCAAAGAGAGATAGGTTCCTTCTTCACGAAACTACCTCTCCAGAGTCCAACACGTTTCCCTGAGCATTTTTCATGTGTATATTGGCAATGCATATACTTTCTTTTATAAAGTGTTTGAGTTATTTACCCTATAAAAAATGGACAGTTTGTCTTCTTATTGAATTATATGAGTGCTTTATTCAAGTCCTTTGTCAGAAATGTATATTGTACGTATTTCTTCCCAGTCTGTGGCTTGCTTTTTCATTTTCTTTTGAAAAGCAGATGTTTTAAATTTTGATGAATTTAATTTACCACTTCTTTTCCTTTTATGGCTTGTGTTTTTCTGTTATGTTGAAGAATTTTTGCTTATCTTCAGGGTATAAAAATGTTCTCCTATATCTTTTTGAATCTTTATAGTTTAGCATTTATGTTTGGTTCTGTGGAGTTGAATTATGTACATGGTGTAAGGTAAATGTCAGGCTTCATTTTTTTTAAAAATAGGGTATCCAGTTGTTCCAGCACTATTTGTTGGAAAAAAGCAATAATTTCCCTATTGAATTACTTTGGCTCCTTTGTAGAAAATCTGTTGACCATATATGTGTGGATCTGTCTCTGTACTCTGTTCCGTTCATCTATATATCTGTCTTACATATAAATACCACACTGTCTTATTTATCTAGTAATTCAAGTACATAAGTTAGTGTAAGTCTCCAACATGGTTCTTCTTTTAAAAATTGTTTCCACTATTCTATAATCTTTGCATTTCTATATAAGTTTGAGGCTCAACTTGTCAATTTCGGAAAAATGAAGAAACAAAAACAAGAAGACTGGTGTGATTTTGATTGGGTTAACATTGAATCTATAGATAATTTGGGGGATATTGACACCTTGACTATATTCAATTTTCCAATCCATGAACATGTTAGATCTTTCTATTTATTTAGGTGTTCTTTAATTTTTCTTAGCAGTGTTTACTGAAACTTTAACATGTCTTGCACATATTTGGTTAAAGTTATCCCCAGGTAATTCAGTTCATGTTTTTGGATGCTATTATAAATGATATATTAAAATTTGTTTCTAATTGTTTATTTCTAGTGTAGAGAAATACATTTTTTTTTTTTTGAGACAGGGTCTCACTCTGTTGCCCAGGCTGGTGTGCATTAGCATGATCATAGCACACTGCAGCTTTGAACTCTTGGGCTCAAGCGATCCTCCTACTTCAGCCTCCCGAGTAGCTAGGACTACATGCACACTCCACTGCCTGGCTAGTTATTTTAGTTTTTGTAGAGACGGGGTCTTGCTCTGTTGCCCAGGTTGGTCTCAAACTCCTAGATTCAAGCTATCCTCCTGCCTCAGCCTCCCAAAGTGCTAGGATTACAAGTGTGAGCCCCTGAGCCTGGCCTGCAAGTGCTTGGCAATCTTGTGTATGCTGCATTTATTAGTCCTAGTAGCCTTTTTTTTTTTTTTTTTTTTTTTTTTTTTTGGTAAATTCCTTTAGATTTTCTGTATACCTGATCATGGCTTCTGAGACTAAAGATAATTTTAATTTTTTCTATCTACTATCTATACCTTTTATTTACTTTTCTTGTCATTCATTACAATGTTGAATAAAAGTAGTGAAAATGGACATCCTTATTTTGTGTCTGATCTCAGAGGCAAACATTCTTTCACCATTACCTATGCTGTTAGCTGCAGGTTGTTCATAGATGCTCTATAACAGGTTGAGGAAGTCCCTTCTATTAATAATTCCCTGGCAGCATTTTTATTCTTTTATTTATTTTATTTTATTTTATTTTTTTTTTTTTGCGACAGAGTCTCACTTTGTTGTCCAGGCTAGAGTGAGTGCCGTGGCGTCAGCCTAGCTCACAGCAACCTCAAACTCCTGGGCTTGAGTGATCCTTCTGCCTCAGCCTCCCGAGTAGCTGGGACTACAGGCATGCGCCACCATGCCCGGCTAATTTTTTACATATATATCAGTTGGCCAATTAATTTCTTTCTATTTATAGTAGAGACGGGGTCTCGCTCTTGCTCAGGCTGGTTTTGAACTCCTGACCTTGAGCAATCCGCCCGCCTCGGCCTCCCAAGAGCTAGGATTACAGGCGTGAGCCACAGCGCCCGGCCTTTATTCTTTTAAATCATGATTGGGTGTTGAATTTTGTCAGATGTGATTGCCATATTCATTGAGATGGTTTTTCTATTTTATTCTGTTTATGTAATGAATCACAGTGATTAAGCCTGGCATTTCTGGAATAAGCTCCACTTGGTCATAGGATATTATTAATACTTTTTAAAAAATGTATATTGTGGCATTTAATTTTTATAGATTCTGCCAAGAACATTTCCCTCTATGTTCATAAGTGATATGCGTCTGTAGTTTCCTGACCTTTCTTATAGTAGTTTTGGTGTCAGGGTAGCTTGTCCTCTTAAAATTATTTGAGAAGTGTTGCCTTCCTTATTTTCTGAAAGAGTTGATACTGTTTCTTTCTTAAGATTCATTTGAATTAATGAGTGAAGCCACTTTGGCCTGAAGTGTCCTTTATGAGTAGGCTTTATATTAATAATTTAAGTTTTAAAATTGATGTAGGGCTCTTCAGGTGTTCTGTTTCTTGAGTCCGTTTTGATAATTTGTATCTTTTCAGACATTTGCCCATTCAGTGGTTGTCAATTTATTGGCATAAAACTTTTCATGATATTCTCTTACTGTCCTTTTTTGTTGTTATTGTTAAAGACAGGGTCTCGCTTTGTTGCCTAGGCTGGAGTACAGTGGCATCATCATAGCTCACTGCAGCCTGGAACTCCTGGGCTCAAGCCATCCTCCTGCCTCAGCCTCTCCAGTAACTGGGACTACAGGCAAGCACCACCACACCTGGCAAATGTTTAAATTTTTTGTATAGATGGAGTCTCGCTTTATTGCCCAGGCTGGTCTCAAACTCCTGGTCTCAAGCGATCCTCCTACGTTGGCCTCCCAAAGTGCTGGGGTTACAAGGGTGATCCCCTGAACTTGGCCCTCTTATTACTCTTTTAATATTTGTAGTGAAATTTCCTCTTTCGTTTCTGAAATTGGTCATTTTGGTTTTCTTTTTTTATTTTCTTGTTCAGACTAGTTTGAGATTCATCTATTTTGTTGCTTTTTTTCCAAGAAACAGCTTTTGGTTTCATCGATTAGCTCTACTATTTGTCATCTTTCTAGTTCATTGATTTTCGCTCTTTATTTCCTTTCTTCTGCTTGCTTTGTATTTAATTTGCTCTTTTTTGCTTTCTTAAAGTGGAAGCTTAGATCATTGATTTGAGACCCTGTTTTTGGTGATATAGCATTTAAAACTTTAAATTTACCTTTCAAATTTTGATATGTTGTATTTTCATTTAGTTAAAAATATTCTGTAATTCCCTCGTGAGTTCTTCTTTTACTCATAAATTATTTAGAAGTGTGTTGTTTAATTTCCAAATATTTTGGTATTTCTCAAATCTTAATAATTTAATTCTTTTTTTTTTTTTTTTTTTTTTGAGACAGAATCTCACTCTGTTGCCCTGGCTGGAGTGCCGTGGCATCAGCCTAGCTCACAGTGACCTCAAACTCCTGGGCTCAAGCGATCCTGCTGCCTCAGCCTCCCAAGTAGCTAGGATTACAGGCATACGCCACCATGCTGGCTAATTTTTTTATGTATTTTTAGTTGACCAATTAGCTTCTTTCTATTTTTAGTAGAGACGGGATCTCACTCTAGCTCAGGCTGGGTGGAACTCCTGACCTTGAGTGATCTTCCTGCCTCGGCCTCCCAGAGTACTAGGATTACAGGTGTGAGCCACCGCGCCCGGCCAATAATTTAATTCTATTATGGTCAGATACCATACTTTGTATGATTTCAGTGTTTTAAAAAAATTTTTTCTTTTTTTTTTTTTTTTTTTTGAGATGAAGTCTCACTTTGTTGGCCTGGTGTCACCCTAGCTCACAGCAACCTCAAACTCCTGGGTTCAAGTGATCCTCCTGCTTCAGCTTCCTGAGTAGCTGGGACAACAGGCACAAGCCACAATGCCTGGCTACTTTTTTCCATTTTTAGTAGAGACAGGGTCTTGCTCTTGCTCAGGCTTGTCTTGAACCCCTGAGCTTAAGCTATCCTCCTGCCTCTGCCTCCCAGAGTGCTAGGATTACAGGCGTAAGCCACCATGCCCAGCCTTAAAAATTTATTTATCAAGGAGAGTCCTACAAAAAAAAATAAAGAAAAATGTATTGATACTTGTTTTATGGCTCAGCCCATGTTCTATGTAGGTTATTGTTCCATGTGCACTTGAAGATAGTGTATATTCTGCTATTATTAGGTAGAATGCTCTATTAATGTCACTTGAGTCAGGTTGGTTAATGGTATTGTTTAAGTCTTCTCTATCTCTGCCTATTTATTATGTCAATTACTCAGAGAGGAGATTTGGTATCTCCTCCTGTGATGGCACATTTATCTCTCCTTTCAATTCTGTTGCTTCATGTATTTTGAAACTTTGTTACTAAGTACCTAAAAATTTAACATTATTGTTTCTCCTTGATGAATAAGCCCCCCTTATCATTTGGAAAATTTTCTTTTTATCTCTGATAATATTTCTTACCCCAAAATGTATTTAATCTGATAATAGCCACTCTGGATTTCTTATGGTTAGTGTTTCATGGCATATTTTTTCCCATCCTTTTACTTGTAACCTATCTCTGTCTTTGTATTTAAGTTGAATTTTTTGTAGGCAGCATATAGTTGGGCCTTGCATTTTAAGGCAGTTTGACAACTCTGACTTTTAACTGAATTGTTCAGACCATTCACATTTAATGTAGCTGTTGATATGGTTGAGTTTAAACCTACCATTTTACTGTTTGTTTTCTATTTGTCCCATCTGCTCTTTACTATTTTTGTCTTGTTTGGCTGCTTTGGCATAGTTGAGTGTTTTTTTTAGTATTTCATTTGATCTATGCTATTTAACTTACTGTGTGAACATATTTTTTAGAGGTCAATCTAAGATTTACAATATGCATCTTTAAGTTATCACAGTCTACTTTCAAATACACTTATGCCATTTCACATATAATTTGTGACCCTTATAATATGCCTCTATTTCCTCTTCAATCCTTGTGCTTATTGCTGTCTTGTATTTTACTTCTACATAAGTGTTTTATAAGCCTATAATACATTAGTGTTATTTTTACTTTAGTCATTTTTTGAAGACATTTTAAAAACAAGAAAATGCTTTTTATATTTTCCCACAGATTAACATATCCAGTACTCTTCATCCCTTGTGTAGATCCAAGTTTCCATCTGTTGTCAATTTCTTTCTTTATAGAGAAGTTTCTTTAATATTTCTTTTAGCGCGTATCCGCTGTCAGTGAAACCTCTCTGCTCTGGTTTATCTGAAAAAGTCTATATTTCTGTTTATTTCTAAAAGATATTTTCTGTGGGTATGGAATTCTACATTTACAGGATTTGACCCCTTCCCGGCCCTTTCAATGTGTTATTCCGTTGTTTTCTGACTTGCATAGTTTCTCATGAAAGGTCTTGGATCATTCTTATATTTGTCAGTAATTTTCTCCAGTGTCTGAAAATTGTTTCCTATACGTTTGCCAGTTTTTTAGGTTTTTTTTTTCCATAGTGGAAGGGTAATTTTGTACTCTGTTACTACCTCACGACTAGATGCAGAAGTTTTTAATTATTATGAAGTAAAATTGATTAATTTTTTCTTCTATAGTCAGAGCCTTTTTGTATTCTAACTGCTCTTTGCCTGTCCTGAGAGCATGAAAATGTCCTCTATGATTTCTTCTAGAAGCTTTATAGTTTTAGTGCTCATATTGAGGCCTACAGTCCATCTCAAGTAAATTTTTGTATATATGTGAGACAGGATTAAAAGTTGATTTTTTGAAAGTTGTTCTATCCCCCTTTGTTGAAAAGCTTTCTTTTCCCCCCACCCCTATTGAATTGCATTGGCATCTTTATCAAAAATTAAGTGGCTGCCAAATGTGTGGGCATATTTCTTTTTTTCTTTCTTTCTTTCTTTTTTTTTTTTTTGAGACAGAGTCTCATTTTGTTACCCTGGCTAGAGTAAGTGCCGAGGTGTCAGCCTAGCTCACAGCAACCTCAAGCTCCTGGGTTCAAGTGATCCTTCTGCCTCAGCTTCCCCAGTAGCTGAGATTACAGGCCTTGCCAACATGCCTGCTAATTTTTTGTTTCTATTTTTAGTAGAGATGGGATCTTGCTCTTGCTCAGGCTAGTCTTGAACTCCTGAGCTTAAGTGATTCTCCCGCCTTGGTCTCCCAGAGTGCTAGGATTAGAGGTGTAAGCCACCACGCCCAGCCTGTGGGCATTTTCTGAACTCATTATTCTGTTCCCTTTATCACTAATACTGCACTGTCTTCATTGCTGTGACTTTATAGGAAGTTTTGAAATTAGGAAATGTAAGCCCTCCAACTTCGCTCTTCTTCAAGATTATCTTGGCTATTCTAGTTGCTTTGCATTTCCTTATATATTTCAGCTTGTTGATTTTGGAGAACAAACTCAATTGGTATTTTGATCGGGATTCCTGATTCTTAGTGAATGTTCATGACAGTGAATCTCAAGTGGGCCTATCATGAAGTCCGGCAGTCATACTACATTTCCTCTGGTCAATCCATCTTTCTTCCTTTCAGACAACTATTTTACACCTTTTCCTCTCTCCTCATACTTCCAACATCTCCTCTACTCTCACTTTCAAATAATGATTTGCTTCCATTTCACTGAGAAATTAGAAGCACTCAGAGAACTTCCTTAGACTCCCACCACCACATCCACCTACACACCAGCCTCTGTATGTGCAGACTCTGCTTTCTGTCCTGTCACTGTAAGTGACACTATCTGTGCTCCTTTCTAAGGGTTTGTCCCTCTACTTGTGCACTAGATCCCAGCCTTTCTTTCCTACTCAGTATCTCTCCTTTCTCTGTTGTATCATCCATTTTTCTCTCTCTACTGGATCACGTGCCATTTTATACAAAGCCCTTACTTCTTTCTTAAAAGACCTCTCTGTTGAACTCACTGCAACTACCAGCTACCTCCCCATTCTTGTGCTCGCAGAGGACACACCCTGATCCAGACATGTCAGCTTGAAGCCCTGGGTGCGTGTCTTTTCCATCCACTTCACATATGCTTTCTCATGATCGTGTGACATACAGCTAAAAGATAAGTCCCCCAAACTTCCAAATATGATGATGAAAAAGGGACTCAATAGGTGCATTAAAAACTCCCATTTGGGAAAGGGAGAGTGGGGGAAACCCCATAGTCACTGGTCTACATTGCACATCAAACCTGCAGGGCAGGAATGCTGGTGACCCCCTGGCCTGGTATGGTGTTATTTCCATGCTTAGTAGATCTGGAAGCCCCTAGTTCTGCTCTTGGGAGATTGTCCCTGCACCATTCTCCTGCCCGCACTCATTAGGGAGGATACACTTACCCTGGAGCACACAGATTTTACAGTCTTCTTTCTGTGAATGCAATTTTGAGGTCTAGCAACTGCTTTGAGGTGGCGGTTCTCAAGCTTGACTGTATGTAAGAATTAAAAAGCTTGCCACCAGGTCACACCTCAGACCTGTTATAGGCGAGTCTCAAGGCCCCAGGTGGCAGTACTTTTGAAAGCTCCCTAGGTGATTCCAATGTGAAGCCAGGGTCTCCACCTTACTGCGTTAGAGGCTGAGAAATCCTAGGCTGGTCTTACTAGGTTTGTGGCTTTGTGTTTTCAACATATTTCCCTCACAATGGTATGTTTCCAGTCTGTTTCCTTCTGAACAATTTCTTGTATAAGGAACCACATCCAAAGATTTTTAGAGAAATGGGCTTTAAGCTTAAGAATTCTTGCTCCAAGCTGCTGGCCCCTGTGCACTATTCAGTCCCCTCTCTCTTAGCCCAGTGGCCAGTGCAGGAGACAATTTGATAGAAAAGATTTACATGGGGAGGTGCTACCCTTAGTCTCATCTTTGGTGCCTAGGTGCCCAGTCTCTAGGTGGCAGAGTTCCCCTAGTATTAGCGGGGAGATTGCCTTCATTAACCTGGCCGGGCTTAAAATTATGGGACTCCCTGTTAACTTAGGCTGGAAAATTCTCACATATAGTGAAGGTGATTTTTCCCCTCCACTTAACTCTCAAGCGAGATATCTCTAAGTTAATTTCTCCTCTCTTGATAAGTTAGGGAATAGGCTACGCTACTATAACAAGGAGACCCCCTCTCTCCCAACACAAATACAGTGTTTTAGAAAGTTTATTTCTCTTTCAGCTAACACTCCAGAAATGAGCAGTCCCGGAGGGCTGGTGAGATGGTTCTGCTGTCCTCAACTCCAGGGTGGCTATGCCACTTGCCGTGATTTCCTAGCCAGTAGGATGGGGAAAGAGGAAGTAGAAGGCACACAGTTTCCTTTTTAGGATGTGTCTGGAAGTTGCATATTTCATGCTCACTCACATCCCATTGGTCAGAGCTTAGTCACATGGTCATCCCAGGGCAGGCTAGGAAATGTATTTTCAAACTGGGTGGCCATGTATCTTGCTGAAGCTCAGCAAACTTCTATTTTTAAAGAGAATAAGGCCTGAATGGGTGTGGGAGGAAAGTCATTAATCTTTGCTATGGCTCTGTTTTGGACTTTGCTGAGGGCCATAACAATTAATCAAAACATCAACATTCTGAAATTTCATACCATTTCTCCCAAGAGCACAGCATGTAGAGCAGGCCACATTTTGGCTAAATATTTTGTCATTACCAAATTACTGACCTGGACTGTTTTATTCTCACTGCCTTCTGTCCTGCCTCTTCTACTCAGCCAATTCATATTTTAGGGTCTGTTCCTTATAGCAACCCACGTCAAAACATCAAATTCTGTATCAAATAGGAGTGTCCACAGTTGCAAGTAAACAAAACCTGACTGATAGTGGCTTAAAAAGGGGAATATTTTTTCTCATTATATGAAAAGTCGAGAGTAAGTGGTTTCCAGCATTGGTTCTAATGGTGCAGCCAAGGACTAAGGCTCTTTCTCTCTGCTTGACTTTTCTTAGCATGTTGGCTTTTTGATTTCTATGTCACTTCATGGTTACGAGATGGTTGCTATAGTTCCAGGCATTGCTTCTGTTTCAAAGCATGAATTAGGAGATAGGGTGGCACCTGCTGGGTCTGTTCCTTATGTCAAGAAAGGAAGCTATTCCAGAAACTTCTCCACACTGGTCTCCTTACCTCTTATTGACCAGAACTGAGCCACATGTTCATTCCTAAACCAATGAAAAGAAGAAAGGGATTGAATAAATACCAATCAGGATTCATGTACTAGGGCTAGGATATGGATGACTTTCCTTTAGACCGAGGGATCTTTGCCTACGATCTGAGCAAATAAATTCTATTAGCCAGAAAGAAGGGGAAGGGAGGGAGCTGAGGAATGGCTAGTAAGTGAGAATAAGGACTAACAGCCACCAGACAAGGACAATCTGTGAGCGCAGTGTGGGTGTGTGTGTAAGCATGCAGGAAGTCATTAGCACACGCTGCATCACACTGGGGAAGGGACACTAACTGGGTGAAAGCAGGACAGGGGGCAAGCACAACTGGAAGGAAGAAGTGACCTAAAAATATGAAATTCACATTTAAGTATTTATGTAAAATTCTGTATTTACATGAATTCTAAATAAATTAGAAGATCGAAAAAGGGATCCCAACCCCATCCAAAATAAAGGTCACATTTTGGCAATGTATCAGCACCATGGCTGAGCTCCTGAATTCAAGCAAAAAAATAAATAGTGAATGATGAGCGAATGAATAAATATTTAAGCAGCCAAAATAGATGTCTGGCTGTCTATGAATTAAGATCATGCATGCTACCCACTGGGCTAACGGCCACTCAGCACTTACTCCTAGTGTACTTCTCTGGCACTTCAAACACCTTGAGTGTTTGGTTTTTGATTTTTTGTTTTTGTAAATCCAAGCACATGAAAAGCAGAAATATAGTGAAGGAGGCTGCCAAAGATGGGCAGACCGACAGGGATGAGGTGACGCCTGACAGATTGGTGGCAGAGGAGAAGACAGAAATCTGAAGCAAGCAGATGCAAAAACACACAACGGCAAAGCTGCCAGGCCATTCTGTTTAAGGAAAACGAATTCCAGGCACCTCCATAACTTCCGGTGATATCAGTTTTACAGCAAGTCACAACAAGGCTGCTATACATGTCAGAGCCCAGTGAGCAAGGGACTTGGGAGTGTATGCCACATTCTCTGCTTAAGAAAGCAAGACAGTGTGTGATAGAATGGAGGGCAATGTCTACGCCTTTTTGAGAAAGGGCCAATGCCCAGTTCTTCCTGGTGATTTTCAAGGCATAGCTTTTGGCTCTTGGCTGTGTGCCCCATCTGGACTCCGTGTGCCTCCTTGAGCTCAGCACATTTAAAACTCTTCCTGCTTGGTTTTCAGTTGTGGTGCCAAGTTGTCATCAGCTACAGAAGTGATTATGAGGCAAATCTATGTATCGAGATTTTCTTCTTTTCCTTTTCAGACAGGGTCTTGCTCTGTTGCCCTGGCCAGAGTGCCGTGGCATCTTCATAGCTCCCTGAAGCCTCAAACTCCTGGGCTCAAGTGAGCTCCCACCTCAGCCTCCCAAGCAGCTGGGACTACAGGTGTGCGCCATCATGCTGTCTGATTTTTAAATTTTTGTAGAGATAGGGTGTTGCCATGTTGCCCAGGCTGGTCTCGAACTCCTGGCCTCAAGTGATCCTCCCCCCCAGCCTCCCAAAGTGTTGAGATTCTTGGTGTGAGTTGCCATGCCCAGCCACGTATCCTGATTTTCAGGGGAAATGTTTGAGAAAGTGTTTCACAACTCTTTCCCACCCTTGTTCATGTTGAGATGATAAAAGCGATCAAAGGACAGAGAAGACTTGGTGTAAGGAGATCCCCAGGGAGGGAGGTTTGGAGAAAGCAGTTGCCTGTTGGGGCTTCCAGCCTTCTACTATTTGGGCAGTAAAGTAAGAGGCCGGCAAGCTTTTGGCCTATAAGCCAACAGAGCCTATTTCATAAATAATGTTTTACTTTATATAATAATGTTTTACATGACACCACCATGCTAATTCATTTACAGATTGTCTCTGGCTGCTTTCAAGCTACAGTGGCAGAGTTGAGTAGTTGTGACAGAGACCTAGAGCCCTCAAAGCCTAAAGTATTTACTACCTGGCTCTTTTCAGAAAAAGTTTGCTGACTTCTATTCTAACCACATGCCTCATGAGGAAGACTACGGTGGTCACTGGGAGAGTTTTGAAATGTGTCCCTGGTAGGTGGGAAACATGGAGTCCTGGTACCTAAACGGTATCTAGGATGGCTAAGGAAGCCCTGGGTGGGGTCCGACTCCTCCCTAGGAAATCCAGAGGATAAGAGAAGGGTGATTACCTGCTTTGGTGGCAGAACCAGCGCTGTGACACTGGGAACCAAGGTAAGTAGAGAAGTGATGCTGAGTGTTTCCCAAGGACCACTCAAGATTGAGTGGAAGAGAGAGGACAGGGATGTGGCTCATTTGGGATCTTATTGAGTAGGCCACCTGCAGATAGTGCAGATAGGCTGAAGTGGACCACTGCATGCCCAGGGATTGAAGAAGAACTCACAAGAGACCACCCAGAATAGGTGCATCCTTTGTAGTCAAAAGAAATGGGGGAGAAAAGGATGCAGAAAAGAACCTCTGAAAAGCTCAACAAAGCATGCATGAGAGCCAGCCACCTCAAACATGTGCCAGTCCTGAGCTCAGCATGAAGCCACCAGTCAAGTTAGAGCTGGGCTAGACCCTTACCTCTCTCCAATCCCTGCTCCCGCTTCACCTGGTGGGACTGTACCAACAACTGGCAAGTTAGGGGAAACGTGAGCAGGGAGAGAGGAGGGCCAGGGGCCCACAGCACTCTTTCCCACTGCAGGCTCCCAGCCAGAAAGCTGGGGAAGGGGGAAGATATAACACTGTCAAGTGTCAAATTCAGCATTCCAATATGCTACTAAATGGAAATGGCTGGTGACTTAATATGACTAATCTATCCCTAGGACTGAGTAGAAGAGGTTTGGGACCTGCTAGAGTTTCAACCAGGCTCACAAGAAGACTATCTCCCCTGAAGAGGGGTGGGAGGAGAGGCGGTGAAACACACAGAACTAAGATTTTACTTGTGGCATGATTCATGCTTGTTTAACACACTGCATCTAATAACTAATACAGGTTGAGCATCCCTACCCCAAAAAACTGAAATCCAAAATACTCCAAAATCCAAAGCTTTTTGAGCACCGACATGACACCCACAAGTGGAAAATTCCACATCTGCCCTCATGTGGTGGGTATCCATCAAAACACAGTCAAAACTTTATTTCATGCACAAAGTTGTTTAAAATATCATATAAAATTACCTTCAGGCTATTATATAAGGTGTATATGAAACATAAATGAATTTTTAAAATCTAGATTTGGGTCCCATTCCCTGCATATCTCATTATGTATGTGCAAATATTCCAAAATGCAAAAAAAAAAAAAATCCAAACTCTGAAACATTTCTGGTCCCAAGCATTTCAGATAAGAGGTATTCAGCATGTATTAAGTATTAAGCACTTGCATGTGCCAAACACCATACCAAGGACTTTTCATGCGTTAGCACATTAAACCTCCCAACAAACCTCTACAATGAAGCTAGCTTCTCAGAAGGGGAACTGAGGAAAAAGAAAAATAGGATATGGTCCAAAGCCTCCAAGCTATTAAGTGGTAGAGATGAGATTCCAACCCAGGTAGCCTAGCACCAGCCCGAGTTCTCAATCACTATGTCATGATGGCTTGAAGCATAGCAACCTAAGAGCTGGTTCTGTAAAGGTTTGTTATTAATATTTGTTGAGAGGTCTTGATCGTCCCTTAGAACCCTAGGTTGTGTACTTTAGTTCTCCCATCAGGGCCTGCCACGGACTCCTTGTCATATCCCAGTTGGCCAACCCCATTGGATCGGTTGGATCACAAGCACTAAGTGGCAGAGTTGCTTGCACTGCAGCCTGGACCAGCTCTGGACTTTCTCATAGTCAAAACCAAGAGTCAATTGAGTCATCTATTGAGTCAGCTGGCACACCCAAATGTACTATACAGGTCTAACATCCTGTACATGCCCACAAACACTGCACCTGTTTCCTCGTGGTAGGGCATGCACGGTACAGCAACTTGCTCTTCATTTCGGAGAGAGAGCCTGTGTACACCAGATCATTAAACACTTTCCCCGATCTCTAGCCCAAATCCTCTGCCCCAAATCTGCTGTAGCTTTGTGAGATCTATCTTCCACCCTTTGGTGTGAATTGCCTTAGTCAGGCTTCCTGGGTGTCTGCTACGTCAGGCCCCTGGATTCCATCGGCTTGATGTCCTGTAAGATGATCAAGGCTCCTGCAGACCAACTGCAGCACAGCATCAAAGGTTCTGTGTCACCAAAGGTGACAGAGTACTGAGATTAGGGAAAGATGTACTGTTGTCCTTGCCAGGTAAAACAAACGAATGAATGAACAACCTGCTTCTGATGTTTTTTGGGTGTTGGAATAGAGAAAACAAACTTTTGGCAAATGCATACATGCAGATCAAGTGCCAAGGTCTCTGTATATTTGCTTGTGTCCAGGGAAGCCACCTGGAACAGCAGATGTAACTAACAATGTTTATGATAATACACTGTCACTCCCCAAGACCCATCTGATTTTCTTTCCTATCCAAACTAGAGAGTTCAATGGGGAGGTGTTAACAATCACCTCTGGATCTTTCAGGTCTCTTAATCTCTGAAATTCTCTTAGGACTGTGGTGTCACTTGTGATGCACCACTTTGTATATGAAGAACTCCTCGAGTTTACACTTGGCCATCCCTCTCCATGGAGTGCAGAGCCAGTAGGGGGATTTGCTCTTTGTCACGTTTATCTGTCCACTTATACCATTATGAGCTGGGGAAATAAACACAGATTTGGGGACTCTTTGGGAGCCTAGTGACAAACTTAAGTGAAAACTCAATGTATTACCTTATTCACCATAAATCGTTTCTCTTGACTGGTAGACAACAGTGGTATTCTGGGTCCACAGTAATTAGCATTAGTAATGAGCCCAGTTTTCAATAATCCTTCAAAGATCTAGGTATTTCCTTTTCTCTAATACACATTTACCTTGATTAATGGTGGTTGTGATTTTGGGGGAAGACCAGGAAGAGGATGTACAATATATATTTGTGGTCTTATTATAGCGTGCTTCAAGGACATCTGGCTTCTCTTTTTACAAGAGACTCTGAGTCTGTGAATTAATTCAGGTCTTGAAATGGAGAATCTCTATCCCAGTGGCTCAGTCCATGCCTCTGTTTTTCAGGCCTGAGTGGGCTCCTTAATGCTTTGGTCCTAGAAGGTCTCTGGCCAATTAGCCTAGATGAAAGACCCCTGCCAGGCAGACCATTCTGATCCTGTTCTGGCCCTACTTCCTTGGGTCACTTGCTCCTGATTCACTCACTACCTGAGGGTGTTTTGAGGACGGTAGTGTTCTAGTTAGCTAAGTGTTGGTCACTTACCCACACTAGAGCTGCAGAAACCCCAAGGAGTGGTGAATCTGGCATTTTCAGTTTCAATCATGGGAAACAGAGTCTGCCTTTCACCAGGATTTATAATCTGGGGAAAATAAGAAGTCCAGATTTTTATTCCAAATGTAGGAAGGAGGTTCAAAGGTGGCTCAGCTGAACACAAAGACAAATGCTTTTTCCTGATCCATTTCACCTTCTTCCGTTGTTTGATAACTGTAAGGTTTAGACTAATCCCAGCTCAAAGGTAGCCCATGCTTTATTCAAGCCAAATTTAATGATGCAATCCCCTTTGCTAGTGATTTGTTTAGAAAATCAGACCAAAGCTAGTTATGCACATGGCATTGCCTTGACCTCAGGGGTTGGTTTCCAATACACATCTGATATACTTTGGTCTAATGAGGTGCAAGATATGTTTTGGAGGATTGTGGGGGAAAGTTTCTCATGTTCCAGAGAGCTAGAGAAAGACAATAGTGTCTTCTGAATGTGATACTTGCAACCACCTTGATGTCAGCATGAGGCTGAAGCTGTCACAGGACGGTAGACAGAGCCAAGAGAATCCTAGAGAAACTGAGCTGGATCTGCTGGTTTAAACCTACCCTGAAGCCTGCTTTACTTCTGGACTTTCAGTTATGAGAGCCTATACATTTCTTTCTTTCTTTTTTTTTTTTTTTTGGAGACAGAGTCTCGCTTTGTTGCCCTGGCTAGAGTGAGTGCCATGGCGTCAGCCTAGCTCACAGCAACCTCAATCTCCTGGGCTCAAGCAATCCTGCTGCCTCAGCCTCCCAAGTAGCTGGGACTACAGGCATGTGCCACCATGCCCGGCTAATTTTTTTCTTTTTTGTATATATATATATTAGTTGGCCAATTAATTTCTTTCTATTTATAGTAGAGATGGGGTCTCGCTCTTGCTCAGGCTGGTTTCGAACTCCTGACCTTGAGCAATCCGCCCACCTCGGCCTCCCAGAGTGCTAGGATTACAGGCGTGAGCCACCGCGCCCGCCCGGCTACATTTCTTTTTTTTTTTTTTTTTTTTTGAGACAGAGTCGCGCTTGTTGCCCAGGCTAGAGTGAGTGCCGTGGCGTCAGCTTAGCTCACAGCAACCTCAAACTCCTGGGCTCAAGCGATCCTTCTGTCTCAGCCTCCCGAGTAGCTGTGACTACAGGCTTGCGCCACCATGCCCGGCTAATTTTTTATATATATATTAGTTGGCCAATTAATTTCTTTCTATTTATAGTAGAGACGGGGTCTCGCTCTTGCTCAGGCTGGTTTCGAACTCCTGACCTCGAGCAATCCGCCCGCCTCAGCCTCCCAGAGTGCTAGGATTACAGGCGTGAGTGTGAGCCACCACGCCCGGCTTACATTTCTTTATTGATTAAGCCAATTTGAATTGGGCTTTCTGGTATTTATGATTGAAAGTATCGTAAGTGATTCAATATAGAATCTTCTGTGTTTATAGCTTCTAATAGCATCTTCCAGAACTGGTATCATTTATAATAATCACTACTGTCCTGAGAGATGGGAGTGACTTGAATCTGGATTAAGATGGTATATAACAAATGTAAATACTGGTACGAAAGGATGTAAATATTGATTGAACAAAAGAATGATTAAAATGTATGGTTTTTAGAATGAGATTAGCTCTTTTTTTTTTTTTTTTTTGAGACAGAGTCTTGCTTTGTTGCCCAGGCTAGAGTGAGTGCTGTGGCATCAGCCTAGCTCACAGCAACCTCAAACTCCTGGGCTCAAGCAATCCTCCTTCCTCAGCCTCCCGAGTAGCTGGGACTACAGGCATGCGCTACCATGCCCAGCTAATTTTTTTTATATATATATATTAGTTGGCCAATTAATTTCTTTCTATTTATAGTAGAGACAGACGAGGTCTCACTCTTGCTCAGGCTGGTTTCGAACTCCTGACCTCGAGCAATCGGCCCGCCTCGGCCTCCCAAAGTGCTAGGATTACAGGCGTGAGCCACCGCGCCCGGCTGAGATTAGCTTTACCTACCCAAAATTTCAAGTATACTGACCATTCATTCCATGTAGTATAAATAAATGGAGTACTACTA
Source organism: Microcebus murinus (assembly GCF_040939455.1). Classification (NCBI taxonomy): domain Eukaryota; kingdom Metazoa; phylum Chordata; class Mammalia; order Primates; family Cheirogaleidae; genus Microcebus; species Microcebus murinus. The sequence continues at coordinate 12,384,828 of NC_134104.1, read as the reverse complement.
AGTATTTAGGAAATACTTATACAAATAAAATGATAAACCTATTTATGACTCTTTCCACCCTTCTTCTCTCATTAGGTTGCTTCATTGTTATGAGACATTGTAAAGAGTTAGGGGAACTGGTTTGTAATATGACTGTAGACAGGTGAATTTGCTTTTCTTAACTTAGGCTTCTAGTCTGTAAAAAAATTTTTGTTAGTATCTACATTAATTCTATATGTAGGCTGGCGGAGGTGGCTCACGCCTGTAATCCTAGCACTCTTGAGAGGCTGAGGCGGGCGGATCGCTCAAGGTCAGGAGTTCAAAACCAGCCTGAGCAAGAGTGAGACCCCGTCTCTAGTAAAAATAGAAACAAATTAATTGGCCAACTAAGAATATATAGAAAAAATTAGCCGGCATGGTGGCACATGCTGGTAGCCAGCTGAGGCTGAGGCAGGAGGATCGCTTGAGCCTAGGAGTTTGAGGTTGCTGTGAGCTAGGCTGACGCCATGGCACTCTAGCCTGGGCAACAGAGTGAGACTCTGTCTCAAAAAAAAAAAAAAAAAATTCTATATGTAAAATATCATTATAAAGCTTAGGGCAGTGAAGTGGAAGGTCTTTTTATTTGTCTAAATTGTGGAGGGATGAGATGGTCACACTGATCATTAGTGAATTTTAGTTCTAGTGTACATCCTTTGTTCACTATTTTGCTTGCTAATTTTCATATTTAAAAGAATAACAAATCAATTGGTCTGTACCTTTATGTCCCAGGAATCATAATTAGTGTTCTATGTATATTTGATATATAAATGAGTATTGATGATAACTGACATTTTTATGAGCATGAACAGCAGTAACAAAGCACTTTCAAATGCAGAATCACATCTGAGATATGCAGCAACTCTGCAGTTGGGAGGGAGGGCAGTGTTGTGATCACAACTTTGTGTACCACTTTGTATGGCTAGTTAGTGATATAAGGAGAATGTTAATCCTGTCTCCTGATAATAATCTATCTATCTATCTTTCTTTCTTTCTTTCTTTCTTTCTTTCTTTCTTTCTTTCTTTCTTTCTTTCTTTCTTTCTTCCTTCCTTCCTTCCTTCCTTCCTTCCTTCCTTCCTTTCCTTTCCTTTCCTTTCCTTTCCTTTCCTTTCCTTTCCTTTCCTTTCCTTTCCTTTCCTTTCCTTTCTTTCTTCCTTCCTTCCTTCCTTCCTTCCTTCCTTCCTTCCTTCCTTCCTCCCCTCCCCTCCCCTCCCCTCCCCTCCCCTCCCCTCCCCTCCCCTCCCCTCCCCTCTCCTCTCTTCTCTTCTCTTCTCTTTTCTATCTGAGACAGAGTCTTGCTGTGTCACCCAGGCTGCAGTACAGTGGTATCATCATAGCTTACTGCAGCATAGCCTCGATCCTAGACTCAAGCAATCCTCCTGCCTCAGCCTCCTGAGTAACTAGGACTATAGGTGTGTGCCACCACACCTGGCTAATTTTTTAAAGTTTTTTTGTAGAGATGGCACCTCACTCTCTTGCCCAGCCTGGTCTTGAACTCCTAGCTTAAAGTAATCCTCCTGCCTTGGCCTCCTGAAGTGTGATATTTCTATGAGAGTCTAATTTGACATTTTGTCTTCCCCTGACTAACAGCTTTGTGAGCCTGGACAAGGTACTTAACCTCTTCATGCCTTAGTTTCCTTACCTGTAAAATGGGAATAATAATAGCATAGGGTTGTTTTAGGGATTAAATGAGATAATATTTATGAAGTATTTGGACTAGAACCTGGCACTCTTTCCCTGCTACTATCACCATCACCATGCTTAATTTTCACTTTCAAGTATTTCTCTTCAAATACTTGTGTCATGTTGATCTCCTTTGTCTTTGCCTAATATGCATGAAAGAATGTTGTATGTTAGAGTGTGTTACTTGTACTTTTCAAACAGGGTTTTAGGTCAGGGGTTGGCAAACTATGTCCAAATCCAGCCCACTGCATACTTTTATAAATAAAGTTTTATTGGACCACAGCCACCCCCATCATTTACATATTCTCATAAGCTAGGATAGCAGAGTTGTGTAGTTACAGCAGAGAACATATGGTCGGTTGGCTGGGCGCTGTGGCTCACGCCTGTAATCCTAGCACACCAGGAGGCTGAGGCAGGAGGATCGCTTGAGGAGTTTGAGACCAGCCTAAGCAAGAGTGAGATCCCGTCTCTACTAAAAATATAATAATTAGCCGGGCATCGTGGTGTGAGCCAGTAGCCCCAGCTATCTGGGAGGCTGAGGCAGGAGGATCGCTGTGAGCTAGGCTGACGTCAGGGCACTCTACTCAGGGAGTGGGACTCTGACTCAAAAAAAAAAAAAGAAGAGAGAGAGAGAAAAGAAAACATATGGCCTGCAAAGTCTAAAATATTTATTATCTAGCCCTTTACACAGATAGTTTGCTGATCTCTGTATAAGATACATATTTTTTAGAGGTACACTTAGAGTTTTAAGCTCTTCAAGAGAAAGGAAATTATACACTTTTTAAATTCAAAGAAGACAAATATTTCCTTTCTTGTTACTACTGGATAACAAAGGATGACTGTGAATGATTCCTACGAAGCTGTTCACTTACCTAACCTACAACACAGAGAAGGGGCAGCAATTATTATTACTATTAATGTGTTATTATTATATCAATTGCAGATTCTTCTTGCTCAGCCCCTGTCTGCCAAGAAGCTCCTGGATTTGCCTCTTTTGTATTTGACCTCCTCAAACAGGACTTGCAATCAGAGCCCTCCCCGGACATCAAAGGAATGACTCATCTCCCCCTGGGATGAGATCAAAGCCGCCTTGGGGGCCTAGGTCTTGTGCTGTCCCATCCCCCACCTCACAGATATTTCCTGGAGGAGAGAAGTTCCCAAGTTTGATCCTGGCTTACGCTGGGAAGAGCTTTCCACTCTTTCATGACTGCACGTCACCCCCTTAATCTTGGATATTGGTCCCCTAAATCTGTGCTTGTAAGGAACTCAAGGAGAATTGGAATGGATCAGGGCAAATCCACTATGATTTCTCCCCTGGGAAAACAGTGACAAGCGCCTGCTGTATAAACAGCAGTTCAAATGCCTGGCATGTGGCTGGATCTTTGTGTATTTTTATGGTTCTGATGTTTTAGGTTTTATTTATTTATTTTTATTTCTTCACGACCCTTGCCTTATTTATTTATTTATTTATTTTTGAGACAGAGTCTCACTCTGTTGCCCAGGCTAGAGTGAGTGCCATGGCATCAGCCTAGCTCACAGCAACCTCAAACTCCTGGGCTCAAGCAATCCTCCTGCCTCAGCCTCCCGAGTAGCTGGGACTACAGGCATGCGCCACCATACCCGGCTAATTTTTTTTTTTTTGTACATATATCTTAGTTAGCCAATTAATTTCTTTCTATTTATAGTAGAGACGGGGTCTTGCTCTTGCTCAGGCTGGTTTCGAACTACTGACCTTGAGCATTCCTCCCGCCTCAGCCTCCCAAAGTGCTAGGATTACAGGTGTGAGCCACCGCTTTTAGGTTTTAAAGTGATCTATTAGACAGTGGCTGCCTCAGAGTTATCTCACATCTAGTTCTTGCCGTGCAATTGCTTTTCTCAAGGCCCCTGTCCAGATAGATCACTTTAGGCAATTTGTCTATAATGCTTCTTGAAATTATCCTAATATTCTCTTGCAATTCTTGCCGCTCTAAGACTCTGTCTCCCATAGACATAATTCCTAGAATTTTATAATGCAATGACATTGCTTCATAAATCTTTAATGCTTGTTACTATTCAGATTGACAGATTTTATGCTTATTATCTATGACATTTTCATTGACTTCTTTTGCAAAGTGACATTATTGCCATCCCAGCCCAAATAAGATTTAATACATGATTTTTCCTGCATTCATTTATCAGAATTGTTCAGAACTTCCTCTTTTTTATCCTTCCCCTATGCAAAGTATAAATTCAAAGATTTTTCTTTCAAACTGATTTTCTTGGATATTTTTCTCTAGTAATCACTTTGTTGAAGAGATAACATTATTAATACCTTAGTAGTAGTTGTCCCAATCCTTGTCTCCCTCCTGATTCATTGAGATAGTTTATAGGCTTCTTAAACCAAACTTTTAAGGAAAATATCCAAATATATTGCTAATGATAAAGGACCATTTTTTTTACTACTAAATAATTCCTTATAAAAATTATTTATAATGTCCCTATTAGAAACATTGTAAGTTGTTTCTAAAGTGCCTCTATTTCAAGTTTAATATTGATGGAAATTTAAAAATTTAAATCCTATTTTTATAAAAGACTATTTTTACTAGTCTCAAAAGCATTGATCTTTAATTTTCATGACAAATTATTATTACACTTAAAATATTAATTTATTTCTTAATCCAAAGGCAGTAGAGCTACAGATCTGAATGGGACAGGGTTCCTGCCCTCATGAAATTTGCAATTTCATATGAGAGTCTGAGAAACTAAAAATTAAAATTGTAATACGGGTAGTGCTAAGGGAGCTCTGTTCTGGGTGAGTGCTATGGGTTTTACTGGAGTACAGGTGAGGTGTCATCAGGGAGGGCTTGCTGGAAGAGGTATGCTTGGTTCTGAAGGAAGCATGAGGGATGTCACCAGCTTGGGACAGGTATTCTAGGTGGCAGGAACAGGTTGTACAGAGTAAAGTCATTCTGCTTGGGTAATGTCCAGCAGATCCATACGGGGACATAGCTGAGGTTGTCTAACTCTACACTCGCAAATGTATGTGCTCGAGGGTAAGCTGGCCTAAAGCAAAGTGCTAACAGGCTTTCTCTGGGCAGTGCAGCCAGTTTAGAAGCAGGTTAGCATGGAAGGGGGTCTGGGACCTTGGATGTAAGAAATGAATTGAGCTACAGATAAAGAAGTTTGGAACAATGAATTATAATTAGGTAGGTAAATCTTTTTTTTTTTTTTTTTGAGACAGAGTCGCGCTTGTTGCCCAGGCTATAGTGAGTGCCGTGACGTCAGCCTAGCTCACAGCAACCTCAATCTCCTGGGCTCAAGTAATCCTTCTGCCTCAGTCTCCCAAGTAGCTGGGACTACAGGCATGTGCCACCATGCCTGGCTAATTTTATATATATATATATATATTGGCCAATTAATTTCTTTCTATTTATAGTAGAGACGGGGTCTCGCTCTTGCTCAGGCTGGTTTCGAACTCCTGACCTTGAGCAATCCACCTGCCTCGGCCTCCCAGAGAGCTAGAATTACAGGCGTGAGCCACCGCGCCCGGCCAGTAAATCTTTAAAATAATACTTCTGTATGGTTCCCTATCTAAGTTTTTAACTGGGCAATCAGAATTTTCTATGGTTTTCCTTTCTGGTTCTATTGAGTAAGACCCTTACTGAGTGTATAGGTCTACAGACTGAAGGAAATAAGCCAAGGAGAACGCTGTTTCCTTTCTTTCTGTGGGGTTAGTCTAATTTTAGGAAGCAGCATAACAGATGCTTAATAAAAACGGATGTCTCTAAGCAGATTGTGTGTGTGTGTGTGTGTGTGTGTGTGTGTTTTAAAGACTTTTCCCTTTTCCTGGCCTCATGCCAGGTCAGGAAAAATCAAGTGAGCAATTTGATCCTTCCTTATCTTAGTGATTTTTTTTTTTCTTTTTACCTCCAACGTGCACACATAGCAGTTTGGTCTCTGCTTTCACCCCCAGAACCAAGGTATTAACTTAAACACATTCTAAGGTAGTGGTTATAAGCAAAGACTCTGGAGCTAGGCTGCCTGGATTTGAATTCAGACACTACCATTTACTCACTGTATACACTGAGTGAGTTACTCAACATGGCTATGTCTCAGCTTTCTCATCTGTAAAATGGGCATAATAATAACAGTGAATTTCATAAGAGTTCTTATGAGGATTAAACGAGCTGACAGAGAGGTGGTTGGAAGAGTACCTGGCACATGGTAGGCATGACTTAAATGTTGGCCAGCCTTATCTATCAAACAGCATCTGGGAGTATAAGCCCAGAGCACCAAGATAATTGATCTCCAGTACTCACTCTCTCTTCCTTCTTTTCCCCTCGTTCTTATTCACTGGCCAGTGTTTCCCCCACTCCTCACCCCAGTAAGCTCCTGGGGCTCTGACTTGACTTGCTCAGAGGGAAGTGGCACTGGTAGCAATGAGGTGGATTGTGTGCTAAATGATGATATCTGGCATCGAGGAAGTAAGAATAAGAAATCTTGAGTGTATCCCTCCATCACTGCTTACCAGCTACATGTCTTTAGGGAGATCCAAAAGGTCTACAATCCTCAGGTTCCTCATCCTTAAAGCTGGGATGATAATAGATATTATCCTCATCCCACCTGGTCATTGTGAGAGTCACAGGAGATACTGTTTATGGAAATCTTTTGTGAACTCTCAAGGCAAACAGATATATAGGATTGTTTTCATTAACTCAAACACTTGTCAGTGAATAGTATTAGCTCTTCCTGGTCTAATGTATGTATTATTATCTAGTACCTGCAATGTCAAATAGGAATCTTGTCTTATTCCTAACTTTTATGGGAAGGACTTATAATATTTGACCTATAAAATGATGCTTGCTTAGATTACGAACATGCTTTTTCAGATTTAAGATATCTCTTTTCTTGGCTTGCTATCATGAGTGGATGTTGTATTTTAGCAAATGCCTCTAGAACTGTGGTCCCCAACCCCTGGGCCATGGACTGGTACCCGTCCATGGCCTGTTAGAACTGGGCTGCACAGCAGGAGGTGAGCAGCGGGGCAGGGAGCGGAGCTTCATCTGTGTTTGCAGCTGCTCCCCATCACTCGCATCACCGCCTGAGCTCCGCCTCCCGTCAGATCAGCAGCGGCTTTAGATTCTGCATTATGGTGAGTCGTATAACTATTTCCTTATATGTTAAAATGTAATAATAATAGAAATAAAGTGCACAATTAATGTAATGTACACTTGAGTTATCCTGAAGCCATCCCCCACTGCACTTTGCTCTGTGGAAAAATTGTCTTCCATGAAACTGGTCCCTGGTGCCAAAAAGGTTGGGGACCGCTGCTCTAAAAGATCTGTTAATCCAATCACATGGTTTTTCTACTTTGATTTTTAAGATAAATTCTTAATATTGAAACATCTGTACATTCCCAGAATGACCCTTTTATATTATTATTCCTTTAACACAAGGCTGGATGTGAAATTTTGCATCTTTGTTTTTAAGTGCTATATATGTGTGTGTGTACACACATATCTGTGCCATTTATATATTGCATGTATATATGTGTGTATGCAGATAAACAGATATAAATATATATAAAGTATCAATGTTATACTGAACCTATAAAATGAGAAAATGGGTTAGATAGGCTTCCCATCTTTTCCTAGGCTCTGAGGCAATTTATACAGACATCTCTTTTCTAAAGCTCTGGCAGAATCTTTATAATTAATATTTTTCTAGGAAATAAGTGCCTTCATCTAGTGATCTCCTGTCTTCTCCTCTCCTCTCCTCTCCTCTCCTCTCCTCTCCTCTCCTCTCCTCTCCTCTCCTCTCCTCTCCTCTCCTCTCCTCTCCTCTCCTCTCCTCCTCTCCTCCTCTCCTTTCCTTTCTTTTCCTTCTTTCTTTCTTTTCTTTCTTCTTTCTTGACAGAGTCTTGCTAGAGTGTCACCTGGGCTAGAGTGCAGTGGCACCATCATAGCTCACAGCAACCTGAAACTTCTGGGCTCAAGCAATCCTCCTGCCTCAGCCTCCCAAGTAGCTGGGACTACAGGCATGTGCCACCATACCTGGCTAATTTTCTTCTATTTTTGGTAGAGATAGTGTCTCACACTTGCTCACACTGGCCTCGAACTCCTGACCTCAAGTGATCCTCCTGCCTTGACCTCCCAGGGTGCTAGGATTACAGGAGTGAGGCACCACTCCTGGTTTCATCTAGTGATTTTCAAAATGCTTGCCATAGAGATAAACATTCTTAGTTTTTGACTTGTAATTTTGTCTTTTTTCTTTCTTCTTGGCAGGTATGCCAAAGGTTTGTCTTTCTACTGGTTCTTTCAGAGAACCAGTTTAATTCATTAATTCTATTGTCTTTTCGTTTTCTGTTTTGTAGTTTTATTATTTTCTACTTTTATCTTGCTTAATTCATTCCTTCAACTTTTTTCAGATTTTTGTTGTCTCCCTGCTACCCACTGCCCAGCTTCTTGAGTTGAAAGCTTGGTTGATTCATTTATTTTCAAACTTTCTTATTTTCTACCATATGTGAGTAAGGCTACATATTTTCCCTCTGCATGCTTCCTTAGCATGTCTCATGGGCTTTGATATTTATGCATGGCTCTTACTGCGATTCAGTTCTAAATAGCTTGTTTCTGTTTTTATTTCCTGTCAAACCTAAGACTTATTGAGTGGAGTGTTTTAAAATATACAAGAGTGTAGATTTTTGTTGGTTATCCTTCTTTTATCATCTTCTCATTTTATTTTATTATGGTTCATGAATGTGTACTGCCAGAGTTTTACTGTTGGGGATTTGTTGTGGTTTTTCTTGTGGCTCACTACATTTGGACAATGTCTCCTAAGAGTTTGAGAAAAAAAATGTAATCTCTGTTGGGCAAAAACTTATTTCTTTTCATATATCTGTGAGATCATAAACTTTTATTTTATCAGTCGGGACTTCTTGAGCCTTGTTCATTTCTGTAGTATTTAGTCAGCCAGTGCCTGAGAGATGTGTTTAAAACCACCCATTCTGAGAACTTGTCATCGTCTCCTTGCATTTCTATCAAGGCTTGCCTTCCCTGTTATGAGGCTAAGGTGTTAGGTATTATACATAAAGGCTTGTGACTTATATACAGTGAATTATAATATTATAATTATCATATATTCCTTTTAATGAATATATTTTCATTTTGCATGAAATGACCATAGTTAATATATACCTGGCATGACTTTTTAAATCTCTTTTCCATCTCTTGATGGTCAACTCTCCTGTGCTACTGTCATTAAGTGTTAGGATCACTAATATGTTTGGCCTGCTTTCAGGCTGTGGCAGAAGTGGCCATTTGACCAATAAAAATTCATGCCACCCTTCCTGGTGTAGAAAGTGACTGTCCCATCAAGGACCATTTTCCCAACCCTCACACCCAGGTAAGGTCAAGCGATACGTTCTCAGCAGTGGAATGTGAACAGCAGTGATGGGAATCACTAAGGACTCAGTTATTTTCCCTGCTCAGATTGGATGCTCACTTCATTGGAGGTGACGTTTCAGAGCAGTGGAGGAAGCAGAGGACGGTGAGATGCTTCTCTGTTTGATTATTGACTCTGAGCCATCAAAGAACCAGGGGGCTGGAGGTGTCTGAGTCACACTGATGGTGCCAGTGACTTGCTCGATCTTTGTATTCTCCACCACCATGAGTTCCCCGAGGCCCAGGACTGTGCCCACCAAGTATCTCATGGTCTCCCCACATCTTGGCTTTTAGCAGACACTTCATTATATTTATTGTGTGAACGAGTGAAGTACTTCACGTTTACTTTCTCCTTGACATTTACTTTCTGGCGACCCCCATCAAGTGATTCTTTCGGTAAGTGGGAATCTCTGCTTCCACCAAGCCAAGAACTTTCTGTGTAAGAAACCAGGCCAGTGAATCAGGGAATGAGACCAGAGCAAAGGAATCCTCCTCTCTGTGTCTTTAAGTCCTGTGTGGTACAAGGAGTAGCTAGAAAAGGGGCAAAATGAAAATCATAAAAAGAAGCTGTGTATGCCAGTAGCGAAAAAGACCACTTGTGCCTGATTTGCATCAGGCACTGAGCTGGGCGCTGTCCATACACCCCTACCTGGATTCTCACAACGGCTAACCCGGACGTGGTGCTCTCCCCACTTTATGGATGTGACAACCGAGGCTCTCTGCAGCAAATGAGCTGCCTAACGACAGAGAGCGAGTAAGTGGCCAAGTCAGAATTCAAATCCATGTCTTCCTGATCTTGAGCTTGAGTTCCCTTCTACTACACTTTGTGAAAAGACTTCAGAGGTCTGAGGTTCCAGGGTCAGCTGCGTGATTTTAGGATGTCATTTAATTTCTCTGAGCCTCCCTGTCCTCATTTGTGCAATGGGGACAGTGACACCACTGATGGATTCTTAGCTCCTCACAGGATTATTGTGAAGACCAAACGAGAGGATGACTATAATTACCGTTTTGCAAACTATTACATCCTGCAAATATCAGTCATTTTGTGGGATATTGGAGAAGCTTACGTTAGACTTCAAAATGTCAAAATTTGAGTATCAGACTTTTGACAGGCAACCTTCTCAATTTTTCAGAGTAGAAATAATGCTTTCCGTCACGGTTTTCAGACCAGTTTCTTCTATTTTAAGCCTTCAACTTTCTCTTTGGCATTGTTCATAGGTGGGCAAACCTTAACCGAGAGTTTCTGTTCCTCAAATCAGTTTCTTCATTTGCATTAGGTAGAAGTGTTGTTGCATAAACTTATTTTCTTATTGTCCAGCTTTTTATAAACCTTTGCTGAGACACAATAGGGAGTTTCAAAAGAGGCCTTGACTGGTTGCCGTGAGCCATGGGCTGGCGTCCCAGCCCTGGCACTGGGCAGCTGTGGGACTTTGGGTGTGAGCTACTTCTCCCCCTGCTTCTCAGGCTCTTTCCCGAAGGAAAAATGATTGCAAAGACTCTCCTGTTAAGCAAAACCGAACACCTGCTGTAAATGTCTACCCCTCAGCAACATGGCCCGCAGTAGAATCTATATTTAGTCGTGTTTGGATAATTTTCCCTTCTCTTTTTGCTTTAGAGCTTCCTACCTGCAATTATTTGTTTATTACAGCTATTTTCCTTATTTGCTCTACTGATGCGGGCAAGATGCAAATGCGCCTTTTGAGACTTTTGCTTGCTATGTCTCCTGGGCCCCAGATTGACAGATGGGAGACAGAATGGTTGTGGAAATACATCTTGGAGCGGACAGGCTTTGGGGACAGGAAGTGTTAGTCAACACATGAGAAAAACGGGGGTCAATAGCTCAGAAAGGCTGAGCATTGGCGGATGGGCTGATACCAAGCCAGACACCCCAGGACTGGGTCGGGGCCTCCTGCATGGTGGCAGAGGCAGGTAGGTCCAGTGGAAAGGACACAGGGCCAGATCTGAGGAGCCTCAGGCTGGATCCTGGCCCTCACTTATTACTGAAAAACTTAGAAAGGTGTGATCCTTGTGGATCAGCTGCAATCGGTTTTTTTTTTTTTTAAACTTGAAAAATATTTATTTAGAAATTCATTTAAAACAATATTAAATCCACCACATCTGCTTCAATTACATATCATGCTGCTTATGAACAATTATATTGTGTATTTATGAGAGAATTAGAATGAACAAATTAGAAATTTAGAAATTAGAATGAACAAAACAAGAATTAGAATGAACAAATATTAATGTTGTAATATTACTACAATAATAGTTTTGACTATGTAGCAACTTTAAAAGTATTTCAGGGTCTCCCAGGAATCTGGAGACCACACTTTTGGAACTTTTAACCCAGAGGAAATAAAATTTAGCCATGCCTCCTTCCAGGTGATCTTTCCAAACGATAACATAATAGCCTAAATCCTTTTAATTTAAAAACAGATATGTAGTAAGTTGGGTTCCATCTGGGAGCTCATATATACAGTGGAACTACAAAGAAAGATGTTGATGGTATCACAGTTTGTGCTTTGCGTGCAATAGGTTGTTGCCTTCAAAACAAGACAGTCTAAACAACCACAACCAAAAATTATTCCAAAATGGCTTGATTTGGTCTGTTTCTTTCTTTTTTTTCCTTTTTTTTTTTTTTTTGAGACAGAGTCTCGCTTTGTTGCCCAGGCTAGAGTGAGTGCTGTGGTGTAAGCCTAGCTCACAGCAACCTCAAACTCCTGGGCTCAAGCAATCCTCCTCCCTCAGCCTCCTGAGTAGCTGGGACTACAGGCACGCGCCACTATGCCCAGCTAATTTTTTCTATATATATTAGTTGTCCAGCTAATTTCTTTCTATTTATAGTAGAGACAGGGTCTCGCTCTTGCTCAGGCTGGTTTCAAACTCCTGACCTCGAGCAATCCGCCCACCTCGGCCTCCCAGAGAGCTAGGAAGGTCTATTTCTTGAACACCACTAGGAAACCCAAGATATGATGGCTGATGAATATGAGGCCAAGTCCCTTTGTGCTGGGGGCTGGCCAGGCCTGCACGGGGAGGTATGGCCTCCCAGGAAACCTGCCTGCACTTTCTGCCTTCCTTTCCTGGAGCTGTCCTGTTTAGTTGTAGAGGAGGCAAAGGAAACCAATGGTTTGGGATGCGTTCTGTTGAGACAAAACTAACCCGTTTAAATCTAGTGAGATTCAAACTATTACTGGGAAGCACCATTTGGGCTGGTCACGTTCAATCCCGCTTTCACCCTTAAATATGCACAACCTGTTCTTACTTATAAGCAGCACTCAACATTTACATCTGGTTTTATAGGTGCCAAGGACCCGTTACCATTACTTATCTGTTATGCCACATAACAATTCTATGGGGGCAGATAATGATGCCTAATTTACAGACAGGGATGATTAGATTTGAAAATGTGCAGTCCTTTCCTGGGGCCAGATCCTTTTAACAGACACAAGTCTATCGCTGTTTGCTTTCTGCAAGCTATGAACACTGTTAGGCACATACCAAGGATTATGAACTCTATTGGTGGATACCAACTCATACGCAAAAGAGAAACTGCAGAGTTTCTACCCCCCAAAAGGCTTGCACCTTGCTAGATCTCCAGGCCTCTGGAGGGACTCACCTGTTCATGTTCTCTGCTCACTCGTCCAACCCACCTGGCCAAGGGTGTCTCTCCCCATCCACCCCTGCCACTGCCAAATGGCTCTTCCTTAAACCCTTTTGTCTGCTGAATCCTTTGCTCAAAAGTTTCTGGGGTAAGAAATCTGAATAAAGGGAACATGCATATACAATTGGGGGTACAGCGAGTCCATTTGATCGTTTCTGAAGTCTTTGCATACGTGCAACGGGCAACATATGTAAGAATGCCCTTGGTGGCATTTTTCTTAGAGCAGAAACATGAAATCAATCCAAAGATTCACTGACCACAGGATGGGTGAAAAAGTGTGGGCTATGTTCATACGATAGCACTAAAGAGCAGTAAAGGTGAATGAACCAGAGCCAACACTTCATGGTATATCTCTGAAACACAAAGTTGAATGAATAAGGAAAGTTATGGAAAAGTAAGTACGGTATGATCCTATTTACAAAATGTTCAGAAATGCACGAACTAAACAATTTCTATAGGAGAACATAAAAATATAGTTAAACTACCAAAATAAATGATGGAATGTTGAGTGCCCAACTTAGACCAAGTGATTTCCTTCAGGAGGGACATAGACGTGGGGCTTCTGCTGCGTCAGTGATAGTCAGTTTTCTTAAGCTGGGTGGTTGGTTCATAAGGATTTGTTTTATTCTTCTTCTTTCAATCTTGCATCTGGCTACACACACAGAGCCCTATACACATGCATACTCTTTCTTTTGTATGAATAAATGGAATGGAATGGAATGTATTCTGTATCAATGTATTTTGTATGAATAAATGGAATGGAAAAATATACAAGCAAACCACCACTATGAGACTCTACCTCTTCCCATAGCACCTACACCTCTCTGTCTAGCTGAAAAGTTCTTCACAGTCTGGACCCCCAGCCTTGTAACATCAGTCTATACCCACATTACATTGTGCCAGGAACTGTCCTACGTGCTCTATATTGTATTGCCACTTTGAATCCTAACAAGAATTCTGTAAGACGCCTACCGTTATTACCCACATTTTATGTGTGAGGACACTGAGGCTCAGAGCGGTGAATAAACCAGCCCAAGTTCACATGGCTTGCAGATGGCAGAGGTGGTACTTGAACCTATTTGGTCTGATATAAGGGTATGGATATGGCTGACTTTCCCCCTTCTCTGGTTGTGCCTCCTTTCCCATCATTCCATGAGCATTCCCACCCATCCTGCCCCTGCTTCCATGTATCTGGTTCTCTTTTGATTGGCATGATCTTTCCCAAGTATATGCTGTGGAATACCAGGACCTGTTTTACAAAAGGGAGTGCCATAGTCAAATAAAAAGAGCAAACACTGAACAGTAAAACCTGCTCTCAGAGAATGACAATGATTACCAGCTATTAGACAGTCCAAGATGTCCTGGAATAAACAAAGCTAATTAACTTGGCTTAGCCCAGCAATTCCCAAACTTATGTGACCACAGAACCACTTCCTGCTCCCTGCCAGCAATATTTTCTATTCCACTGAACCAGTGCTCCAAGAACCCACTTCGGGAAACATAGACAACGCATCCTCCTCTCTCTTTGATCTAGGCATCTCTCACTTCCCGACCTCATTTATCCTATCTCCTCTGAAATCCTACAGCCCTACTAGTTTGTATTAAGCAACTTGGCTCCGATTTATATATAGTCTGGTTTGGCTTAAGAATTTCTCTGGTGGGCTAGCCTTTTATTCCTCAGTGGAATGTTAAATTCTTCGTGGGTGGAGACTAGATTTTGGGCTCCTTCTCTGCCTCTCTCTCACCAGGTGTGACTACGTGCTGGGCAGTTGGTAAGTTCTCAACATATGAAAGAAGGAGGCAGTGACTTGAGCCATCTAGGAAAGGGTAGCAAATGTTTTAGTGCAGGAACTTGGGCATTCAAAGTCTTGTGTTCAGGTCGCCACATTGCCTCCTGAGGAGATGGAAGCTAGTGCTGCCGATGCCGTCGTGTTGCCCAAAGAAGAAGGGCTGGACCGGCACGAGAGGCTCAGGAAGCGGCCGGCCACCCTGTCCTTGCCGGAGTTGGCTGGGGAGGCCAGAAATAGCCCCAGCATAGAGGGGTCACTACAGTCTTCGCCGCCCCCTGCAGAGGCAGAGGAAGACCTCTTGTACTGGCAGTTGCTGGAGATTATCTTCTGGTACTTTCGGGAGCAGGCAAGTGGCACCAGGGATCCAAAGCCAATGGTCATGTTTCGGGCCGCCAGCAGGAAGGCTCTAGAAACCTTACGACCTGTCGGGGACAGTATGCAGCGCAACCACGAGATGGCCTTCCAAGGCATGCTTTGGAAACTGAACATCAAAAATAAAGACGATGTCAAATATTTGTCTCAAGTGATGGCCTCTGTTTTGAATGACAACGTAATAAACTGGGGCAGGATCACGACTCTAATTTCTTTCGGTGCCTGTGTGGCCAAACACCTGAAGAGCATAAATCAAGAAAGATGCATCGACCCATTAGCAAAAAGTATTACAGATGTTATCGTAAGAACAAGACGAGACTGGCTAGTCAAACAAAGAGGCTGGGATGGGTTTGTGGAGTACTTCCATGTAGAAGACGAAGAACATGACTTCGTAAATGTGTTGCTGGCTTTTGCAGGTGTTGTGGGATTAGCAGCTTGTTTGGTATATCTAATGGGATAATCTTGTAAATGAAATAATTCTAACCAACAAAAACTACCAGAACCACATGCATCTGTTTCAGCAACAAGCAAACTTTTGGAGGCCATGGAGGAAGACTTTTAGATTTAGTGACGATAGTAGAGTAGGAAGACTTATTTCCTTGTTGAGAACAGGAGACTGGCCAGTAGCCAGGCTAGTCATAGAATTCATTAAATATGCCCACGAATTCATTAATTTCCTATAGTGTTAAAAGGGAATCACTAACAAGGCCTGTGACCTGTATAAAATTTAGTTAAAGCTACAAGTAATAGAACTATGACTAGAAGCCTTGGTACTGTACAATTAGAAGCCTGTTCTACTTTAGCTTGGTTTGAATGATAATTAGTTTATTAGCCTAGTAATGGCCAAGAATACTTAAGGCTTAATAATTAGTTACAAATAAGGAATAGCCTCAAATTAGGTTTTTTTTGGTTATTTTTTTGGTTTTGGTTTTGGGTTTTGGTTTTGGGGTTTTTTGTTTTTGTTTTTAGTAGAGACAAGTTCTCCCAGTAGAAGATAACTGGCTCCCAAATAAGTTTTTTTCATACGCTTTTAAACTTTGGAACTTCTATAGTTAGGAACCTATTTCTTTTTATTTTTTTTTCCTTTTTTTCTTCTAACTACAGTGAAAATGAAAGGAACCTATTTCTTATAGCTTTTCTATGCCAGACTTTGTCTTGGTCAGTTCTAGAGTGTATACAGAACCAATTGATAGAATTGTATGCAACCTGGTTGTCATGAAACAAATCTGATTCATAACTATGCAGGCTTTAATTTTCCTATCTGATTTTGGTTAACTATTCCGTAGATAAGTTTTTCTTTGAAAATCTGAGATTGAGAGGTTGAAGAATGGAAATTAATCCTTTAACTTTGTTAGATGTAGGTTTTCAATAATTGGGTCAAAGAGGAGTTTTTAAGGTGGGGGGCACTGATGACTTACAAATAATGGGCTCTGATTGGGCAACTACTTATTTGAGTTCTTTTCATTTGACCTAATTTAAATGGTGAAATTTAAACTGAGTTCACTAGCTCATCTTTAAAGCTTTTATTAAAAGATTTTCAGCTGTTCTAAATGTGACTTAGTAGTGTCTGTATAAAAGATCATATCAAGTGAATGGATGAGCGACATCTGATTCTTTGTTTGCTTAATAAACTGTAAAATGATGGCTTGGAAAAGCAGGCTACCCTCTAACCTTGGTGCTATTAGACTTGCTTGTTAAACACTTAAACTGTTTGTCAATAAAGCAAATACTTATTGTTTAAATTAAAAAAAAAACAAAGTCTTGTGTTCAGAGGTCTCTGGACACACCCAACTTTGGAGATGTTGTTTCCCACCCACCAGAAGGAGAGAGATTCAGAACACCTACTTGGATCAGACAAGAGATACCTTTGGTGACTGGGGGTCAAACCTCCTTCCCCACTTCTACCCCTCCTCTAATAACCTGTGTCCCTTAAGGCCAAAGTGCATCGCCCCAATAGAAGATTGGGGTATTTAACTCCAGCCTCTGTGGATTCAGACAACTCACCTGTCTACACCCTTGTCTGCTTCTGTGAACTCGTGGTGTTCTCATATAATGAGCCCAGGAGAAAGTGGCATGTCAAATATATGTATATACACACATGCATAGTATATGCAAGGAAAAGAATGGGGACTGGTGAGATATTTTGCTCTATTTGCCACCCCTCCTTGGATTATTATCATGAGGGGAAGAATGTCTTCCTTCTTCGACCTCATTCTTTTATGCCCTCTAAGATTTTCCCATTTATACCAAATTTATGCCCAGTCCAAAACCACGATTCATCCGTCTGTTCTCATTCCCTGTATTTTCTATTGCTACTGTAACAAGTTACCACAAATGTGGGGGTTTAAAACAACACCCATTTATTATCTGACAGTTCCAGAGGCCAGACGTCTGACACAGGGCCTCAAGGGGCTAAAATAAAGGTGTCTTTGAGGCTCTGTTCCTTTCAGGAGGTTCCAGGAGAGAATGCTTTTCCTTGCTTTTCCCAGCATCTGGAGGCTTCCTGGGCACCTTGGTTCCTGGCCCCTTTCTCTGCTTCAAAGCCAGCCATGACCCATCGAGTCCTGACACTGCCATCTCTCTTTTAAGGCTCGTGGGATTAGATTGTGCCCACTGAGTAATCCAGGACCATCTCCCCATCTCAACATCCTTCACCTTAATCCCATCTGCAAAGTCCCTTTCGCCATGGATGGCCACATATTCACAGGTTCTGAGTATTAGGGCGTGGGCATCTTTAGGAGCCATTAGTCTGTCTACCACATCCCCCCAGCTTCTAGGTAGAGTTTGAGGAGTGAGCAGGGGAAGTCCTTGTGTGACCAAGGAACATCATTTGGTGCGAAGTCAGCTGTGTCCTCAACTTCACTATGAGACCCTGAAGGTCCTAAGGCCAGGGAAATCCATGGGGACGGCTGGAAAGGAGGGGAATTTTGGAGGAGCTCTGGTTTTTTCCTCTTGGTTTATAGAAGCCTCATTATGCATGGACGTCTTTGTCATTTTAGAGGAAATGTTGGCCTGTGCATTGAATGTGCTCGCACTCTTTGGAAATTTGCCTTGTCTTCCTAGTTGACTGTTACTGAGTAGGGCAGACCCCAGGGCTGGGCCAAGGCTGGTCCCCATCAAATTCTAAGGGAGGTCTGTCCTTGTGGTTGGCCTGGGTACCAAAGGGTCGAGCAAAGTAGGTTGCGGTCAGTGCCAGCAGACGGGGCATGGAGTATAAGAGAGATGGCCTAGCCAGTGGGCATGAAGGGAGTGGCCACTGGGAATCAGAGCCAGAGGGCTGGATGCCCAGTAGGTGGGCAGTCAGACAGCAGCCCCGGGGGAGCCTGCGGAGTAGGCGTCTGGTCCTTAGGATGGAGGGGAATGAACAAAGGTGGGACCCAAGACCTACAGGGATGTTGCTATGAGGCCTATAGCTGGCACTCTGACCCAGGCACAGGAAATACAGCAGGAGCCCATCCATCAAGCTGGGATCCAGGGAGGTCTGGGGCAATACTCCTCAGTGGTGGCTCCACTGGGTCATGGCCAGTTCAATTCTGCATTGTGTGGGCGTTTCCTGGATATTCCGGGATGTTTGGTAACCCTTGTTCCCACCCACTAAAAGCCAGTAACCACCCTAATCATTTTTCCAATCAAAAACCCTCTGAGGCATTGTCAAATGTCCCCCAAGGCGGTGGTAATGCCCCAGTTGGTACTTAAATATTACCAGCCTGAGTTTAGCAGGAGTCCCAGGGGCAGCTCTGAGCCTGAGGGTACAAGCCAGCCAGCCCTAGGAGTGAACGATGGGTTTATAGAGATTGGCTTCAAGTACAAGAGATACTGATGTTGTTTCATTGTTGATACAAATGGGACTTATTTTTCAGGGCTTTTGTGTACTAATTTATACAGTGGTTTCTCCATTTTCCCAGCCATCTTTCCACCTTTTTTCCTTCCTTCCTCTCAATCTTATTTTGTTTTATTTTTCCCGCGATGACTACCCTAGCTAAAGACCTTGTGGTTTCTGTGGATGGTTCTAAGTGGTCCCTAAAGACCTGGTCTTTCCTTCCTCCAGCTGCACGACACATGCCTTCTGGAGCGTCCTTTCAAGCTCAGATCTGGACATGTATGCCACTGTCCAGCTCATGAGTATTCTGCAGTCCCCACTGCCAGCCCAGGGAAGGCCACCCTTGGCTGGTACTGATGACCCTCAGCCAGTCTTGCTGGGGTGCTCTTCCGGCTTTATGTCCCAGCTCCAGAGTCTACGATGCTCTTGGTTTCAGGGTGTTGCTTCTGTCTGGCACACTCATGGCCGCTTCTGCAACCTCTGCATTATCAAGGACCAACCTGTATCCTTCTCTTTATGTGTCCACATCCTCTAAGGACCAGTTCAAATGCCACTTTATCTATAAACCAGTAAAGCACACAGATAGGCAGGATAAGGTTTCTCAAGTTTTTTTTTGAAATATTAAATTATTAATTTCATGAACAGACATTATAAAGGTTTAGATGCATTTCACCTTCTTTTAGCCATGAATTGCCATTTTTTCTTTTGAGACAGAGTCTTGCTCTGCTGCCCGGGCTAGAGTGCCATGGAGTCAGCCTAGCTCACAGCAACCTCAAACTCCTGGGCTCAAGCGATCCTCCTGCCTCAGCCTCCCGAGTAGCTGGGCCTACAGGCGTGCGCCACGATGCCTGGATAATTTTTTCTATTTTTAATTGTCTGGCTAATGTCTTTCTATTTTTAGTAGAGACAGGGTCTCCCTCTTGCTAAGGCTGATCTCGAACTCCTGACCTCAAGGGATCCTGCCTTGGCCTCCCAGAGTGCTAGGATTACAGGCATAAGCCACCATGCTCAGCCACGAATTACCATTTTGGGGGGGACCATATCTAGATTTGGGTAGTTAGGGGTAGTTAAGTCTCAAATATAAAAGCATTTTGTTTATTTCACATAATGTTGCTTTCTTGAAAAACAAAATGCTGAGTTTTCTAATATGGAGGTGTTAATTGTGACAAATTAAATCATTCTGAAAATTGTTGATGGTCATCCTGTTGACCCCCAAGAGCATTTTTCAAAACCTAAAAAAGAACTGAGTCCATACTTTTATGCTGTTTAGCTGAAAAATCTCAGTTAATGGATAAACCCAATCTGAACAGCAGAGGGCTCTTATGTACATACCAAAAACAATTTTGACTGCTTTTCAAGAGCATCAGCATAGGTGTGCAAACCATATGTTCTCCTCCGTGTGCCTCGATAGGTACGAATTTGGGCAGGTGTCATTAGTGCACTCATGGCCGCCACCACCCATACCTTTTTGTTTCCCAGAGTTGTTAAAAGGAGCAAAATGAGACAGAGAGAGCCCATGGGAAAGTGTTGTAGCAACACTAATGCGAGGTACAAATGGAAAGTATTACTATTAGTCAGTAATCCGATAGAAGTAATAACAACCTTACCAGATTGCTGTGAAATGAATGGGCTAAGGCACACAGAGGTGCCCATGAACTGTAAAATGCTGTATAAATATTTGTTATTTGCTGCAAGCTTGCAAGGGGCTTTCAGCCCTGTTGCTCTAGGCCTGGGCTCTCTCTGTGATTTCAAACTTGCATCTCCAATATTTTGCTTGGAATCACTTCCTAATGCCTAATAAGCATTTCAAAAATAATGGGATAAAACATAACTCTCGATTTATTTCCTACTCCACTCTGCAAAAGAAAAATAACCAACCACTCCCTCCCCAGTCCTTCCCATCTCCATCAGAGACACTCAGCTGCTTAGGCCAAAAGTTGGATCTTTGATTCTGCTCTTTTTCCTATACTGCTATCTGGACTAGGTCCTGCCCACTTTGCTTCCCAAGGGACATCCCGACTCTGCCCTCTTCTCTCCAGCCTCCGTGCTTTCAGCTAGCGCAAGACTCTGCGATTGCTGGGCTGGACTCCTGCCAAGAGCTTCCTAATGGTCCCCTCTTCCTCCTTCAACCCATTCCTCAAATGCAACCAGAGTGTTCTTTTAAGAGGAATCACATCATGCCACTCCCTTGCTTAAAACTCTCCCAAGGCTTCTCTGTTGCACTTTAGACACAAACAAAGATCTTTTCCCTGGCTTAGAAGGCTCTGCCTGGTCAGACCCTTCCCTCTATTTGTAGACTCATCTCCCACCATGCTCCTTCCTGCACCCACCCCAGCCCCTCTGGGCCCTGCACACGTGGGTTCCCCATCTTTTCGTGGCTGGCTTCTTTGATGCATCTGATGCTCAGCTTAAATGTCACCTCCTCACCCTCCTTGATCCCCCAGTCTAAAGTAGCGACCTAGTCTCTCTTTCTTCACTCACCCTGCCTGAACTTGCTACAAAGTGCTTTATAGTTACCTGATTTCACCCACCAACCACACCATGTCCTTAATAAACCATTTACACTCATATTCCATCCTGTGACATAATTCTATTAGTGGGACCATTGTGGTGGTGTACTATATACCTCTTTGGGATTACAGAATACAGGAAAAGAGCTTTTTTTTTTGGAAATAAGAAAAAACATGGGTTATTATAATGGAGATATCATCCACAACCTGTTAGTGTTGCTCCTTAACTCAGAGAACCAATGATTTTAGAATCTGGGGGGAAATCCATGCAAAATAGGACTACGGATGGGTTATCCATGGGAACTAAGAGAGATTGACAACAACATCCATAATGTCGAGTCAGACTTCTTACTTTAGGGATATCCTTGCTTATTTCGTGCGTTCTTCCCTCTGGTTATTTATCACCAAACGTGTATTGAGCATATGCTCTGCCAAATGCAGAGGAAATCACGATAAATAAAATCAACCCCAGAGCCACTTTCCCTGCATCCTCTCTCTCCTCTCCGTTGGCTCCCTTGTGTTTGTGTTAAGACATAGCTTGTTAGTACACGAAACCTCCTAAGCCTGTTCCTAAATGCACATTTTGGTTCTCTGGGAGGCGGCAGCAATTACTAGGCAGTTGAAACAATCATGATGATAATTTGAAGTGACAACTTTAACCAATACGTGGTCTTGGGGAAGTGCTGCCCCAGCCTTTTAAGGACAGGATCCACTGTAGTCCTGGAAATATTAACCAAGTCCACACATGCCAGCGACAGTCTCTTGGAAAACTGACAAGGCAAACAGGCCTCACACTTGGGCCCCCCACCTTCTGACATCCTCTTCCTGACTCAGTTGTGTCTGCCTTATGGCTGCCCCTCCAACTACAGGAATCCCCCTTCCCCAAATTAGTCCTTCTTTAGGGGGTCCTCCCCCAACACCACCTCTCTCTTCCCATCTTCAGTGAAAACTCCCAAGTATTTGGAGTACTGTTTGATTAAGGTCATTCTTAAGTGTGTGAGTGACTGATAGTCTTGATTCACCAGGTTATACTTTTTCTTGGAGAAGATAACCTTAGTGAAACTCTATTTAGTAAAAAAACCTGTTAGGAAATTTTGTTTAACCAATATTTTAGAGCGAAGTGATGGGCGGCTCTCCATTTCTTCCCACTGTCTAGCTGTGTTACCTTGGGCCAGTGACATAGCCTCTCTGTGCTTCAGTGTCTCATGTATAAATGGGGATCATAAAAGTACTTACTCCTTAAGGTTTGTTGTGAGGATCAAATTAATTAACATATGTAAAGCATTTAGAATAGAGCCAGGTGCAGAGAAATGCTATGTGTGTATTAGCGATGACTGCCACTACCACCACCACCACCACCATCACCATCATCCTTGTCACCGTCACCATCATCATCACCCCCACCATCATCATCACCCCCACTATCATCATCACCCCCCACCTTCATCATCACCCCCCACCATCATCATCACTTCCACCTTCATCATCACCATCAGCACCCCCACCCCCACCCCATCACCATCATCGTTACCACCATCACCACCCCATCACCACCATCATCACCATCATCCTTGTCACCGTCACCATTACCATCACCCCCCATTATCATCACCCCCCCATCATCATCACCCCCACCTCCACCCCAACCCCCATCACCATCATCATCGACATCATCACCGTCATCATTACCACCATCACCACCCCCATCACCATCGTCCTTGTCACCATCACCATCATCATCATCACCATCATCATCCCCCATCTTCCTCATTACCTTCATCATTACCTCTATGCCCACCACCATCACCATCATCATCATCATCATCATCACCATCGTCATTACCACCACCATCACCATCATCGTCATTTTCATTACTTCCAAAGGTCTTAGGGCAGCGACTTTGTTTCCCTCTTTCTCTCAGTCGATTCAATCTTTAGAGTGTTTGCTGCTTATTAACATGTCCAGCAGGGGGCAGGCCAGGGGAGGAAAACGTGGTCAAAGTTAAATGTAAATTTGACCCGACCCTTGAATTTTGGAGCTACCCCTGTGTAACTTGACAGAAACCATGCCTTATACATCTGTCAAACAGTCCTATTTTTTTCAATTTATCTTTCGCAGTGAGTTTCTCTTGTTCAGTGAAATACATATGGTTTTGAATATTTGAACCTGATGTTTTCCTCTTTGCTCTAAATTCTGAAATGTTTTGCCAAATGTTAGAAAATGGAGTTTGATATGAGTCAATTGCATTTTTTTTTTCCCTGCCAAAAAGCGATTTCAATTCTGGGTTTTAGACATAGGCTAATGAGGTGCAGAATAAGAGAGTTTACATTTCCGGGCTGGCAAGCATGTGGCGTGCAGGCCACCCTTCCCTCCTCTCTTGCCCACAGGTGGCATTGTTGATAGATGATGACAATCTTCCCTGTGGAGTCCAAAGTTTTAGACACTTTCTCAACATAGCACTGCAGTCAACTTCTAGCAACCAGCGCCACTTGAGATAAAACCTATTTGGCATCTCTGAGACGTCTTATCTCACACTTCTTCCATCACTTCCCATTAGAATGTTTGGGTCAGGCCATTCTATTTTAAGAATGCTTGTGCAGTGACACTTAATTGGGGCAGTTCTACTGCCAGAGTGTTTCAGAAATCGGTGGGGCATTTTTTTTTTCTTTTTTGGTAATCACAGTGTCCCCAATATTGTCTATTTTGCAGGAACTTGACCAAGAGTTGCTCGCCATTTTCTGAAAACTGCCTCAGCAATGGCAGTGCTGCCCTGGGACCTGACTCCCCAGTACAGCACACCCATTTCGGGGTGCGCTTGTAGCTGTCCTGTTCGTAGGGATTTTGCACATAAGTGTCTGACTTCTCAATGACGTCTTCTGTCGTCGGGCACAGGCATTGACACAGTTATGGGGTGGTCACACTATCTTTGGGTTCTGTTTCAGGATAGGAAAAGAGCTGGTTCCAATATCTGGTTTATCAAGAGGGTCCACCGGATAAAGACAAGGGTTGCTTTTCTTGGTTCTGTTGAAGAGGGGATTGGAGGCATTACGTGCTGTCTTTCTTGTGACACGTTGAGCTGGGGTGGGCTGTGTATGTGTGAGTGTGTGATTAGTTTTTTGTTGGTTTATTTTTTAATTTAATTTAATTTAATTATTTATTTATTTATTTTTGAGACAGAGTCTCACTCTGTTGCCTTGGCTAGAGTGCCGTGGTGTCAGCCTAGCTCACAGCAACCTCAAACTCTTGGGCTCAAGCGATCCTTCTGTCTCAGCCTCCCCAAGTAGCTGGGACTATAGGCAGGCACTGCCATGCCTGGATAATTTTATTTTTATATATATTTTTAGTTGGTCAATTAATTTCTTTCTATTTTTTTTAGTAGAGATGGGGTCTCACTCTTGCTCAGGCTGGTTTCGAACTCCTGACCTCGAGCGATCTTCTCACGTTGGCCTCCCAGTGTGCTAGGATTACAGGCATGAAAACAAACATTCCGGCCTGTTTGTTTTTTTAAATCAGTGGGAACTGATTTAGGCTGACCCAGTTCCATTCTTTCTAGGTCCATATGTCGCCAAAAGCGTAGACTTTTGGGGGGCATGTCACCTGCAAGAGGCGTCTCTCTGGTTCACGTACCAGGTAAGATTCATTGATATACGTGGATCAGGGAACCAACGGACTTTCATTTTGACCATGCTCTGACTAACCAAGAATTTTGGGTCTTCAAATCACATTTAATTTTGTGACCTCTAAAAACAGATTTAGAAATGACATCTTATGACTACATCTATCTCATTTGGCAATATTGATGGACTATTTTGTTGCCAGAGGTTTGAGGAGCCGGAGATACAGTGGAGAATAAAACAGATCCCTTGAAAAGGTATAAAAAGTCTGGAGATGGCATTCTTTTTTGATATAGTAATCTTCTAGGAAATTGCTGGAAAAATGTACAAAGATGAATGAACAGTGTGCATTTTTTTTTGTAGCGAAATGTTTATTTTGAGCATCTGGGTACAGATGAGTGGAGGCCAAAAAAGGCATCCACCTGAAGAGTGTGCATTATCAGTAAAAAACTGGGAAGAAAAATCTAGATGTTCAACAATAGAGAACTGATTAAGTGAGCTAATTACATTTACATACTGGAGAACTACATAGCCATTAAAATTAAATTTATGTTTATTAAAACAGAAGAGCAAAACTAACATTTAGTGAAAAAGCTGATTATAAACTAGATGTATATTATTATTATTATTCAATTCAAAATGTTTATATGCATTTATATAGATATATGTATATTATATTTTATGTTTATATTATTTATTTTTATTTGCATGTGTTTATTTTTGTTTAGAAAAAGTTCTGGGCCGGGCGAGGTGGCTCACGCCTGTAATCCTAGCTCTCTGGGAGGCCGAGGCGGGCGGATTGCTCAAGGTCAGGAGTTCGAAACCAGCCTGAGCAAGAGCGAGACCCCGTCTCTACTATAAATAGAAAGAAACTAATTGGCCAACTAATATATATAGAAAAAATTAGCCGGGCATGGTGGCGCATGCCTGTAGTCCCAGCTACTCGGGAGGCTGAGGCAGGAGGATCGCTTGAGCCCAGGAGTTTGAGGTTGCTGTGAGCTAGGCTGACGCCATGGCACTCACTCTAGCCTGGGCAACAAAGTGAGACTCTGTCTCAAAAAAAAAAAAAAAAAAAAAGTTCTGGAAGGACATGTACCATGGGCAAGGGGAGAAATTAAATTTCAGTGAATTTCTTTTACCTTTTAAAAAAAATTATTATAATAGTTATGCATCAAGTATGTAATTTCAGAATTAATATGCATTCCCCAAACAGTTAAGATAAATGAAATTAGTCCATATACTTGCTGTATTAGTTCGCTAGGGCTGCCGTTAACAAAGTGCCACAGACTGGGCAGCTTAAACAGCAGGAGTTTATTTTCGGATGATTCTGGAGGCTGGAAGTCCAAGATCAAGGTGTCCGCAGGGTTGATGTCTCCTGAGGCTTCTCCCCTTGACTTATAAGTTTGGCCACTTTCTTCATGTGTCTTCACATGGTTTTCCTCTTGTGTGTGTGTGTGTGTGTGTCTTAATCTGCTCCTATCAAGACACCAGTAACATTGGATTGGGGCCTATCCTCATGACCTTATTTTAACTTAACCACTTTTTTAAGGATCCTCTTTCCAAGCACAGTCACATTCCGAGGTACTGGAGGTTAGGATGTCAATGCATGGATTTTGGGGAGGACCCAAATTCTGCCCACAACTCTTGCCTTCTAAATAAAATAAGGAAGCCTAGTAGTTTTCACATGGAACACCTCCTGCTTTAAAAACGTAATTACAGCATGATGGTAGCCTCATGCTAACAATTATTCCATAGCACGATCAAAGTTATTTGACAGATTTAGATGCAGATCCCACAGTGCCTCTGGGGCGACGGAGGAGATTCAGATGCACGCCCGCAGAGCAGTCTTCCTTCCCCAGTGGGTTCAGGATTTGCGATATTTGAATCGAGTCATGCTTTCTTCGTTTGAGGCCAGCAGTCGGTCAGCTTACATTTACTGGACACCCACAGGTTATGGCAGATTTTACTAGGTGCGGGGGTGGGTTAAAAATAAATAGAAGTTTAGTTCATGCCTTTGAGGAGCTTTTAATTTCCCGGGGACCCAGAACACTCCCGCTGAACACAAATACACTAATAATAAGGAAACATTTCACGTCGGGTTAGAGATAAGCAGTCTAACTGACTTCGTGGCGGGTGATATATTTTGTAATTAAATGACTATAAAATAATGGTATGGCCAGGACTGGCCCACAGGCCTGTTGGCTTCCTGCTGGGAACTTTTCCCATGAGATCACCCTCCACCGACCCCCCAGTGAACTCTGTCAACTACTGTATTAATGTTGAGGGGGAGTTGAAGTAAAGAGAACAAAACAGATCTTGGTTTCACAAAATGCATTTTGGAGGAGCGAAGAGACAAGGGTTGAGAGGAAAGGACCAGGAAATCAGGAAGTGTGGGTTTTGTGGCCTGATGGTCTCCATGGTCTCAGAGTTGGCTATGTAGAGTGGAGCAGGACAAGGGAGGGAGATGATTAAGGCCTAGGGGTGGAAGGAGAGACTTTCCCCGGGGAAAGAATGGGGTCTGGATGGCTCAGGGGAAGAACCCTCCCCCGCCCAGGACTGGGACCATGGCAGGGAGTATGAGCCTGGTGGGAGTCAGGGTCATCAGAGCCCCCCAGACATCCCACACCTTGTTTCATTGCAACCTATTTCTCGGTACAGCTAGGAGAGATTCCAAGCCTTCTCTTGGGGATACTGTGACGTCATAGGAATTATCCCATAAAACCCAGGGCAATTGAATGGGATATGTGTGAGTATGCATGTAGGGGTGTGTGTGTGTGTGTGTGTGAGCGTGTAGCTGGGTGGGCATATGCACGTGACTGAGTGTGACTACGTAGTGTGCGAGAATGTGCGTGGGTGTGGGAGAGAGTGTGTCTGTATGTCAGAGTGAATGTATCGGCACGTTAGTCCTAGAGGTCACTGTGCTTGCTTCCCATTGCCACTGTAGCAAAATCACCACATTTTTAGTGGCTTGAAACAACACGCATTTATCATCTTGCAGTTCTGGAGGTCAGAGGTCTCACTAGGTTACAAGCAAGGTGTGAGCAGGCTGCATTCTTTCTGGAGGCTCTAGCGGGATATCTGTTCCTAGCCTTTTCTAGCTTCTAGAGCTGCCCGTGTTCCTTGGCTTGTGGCCTCTCCTCCATGTTCAAAGCCAGCAATGAATGGTAGGTGGAGTCTTTCTCAAGTTGAATCCTCTGACCCACCCTTCCGCTTCCTTCTTCCACTTTTAAGGATCTTTGTGATTGCATTCAGCCCACCTGGCTAATGCAACATGATCTCTGTATCTTGAGGTCAACTGATTAGCAACCTTAATTGCATCTGCAACCTTCATTTCCCTTTTCCATGTCACCTAACATAGTCACAGGTTCAGGTGACTAGGATGGGGACATTATTCTGCCTACCACAGTCACCGTCATCATCCCTAAGAAGTAAACATAAGCAGAAATGCCTCTTTCCCTTTTCTCCACATGTTGACGTGCCTTGGAGGGGCAGCTGGCACAGGGCTGGAGGAGCAGGCGTGTTTTGCAAACACACCCAGGCGACTCCGATTCAGCCTCACTCCTGTTGAGACCTACTGGTTTACATGTTGAGCCTGAAACAGTATTTGTCTTTTGTCAAATAGCAATGATGGAAAGGACTTTTGTGATGACCTGTCTCACCCATTCATTTTTAGTCACAAGGGAATGGAGGGCCAGGCTGGTGAAATGACTTCTCCAAGGTCTCCCAGCTTGCAGGATAGGCTAGACCCCTACCAACAGCTTCAGAACTCCACCCACTGCTTTTCCTAATGTCATGCTCATCAATTTGATGTGATTATTTTCCTGCTTTTTCCACCCAAGAGTGATGTGGTTTTTGACCTTCAGAAGGCATTTAATTCTCTCGACTAACAAAGTATATCTGTCCGTGTGTGCATGTATCTGAAAAGCAATTACAATAATTGGATAAGATGCTTACATGGTTTTGCTGCATTTGCCGCCTGAGGCACATAATGAGTCGAGGAGGTGAAACTCTACATAAATGTGCCTGGCATTCAATCCGGAGTGCCGGGGTATCAAGAAGATGCAGATAAATTGGAAGAGGTTCAGAGGAGATCAGCTGAAATGATGAAAAGAGGGAAGATTGAAGCAGCTAAGGATGGAATGCTTCACTAAGCAGTCGGTCAGCTGGAAGAAAGCAGGCTCCAGGGCTTCTGTGAATATTTCCAGGCTATGACAAAGGGGGGGACATAATTACTTTTGCATTCTGGTAGGTCCAAGAAAATGCGCTGAGTGTAGATACAAAGTAAGAAAACTACTTTGTGCCAAGATTAAGGACATCAAATCATTTTACCTTAACTCTCTATCAACTTCAGCTTGGAAACATTCCGTGTGGCACTTCGGCTGATGGCTAGGGTGATAAACTGTCCTGATTTGCCTGGGACGGAGGATTTTTCTGGGACACAGGACTGTCAGTGCTAAAACCAGGACAATCCTGGGCAAACCGGGACAGCTGGTCACTCTGCTGATTGCGCTGATTATCTCATTGCATGTGAGGGTCAAAATGTAGGTCTAACCTGGCTGTCCACCTCAGGGATACTGGAATGTAACAGCAGGTTCCCCGGAGTCCTCTTTGCATGAGGGTTCCAAACGTCCTTGGAGCAATGGTAAAGAGATCCCTGGGGCTCATGGTCTAGCCTCAGAACACCTAGTTGAGCAATTCTGCTCTTATGGGGAAGGTAAAGCCTGCCCACCTCGGCCACCCGTGATCAAGCGGCACCTGGATGTTTCAGATAGGGAAAGAGGGGACATTGAGGTTGCCCAGTATGACTTGTCCTGAGGCTTCTGCTCGGGTGTAGTGACCACTGTGTTCAATGCAGCACTAGATGGTGTCCCTTGGGTCCCCTCTAGCCTTGTCAGAAGGAGTGAGGCTGCCTTTGGGGCCCTGAAAAATTGTAACCAATGATACAGGACAGCATCAGTGTGAGGGCTCTGCAGGAACAGTGGGAAGAGTGTTCGGACCCTGGCGCAGGAAGCAGGAGGATGGCTAGTTATCTTACAGCAGCAAGAATGCCAGCCATCAAGCCAGCCAGCAGATAATGGGGAAAAAACCCCAATGAAAACAAAGAGAAGAATGACATCAGTTGAGAAAGAATGCAGAGCCTTCTCCAGAAAGGAAAGATCTTTGGCAGACACTTAGAAGCACAGTAATAAAACTCATGTGCCTCCCTCTAAGCCAAATAGGATCTCTAATCTTACCCAAGTTGTCAAAGTCTAAAAGTCCTGGTCTTCCAGAGCAGAGAGAGTCTGGGGGCCCTGGTGCCCTGGGGTTGGATGATCCAGGGGAAGGGAGAGGCAGTTGTATGCATCAGAAGCAAGATTCAAGACGGAAATAGGATGCTGAAACATGAAAATGGAAAGAAGAGAGAGAAATTTAGTTCAAGGCGTAGTCATTTGGATTTGCTTTCTGCACCTGCCGTTCTTCAATTACCATCACCATCCACCATCCGCCCTGTTTCTTTCCCAGGAACACTTTACAGAGCAGAAACAAGTCAGTGGGATGCTGCATGTGTCTTTCACTGATCCTGAATTGTGCATTGTTGCCCCAAAATAGCTGGGCAAGCAGGAAAAAGCAAAAAAGGAAGACGCAATGTCAGTTGAGTTTGATTGCTCCTAATTATCAAGGGGAAATGCGGCTGGTGCTACATTCAGGTTATGGCGCGGGCATTTAGTTATCCACGTCACTCATGCTGAGTCAGTCAGTATTTTAGCTGTTCGCAAGATAAAATGACTGGCTGACTTACACAGAAGTGTAATTTACTACAAGGGTAACAGGTGGCTCATAGAGGCATATGTAGGGCTGAAGAACTTGGGGGCTAGGCTAGAAAGCAATGGGAATTACATCACAGAGGCCAAGGCACCTTGGTCGTCAAGGTTGACCAGAGAACTTGCTGCCTTTAATCACCACCCCTCTGCCAGTTCTGCTGCAACCGTGGCCTTCATCTCAATCCTCCTGCCATTGTGGTACGCCTTCAGAATTCTCTGCCATCCTGGCTGCACGGCAGCCCTTGCAAGACCAGGTTGATGTGTCTGAGCCAAGGAAACTGGGTCCAAAGAGGCTGGGGAAGGAAATATTTGCCATTTTTGGCACTGATCATGGGTCATTGCCTTTGCACCCTTCAGAGACTCATAACGTAGAGGAATGAGAGGCTGGGCAGTCAGAAAGAATGGCAGTTGCCCTTTTGCATGGCCCCTTGATGGCCAAACATCAACATACACTCTTATTGCTATACTTATACTTCCCACCTGACATAAGACAACTATCATTCATACCATTAAAATATGCTCTCCTCCTCATCCCTCCCACCCCATCCCCACCCTGACTCTCATTTTTTTTTTTTTTTAAAGAGAGAGTCTCACTCTGTCTCCCAGGCTGGAGTGTAGTGACATGATCATAGCTCACTGTAGCCTCAAACTCTTGATCTCAAGCGATCCTCCTGCCTCAGTCTCCCAAGTAGCTGGGACTACAGGCACATGCTACCAAGCCCATCTGTGCTCTTCCCCTTTTTAATTTTTAATTTTTATTTTTTTTGAGACAGAGTCTCACTTTGTTGCCCAGGCTAGAGTGAGTTCTGTGGCGTCAGCCTAGCTCACAGCAACCTCAAACTCGTGGGCTCAAGCAATCTTGTTGCCTCAGCCTCCCGAGTAGCTGGAACTACAGGCATGTACCACCACGCCGGGCTAATTTTTTTTATATATATTAGTTGGCCAATTAATTTCTTTCTATTTTTATAGTAGAGATGGGGGTCTTGCTCTTGGTCAGGCTGCTTTCAAACTCCTGACCTTGAGCGATCTACCTACCTCGGCCTCCCAGAGTGCTAGGATTACAGGCGTGAGCCACCGCACCTGGCCCCCTTTTTATTTTTTAACAATCCTATGACGTAGATTTATTACTTCTTTTTTTTTAAAGTCGTTTTTAAAATTTTTTTTCAGAAAATCCTAGGTGTATAAATGCTTTGGTTACATATATTGCCTTTGCTCTGCTCAAGTCAGAGTTACAAGCATGCCCAATCCCTGGACATCACACACGATGCCCATTAGATGTGAATTTACCCATCCCCTCCTCCCACCTCCCACCTGCCTGACACTGGATGAATGTTACTTCCATAATGTGCACATAAGTGTTGATCATTTAGTACCAATTTAATGGTGAGTACATGTGGTGCTTGCTTTTCCATTCTTGTGATACTTCACTTAGAAGAATGGGCTCCAGCTCCACCCAGGATAAGACAAGATGTATTAGTTCACCATTGGTTTTTGTGGCTGAGTAGTACTCTGTGCTATACATGTATCACATTTTATTAATCCACTCATGTATTGATGGGCACTTGGGTTGTTTCTACATCTTTGCAATTGTGAATTGTGCTTCTATGAACATGAGTGCAGATGTCTTTTTTTATAGAATGTCTTTATTCTCTGCCCTCTAAAAGCACAGTCAAGTCAAAGTCTCACCTGTTCTGTGTCCACCTTAGAGTTCAGGACCTCTCCTCCTCTATTCTGTGCTGATTCCCTCTCAGTGTTCTGTAACCTATGGGTAAATTTATAAAGGTAACCAGCACCACACATCCCATATGCAATAGTGAGAGGAAAAAGGAGGAAAAAAATGGGTTCAAATATCAGCATGTATATTTTAGTGAGGAAGAAAATTATAGTGCTTGTTTCTATAGCTGGTCAGGAAGATAAAGTCGGTAGATCCCCCTTCCCTACTCCACTACCATGTTTCCTTTGAACTCAGCCAGGACCTCGCCTGGTCAGGGTTCTGCACCCAATGGGATGACACAAGCCTTCGTTTCCAAGAGTTCTGAGATCTTGGTGGTCATGCTTGAAGAGGGTCACTGCAGCTCTCTGTTGACTTTTACTGTTGGACATGGCAATATTAGGAAATGGCCCAGGAAAGCCCTGGGCTACCTCCACCTCCAGGTTGCCCTCAGTTTGAGGCAGCAGCCCCATTTCTCCTTGACAATTAGCGCCAATCAAACCCAACCAACAGTGAACCTGCCTTTTTCATTTTTTTCTGTCTGTTTGCCCAGCTATTTCTGGGTGACAATGTGTAATGCAGGATCACTGAATGACACACGCAGCAGTCCACTGACTTGTTTCTTTTCTGTAAAGTGTTCCTTGGAAAGAAGCAGGGTGTATGGTAGATGGTGATGCTGACCAAAGAATGGCAGGTGCAGGAAGCAAATCCAACTTCAGAATAAGTGTGTAGATCTGTGAGGACAAATGCTGGTGCCTCATGACAGAAGGAGTTGAATACAGTTCTCCTGCCACCAGGGGGCAGGCTGGTCCATCCAGGGAAGACCCACTATTACAGGATAAAGGATGGTTGGTGCTGATTGCAAATTGGGCCTTAGCACCGGGGTAGCCAGATTAGCCCTGGTGAAGGGATGTCCACGTCTTTGAGTTCATCAGTAGGTTCCAGTCCCACCACTTTGCACATGAGCCCATTGAACAATCGCTGGGGTGGCTGGGAAGGAGGTTGCCTGGTCTCTACAGGGCCGATCATCTTGTTCCCTAGTTTCTTGATCACCTTTCCAAGGTGGAGTGAGGGGGTCTTTGAGGGAGTATGCTCTTGGGGCACTTTTATAGACACCCATCCACATACCTTCTTCTCAAACATCCCAGTTACTAGTTCTCCAATCTTGTTCCTTCCACGTTCATGTCCAGCTATCCAAACGTTAGTCACAGCCCACAGCCCAGGAATCTCATAATGCTTTACCTTCAGTTATCTCACCATTAAGCAGGAGTGGACAGCAAATTGTCCCACCCAAGGTGTCACCCTCTAGGATGGTTTCCCTCTCCTCACTGCCTTTAGGGCCATGCATGAGTGAGGATATAGAGCCAGTTACCTACTTCTGGTTGGTGCAAGCACATTACACAGATCCATCTGAAGTTGGGCTTGACTTTTCCCCCTTCCTGGTCAAGCAGTCACCGGAACTGCCCAAGACGCTGTAGCTGTGAGTGGCAGGATGGGTGGTGGGACGGCAGGGGTGAGTCCCCTGCTCATAGAACAGCTTGTGTCATCACGACCTCCTCAAGCACTTGCCAGCCTATCCCTCTGCCACTTGATGATGGGGCTCTGTTGATCCCACCAAACTTTTGCTAAGGACAGAAAAACTGGCCACTCTATCAGAAGTAGTCAAGATCAGGTGGTCATCTGGCCTTTGTGATCTTGCTGCAACCATTGCCACCAACATCGTTGAGACTACTGGACTAGAAGCCAGTCTTGCTGCAACAATTTCCACTGCCAGAAAGGATTCATTCACTGTTGTCCCTGCTTATCTGTGTCACTTGCAATTAAAGCAAAGTGCAATATGGTGATACAAAACCCGAGTAAGCTAGGGTTGCATGCCTAGGCCTAGCTGGAAGGGTGGCTGGGAAAGCAAATATCTGGCATTTTCAGCCTCTGCAGTGGGTGGGTAGCCAGAAAAGTTTTATAAAAAAGGATTTCTCCCAATTCTAAGAAAGGGATTTAGACGCTGGGCAGTCAAAATATCTCTTCTGTGTGCTTCCTCCCCCCTCTTTTTGAAAAATACAGAAATCTTTAAAGAAGAACAAAAATAAAATGTAATCCAATAGCTCAGAAATAAAAATAATTATTAAAACTTAGGTGTGTTTTCTTCCACACATCCTCTAATGAATACTTACCTTACAAGAATATATATTCCATGAAGTCAGGGATGTCATCTGTTTTATTAATGTTTGCCACTGGCTTCATATTAATAAATGATTGCCTACATGAATGGTTATTTTATAAATCTTAAACTAATATTTTAATCATTTTTCATTATCATTAAAAGTCCTTTTTTTTTTTTTTTTTGAAACAGAGTCTCACTCTGTTGCCTGGGCTAGAGTGCCATGACATCAGCCTAGCTCACAGCAACCTCAAACTCCTGGGCTCAAACAATCCTCCTGCCCCAGCCTCCAGAGTAGCTGCGACTACAGGCATGTGCCACCATGCCTGGCTAATTTTTTTTATTTTCAGTTGTCTGGCTAATTTCTTTCTATTTGTAGTAGAGACGGGGTCTTGCTCTTGCTGAGGCTGGTCTCGAACTCCTGACCTTGAGTGATCCTCCCGCCTTGGCCTCCCAGAGTGCTAGGATGACAGGCGTGAGCCACCGTGCCCTGCCTATTAAAAGTCCCTTATGCATTCAGTTTTACTGGCTAGGTAAGGTTTTATCCAGTGAATGTAACGTTACATTTCGAGGGAACTGGGGCCTGAGACAAAGACTGTGGGACAGTGCAGTGACCCTTGCCGCTTCTTGCTTCCCCTGCAGGCTTTCCAAATCTGCCTGAAAGTGACAGCATTCACTATTTGCCTCTGGCCACACACCTTGATTCTCCCCCCAAACCAAAGCGGTCTGAGGAAGCAAAGCTTAATTCCTTGCAATGGATCAGGGCCCTGGACACTAATTCTTCTGTGGCAGGAGCAGAAACTCAATTAACGACAATTTTTTTGGCTTGCTTGTTGGCTTGTTTTTGACATTCACCTAGATCCTGGTGAAGCAGCAGGACATGGCTGCAAATGCAATAACACAAAACACGGTGCGTTGAGTCTGCTCATGGATAGATGTTGTTCTAGATGCTTCATCTCACTGAGTTTTCACGACAGCCTTATGAAGTATTAGCCCCCAAGGTACACAGAAGGTTTCGTATTGATGGTATAATACCAGCGTCTGCAGCAAGGCAGTCTGACTCACTGATGTCATTCTGGGTGATTTTATTCAAACGCATTCTTGGCCAACGACGTGAATAAATATTAACAACATGGAGAAGTGGGTGGATTTTTTTTTTTTTTTTTTTGGTCTTTTAAAATGGTGGCAGGATGTTGGGAACCACAGAAGTCCCTAGCTATGGAGAACAGGTTGAAAGATTTTAAATGATTTCTTTGGGAGAAGAGCTCCTTGGTAATGCAGGAAGATAGGATGGTAACTTGGGGTTTATAAAGAATCTACTTGTCCTGACCTTTCTTCCCTGGCTCTGGAACTCGTAACAGGCACCACCATCACCAGAAATGGGAGAATACCCTGATTCCTTCTGCTACCTCTTGCCTTAGGTGTCTGTTGACCTAGGCTTCTTATCTGAGCAGGAGCCAGGGATATCTCTTAATGAACCCTACCTAACCAACTGACTCCCCAGATTAATGGACACTCTTCATTTCCTCCAAAAGCACACTAACTAATGTTCACAGCACGTTGAATGCTCATAGCTAGTCAACTATTCCCTTGTCCACCCTTGTACCCGCCTGCTGATCAACTTGCTGTTAGCTCCCAAATCTCTTTACACCATTTGTACTCACTGCTGTAATTAATTTAATTTAATATTTATGTGAACGACTTTATTCGACAAATTGAACATCTACCACGTGACAGGCTGTGTTCTTCATGCTCAGAATAAATCAGTGAACAAAGAAACAAAGACCCCCTTTTTCATGTAACTTACATTCTATGCAAAAAGATACCATTTACTTCATAGAGAACTAAGTTGAATGCTTCGGTAAGACCCAACAAATATAAGTTGCTTAAGAATTTTGCTTAATTTGGGGTATTTAAGACAACTGTAAAAAGATTGGAAAAAATATTGCAAGGCTCTGGAAGGATTCCACACTCAAAATACTTTACAAGTATCTTTAAATTCATGTTCTGTTTTAAAGAAATCAAAACTAAAAATATATAAGTGTGATTTATGTAAGAAAAACAATGAAGAAATCCAATTGGCAAGCCCAGGGGAAGCCCTTGGGCCTATGTCAGTAAAATATTTACATGTTTTACATTAAAATGAAAAAAATTTTTTTTTGTAAATAGAGTCCTACTCTGTCACCTTGGCTAGAGTGCTGTGGCATCAGCCTAGCTCACAGCAACCTCAAACTCCTAGGCTCAAGCAATCCTTCTGCCTCAGCCTCTTGAGTAGCTGGGACTACAGGCATGTGCCACCATGCCCAGCCAATTTTTTCTATTTTTGGTAGCGACAGGGTCTGGCTCTTGCTCAGCCTGGTCCCAAACTCCTGCGCTCAAACAATCCGCCCGCCTCGGCCTCCCAGAGTGCTAGAATTATAGGCATGAGCCACTGCGCCCCACTAAAATGAAATGTTTAAGGTAAATATTTATCTTTTTCTTTTTGTCTTTTAAACACATTGACTGCTACACTTGAAAAAAATTTTTATTTTCCCTTGAGGCCAACGTATTTTATTATGAAAACAAAATAAAAACTTCAAAAACAAAGCAATCCTGGCCGGCGTGGTGTCTCACGCCTATAATCCTAGCACTCTGGGAGGCCAGGCGGGCAGATTGCTCGAGGTCAGGAGTTCGAAACCAGCTTGAGCAAGAGCGAGACCCCGTCTCTACTATAAGTAGAAAGAAATTAATTGGCCAACTAATATATATAGAAAAAACTATCCAGGCATGATGGTGCATGCCTGTAGTCCCAGCTACTCGGGAGGCTGAGGCAGGAGGATTGCTTGGGCCCAGGAGTTTGAGGTTGCTGTGAGCTAGGCTGACGCCACGGCACTCACTCTAGCCTGGGCAACAAAGTGAGACTCTGTCTCAAAAAAACCAAAAAACCAAAAAAACCAAAAAAAAAAAAAAACAACAACAACAACAAAAAACCAATCCTTTCTAATTTAATGAAAAAAAATTGTTAGTTTTCGTTGTTTTCTGTGCATGAGTTATATGCAATTAAATTGTCCATATTAATTGTAACAATAAGAACATCAACAAGTAAGATTTTCACAGACCAACTGCAAGGTTTCACCCAGGGGGCCATGCATCACGTAACATGCGTGCTACAGAATGGCAGCGTGAGTTGACTGTGCACCTCGTGGCTCCCACGGTAAAGAGATGTGTGAGTTATATATGCTTCATGAGGCCCTGGGCTCAAAACTAACATGAGTTAAATACAACTCACATGGCAGTTAATGTGTTAAAAAAATGAGTTTTCACTGTAAGTGGCTTTTTTGATTGAAAACCAGCAACTAGTCCTAACTGGATTGGATGAAAGGGTTCCAAGGACCACTTGAATTTGAATTACCAGGGAGCTGCAGTCCTGAATCGGGAGTTCTGGATATGGGTCCTGGGGAAACTGTATTAAACAAACTCCCTAGGGACCAACTCAGGAGGGTCCGCTGCTGAGGGCTGTTCTACTAATCAGGATAACCCCCCTGGCTCCTTCTTGGTCTGGACCTTCAATCTCAAGGCTCAAGGCTCCAGATACCATTTGGTGGGAAGGCTCCACCCTGTCTTCAGAGGGTGAAATCTTTTAGCAATCTTTCTTTGAATTGTATCATAGCACAGACCTAGTATTAAAAAGAAATGAAGTCAATGTGCAATTCTTGGTGCCCAAATTCAATATTCCGAGGAGATTAAGAAGGGATTCTATTCTTGAGCAGTTTGTAACCTCAAGACAAACTCAGCACACGAATCCCTAGGTTATAGTACTAGACAGCATATGGCATTATTAGTAGCAAAATCATTTGCTACAGATCCTGTAGGAAGGTGAGAATCTTGGGGTGACCAACCGTCCCAGTCTGCCTAGGACTAAGGGGTAGGGATGTGGGGCTTTTGATGTCAAAACTGAGATAGTGCCAGGCAAACTGGGATGGTTGGTCCCCGTGGAGAAGGATCAATTTATGTGCAAGCACAGCTAGGGAGGGATTTGTAGAAGAAACATCTGAGTGGGCGTTAGAGTCTAGAAGAATGCGCAGCAGCTGAGAGCTAGGAGTGGAGAAGAGAATTCTAATTTGAATGCATGCACGTCCTCAGAGATCCCCAGCACTATTCGTTTTAATCCAGGTATTATAAACCCGGTGTGTTTTTAGCGATCACTTGGCATGTTGCTACAAGAAGTGTGACAGAGCTAAGTGGTTCTGCAAGCTGAGGTGGTAACAGTTCATACGCACACCCACCTCTGCGTACAGGTTAATTAGCTAGTGTTGGCAGAGCCTTTGAATGTATGCAGCACACCCCAAAACCCAGATATTATTAGCCAGTCAGCACCACCTTAAAAAAAAATAACATTGCCGCAGTCCTTGTTTCTTCCTGATTTCTCTGAAATAGCTGGATGCCTGCAGATTTCAGCGCGAGCCTCTCACCGGAACTGAAGTGGCCACAGTCTGCAACACATGTGTGAATGTGATAGGTACGGACAGACCCACGGCCAGCGCTGCGCTATTGGTCGGCTGCTCTTGCCTTCCTGCTAGAGGGCTGTTGCATTCATCCTCTCTGCCTCTTCTCCTGTTGAGCTGTTCATAGATATTGTATATAGATCTCATATGTCTTTTATATACCATCCATGTAATATCACAGGCCATATGATGCTGCATCATAAGACATCATGTATCTTGTAATGACAGACACGCTCATGCCACAGGACGGCCATAAACTGGACAACAGCCCGCCTTCTTGCCTGGGCTCGGGCTGGTTCCAGTGTGAGGCAGGGGGATTGCAGGCTGATTTTGCTGCTATCAAGAACCAGTCTCAGGCCGGGCGTGGTGGCTCACGCAGGTAATCCTAGCACTCTGGGAGGCCAAGGCAGGTGGATTGCTCAAGGTAAGGAGTTTGAAACCAGCATGAGCAAGAGCGAGATCCCGTCTCCACTAAAAATAGAAAGAAATTAGCTGGACAACTAAAAATATATAGAAACAATTAGCCGGGTATGGTGGTGCTTGCCTGTAGTCCCAGCTACTCGGGAGGCTGAGGCAGGAGGATTGCTTGAGCCCAGGAGTTTGAGGTTGCTGTGAGCTAGGCTGACGCCATGGTACTCACTCTAGCCTGGGCAACAAAGTGAGACTCTGTCTCAAAATAAGAAAAAACAAAACAGTCTCAGGCATGTTGCCAATCTGCGCATCTGTTGGAAGCTGCTCTCCCACCGTTGTTACTGAGCAGTAACATACGATCCTGTGCTTGGGGCTGCACCCTGGCTAGGACCTTGTGAATAAGAAAGCATGCCTCCCCACCCAAGTCCCCCCACGCCATGCCCATGTGAAGGTCCTGCCAGTCCCAGAGCTTCTCTGGAGCGTGCTGCACTTCGGCCAGCCCACCACACAGGTTGGAAGGGGTAAGCAATTAGCAAAGCCGATTTTCTTCAGACCTTTCATAGAAGCTGAATGAAAAACAATCTCAAAGTTTTTTTCTATTCTCTCACTCAACAGCAATCAACACGGAAGACTTCAATGTGTGGAGACTTCCCCCCACCAACAAGCAAGCAATCAGTTCTGGAGGGGACACCAGCTGGGTGTCCTCCAACTCAATTCCAGCACTATTTACTTGGAGGCAGCATCAGATCCCATGGATTAAGGGCTCAGTCCCACAAGATTGCCCCCACTTCTCATGCCAATCGCAAGCCCCAGGTTGTTTTTGCTGTGCTTCTGACCAACTGGCTATAAATTGGGATTCCCATGGCCCCCTCCTTGAATTCACTTAATTTGCTAGAGCTGCTCACAGAACTCAGGGAAACTTTTTTTTTTACATTTACCAGTTTATTACAAAGATATTTAAAAGAATACAAATAAACAGCCAGATGATAAAGAGAGACATTGGGCAGCAAGATCTAGAAGGGTCCCAAGCATAGGGTCTTCTGTCCCTGCAGAGTTGGGGTGTGCCACCCTCCTGGAGCATGGTCATGTAAGCCTGCCCTTTGGGGCTTCTATGCAGGCTTCATCTTGTAGGCACGATTGATGACATCATTGGTCAGTGGTCATTGGCGATTGGCTTAACCTTCAATCCCTCTCTGCTCTACAGAGGTTGGGAGTGGGGCTGAAAGTCCCAAACCTCTATTGCTGCCTTGGTCTTCCTGGTGAGCAGCCCCCATCCTGGACAGCTATCCAGGGACTGCCAGCCATAGGTCAACTCATTAGCATACAAGAAGACACCCTGTTGGAAATTCTAAGGATTTTAGGAGTTGTATGCCAGGAAATGGGACAAAACCCAAATATACATTTCACAATATGACAGAACCCCAGAAGTCAAGGTTACTCTTGCGGAATTGCTATAAATGAGCCTTGAAAATTGAATATGTCAGTAGGATACACACTGATCGTTTACTATTTGATAGAGGAGGGATGGATGAAGTTTTACTGAGTAAAGAAAGGTTTAATAACCCAGAGAGATAGGAAAGGAAGTAGAGAAGCCAGGAACACGGGTGTCCACTCACTCACATGTGCCCTTGAGTCTAAATAATCCTTGGAATTACAGACTCTTGGGGTTTCTGTCCTGACAGGCTCAGGCAAGAGCAATGAGTCCCTGGGTCTCTGAGTGTCCCCTAACCCCCACCCCTAGAGTGATACCTCATTGATTATTGCACAACTGACCTAGTATGGTCTTAAGAAGAGGGAGAGATGCATAAACAGAGGTTAAGAGCTGTTTAAAGGTAACATCATTCTCCTTTTTCTTTTGACACACCAAAGACCTGAGTGGTCCATGTGTGATCTGAGAGATGCCCCTTTCTCAACTAAGATGTATCCTAAGGTTAAGGAAACAAAAGTTACCTACAGGTCATGAGTTCAGGGCCCGGCCAGCATGGGAAATTTCTAAATTCCTATGGCTACAAGAAAAACCACACTCTTGCTAAACTCTCTAACAAAAGGAGCTATGAGGCAAATTATCAGACCTCCCCTAACTCTGATTTATATACCAGACCCAACAACTCTGATTGGACAGAGGACTGGCCTTGTAAACACTCTTCTCTGACTGCAACTGCAGACCTCAAGCCAGTTTCAGCCAGTGTATAGAGACTACCAACAAACTGTCTTTTTTGTCTTATAGTCACTTTTGGACATAAAAAAAAGTCAAATTCCACCTCATTTTAGTGCTAAATCCCCTGCCAAAAGTGAACATGGGATGTACGTTACATATATGTTTACCCATTGCACCTGCGCTCAGCTCCCCTCATAAATATGCATAGCATTTCCCCCAAACCTGCTGAATGTGTATGACCCTATAATGTAGTATGGACCCTATGAGTCATAAAATCCAATGGGCCCCTTCCCACTTTGAAGAGAGAGCCCTCACTGGAGACTATCTCTTCTTGGTTCACAAACCGATATTGTCAATAAAGGTCTCCTTTCTACTATTTAGCCATCCTGCAATCTTTTTTTTTTTGTTGTTGTTGTTGTTTTTTGAGACAGAGTCTCGCTTTGTTGCCCAGGCTAGAGTGAGTTCCGTGGCATCAGCCTAGCTCACAGCAACCTCAAACTCCTGGGCTCAAGCAATCCTCCTGCCTCAGCCTCCCGAGTAGCTGGGACTACAGGCATGTACCACCATGCCCGGCTAATTTTTTCTATATATACCAGTTGGCCAATTAATTTCTTCCTATTTATAGTAGAGACGGGGTCTCGCTCTTGTTCAGGCTGGTTTCGAACTGCTGACCTTGAGCAATCCGCCCGCCTGGCCTCCCAGAGTGCTAGGATGACAGGCGTGAGCCACCGCGCCCCACCCCTGAGATCTTTTAAATGACAACATGACCTGTGCTTGCCACCTCCCAACAGGACTGCAGACGAGTTGCCCTCTGGTCACTGGTCTTCTTTTGCCTTAAAAAGGATGGGTTCCCTTGGTCTGCAGTGGGCTGATAACCATCTGGTTATTCTTGCTTTCTTCTCTCTGTCCTTCATTCCTTTCTTTAACTTGTGTTGACAAGGGACTTAGGAATAATCATTTTAAAAAGAATTATGTTTTACTCTTTTTGTAGTCAGCAAAGTCCACTCCATATTTTCCCAATGCTTGATTTTAAAGTGGGAATTTCACATTTGGGTCTTCCTTCTAACCATTACTTAACATTATAGATCAGAGTTGTCCAATAGAACTTTCCATGATAATAGAAATGTTCTATGTCTGTGCTGTCTAAACCACTAGCCACATGCAGGTGTTGAGTTCTTCAAATGTGACTAACGTGACTGAGGAACCGCATTATCGATTGTATTTCATTTTAATCAATTTAAATTTAAATAGCCACGTATGGCTCATGGCGGTAGTATGTAACAGCATAGTTAGGGTACATGTATGTATTTCCAAGGCTCTTTTCCAAATCTCGGTGCAGATTTTTTTTTCCTTAGGTGATTCAGACACACTTCACTCTTCTCTAGGCTCCTTGACACTAGAGGAAGTAAGCAAACACTCAGTTCCTTGCCCTGCAGTTTCTTTAGCTCTCAGAGTCCTTCACATGGTAAGTGGGAGGTTGGGTTGGGAAAGGCTTACTGAAATGTTAGTAATATGGGTGAGAAAATTTCAGTTCTTGGCCAAGCATTTTCTTTGTTGACACAACAGGTTTACTTGCTCATGCATAGAAGAAAGCAACGGCTAAACCCTGAAATGAAATGCCTGAGTCCCAGGTGGTTCACGGTTCTATTTCAATTTAATGCACATTTAAACTAATGTAAGTCATTAGAGTTATGAATGCTTGAAGGTACTATATTACAAACATTTTAGAAGAAAGCCCATGAAAATTAAAATTACATAACCAGAGAAGAATTTCAAGAGATCTGGGTTTGTATGAAGGAAAATAGCTCAGGCTGTATTGGAGCTTCCAAATGAAGCACCATCCCTCCAGGACAGAATCGTCTGACTGTAGTTGGGTGATGTTGGCAAAGACCTAGGATGAGGGAAACAATTGGGGAGGGTCCATTTACACAATGAGAACAAAGGGACAAGGAATTTCCAGGATAAAAGAAAGAAAACTCAGACTTCTAAGCAAAAGTCAAAGGCAATGATTAAGCCCTGAAAGGAGGAAGTGGCTAGAAATATAAGGCAGACAATGCTGCACACCTGGAAAAGATCTAAGAACCCAAGAGAGCTC
Source organism: Microcebus murinus (assembly GCF_040939455.1). NCBI lineage: Eukaryota > Metazoa > Chordata > Mammalia > Primates > Cheirogaleidae > Microcebus > Microcebus murinus. Next base: position 12,341,122 of record NC_134104.1, on the reverse strand, counting down.
CTCAGTCTCAGGAAAACAAGATAGATGAGGTCTACCCAAGTGTGGGTGTCAGACAGAGACTACGCAAGGGAACAATTCCCAGATTTGGAGAAGAGTCCTTGGTTCAAACAATAAGAGGTAGCCCTCCATTTATTCTTCTATCTAGCTGTGTTAGTCTGCTCAGGCTATTATAATAAAATAGCAGAGACTGGGTGGCTTAAACAACAAACATTTATTTTCTCACAGTTCTGGAGGCTGAGAAGGTCAAGGTCAAGGTGTGGGTCGATTTGGTTTCTGGTAAGTGCCTTCTTCCTGGCTGGCGGATGGCTGCCTCCTCACAAAGATCTTACATGGCAGAGAGAGAGAGAGAACATGCACAAGTGCTCTGGTCTCTTCCTCTTCTTACAAAGACACTAATTCCATCATGGGCACCTACCCTCACCACCTCATCTAAATTTAATTATCTCCCAAAGATCCCATCTCCAAATACCATCACATTGGGGGTGAGGGCTCCGACATGAATTTAGATGGGATACAGTCAGTCCACAATACCACCCATTCCATAAACTTTTATCAAGTACCTACTATGTGCTATGGTTGTACTGAGGAGTAAAACACCATCTCTGCCTCCTGGAAGTCACTGCAAACAATCATGACACAAAGAAATAAGTAAGAGAGGAAGTGCTGGGGGTGCACAGAGGGCTAGGGGACAAACTCAACCTGGGGGTGCAGGGAAGACTTCATGGGGAGGGGACATTTGAATGGAGTCTTGAAGGACAAGGGAGACACAGAGGGGGTGATTCCCAGACAGGGGTGGCAGTACCTGCTAAGTCAGGGAGGTGGTCAGGCCCAGTGTGTGGAGGTGGGTGTCGATGCACTGGGTTATGGGATTAGGGATGGCGGGCACGGGCGGGGTTAGCATGCAGGATTTAACATTGGAGAGGCAGGCTGGGCTTGGGAGAAGGGCTAGATGTGTCATATTAAGGAATTTGAACCTGATCCCAAAGGATATGGGGAGTCTGAGTCTTAAACAGGATAATGTGCAGATCTATGCACAGGAAACGAAAGGGCATTGTATTAGTTTGCCAGGGCTGCCTAGTTTGCCAAAGTTCCATAGGCTGAGTGGCTGAACAGAAACTCATTTTCTCAGTCCTGGAGGCTACAAGCCTGAGGTCCAAGTGTCAGCAGGGTTGGGGCTTTCTGAGGCCTTTGCTCCGACTTGTAGATGACCACCTTCCACCATGTCCTCGTGTGTTCTTTGCTGTACCAGTGTTCTGGTTTGTGTCCAAATTTCTTCTTCTTATAAGGACATGAGTCATATTGGATTAGGGCTCACCCTAAAGGCTTTTAACTTGGATTGGATTAGGGCTCACCCTAAAGGCTTTTAACTTGCTACCGCTTTAATGGCCCTCTCTCCAAATGTGCTTACACTGTGAAGTACTGGGGGTTAGGACCTCAACATGTGCATTTTGGGAGGACACGATTCAGTCTAGGACAAGCATCTATGCTGAAGGTAGACTGGATAAAATAGATCGGTAGGTGGTGAAACAGTGGTGAAGCTCTTTGGTATGAGTCCACTTGTTGAGTGATGGTGAAGCTCTGATTGGGGCCCTTGTGCAGATGAAGAAGGGGCAGTAGACTTGGAAGGTATTTGGGAGGTGGATTCGATATCTATGACGTGGGGAAGAGGAGGTCATGATTCTGGGCCATGTCTAGAGTGGACCTTTTAAGAGAGGGCTGGTGGCTGAAACGGAGGCAGGGGATTTCGTAGAAGGAACAGGTTTGGAAGCCTTAACTCAGAATTCCTAGCTAGTGCCAATAAATATTTGACAAATAAATGAGTTTAGGATGTAACAGGAACCCCAATTGCAAAGTGATGAGATCCAGCTCTCAGTGTAGCACCCAGTATCTGTTGCTTTGAAGGAAGCTTGACACATTTTTTGTAATAATTTCTTATCCCAGAACTCTTCATTTTGCTAATAAATGCTGTTTCTTGATGTACCTGAGACTTTGAGCACATGCCTTGAACCAGGCCAAAATAAAGGAACCAGCACATTCCCTAATATCCCAAATAAGCGGTTGGTGACAGATCTGATTTTTAGGAACAGGGATATGTAGAAAAATAATTGGGAGGACCTACTGTGTTTCCCCGAAAATAAGACCTACCTATAAAATAAGCCCTAGCAGGATTTCTAAGCATTTGCGCAATATAAACTCTACCCCGAAAATAAGTCCTAGCGATGGCCGTGGCTACGCAGCGCATCTGCACAACCCATGCATTTCATCGCGGAGTGGGAAAGAAGACGAGCAGCCCTTCTCATCTGCCCCATGAGAGCTCTATTGCTCGACATGAGAGATTGGGGCCAATGGTTCTAAAGGAAATAGAGTCGCAAGAAATTCAGGATGGAATTCAGGGTTTGGAGAGTTATGATGATGTTCCAGAAGAAGACGACTTAACTATATTGGAATAAATGTAGATTGTTGTACCGTACTTAAAGAAAAAGCACATCCCCTGAAAATAAGCCCTGGGGTGTCTTCTTGAGGAAAAATAAAACAAGACCCTGTCTTATTTTCAGGGAAACACGGTAGCTGCAGTGAGAGTGATCCTTTTCCCTCCTGAACCTCATTTTTCTTATTTTGTGCATTCTCAGCATTGCAAGGCCAGTGAGTGGGACATTACTGATGTTATATATTTGTTTTGACTCAGTGCCAGAGGAAACTGGACCTGGGAGATCTCTGTTTTCATTGAAAAAGAGCTCCCAGGCCCGAGTAACTTCTAACATGAAACTTTTAAAACCTCCCCTTTGCGTCATCACTGTGGCACTCAAGTATTGCACCTTTTCCTCTCCCATGTCCCTTCATACTTCTGCTATTGTCCTCTGAAATACCTGCCAGCACCTTGAGTATGGCAATGAAGATGAGTGTGGAAGCGTTTCTGTCCGTCAGGAGCTTGCAGTCATGGGAGAGGTTAAGCCAAGTAGAAGGCCGGGTGCGGTGGCTCACGCCTGTAATCCTAGCACTCTGGGAGGTCGAGGCAGGTGGATTGCTCGAGGTCAGGAGTTTGAAACCTGAGCAAGAGCGAGACCCCGTCTCTACTATAAATAGAAAGAAATTAATTGGCCAACTAATATATATAGAAATATTAGCTGGGCATCGTGGCGCCTGCCTGTACTCCCAGCTACTCGGGAGGCTGAGGCAGGAGGATTGCCTGAGCCCAGGAGTTTGAGGTTGCTGTGAGCTAGGGTGACGCCACAGCACTTACTCTAGCCTGGGCAACAAAGTGAGACTCTGTCTCAAAAAAAAAAAAAAAAAAAAAAAAAGACAAGTAGAAGATGTGAAAATGGAACTCTTATCCTAGTTTTGGCTGAGGCCCCAAGTCAACAGGTGGTGAGAACAATGACATTCCAAAGTGAGGGAGTGTTTCCTAGGCAGGACTTGCAGAGAAGGTGGTTGGAAACCAGTTTTGAGGGCCCCCAACTGACCGCACAGCTGCAGCCTCTATACAAAAATGTTGCAGAGGCTAGAGAGGGGTTGGAGATTAGAGAGATTTCTTTGAAGAGAAATAGGAAGTGTGTAATAAGTTTCCTCTCTCCCTAGAGGGAGGATGGGGTGCTACCTTCCTTCCTCAAGTCCACGAGGATGGCTTCAAAGATGCCTTTTGGAGATCCTGTTAGGCATCCCCAGGAGCTTAGGGAACTCAGGGTACCAGAGGCTGATGGTGCAAGTGGATTCTCAAGGGCAGGAGGCTGGCCGAGATCACAGAGAAGAGGGTTGTGTGCCTGCCCTTCCACTGACCACAGGCTAAAGATGCATGTTCACTGTGGACCTGGTTTGTCATCGAGAATTCCCAGAGCAGAAAGAAGGCAGTGGCATCGTTAGATGAACAGGGACCAAGGAAGAGCTCTTAAGTAGTCAACTAGATGGAATATTTTTGCCTGAGTCAAAGGCAAGACAGGTGAGAAACATCCTCATCTGGGAGCAGGAGGGAGAGCTGAGGGAATGAGCTGGCTTTCTACATGATAAAGGCCTGGGGAAAACCAACAGCAAAGTGGCTGTTTACCTCTCTCTGCCCCTCCCTGATTGTAACCCTGGAGAGGGCAGAAGATGCAGCCAGAAAGGTGGGAAAAAGAGAGAAGAAACCAACCACAGCCCCCAGGGTGCCAGCCAGAAAGAGGCCTGGGCTGACCTAGGGTGGAGCTTGAACTTGAAAATGAGGATTTGGTGATTCTCGGGGCTGGATGTTATGAGTGCATTACCTGAGAGAGAGGTAATGAGAGGGAGAGAGAGAGAGTGAGCCACAGGGCATACCTGAGATTTCTTTCCAGAGCAGATAAAGACCTCACCCCAGAGCAGATGGAACAGGCCCTTTCAGGGGAGAGAAAACATTGTTTTCTGATTGTACCTTGCTATAGGTTGAATATGTTCCCTGAAAAGCTTGTGTTGGAAACTTAATGTCAGTGCAACAGTGTTGGAGGTTGTGCCTAATGGGAGATGTTTAAGTCATGAGGGCTCAATCCTCATGAATGGATTAATGCTCATTATAAAAGGGCTTGAGGCTATGAGTTTGACCTTCTGCTCACTTGAGCTCTCTCTCATTCTCTCCTTGCCCTTCCACAATGTGATACCTTCTGCCATGTTATGATGCAGCAAGAAGGCCCTTGCAAGATGCTGATCCCCTGGTCTTGCACTTCCCAGCCTCCAAAACTGTGAGAAATACATCTCTGTTCAACATAAATTACTCAGTTTCAGGTATACTGTTTTGCAGCAAAAATGGACCAAGACATACCTCGTGAATTCCCTTCATTTGTGTTCTGATTGTATGCATTAGTAGTAATGATCTTGGGCAGAATGGCATGCATGCCCCTCATGTTCTCAACATATACCTATGGGACTCGTGCTATGTGCCAGGCACTCAGGTGGCCATGGAAAAACAGCAGGGAACAAAATCAGGCATGGCCCTGCCCTTGACAGAGCCAACAGTCTGGTGGGAGAGACACCAGAACCATGAGACAAAGTCACACAACAGCATGTTTTGAGAATTTGATGAGGGGGGAAAATTACATAGGGGTGGAGTGGAAAAGAGGAAAACATCATGGAAGAGAGGTGCCTGGGGCTGGGTCACACAGAAGCTGTCAGACCTGGGTGGGTGGCAGTGGCCAGGGGACCCTCCAGACAGAATGACTGGTGTTCCAGCATGTGGGCAAGAGGAGGTCAGTTTCATGAAAGTGTAGAGTACACAAGGGACCAAATGGATATGATTTCATTTACATGACACAGACTGGAGTAGGCACCTCTACAGAGACAGAAAGTAGATGAGTGGTTGGCCAGGGTTGGGGGGCTTGGGGAGGAATGAGGAGTGACTGCTAATGGGTACAGGGCTTCTTCTTTTTGTGGTGCTAAAATTTTTTCTAAGATGAGATTGTAGTGATGGTTGCACTAAATCTACTAAAAACCATTGAATTGTACACTGTAAGTGGGTGAATTATATGGTATGTGAATTATATCTCAAAGACGCTGTCAAAGAAGGAGAATCTAGTCACAGCAAAATAAATATAGAATGATACAGTCTACAGAAAATTCAGGATTCAGCAACACTGAGCGATATGTCATTTAGGAAGAGGTGGCAAGACTCTAAAGAGATCAAGGCAGTGGTTATGCACACGTGAGGGGAGTGTTAGCTGGAGGAGGCGGGAGGGGAATGTAACAGGGGAGAAGGGACAGTGGACAAGCTCACTTGCTGTGAGCGGTGGTTTGGCAGGTGCGGTCTCTACAGCAATCATTCGTACCACTCTTTTGCACACTCTTTTGAATGGATGGCAGGTTTTAAAATAAGTAATGAAAAAGTAGGGAGTGGGGGTGGCCAGAGGGGACAGGAAGGTATGTGGGGCGGTGGGCAGGGTCCGGAGCTCCAGGTGAGACATTCGTGCTTAATGAAGATGAGCAGGAGGCAGCCAAGGCACTTGGCCAAGCAGCCGGGTGGGGGTGGGGAATGCGAGCAGCGGTGTAGAAAGGGGTCCCGCTCTATACGCAGGATGGGTGGGGGCAGGGAGGTGGGGAGAAGCCCCGGGACCGCGATGGTAGGGTCTGGGCATGCGCGGTGGGGCCGTGGGAAGCGTGAGGAGCACTGTGCAGAGGGTCAGCCCTTCACACCAGGCAGAACGTCGGGAGGAGGGGCTGGAAGGAAAAGATGATGAGCAGTTTCTCTTTGGACATGAAAGGAGTCTAAGAAATTACCTTATTACAAAATGAGGGATCTCAGGAGACTGCAACTATAACTCTGGGCAAATTGTAGGTTCCCGGGTAATTATGGGGCCTTTCCAGATTCCTTTTGTTCTCGGTTCCTTGAGGAGTCCCATCCCGTCCCACTCCGTATCCCGGGCTGATCTGCAGCCCTGGCTCCTACAGCTTTGCAGGAGAACAAGACGAGTCTTGTCGCCTTTCTCGGGGGCTCAGCCTGGGGCCCTGGCAGTGCAGACTCGAGAAGAAGCTTTCGCGTTTCGCAGCTTCCAGATTTCTCCCTGAATATGTTCTCCTCCAGTGATTTTGATCCCTGACTTCATGTCTCCACGGGAACCTCACAGAGGTGAACACGGTCCCCAGGGGCAAGAGACTCCTAGGCTAGGACCTGAACCATGAATGGATGTCGTCCCTTCCAGGTGTGTGTGTGTGGGGGGGGCAGGTGTACAGGTGCCCAGGCTGGGGACGACATGATTGCAACAACAAGGGGCAGTCCCAGGCCGTAGGCAGTTTGGACTTGATCCTTTACCTTCAGGGAACTGAAGCTATTGAAGGTTTTGGAACAGGTGGTGATAAGATCGGTTTGTACCTGTGTCTAATGAGCATTTACTGTATGCCAGGAGTCGTTCCGTCCGTCTTTCCACGTACCTTATCTCATTTAATCTTTTCAGTGCTTCTGTGGGGGGTGGGTAGGTGTGATCCATCCATCCATCCATCCATCCATCCATCCATCCATCCATCCATCCATTCAACAAAGACGACTTTGTGCCAGTTACTGTGTCTATGTTCATTGGACAATTGAGGACACGAAAGAATCCTGCCTCTTAGAGAGTCAAATCAGTGCCTAAAGTGTATAACCAGAAAGAGACACGGCCAGTATTCAAACCCAGGAAAGCAGTCTCTGGCCGCGGGCTTATCCACTGGGCCAGAGCTGACCTCTCCTCCGCGAGTGGAACTGCAGGTCCTCGTGCATCTCGGACACAGCAAGGTCAGCGAGAGCCAAGGTCATGAAGTGTGAACTGACCTTGCCTAAGAAGAGGGGGTTGGTGGGGCCACTACGGGTGAGGCGAAGAGAAAAGGCGCATATGTGAATGAACTTGGCAAATCTGGCTGGGTGCCTGCCATGTCTGAGCTTTCTTTTCTGCCAACAGGACTCTGATTTTTTTGGGGGGGGGGGTAGGGGGGTGGGATGGGGAGGGTGAGCAGCCATGTGTTCAGCTCCTAGGGATAAATTGTGATTGGTTTTAAGCCAATCATGGCTAAGCTAATACCATTTGGCAGATATTTATTTACCCTGTTGCTTCCTTCCTAGCCAGTGGGAGCCGTGTGACCGAATTTTGTCAGTGAGATGAAAAGGAAGTCTGTTGAAGGCTTGTGAAAAATATTTTTGATCCCTCTGATAGAAGGCAGGAACAGTAAAGGAAAGATCCTGCATTATCTATTATATTTATTTATTTATTTAGACAGAGTCTTGCTCTGTTGCTCAAGCTAGAGTGCAGCGGTGTTATCATAGCTCACAGCAACCCCCAACTCCTGGCCTCAAGTGGTCCTCCTGCCTCAGCCTGCCAAGTAGCTGGGACTATAGGTGTGTACCACCATACCTAGCTAATTTTTTTTCTATTTTTCTTTTTTTAGAGATGGGGTCTTGCTATGTTGTCCAGGGTGATCTCAAACTCCTGGCCTCAAGGATCCTCCCACCTCAGCCTCCCAATGTGCTGGGATTACAAGGGTGAGCCACCGTGCCCAGCTGTGGTCCTGTGTTATTTAGATGCCTCACTGCATCCTGACTTTGAATGCAGTCATGATTCCTGGAGCTGTGGCAGCCACCTTGTAACCAACAATCATAAAGACAAAAAGCCAACAAAGGGTGGCAGAATGGAAAGAGGTAGGTGCTCAATGAGACCGAGAAACTGAACTAATGACAGCACATTTTTTCCTCCAGACTCCTTAATATATGATAAAAAACAAACATTTAGGAGTTCACGTTTTTTCATCACCTGGCTGACCATATGCTAGCTGCTATAATAAGCATGAGAAGGAGGCAGGAAGGGGAAGTGAACCTATTTGGAGTGTGGGGTGATGTGTAAGGAACTGTTCTTTTAATTTTCTAATTGTTTTGTGTGTTGTAAATCTTGAAGACAGAGTCCCCTTTTCTTTTCTGTTTTTTCCTTCCCACTTACAACTCTCCTAACCTCCTCCTTTCCTGTAGCCCACATTAAGTCCACATGCGCAATAACTATTATTATGAATAAAGAGATTTTCCCTTCTTTGATTCTCATTGTTCTTCTATCAAGTTATCAAAAATATTCAAGGGCAGAGACCTAAACTCTTCCATTGTGTTCATGAGGACACTACAGATGTTTTGCATGACATTTTATTTAGTGCCTTGAAAAGAGGCTTGTAATTTAGAAACTTAGAGGGCTCTTTGAGATAAAAAAAGATCTAAAACAGAAAATGTCATAAAAGACTTTGGGGGGGGGTGGAGGGCAGTTGTGAAAATAAAATGACAAAGACAATGGGAGACATCCTTTCCGGGAAGGAAAGGATGAAAAGAAAAGAGTCTTTTGTGTCACTGGCATTTCAGTGCTCTCACAAGTGATGCTTGGCAAAGCTCCACTGACCCCCCAGCCCCACCCAACATGCTCTTTCTGCTCAGATCCCAGCATCTCTTCTATCAATGAAGACATATTTCTGAGGTATCTAATTATAATAGTTTTCTATTGCAGATACTGCTAGTTACCATGCAAACAGCTGTTACCTCCCTCGTTTCACTTGAACAGAATCCCATTTTTAATTATCCTCCAGAGCATGGCAATATTATTCAGATTAGGATGGATCTTAGTGTAGCCCCAAACCCAGGGTAAGTAATCTCTCCCCGCCCCTCACCCCCACCGGATTGGTTTATGAATGGGTATATGACACAATTTTGGCCAATGAGATGAGAGGAAAAATCTGGTAGGGGGGGCTTATGGGAAATTTCCCTTTGCTTTATAAAGAGGTGTGTGGCAAGCTCCTTTTTCAGGAGGTGATGCCTGGAACTATGGCAGCCTTTTCAGGACCATGAGAGGCGCCCACCCAAAAGGATAAACAAACATACTGAGCATAGTAGAAAAGAAAAACAAAAGTAATCTGGGTCCTTGACTTTGTTTAACCTCCATGTTAACCAACTCTGGAAATATTCGCCTTCTGAACTTATTAACTTATTATTACTCACCAGACTGATCAGAAAACAAAAAAGCAATATCTGCTTTTAATACTAGGGTAGGAAATACACAAAATGAGCCTGGAACATCTTGTGTCAGAAAATAAAGAAGTGCTTTAAAAAACAAACAAACACTGTATACACAGACTTCAAGAAAAAAAAAGAGAGAAGAAATAATTATAATAAAAATTATATATATATTATTATAATAAAAATTATATATATATAAATTATAATTTATTTAAAAACAAACAAACAAACAAACAAACAAAAAAGCCCCACAATGGTGGGTATGTGTCAAAGCGACACAGAAGTCAGGTGAAGGAGCTCCCGATGGCCAAAGCTAGAATAATTGGAGCAACTAAATTATTAAACCGATATTGGGATTATAACCCAAAGTATAAAACAAATGTCCATAAAGCCCACACTGATACAAATAAATGACTGGATAAACAAATAAGTGATGAAGAATGAAAACATATCTTGTGCAGAATAATTCCAAATAATTTATGCAGATACTCTGTCCTCAAGAGTGTGGGTCCTAAGTACCTACCCCTGAAATGTGGACTTCATAGTGACTTCCTTCCCACGAGCACATGGCAGAAAGGGAGGAGAAATGGGTAACTTCACAGTGGAGAAGCCTGGAAAATCCCTGCCCTAGTCGGTGATCAAGGTTAGCAACAACAGTGACAAGTCATGTTGATAGTATGTACCTCACCCATATGGTGGCGCAAATGGCACTTTGTCTTTCTGGTCCTGTCTGGTCTTCCTTCGACCTATAATATAACCCTGTCTAATCATGAGATAAACATCAGGCAAATCCAAACTCAGGTATGTTATAAAAATTCTTTATCAGCACTCCTAAAAATTATCAAGGCCATCCCAAACAAGGAGAATTTGAGAAACTTTCAAAGCCAAGAGGCACCCAAAGAGAAATGATGACCAACTGTAATAGGGTATCCTAGATGGGATCCTGGAGAAGAAAAAGGACGTAAGGTAAAAATAAAGAAAATCTAAATAAAATATAGACTTTAATGGGCAATAATGCATCTATATTGGTTCATTAATTGTGACAAATTTACCATACTAATTTAAGATGTTTATAATAGAGGAGAGTGGGTGTGGGGCTTATGGAAATTTTCTGTACTATCTTCACAAATTTTCTATAAATCTAAAAATATTTTAATATTAAAAGTTTATTTTAAGGCTGGGCGAGGTGGCTCACGCCTGTAATCCTAGTGCTCTGGGAGGCCGAGGCGGGAGGATGGCTCAAGGTCAGGAGTTAGAAACCAGCCTGAGCAAGAAAGAGCGAGACCCCATCTCTACCAAAAATAGAATGAAATTAATTGGCCAACTAAAAATATATAGAAAAAATTAGCCGGGCATGGTGGCACATGCCTGTAGTCCCAGCTACTCGGGAGGCTGAGGCAGGAGGATTGCTTGTGCCCAGGAGTTTGAGGTTGCTGTGAGCTAGGCTGACACTATGGCACTCACTCTAGCCTGGGCAACAGAGTGAGACTCTGTCATAAAAAAAAAAAAAAGTTTATTTTAAAAAGAGAGATACCAATATCAAGAATGAAAGGTCCAATCACTACAGATACTACAGATATTAAAAGGATGACATTATGACAACTTTATCCCAATATATTTTATGATTTAGGTGAAAAGGACAAAATGGTTAAAAGACACAAAGCTCACCCAGGAATAAATAGGTAACTTTAAAATTCCCATGTCTATTAAGGAAATTTAAATTAAAAAATTTCCCACAAAGAAAACTCGAGGCCCCGTTAGCTCCATTGGGAAATTCTGCCAAACATTTAAGGAAAAAATGAAGTCAATTCTATACAAAAATCCTCCAAAAAATGAAGAAAAAAGGAAACTTCCCAACTGTCTTTGTCCATTTAATGTTGCTGTGAAGAAATACCCGAGATTGGGTGGTTCACAGAGAACAGAGTTTATTTGCCTTATGATTCCGTTGGTTGGAAGATTGGGCATCTGGTGAAAGCCTCAGGCTGCTTCTGCCCATGGCAGAAGGGGACAGGGAGCTGGCATGGGGCAGAGAGCACATGGTGAGAGAGGAAGCGAGAGAGAGAGTGGGGCGATACCAGTGTCTTTTTAACAACCAGATGACATGGGAGCTAAGAGAGTGAGAACTCACTAATTACTGGGATGATGGCAGCAACCCACTGATGAGGGGTCTGGCCCTCCTGACCCAAACACCTTTTATTAGGTCACACCTCCAACGTCGGGGATAAATTTCAACATGAGATTTGGAGGGGACAAACATCCAAACTCCAGCACCAGCACATTCTATGAGACCAGCACTGCTCACGTACTCACACCAGAAAAAGATATTATAAGAAAAGAAAGCTACAGGCAAATATGCCTCATGAACATGGATGCAAATATGTTTAACAAAATTTTAGCAAATTGAATTCAACAATATATAAAAGGGATATCATATCATGACCAATTGAGGTTGGTCCCAGGAATGCAAGGCTCATTTAACAGTTGAACATCAATCAGTGTAATTTATAGTAACAATAGTAATGAAATAAAATAATAATTCACACTAACAGAATAGATAAAAGAAATTTAAAAAAGAAAGCCATATAACCATTTCAGTAGATGTAGAAAAAGCATGCACAAACTTTAACATCCATTCCTAATAAAAACTCTCAACAACCTAGATATAGAAAGGAATTTTTTTTCAAACCAATAAAAGATATCTATGGAAAACCTACAGTTAACATCTTACTAAATGGGAAAGACAGAATGCTCGATTCCTATCAGGAGCAAAACAAGGATGTCCCCTACTCTTTTCAACATGATACCGGAGTTTCTAGCCGGTTTAATAAGATGAGAAAAAGAACCAAATCTCATCAACATTGTTAAGGAAGAAATAAATCTGTCTTGATTTGCAGATGACATGATCATCTATTTATAAAATTCTGTGGAGTCTACAGAAAAGATACTAGAGCCTGCACATATAAGGGAATCCCATTAGACAATAGCAAATTCTCAACAGAAACCCTGTGGGCCAGAAGAGAATGGGATGATACATTCAAAGTGTGAAAAAAACCACTTTCAGACAAGAATAATATAACATTAAAGCTTTCCTTCAAAAACAAAGGAGAAATAAAGTTTTTTCCAGACAAGCAAAAACTGATGGAATTCATCAACACTAGACCAGCCCTACAAGAAATGCTTAAGGGAGTCTTAAGTTTGGAAGCAAAAGGATGATAATTTACCATCATGAAAACACATGAAGTACTTTTTTTTTTTGAGACAGAGTCTCACTGTGTTGCCCAGGCTAGAGTGAGTGCCGTGGTGTCAGCCTAGCTCACAGCAACCTCAAACTCCTGGGCTCAAGCAATCCTTCTGCTTGAGCCTCCTGAGTAGCTGGGACTACAGGCATGCGCCACCATGCCCAGCTAATTTTTTCTCTCTATATTTTTAATTAGTCAATTAATTTATTTCTGTTTTTAGTAGAGACGGGGTCTCGCTCTTGCTCAGGCTGGTTTCAAACTCCTGACCTTGAGCGATCCTCCTGCCTTGGCCTCCCAGAGTGCTAGGATTACAGGTGTGAGCCACCACGCCCGGCCCACATGAAGTATTAAACTCACTGGCACAGCAGATACACAAATGAGAAAGACAAAGGAGTCAAGCGTCACCACTACAGAAAACCACCGAACTTTAATGATAAATAATAAGTTAGGAAGAAATAAAGGATATAAAAAAACAACCAGAAAACAGTTAACAAAATCACAGGAACAGGCTGGGCATGGTGGCTCATGCCTGTAATCTTAGCACTCTGGGAGGCCGAGGCGGGAGGATTCCTTCAGCTCAGGAGTTCGAGACCAGCCTGAGCAAGAGCAAGACCCCGTCTCTACTATAAATAGAAAGAAATTAATTGGCCAACTAATATATATAGAAAAAATTAGCCAGGCATGGTGGCGCATGTCTGTAGTCCCAGCTACTCGGGAGGCTGAGGCCAAAGGATTGCTTGAGCCCAGGAGTTTGAGGTTGCTGTGAGCTAGGCTGATGCCACGGCACTCTAGCCAGGGTAACAGAGTGAGACTTTGTCTCAAAAAAAAAAAAAAAAAAAAAAAAAGAAGAAACTCACCTGACCTTCAAAGACACATATGGACTGAAAGTGGAGAAATAGAAAAAGATTTTCCATACAAACAAAACCCAAAAGTGAACAGGAGTAGCAATGCTTAAATCCGATAAAACAGGCTTTCAGTTAAAAGCTATAAAAGGTGACAAAGAAGGTCATTATATAATGATGAATGGATCAACTTAGTAAGAGGATATAAGAATTCTAAACATATATGCACCCAATACTGGAACACATAGATATATAAAGTAAATATTATTAGATCTAAGGGGAAACATAGACTCCAAATACAATAATAATTGAGGACTTTAACACCCCATTCTTAACACTCTGGGGGGCCAACGTGGGCAGATCGTTTGAGCTCATGAGTTCGAGACCAGCCTGAGCAAGAGTGAGACCCCGTCTCTACTAAAAATAGAAAGAAATTAATTGGCCGACTAAAAATATATATAGAAAAAAATTAGCTGGGCATGGTGGTACATGACTGTGGTCCCAGGTACTTGGAAGGCTGAGGCAGAAGGATTGCTTGAGCCCAGGAGTTTGAGGTTGCTGTGAGCTAGGCTGACATCACGGCACTCTAGCCTGGGCAACAAAGTGAGACTCTGTCTAAAAAAAAAAAAAAACCCACCCCATTCTCAGCATTTAACAGACTATCTAGACATAAAATTAACAAAGAAACATGAGATTTATACTGCACTTCAGACCAAATGAACCCAACAGGTATTTACAGAACATTTTATCCAACAGTTGCAGAATATACATTCTTCTCATCACTACATGGAGCATTCTCCAGGATAGACCATATGTTAGGTCACAAAACAAATTTCAATAAATTTTAAAGAATTCAAATCACATCAAAGACCTTCTCAGACCACAATGGAATAAAACTAAAAATCAGTAATGAGGAAATTTAGAAACTGTACAAATACATTGAAATTAAATAATATGCTCCTTAATGACTATTGGGTCAATGAAGAAATAAGATGGAAATCAAAACAACTTATTAAAATAAATAAAAAATGGAAATACAACATACCAAAACCCATGGGATATAGTAAAAGCAGTGGCCAAAGGGAAGTTTATAATAATAAACACATCAAAAAAGTAGAAAGATTTAAAATAAACAACCTGATGATATACCTCAAGCAAATGGAAAAGCAGGAACAAACCAAGCCCAAAATTAGTAGAAGGAAAGAAATGATAAAGATCAGAGCAGAACTAAGCAAAATAGAGACTAAATAAATACAAAGGATGGACAAAATGAAAACTGGTTTTTGTAAAAGATAAAATCAATAAACCACTAGCTAGATAGCTAGACTAACCAAGAAAAAGAGAGAAGATCTAAATATATAAAATCAGAAATGAAAAATGAGACATTACAACTGATATCACAGAAATACAAAGGATTGAAAGAGACTATTATGAACAACTATATGCCAACAAATTGGAAAACCTGGAGGAAATGGGTAAATTCCTGGACATGTAAGAACAACCTACCAAGATGGAACTAGAAAGAAATAGAAAACCTGAACAGACCAATCTCATTATTCTCCTGAATAATGAGATTGAGTCAGTAATAAAAAGTCCCCCAGCAAAGAAAAGCCCAGGACCAGATGACTTTACTGCTGAATTCTACCAAACTTATAAAGAAGAATTAATACCAATTCTTCTCAAACTATTCCACAAATTGAAGAGGAGGGAATTATTCCTAACTCAACCTATCAGGCCAGCATTATCCAGATACCCAAACCAGACAAGGATACAACAATAAAAGAAAACTACAGGTCAATATATCTGATTAAAATAGATACCAAAATTCTCAACAAAATACATCAAACAAAATCCAACAACATTTCAAAAAGATAATACACCATGATCAAGTGGTATTTATCCCAAGGATGCAAGGATGGTTCAACATACATAAATCAACAAATTTAATACATCACAATAATAAAATGAAGGACAAAAACCATATGATCATCTCAATAGATGCAGAAAACCATTTGATAAAATTCAAGATCCCTTTATGATAAAACTCTCAATAAATTAGGTATAGAAGGAACATACTTCAACATAATAAAGGCTATATATGACAAACCCACATTTAACATCCTTCTGAATGGGGAAAGACTGAAAGCCTTTCCTCTAAGAACTAGAATAAGGCAAAGATGCTCACTTTTACCACTCTTATTCAACATAGTACTGGAAGTCCTAATCAGAGAAATCAGGCAAGAGAGAAAAATAAAATGCATCCAAACTGGAAAAGAGGAAGTCAAGTCATCCCTTTTTGCAGATATGATCTTATATTAGAAAAACCTAAAGACTCTGCTATCAAACTCTTAGAACTGATTTTGCTAAAGTTGCAGCACAAAGAAATCAGTAGTCTTTCTATATACCAATAACAAACTAGTTAAAAAATAAATCAAGAAAGAATCCCATTTACAAAAGCTACAAAAAATTAAAATATCTAGTAATAAATTTAACCAAGAAGGTGAAAGATTTCTATAATAAAAACACTGATGAAAGAAATTGAAGAGGACACAAACAAATGAAAATCCATTCCATGCTCATGGATTGGAAGAATTAACAGTGTTGACATGATCATATTGTCCAAAGCAATCTATAGATTCAAGGGAATCCCTATCAAAGTACCAATAGCATTATTCACAGAAATAGAATAAAAACATCCTAAAATTTAAATGAAACTACAAAAGACCCTGAATAGCTGAAGAAATACTGAACAGAGAGAACATAGCTAGACATATCACACTACCTGACTTCAAAACGTAGTACAAAGCTATAGTAACCAAAACAGCATTATATTGGTATAAAAACAGACACCTAGGCCAATGGAACAAAATAGAGAATCCAGAAATAAATCCACGTATTTACAGCCAACTGATTTTCAATGAAGGTGCTAAGATCATACATTGGGGAAAGGACACACTCTTCAATAAATGGTGCCGAGAAAACTGGATGGTCATATGCAGAAGAATGAAAGTAGACCCCTATGTCTCACTCTATATAAAAATCAACTCAAAATGGCTAAAAGACTTCACCATAAGACATGAAACTATAAGTTACTAGAAGAAACAATAGGGAAAATACTTCCGGACATTGGTCTAGGCAAAAATTGAATGACTAAGACTTCAAAAGCACAGACAACAAAAACAAAAATAGATTATATCAATATAGTCCCTGAAATGGGACTATATCAAGCTAAAAAGTTTTTGCATAGGGAAGGAAACAATCAACAGAGTGAAGAAACAACCTATTGAATGGGAGAAAATGTTTGCAAACTATTTATCCAATAAGCGACTAATATCCAGAATATACGAGGAACTCAAACAACTCAATAGCAAAAACCCCCAATTATCCTATTACAAACTGGGCAAAGGAACTGATTAGACATTTCTCAAAAGAAGACATACAAACAGCCAACAGGTATATGAAAAAAATGCTCAACATTACTAGTCACCATCAGGGGAATGCAAAACAAACTGCAATGAGATAGCATCTTATCCCAGTTAGAATGGCTATTATCAAAAATGACAAAAAATAAAAACAAAGGCTGGTGAGGATGCGGAGAAAAGGGACTCTTAGACACTATCTTATACACTGTTGGTGGGAATGTAAATTAGTACAACCATTTTGGAAAACAACATGGAGGTTTTCCAAAACCTGAAAATAGAACTACCCTATCACTTAACAATCTCACTATTGGATACATATTCAAAGGAAAGGAAATCAATATATCAAAGGTATACCTGCACCCCCATGCTTATTGCAGCACTATTCGTAATAGCCAAGATATGGAATCAACCTCAGTGTCCATCAGTGGATGAATGGATAAAGAAAACATGATATATATATATATATATATATATATACACACACACACACAATGCAATATCATTTGGCCTTGAAAAAGAAGAAAATCCTGTCATTTGCAACAATATGGACGAACCTGGAGAACAATATGCTAAGTGTAACAAGCTAGGCATAGAAAGGCAAATACTGCATGATGCTACTTATATGTGGAATCTACAAAAGTTGAATTCATAGAAGCCCAGAATAGAACGGTGGTTGCCAGGGGCTGGGCAGAGATTGGGGTCAGAGAATGGGTGGATGCTGGTCAAAGAGTACAAAGTTTCAGTTAGGATGAATAAGTTTTGGAGATCTATTGTACAGCATAGTGACTATAGTTAATAATGATGCATTGTACACATGAAAATTCCTGTGAGAGTAGATCTTAAATGTTCTTACCACACAAAAATGATAAGTATGTGAGGTGATGGATATGTTAATTAGCTCAATCCAATTATTTCACAATGTATACATATATCAAAACATCACGTTGTACACCATAAATATGTATAATTTTCTTTTTCTTTTTTTTGGTTTTACTAACCCCAGTCAAACCTCACACAATTTTATTTTTCAATTATACCTTTAAAAAGATGCTAGAACTAATAGGTTAGATTAGCAAGGTTGCAGGATGTAAGATCAATATACAAAAACATATAGTATTTCTATATACTAGCAACAAATGACCAGACATTGAAACTTTAAAATATATCACTTATATTATTATCAAAAATATGACATACTTTAAGGTAAAGATGTGAATGACCTGTCACTGAAAACTACATAACCAAAATAAATTAAAGAAGACCTAAATAAATGGGGAGATATACTATGTTTATGGATTGGAAGACTCAATATTCTTAAGATGTTAATTATCTCCAAAGTTATCTACACTTTTAATGGCAGGGTGGTAAAAGTTGATGAACTGTTTCTAAAATTCATATGGAAATGCAAAGAACCCAAAATAACTACTTCAAAAAATAGGAACAAAGTTGGAGGACTTAATACCACCTGACTTCAAATTTATTATAAAGTTACAGTGACCAAGACACAGTGTATTATTAGCACAAGATAGACAAATAGATAAATAGCATAGACTGGAAAGTCCAGAAATAGACCACATGTATGTACACAATGGATTTCTGACAAAGGTACAAAGGCGACTCAGTGGAGAAAGAATAGTCTTTTCAACAGATGGTGCTGGAATAATTGCACATGCACCTGCAAAAATATTTACTTCAATTAATACGTCATTATCATGTACAAAAATAACTCAAAGCAGATCATAGTCCTAAATATAAAATGTAAAATTATACAACTTTTAGAAGGAAACATAAGAGAAAATCTTTGTGACATTGAGTTAAGCAAAAATTTGTGAGATACAACACCAAAAGCATAACCCATAAAAGAAAAAGAATTGTCAAATTGGACTGCATCAGAATGAAGAACTTTTGCTTTTCATAATTTCCTGTAAGAGAAGAGACAAGAGACAAGCTGAAGATGGGGAGAAAATATTTTTAAATCACATATCTGATAAAGGGCTTATATATGAAATATATAAAGAATGCTCAAAAATTCAATAAGCAAATAAAAATCATGCTTTTAAAATGAACAAAAGATTTGAAAAGACACCTCGCCCAAAAATATATAGGATGAAGAATAAGCACACAAAAAGATACTCAACATCATTAGTCATTAGGGAAATGCAAATTAAAACCACAATGAGATACCATTACATACTTATTACAATGGCCAAAATGAAAAAGATTGGCCATGCCAAGTGTTGATGAGATAGTGAAGCTACTGAAACTCTCAAACACTGCTGATGGGAATGCAAAATGGCATAACTATTTTGGAAAACATTTTTGCAGTTTCTTAGAAGTTAAATATATCGCTATCATACATTCCCTAAAAGAAATGAAACTATATGTCCATGCAAAGACTTGACACGAATTTTCATGTCAGCTGTATTTGTAATAGCCCTAAACTGAAACAATTGAAATGTGCATGAACTGATAAATGGATTAAAAAAATGTGGTACAGTCATACAATGGAACATTACTATCCAATAAAAACAAAAGGACTATTGAATCAATACATGCAACAACATGGATGAATTTCTGAATAACTATGTGAGTGATTGATAGAAGTGGGCCAAAATAGTGCATACTGTAAGATTCTAATTTTTATAAAATTCTAGAAAAGCAAATAAATGGATAGTGACAGAAAGCTGTTTGATGGGCTTAGTGGGGTGGCATGGAGAGGGAGACAGGGCACAGGAAACTTTTGGAGGGGATGGGTATGTTCATTGCCCATTATTGATAGTGGTGCTGCTGTCGTATGTGCCAATTATAACTCTGTAAGTTCTATTCTTAGGAAATAATCACAGATACCATCAAATATATTTATAAGGATGGTCATTGCAGAAATGTTTACAGTAGTATAAAAAAAGACAGGCAGATTAAATGTCCAATAATAGGAGGATGTAAATAAAATGTTCTTCTACATTTTAAAAATAAGTATTACACATTTATATAATGAGAGATGTGTGATGATCTTTTACCAACACAGGAAAAAGTACACCACATTTTAATGGAAAAAATCAGGATACAAAACCTTGAAGTATCTTAGAATAATCACATTCTAAGTACCTTCTTTCCCTACACCCACTTGTGGGTGTAAAATTCTCGAAGGAGATGTACTAAATTGTCTATGGTGTCTATAGTGATATTATGGGTGGTTTTTGTATTCTTAGTTTTTCTTTTATCCCTCATATTTTTTCAATTTTTTTAAACAACCACCACATTAATATTTTTACCCAGAAAATAACAGTGTTTTTTTTTTTTTTTTTTTTTTGAGACAGAGTCTCGCTTTGTTGTCCAGGCAAGAGTGAGTGCCATGGCGTCAGCCTAGCTCACAGCAACCTCAAACTCCTGGGATCGAGCGATCCTTCTGCCTCAGCCTCCCGAGTAGCTGGGACTACAGGCATGCGCCACCATGCCCGGCTAATTGGCCAATTAATTTCTTTCTATTTATAGTAGAGAGGGGTCTCGCTCTTGCTCAGGCTGGTTTTGAACTCCTGACCTTGAGCAAT
This sequence comes from Microcebus murinus, assembly GCF_040939455.1. NCBI lineage: Eukaryota > Metazoa > Chordata > Mammalia > Primates > Cheirogaleidae > Microcebus > Microcebus murinus. Next base: position 12,320,623 of record NC_134104.1, on the reverse strand, counting down.
CCGCCCGCCTCGGCCTCCCAGAGAGCTAGGATTACAGGCGTGAGCCACCGCGCCCGGCCAATAACAGTGTTTTTAAAGACAAAGAATTACCCAGACTGGTAAAAATGTTGACTCATAAACCATCAGATACTGGATGTTTGTACCTGTGTGTTGCCAGCCTCTTGCTTTTTATGATGTCTACACTCTTGTTTGTGGTAGGTTGCATTTTTGATCACAGTGATTTGTTCCCTCCCTGCAGGTGGCGTATACTGCCAGACTTAGCCATGTGACTTGTTTTAGCTAACAGAATGTGAGCAAACATGATCGAGGCCACATGAGAGCAGATGTTTTCAGATGCAATTGCGTGGTTTGGCTTGGCAACACGTGCTCCTGCTCTCTGAAAAAGAAAAGTGTGGGGTATTCTCATAATGAAGGAGCTGTTCCTTCATTCTGGGGCTCAGAGTGAGAAAACACCCAGAGAAGACCTGAAGACATCCCATCACCTGGAGCAAAGCCACAGCTGACCTGCAGGCCTCACATAACAAGAGCAAGAAATCAAGGTTTGATGATGGAAGCCACTAAGATTTTTGGGATCATTTGTTACCCAGCAAAAACTGATCAATACATATTGTCTATGACAGATACTAATAAAATCTCATAAGACACAGCATGGCAGTTATGTAAACTGCCAAATCTTTTTATTTTTATTACAAGGTTATGGTTTAATGAAAATCTTGAGCAATGCCTCTAGATTTCACATTGGCCCATACAAATCTGACATTATTCAAGCAGATGGCTAAGCCTTCGAATAAAGTGAATTGTTAAACTGCCAAATCTTGAATCCAGGTCAAGAGCCTTTTGTGCCCCAAATTCCACATCTTGGGGTAGAGATGAATGGGTGGAGTTTGAGGACTTAGAGCTAGTGTTAACAAATTCTGGAAAAGCCCTCTACAAGGCACGGTTATAGGAGGAGGCAAAAGATAACTTTGGAAATGGAGTGGTGAGATGAGAGAATGGGGTGCGATGGTAGAGTTGGACAAAAGTGTGCAGGAAAGGAATCATGCAGACTTGCATGTAGCCCTGGGCAAGATGGAGCAGAGGGGGAAGACGCAGAGGAAAGAGGTCCACCTAGTCAAAAAGCGATGGAGGAAAACTTTCCATCTCAGCCGCCACGGGTGTCCTTTCTCTTCTTAAGAAGGATGCTGCTATTTCTTCTTCCTCAAAGGCACCTCTTACCTGGTTTCCTTAGCCAGAAAGTAGAAAGTCCCCCAGTGTGGGTTGTGATGAAAATGTCTGTGGCCCCAGCTGTTCAGGGCACCAGGCGACCCAATTTCTTTCCTACCACAGAGGACTTCCCCTTAGGTTGTCTCACGTACATGTTTTTTTCTGGTTACTGACCTCTGGGTTTTCCTTTCTTCTTAACCTTTGGGTCTACTCTTTCCTGTTCTGTGTACACAATCTCTCCCAGGGAATATACCAGCATCTTCAGCTTTGTATAGAGCACCTTCCTTCCTTCTTTGGAGAGCAGATAATTTGATGTCATCAACCTAAGACACCTCGCCAAACACTGACATGTAGGTGGCAAGAATTTAAATTCATACCTAATAAGCAGCTTGCCTTTTTTTTTTTTAAAAATATACTTTTAAAGACTTTATATTCCAAAGGAAAAAAAATCTAATTATGCACAAAAGAAATTCACTTAGAATTAATTCACTAGGAATTAAATGGGGGGGGGGGAAGGTAAGGATGTTAACAATCCTTTAAAAAATAATTCAAATTAGAAACACTAATTATAGGAACTCCTTTATATAACATGAAACGCAGTTCTCCGTGGCACGGGAAGAGGGCTGGCTGCAAACCACACTCTCAGAGGATAAAGTTTCCGATTTATGGGGGAATTTGTGTGAATGAGGAATAAAATTTCCTTTGAGGAGCTATTGCCCAGGTCTGCTGAATGTCTGTCTGGTAGTTTCTGGAGAGCCCATAGGACGTAGCATCACCGACATTCAGTTTTGGGATCAGAGCCTAAGAGTTCATCATCTTGGACATAGGAAGTCAGGAAGGAAGGAAACCAAAGTGTCCCCCCTGATGAGGAGCCTTCAGCGAGGGGCTCCCATGGGATGTGGCTCTTTCGACAGGCCTCTCACGGAACAGGAGCACGCAGAAATAGACGGGAGGTTTCTATCTGGGGGTGTCTCCCCCAAAGCTTTTGCCCTTTTCACTTCACTAAATTCTCCCTAAGGACAGGCAAGAATCAGGCTTAGAATCTGAGGGCCATTTTTTGTGACTCCTTATCGAGGTTACATTTGCCAATTACTGGACAGAAGGGTAAACTCAAGGTGGTGAACAGTGCTTTTCACACTGTTGGGTTTTGTCCTGTTTGTTGGGTTGTGAAATCGAATTAGCACATCTCAATAGATACTTTCTAAAAACAGAATAGAAAATACCAGACTGCACGGGATACATGCAGAAAGAGTGTTATGGGGCTCAATCACGTTCCTCCAAATTTATGTGCTGAAGTTCTAACCCCTCCTAGCTCAGAACGAGACCTTCCTTGGAGATAGGGTTTCCTAGACGTGATTAAGGTCAAATGAGGTTATTGGGGTGGGCCCTCTTCTAAGGACACTGGTGTCTTTAGAAGAAAGGGAGATTAGGCCGGGCGCGGTGGCTCACGCCTGTAATCCTAGCACTCTGGGAGACTGAGGCGGGAGGATCACTCAAAGTCAGGAGTTCAAAACCAGCCTGAGCAAGTGTGAGATCCTGTCTCTACCAAAAATAGAAAGAAATTAATTGGCCAACTAAAAGTATATAGAAAAAATTAGCCGGGCATGGTGGCGCATGCCTGTAGACCCAGCTACTCGGGAGGCTGAGGCAGGAGGATTGCTTGAGCCCAGGAGTTTGAGGTTGCTGTGAGCTAGGCTGACGCCATGGTACTCTAGCCTGGGCAACAGAGTGAGATTCTGTCTCAAAAACCAAAACAAAACAAAACAAAAAAACAAGAAAGGGATATTAGGACTTAGTCACTCACAGAGAAAAGACCATGTGAAGACACAGAGGAGAAGACAGTCATTTACAAGTCAAGGAGAGAGGACTCAGAAAAAACCAACCCTGCTGATACCTTATTCTTGCACTTCTGTCCTCTAGACCTGTGAGACAATAAATTTCTGTTATTTAAACCCAGACTGTGGTGCTATGTTACGGCAGCCCTAGCAAACTACTACAAGGGATAAGTATTATTTTGTGGAATTTTAATTTTGATTTTATACACACACACATGCACAGGCATACATTCTTGAGATTTATAGCCTAAAATGATTGAAAAATAATTAGTTATAATGAGCTCACAATGTATCTATATTCAGGGAGCGACCGGGGAGACCATCTGCACCCATCCAGGTGAGGACAGTGAAGAGAGGAAGCAAACCCTCGTTGTCACAGCAAACAAAGAGCTGCCTGTTTCTCCTGCAGAAGACAGAGAAGCCCTTGGCTTGGCAGAGGGAAATCTCCTACCCTGTATGTGAAATTCAGTGTTTCATGTTTCACCAGGGCAAAAAAAAAAAAAAAAAAAAAAAAAAAGAATGTTAGAACAAAGCAACAATCTGTAAGTGCAAACTCTTCATATTGATTTTTTTTTAAATGGAGCAACTTATTACCCAGTGAGCTCAGCCATCTGGAATTCACCCAGGAGCTTAGAAGAAAGCAAGAAAGTTTACAAGTCGGTCAGCCTCGGTCTCATAAAATCCATGCCCTGAACTTTACCTTCTTCATTCACAGGAAAGCTCCTCTGGCCCTTATTTGGTCTTTTTAGTTTTTACTTTAGATATTGATACTTTAAAAAGAAGTGTTATTTCAATTTTAAAGCATTTTAAAAGGCACTGTATTTGTTGGTCAAAATCAGGAACGGATTCTCTCCTTTAGTTCCAGTTAAACTTTTGGTGATGATGTCAGCGTTGCAGGCTGCCTGCAGACCTACAGTCTTCAAAGAGTCATTGTGCTTTCTCCTTATTTTCCACTCAAAAATTAATATAATACATCTTTTAGATATAATCCTACTGGTTTCTGCTCTGTTGGTGAGATCATTTATGTTTGCATGTGTCTAACAGAATGAGACTCACAAACTTGTAGAAGAGCTTGCAACTGGGGTCTGCTCAGAAGGAGGAGAAAATGCTGGAACATTCATGACCTTACTTGGGGCAAATGTGACTGACAGCAACAAAGTCCAATCACATCTCCATGACTTGACTGGGCGGGCTTGGTGGGCGGGGCACTTTCCAGGCTTTAGAATAGAATTCTTGCAAAAGCTTTGCAAGTGTCCATGGGTTGGATTTCTTGCAATGCTGTAAAATTTATATCTCTGAATCAGGCAGCTCTTATTCCTTGAATACAACTGGGAGTGTTAATTTGTCCTTTCTTTCCTCCCAGAAAAGGGAGAAAAATCATAAATGGTGAGGATTAGTAGCACCGGGCTTTTAATGAGGAATTTGACCAAGAGTCTCCCAGAGCAATAGACCAGAATTTTAGCATTCTAATTTGACATATTTCACACCAACCCACCAGTCTGGCTTCCTAGTTCACAGCAGACACCGGAAATAGCAAATTGAAAAGATGAATGTGCTGACCAGAGCAAAAAACGACAGCTAATGGAATAGTAAGAAGGGTGACAACCAAAATATTAAAGCTAGACTTAACTAAATAGCCCCAGGAAGCCATCTCCTGGGGCCATTTAGTGAAAGAACAACCCACCCTACATACCTCGGTGGTCCCTGTCACACCGGGGTCTCTCAGAGTTGAATGATACCACTGAGTAATCAAGAAGACAAACTGTGACACCATTGAAAAATGGCAAAGACTCTTTACTTGACCAAACTTTAATCAGACCTCTGAGTTCTCTTCTGACTAGGCTTTGGCCTTGGCCACTGTTCTTGCTAGGTCTGCCTCGCCCAGTTGTAGCAAGAATTTTAAGTCAGTTTAGACAGAATCCCCACACCCTTGCTATCTGACCACCAGGCCTGCCTTCAGCAAGCATCCTGTTAAGTTAGTTTAATGGTCTCCACGCCCTTGATGTCTCTTAGTCATTTCCCCTCCACAGACTCCCTCTCTCTGCTTGTTGGCTGCGAATCTCCAGCTGTCTTTGTTGTATTTGGAGTCGAGCCTAATCTCACTCCACTACTGCAGTAGTCTTGACACCAGTTGCAGTAGTCCTGAATAAAGCCCTCCTCACCATCTTAATGAGTGTCAGAATAACTTTTTATTCCATGGTAATCAAGAAAGCAAACTCATCACAGCAGCTTCAGTGTAGGTGCTTCAGTTGTTTGCTATCCTGGTCCTGGGAAGTTTGGGCACTAGCTCCTGCCCATTTTCCTCTGGAGAGTGCAAATCTGAGAGAGGGGCTAAGATTGTTATTTCGACTTTTTTTTTTTTTTTTTTTTTTTTTTTACAAAGGTAGGAATGTGTAGTTGTTGACAAGAGTTCCCAATGAACCCCAGCCCACACCTACATGGCCTGTGTCTTACCCTGGTATGAGGCTGTGTCCCCAGAAGAAGGGATGCCTTCTTCTTCCTTCCTTCCTTCCTTCCTTCCTTCCTTCCTTCCTTCCTTCCTTCCTTCCTTCCTTCCTTCCTTCCTTCCTTCCTTCCTTCCTTCCTTCCTTCCTTCCTTCCTCTCTCTTTCCTTCCATCCTTCCTTCCTCCTTCCCTCTTGCTTTCTTGCTTTCCTGCTTTCTTTTCTTTCTGACAGGGCTGTCACCTGGGCTAGAATGCAGTAGCATCATCATAGCTCATTGTAACCTAAAACTCCTGGGCTCAAGTGATCCTTCGGCCTCAGCCTCCCAAGTACCTGGGGCTACAGGTGCGTGCCACCATGCTTGGCTAATTTTTAAATTTTTTGTAGAGACGGAGCCTTCCTCTTGCTCAGGCTGGTCTCCAGTGATCCTCCTCACTCAGCCTCCCAAAGTGCTAGGATTACAGCTGAGAGCCACCATGCCCAGCCTAGAAGCTTCTTAAAGCTAGGAGAGGCTTCTCTCATGAGAGAGAAGGGGCCCAGAGAGTAGGGTGAGGAGGCCAGGGCCAGGGGAGAAGATGGGTTGAGAAAGTTCCCTGTGGTGGGATTAAACAAGGAACTTTTCAGAACCACGATGTTGAATATTTAAGTTGCTTACCATTATGGATCATACTCCCCTTCTATTGCCCCTGAACTCTGGGTAGATCTGTTATACATACCGGCCTTGGGCCAGCAGGGGGCGAGGTGGTGGCCTGCAGAGAGCCAGCAACGGAAAGGGGAGCGAGCACAGGGATGCTGGGCTGGCAGGAGCTGGCACTGACTCAGAAGGAGGGAGCCACGGATCCTCTCTCCCCAGAGATCCTGCCTCTTCTGAGCAAACACCTCTGTCAGGAAAGACAAATTTTGAGCATGGATGCCCCACTCCATTTTATGGAATTGACTGATTTATTGCTCTTGATTTGTATTCCATCCTCTCTTTTCTGACGAAAGATCCAAAGTCCGAGAAGACAAAGAACAAAACAAAACACCATCCTTTGACCTGAGCTTAGAGTCATAGTGTTGTCCTGCTTTCCTTTCTTATTCTTCTTTCACTTTATATGTATACATATCTATGCATTTCCAAATGTTTCCGTCACCTTACACAGAAACTTTATGCCATAAAGCAGTAACTTTCTATTCTCCCTATCCCCAGATTCTAGTAACCTCTGATCTGCTTTCTGTCTCTATGAATTTGCCTACTCTCTAGGTGCCTCAAATAAGTGGGATCATGTGATATTTGTCCTTTTGTGTCTGGCTTATTTCACTTAGCATAATGTTTTCAAGGTTCAACTATGTTATAGCGTGTATCAGAACTTCCTTCCTTTTTATGGCTCAATACTATTAATATTACATTATGGATAAATCATATTTTGTTTATCCACTCATCTGTTTTTTTTTTTTTTTTTTTTTGAGACAGAGTCTCACTTTGTTGTCCAGGCTAGAGTGAGTGCCGTGGCGTCAGCCTAGCTCACAGCAACCTCAAACTCCTGGGCTCAAGCGATCCTCCTGCCTCAGCCTCCCGAGTAGCTGGGACTACAGGCATGCGCCACCATGCCCGGCTAATTTTTTATATATATATATATCAGTTGGCCAATTAATTTCTTTCTATTTATAGTAGAGACGGGGTCTCGCTCTTGCTCAGGCTGGTTTTGAACTCCTGACCTTGAGCAATCCGCCCGCCTCGGCCTCCCAAGAGCTAGGATTATAGGCGTGAGCCACCGCGCCCGGCTCCACTCATCTGTTGATGGACACTTGGGTTGTTTCTATCTTTTGGCTGTTGTGTGCAATGGCCACTGGTATACACGTATCTGTTTGAAGTCCCTGTTTTCCATTCTTTTGGGTAAGGAATGGAATTGCTGGGTCACATGGTAATTCCATGTTTAGCTTTGTGAAGAACCAATAAACTGTTTTCCATGAAGGCTGCACCATTTTACATTCCTCCTAGCAATGTATGAAAGTTCCAATTTCTCCACATCCTCTATACCACTTGTTAATTTCCATTTTTAAAAAGATTATAGCCATCCTATTAGGTGTGAAGTGATATTCATTGTGGCTTTAATTTGCATTTCTCTAATGATTAATGATATTGATCATCATTTCATGTACTTATTGGCCATTTATATATCTTCTTTGGAGAAATGTCTTTTCAAGTCCTTTGCCCATTTTTTAGTTTAGTTTTTTTTGTCTTTGTGTTGTTGAGTTGTAGAAGTATTTTATATATTCTGGACATTAAACTCTTATGAGATATATAATTTGCAAATATTTTCTCCCATCCTGTAGGTTGTGTTTTTACTTTCTTGATAATGTTCTTTGGACAAAAGTTTATACTTTTGATCAAGTTCAATTTATCTATCTATCTATCTATCTATCTATCTATCTATCTATCTATATTTTGCTGCTTGTGTTTTCAGTGTCATATCTAAGACTCCATTGTCACATCCAAGGTCATGGAGATTTACCCGTATGTTTACTTTGAAGAGTTTTATGGTTTAAGCTCTTTTACTTAGGTCATTGATTCATTTTGAGTTAATGTTTTTATATGGTGTAAGGTAAGGGTCCAATTTCATTCTTTTGCAGGTGGAAATTCAGTTGTTCCAACACCATATGCTCAAGAGACCATTCTTTTCCCATTGGTCTTGGCATCCTTGTCAAGATCAATTGGCCAAATATGCACAGATTTATTCCTGAACTCTCAATTCTATTCTATTGGTCTGTGTGTCTATCCTTATACCACATTGTTTTGATTACTTTTGCTTTGTAGGGAGTTTTGAAATTGGGAAGTGAGTCTTCTGAATTTGTTCTTCTTTTTCAAGACTGTTTTGGCTGTTCTGGGCCCCTTGCACTTCCATATAAATGTGAGGATTGATTTTTCCATTTTTGCCCAAAAAGACCATTGGAATTCTGATAGAGACTGCTTTAAATCTGCAGAACACTTTGGGTACAGTTCTTGTTTTTTTTCCCCCGGACTATTAACACTATGGGAAAGGCTTCTCACCTGGTTCCAGAGGTGTTAACCTTGAAACTCCTCAGCCAGGAGGCTTAGCAACTTTTCAACGTTCTGTGCACGGTGAGTTTGGAGCAGTGAAGCCAGGCAGAATATTCATTGCCTGTCTTTTCTCCCAGGGCTGGCTGAGCACATCATTCAAAACACCAACACATCCCTCTCTCTCTTGCATTTGTTCCAGGCTGGAGACCACACTTTAGAACCCACTGTCTTAGTGGGTTGATGAATCAGCATCCAATTGAGGAATTGAAATTGGACCAGCTGGGTGTTTTCAGGCTCACTTGGAAAGCAGGCATTGAATTAACTCTTAGCTTTCCAGTAACTTTCCCCCTTCTGTGAATGTGTTTTATTACTTTTGTACCTAAATGCATTTTGCAATTCGTGTATGTATTGGCTAGGCACGTATTCAGTTGTATGTAACAGAGGATTTATTTTTCTTACACAATAAGGAGTCCAAAGGTAGGTGGCTCTTGGCATTGGTTCAGGCACTCAAAGATCTCCTGGCTGGCATCCTTGCAGTTCTTTCTGTCTTTCTCTCAAGATGGCTCCAAATATCACATCTACATTCATAACAGGAAAGGGTGGGAGGAGCACCCCAGAGCTTATATGAGGAAGACAGAAGCTTTCCTGGAAGCCCCCAGAAGTCTTCCCGTTATCTTTTGTTCATTAGAAGTGTTGCCTATGGCTATCTCTAGTTGAAAAAGATCTGGAACTTCAGGGAACAGGATTGTCATGATTGGCTTCACCCAATCCTGATCCATTGCTGGGGCTGGGCACATTATCAAATAAAATTGGGACTCTGTCGGTAAGGAATAAGGAGCAGTAGGATATCAGTGTACTATTATTGGCATATAAACTTTTACAGTTATTTTATTATATGGTTCCTTAAGCCCTTTCTACCTCTGTGGGTCTGTTCTCACCCCTGATATTCTAAGAATGTCAGAAGTTGTCTTGTCCTCTTTATTTCCTTTTAGGGCCTGGATAGTTGTTTGGTGCATAGAGAGTACCCAACAAATATGGGGTGATTTCACCCACAGACAAGCAGGAAGGTTGTCTTCTTCAGGAGACTTTGTGTAAGACAGCTCTGGGAAGGCGCTGCTCCTCCTCTGCTGATCGAAGCCTGGTGACATCAGCGCAGAGAAGGCAGGATGTTGTCATCCTGGCAGAGGCTGTAAGCAAACGTGAGCAGGGTTATGGGCGCTGTGCCTTTAAGGCCCTGAGTTCACACTGTTCATGATCTGTTTCCTAATTACATTCTTTAAATGTTGAAAGCACTTTCTTTTCTTGCCCTTTTGGGGGGGGGAAAGCCATATTCCAAAAAAGCATCTCATCAATGATTCAATCAAAGAAATGTCATCAATGAGAAGACAAATAGAAAAAAATTCCCCTAACATTATATTTGGACAGATTTCAACAGTAAATTTATATTTCAAAATAGGAATGTAAATTAAAAGGCTAAATACTTGAAAGTCAAAAATATTCCTTGTTTGACATTAAAGTCAGTGACTTGATCACATTTGCTGAATGTAGCCAGTAAAAAGTGCTAATTTATGGCTAAGTAATTAAACAGGGAGACAGATGGGGAATCAAATGAATCTTCCTTATATTCAAATTTGCATACTGTTTCTAATGGTGCATACTCTTATTGCTCTATATGGTACCCTGAAGTATTAGGAGACACAGAGAGCTATTTATGTCAGCTTTGCTCATGCATCCCGGAAGAAAGAAACAGGGAATTATATCAAGCCATAGACTCAGATAAAACACAGATCTCAGTTAGATGTTCTCTTCTGTTCCTCACCCATTCATCATTTTTGCTTCCGTTTCACAATGGGTAGAACAGGCAACCAGCAAATAGTGGAATGTTCTCCATTGTGTAATGGGAAACACGATGATTTAGGACCAGAAGACCATCTACTTCCAGCTTTCTCAGTAACTAGTTGTGTGACCTTGAGCAACTCTGTTCTCTCTAGTCCTTAGTTGCCTCTTTCGACATTTGAGTTGAATGTTGCCTGGATCATCTCTAGGCAGCATGGCACGGTGGAGAGAGCAAGGGCTCTACTTTTGATCTGGGAGCAACCACTTATTTGTTGAGTGATCTTGGACAACTTAGTTTAATCACCGTGTGCTATGGCAAAATGGGGATGTGAGGTGTTCATACCATGTAAAGCCCTTAAAGGAGTCCCTCAAATGTTAGCTGGTTATTATCACTAAGATTCCTTCCTGCACTTAGATTCCCTGAGAATATGTGCTCAAGTATGAAGAAAGGTAACTTAATGACGGCTAATCTAACCTGTTTCCAACCTGTGTCAGACTTACAATTTCTAGAAATCACCAGCAGAGATTATTTAACTGTCAGGACCTTATTTATACTGCCCTTGATGCTACAATGCCACCGCGGGGAAGGATGTCAGTACCTCTTGGGCCATTCCAGTGTCACGCCCACCAGGGAGGTTCTGGCTGGGCAAATAGTCCATCAACTAGTACTGTGTGTTCAGAGTTGTGTTCACAGATGCCAGTAGGACTTGCAGAAGGAAATACCGACTCTCTTCTCCATCTCCCATGCCTTCAGTCCCTATAATTCAACAGACAGGACCTGGAAGTCGATGTTCTTGGGATTGGCCTTAAGAAACACAACTATATGACCTAGACTTGAGCTGTCAGCTACCCACATGTACACTCATGTGGAGCTTTGCCAAGGAAAGAAGCAATTTCTTTAGAATTTGTTAGAGTTTTTTTTTTTTTTTTTTTTTTTTTTTGAGGCAGAGTCTCGCTTTGTTGCCCGGGCTAGAGTGAGTGCCATGGCATCAGCCTCGCTCACAGCAACCTCAGACTCTTGGGCTCAAGCAATCCTTCTGCCTCAGCCTCCCGAGTAGCTGGGACTACAGGCATGCACCACCATGCCCGGCTAATTTTTTCTATATATATGTTAGTTGGCCAATTAATTTCTTTCTATTTATAGTAGAGACGGGGTCTCGCTCTTGCTCAGGATGGTTTCGAACTCCTGACCTCGAGCAACCCGCCCACCTCGGCCTCCCAGAGTGCTAGGATTACAGGCGTGAACCACTGCGCCCAGCCAGTACTAAAAATTTTACAACAAAACTGTAAAAGATGTCCATGGTGGACATCATTCTCTGGCAAACAGACCTCCTTGTTTTCTTAAAAGTACCTTGCTGTGCTTCTTAACATCTTAATGTGACAGCAAATCAAGACACTCTGCCCTTTGCTACGTAGGAGATAGAGGGCTACCCAAGTCAGGGAACTTGGATTCTCCTCTGACTTTAAATCTCATTCAAAGTGACAGAGAAATGGGGGCTAGGTGTTCTCCATTTGTATCTCAAATTCCACTGTCCAGCCATCTACCCTCCTCGGTGTCCTGAAAGGTACATCTTTACAGACTACATCAATGGGCTTCCTTGACCTCTGGCTTCTGTTTGGTTTTGGCCAGTGGAAGACACCGGCAGAAGACCAGAAGGAAGAAGAATGAGTGTAGGGTAATTTTCACCTCCCTCCCTCCCTGCTGGACACTGTAGGTTGGTTCTTTCCCCTCTATTAATGCCTTAATTCCATATGGCAACCCTAAAAATTAATAAATATTTTTCCAGTTTAGTCTCACTACAAGAGTGGCAGCCTTGATTATTGCTCTTTGAAAATTAGTATCAATGTGAGTTGAAAATTGTCTGAAAGAAAAAAACTCTAAAACAAATTTTAAAAGCTCTACAATTGCCTTTTTATTAAACATCAGAATTCATTTATAAATTTATTTATAATAAATAATTAATCTCTTTTGAGCAGACATGATTTTCATATATCTAAAAGTATTTTCTAATTTCCTGTGTGATTTCTTCTTTGTTCCATTGATTCTTTGGCTGTGTGTAGTTTAATTTTCATAGTTTTGTGAATTTCCCAAATTTCCTTCTGCAATTGATTTCTAATTTCATTACATTGTGGTCAGGAAACAGGCATCCATAGTATCAATCCTTTTAAACATGTTAAGGTTTGTTTTATGTCCTAACATATGGTCTTTCCTAGAGAATTTTCCATGTACACATTAGAAGAATGTGTATTATTCTCTTGTTGGGTACAGTGTTCTACAGATGAGTTAGGTCTAGTTGTGTTATCGTGTTGTTCAAGTCTCTATTTCCTCATTGATTATTTGTCTAGTTCTTCTGTCTGTTATTAAAAGTGGGGTTTGAGGTCTCTGATTACTATGTTGACTTATCTATTTCTCCCTTCATATCTGTTTATTTTTTTCTGTTTCTGCTTCCTGTATTTTGGGGCTCTTTTATTAGGTGCATATATGTTTATAATTGTTATGTTTTCTTGGTGGATTGTTGCAAACCTTGCCTAATTTCTAAGCCATAAAAAAGTTGATATTGACTATTTTTCCAGTGTTCTTGTTGCTTTTATAGAACAGTGGCTTTTTAGAGATCCTTACTCTGACATTCCTGGTGATAAGAGATAATTCTTAAGATTTTCAAAGAATAGTAGTTTAAGTCTATGTTGTGTGTTTTTGGAAATACCTTTTTTTTTAGACTATCACTTTTACATAAAATCTGAAAACAGTTAGCAAACACTGGAATAAAATAAACTTTAACATAATTAACAGCTACTTATCCAGTCATTTTGATGTGAACATAGGAGGTGTGCAGGCATCATTTTAATGTTACTAGAAGAGTCAGTCTGACGAGTTTATGTCAATGTTGATCATCTCAATCATCTTTACATTTTGGGTGCTATTTATGGATCTGTAGTTCTCTGCATCCATCTCACAGAGTATATACGCTAAGAGTAAGAGACTTTATCTTTCTCAAAATATGGGTGGCTATAACCTTGTCTCCCTTCAACATGGAAGATTTATATCTATCATGTGTTATTCATGTAAACATTCCACATAAGTAGAAGTTCACTGGAGATCACTTTGATTTTTTTCCCCAGGACCTCTTATATACTGTAAAGATTAATAATGAACTAATAGAGAATAATAACTGACTAAAATATTAAACAAAACTGGACATGAAAAAGGAAGTCCACATAAAATCCATCTGTTGCCAATAAATGTTAAAAACTATCAGCAACTTTGTAATAGAAATGTTAACTTTTTCCCCCAAACAACAAGTAGGTATTTAGATTTTCTTAAGTAATAGCCAAAAGACCAAAATTAACTGATTTCCTTTGCAATTTTTGTCCTTCTTATAAGAACCTTGACACATTTTTGCTCATATCATAATTATTTGGTTGGCCTTTATTTTCTCTCTTAGGTTGCATGGGCTTCAGTGATATTGCTTGTTTCAGTCATCTGTTTTTCTCCAAGGACACTAAGCACAACATCTTGCACCTAATAGGTATAAAAAAAATTGGGTCTTGCATTCAGGATATTACACACTAAAACTAAGAAGGGTTTATGGGGGAAATAGAGTCAGGAACGGACTACTCAAAGCTATGGGACTTTGTAACAAGAATATTAGTAATGACAAACCCAAGAGTGAAAAAGATGTGTTAAATTTGTAACCACTAAAGAAATGCTACATAAATGGAGTTCTTTACCTTTAAAAGGTGATAGTATGAACTTCCTTCTTTAATTACTCACTATGCTGATAGATGAATTTTTCCTGGTTTACCTGTTAGGGATGGAATCTTTTTGTCTCTCCAAAATTCATATGTTGAAATATAATCTCCAATGTGATGATATTTTGAGGTAGGGGCTTTTGGAAGTGATTAGGCTGTGGGGGTGGAGCTCTCATGAGTGGGATTAGGACCCTTATAAAAGGGACCCTGGAAAAGTGGCTTGCCCTCCTCTGCCATGTGAGGACACCATGAGAAGGTGGCAGCCTGTAACCTGGAAGAGTCCTCACCAGAACCCAAACACGCTTGCATCCTGATCTCAGACTTCCAGTCTCCAGAACTGTGAGAATAAATTCTTGTTGTTTATAAGCCACCTAGTTTATGGTAATTTGTTCTAGTAGCCTGAGCTAAGGTACCACCCTTTTGCTGAGGTTGCAGCTATTTGACAATCCAGCTCTGCACAGGGGTTTTAGTTTCTCCCTCTTCATCTTGTCTAAGGCCTCAGCAACTGTCTCCACGTGAACATAGAAACCCAAGTGCCTTGGTTATTGGGACCAGCGGCCGCTGCTCAGGGCCTCTGCGGTGTTAGCTCACAAGACACTTTTCAGTTCTCTCTTCGATGTGGCCACTGTAGTTTATTCTTTCTTTCTTGTGAGCTCAACTATAAATTTTCAAAGATTTTTTAAAAAACCTGTATTTTGGGCAGCGTAAGGAGGAATTCATTGAGGGAGGTTTTTTTTGCATTATCTCTTATCTTAGTCTTGTCATCTAGCCAGGAGAGTCCCAGCCCCTAAACTGGTTCTAAAAAGTCTTTTGCTAAGAGATCACCGTTACTGGAATAACAGGACAATTAGGCTCATTGTGTTTAGCAGGATACATTTACAGGAAGAGAGGAAAGGAGGAGAGAGATTTAGGAAGGAGAAGAATTCTTTTTATAGTGAAAGTCTAATTTTGAACCAGTTCTCTAGGGCTTATCAGGGTTTTTTTTTTTTTTTTTTTTTTTTAGCATCTTCTCTAACACACACTCTAGACACAGGGGATTGAGTGATTGTTTTGGGACTAATTACTCACTGTGTGAACTATCAGATATTTTGTCTTTTCCCTTCTTCTGTATTGATCAGCATCTCTACGGTTGGCTGGACCATGGCAAAAGATGCCACAGGAAACGCTTAAAAAATCCATTTAATCACAATGGTTACCATCTCCGATAGGACCATGATTGCAAAGAGGTAGGAACAACTGGCTGAAATGAGATCTGAATCCTTACTGTCTCTGCTCTTGTCCTCTGATTCTACATATATTTAATAAATTTGACAACTGCATCTGAAACCTCCTGTAAGAACCATCCTGTTACTAAAAGGGAATTCTAAATTCTCTTGCTTGGAACTCCAGGGTTCCCCAGAGTCCTCAAAGAATTCTGCAGGAAATAATATATTGGTTTATTTATTCAACAAATATTCACTGAGTGTTGGCCAGATGTCTGACACTGGGTTGGGGATGGCCTCTGGGGAGATCGAACAGCCAAGTTTCTGGCCTCACTCCTTCAACCCGAGCAGCTCTGCTGTTGTCTGTTTCCTAGTCAACAATCTGTGGAAAGGGGGTTCTGCTGCTTAAAGAAAGTTTAAAATCTTCTGAGACATGGGGAATGCCCTTATTTAAAATAAGTTTTTATTAAACAAAGCTATTTTGGGGCCATTACCTAGTAGTTGTATGTGTAAATGAATTCCGTGTCAGCACAAAGATGAGCACATAGCAGGCATGTGTGTGATTCAGGGTAGTCTATTAAGCCGCTGTAACAAATGACCCCCAAATCTCAGTGACTTATAACATGAAAAGCTTATTTCTTGCTTATATGATAGGCCCACGGGGTGCATTGTCTGCGGCTGCACTCCATATATCATCTTATTGAGATTCAAGATGGCAAAGCAGCCTCTATCTGGAACATTGTGAGTCTGTGGTAGGGGTAAAAGAAAAACATGGTTAAGTTTATATTGGCTCTACAGCTTCCACCTGGAAGTTAGGTGGGTCACTACTATTGACATCTTATTGGTTAAGTATGTTTAATGGCTTTATCAGATATCACTGGCACAGGGAAATATAATCTTTCCATAAGGGAGGGACAGCAAATATTTGGGAACAATAACGCAAAGTGCTATAGTACTCAGTAAATATTTGCTGATGAAACAACTCTATAAAACAAATACTCATGTATCAATGCATCCTCAGATCCCAATCATATAAACCAGTCTCTCTGAGAAGTCCAGGATTGTATGCTTTTTGTATCATATGAAGAGACAAATGAGTTTAAAATAATCTCAAGATTTTTAATGCCACAACTAAGTCACAACTAGCCTTCAACACTCCCCACCGATTGGGTAAGGAAACCACAACATCCAGTCCCCAGCCCTACATCTATTCTGCCTTTTCAAAAAGTGCTGTAAAATATTAGGAGGAAAAAGGTCTGGAACGTCTAAGGATTAAGAAGAAATTCACATCAGCAGAAAGCCAGGCTGTAACCCCCCCACCCGCAAGGAGTTGCAGAGCTTACTTAGTTCCAGAGCCAGATTGTATAAAATGGGGTTCAAAAAGTAATCTGGAGCCATCCTATGTAAAACAAATTGTCCGCCAACAGGAAGCCTCAAAGGGGGATGCAGAGTATGAAGGAATGAAATGGATTCCAGACTACCATGAGGATTTTCTTGATTGAAACAAGACCAACTTATGGAATCATGCTCTGTAGAAGTCCCCTATTCCTCCCTTTTCTGCGAAAACATGAAAGAAAGCATATAGGACTTTTTTCTTGTAGCTGGATTACATAAAGGACAGGTGCTTCTCTGTGCAAAAAGATACATAAGGGAAAGCTGTGCTTGGACTCTGCAGTGTAAATGTCAAGAAAATTAACTAAAACTAACTTTAGCAAAAGGGAATAATATCAATTCTCAAAGCTGAGAAGTCCATTAATCTGCTCTAGAGATCAAATCGACCTAATAGATATTTACAGAACGTATCATCCAACAGCTGCAGAATTCACGTTTTTCTCCTCAGCTCATGGATAATTGTCAAGAATAGACCATATGTTAGGCCACAAGACAAATCTCATAAAATTTTTAAAAATTGAAATCATACCAAGTATTTCCCCTGGCCACATGGAATAAAACTATAAATCAATAACATGAGGAACATTGGAAAATATACAAACACATGGAAATTAAACAATATGCTCCTGAATGACCAGTGGGTCAGTAAGAGATTAAGAAGAAAATTTAAAAATTTCTTCAAACAAATAAAAATAAAAACACAACATATCAAAACCTATAGGATACAGTAAAAGCAGTACTAAGAGGAAAGTTTATAGCAGTAAGTGCCTACATCAAAAAAGCAGAAAAGCTTCAAATAAACAACTTAATGATGCATCTCAAAGAACTAGAAAAACAATAGCAAACTGACCCCAAAATTAGTAAAAGAAAAGAAATAATAAAGATCAGAGCAGGCCAGGCGTGGTGGCTCACACCTGTAATCCTAGCACTCTGGGAGGCCGAGGCGGGTGGATTGCTCGAGGTCAGGAGTTTGAAACCAGCCTGAGCAAGACCCTGTCTCTACCAAAAATAGAAAGAAATTAATTGACCGACTAAAAATATATATACAAAAAATTAGCCGGGCATGGTGGCACATGCCTGTAGTCCCAGCTACTTGGGAGGCTGAGGCAGGAGGATCGCTTGAGCCCAGGAGATTGAGGTTGCTGTGAGCTAGGCTGATGCCATGGCACTCACTCTAGCCTGGGCAACAAAGTGAAAATGTGTCTAAAAAAAATATTAGAGCAGAAATAAATGAAATTGAAACAACAACAACAAAAAGCAAAAGATCAATGAAATGAAAAGTTGTTTTTTTAAAAAGATAGACAAAATAGATACACCTTTAGCGAGACTAATAAAAAAGAGAGAAGACCCAAAGAAATAAAATCACAGATGAAAAAGGAGACATTACAACTGATACTGTAGAAATCCAAAGGATCATTAAAAACTACTATGAGCAACTATATGCCAATAAATTGGAAAACCTAGAAGAAATGGATAAATTCCTAGACACATAAACCTACCAAGATTGAACCAGGAAGAAATAAACCTGCAGTGAAATAGAAAGTAAAAAGTAAAAATAGAAATAAAAAGTCTCCCATCAAAGAAAAGCCTAGGACCCTATGGTTTGACTGCTGAATTCTACCAAGCATCAAAGATAACTAGGCCGGGCACTGTGGCTCACACCTGAAATCCTAGCACTCTGGGAGGCCGAGGCGGGAGGATTGTTTGAGCTCAGGAGTTCGAGACCAGTCTGAGCAAGAGTGAGACTCTGTTTTTACTATAAATAGAAAGAAATTAGCCAAACAACTAAAAATAGAAAAAATTAGCTGGGTACGGTGGTGCATGCCTGTAGTCCCAGCTACTTGGGAGGCTGAGGTAGAAGGAACACTTGAGCCCAGGACTTTGAGGTTGCTGTGAGCTAGGCTGACGCCACAGCACTCACTCTAGCTTGGGCAACAAAGTGAGACTCTGTCTCAAAAGAAAAAAAAAATCAAAGATAACTAATACCAATCCTACTTAAACTATTACAATATGTAAGTCAAAGAGGAGGGGATCCTCCGAAACTCATTCTAGAAGGCCTACATCACCCTGATACCAAACCCAGACAAAGAAACAACACCAACAACATAAGAAAACTATAGGCCAATATCTCTGATGAACATAGATGGAGAAATCCTCAAAAAAATACTAGCAAATTAAATTCAATAACACATTAAAAAGCTTACTCATCATGGTTAAGTGGGATTCATCTCAGGGATGCAAAGATGGTTCAGCATATGTAAATCAATGAATGTGATACATCATATCAACAGAATGAAGGACACAAAGCATATGACCATTTCATTGATGCTGAAAAAACATTAAATAAAATTCAACAGCCCTTCATGATAGAAACTCTCAAAAAACTGGGCATAGAAAAAACTTACCTATGGCCGGGCGCTGTGGCTCACGCCTGTAATCCTAGCTCTTGGGAGGCCGAGGCGGGCGGATTGCTCAAGGTCAGGAGTTCAAAACCAGCCTGAGCAAGAGCGAGACCCTGTCTCTACTATAAATAGAAAGAAATTAATTGGCCAATTGATATATATATAAAAAAATTAGCCGGGCATGGTGGCGCATGCCTGTAGTCCCAGCTACTCGGGAGGCTGAGGCAGAAGGATCGCTCGAGCCCAGGAGTTTGAGGTTGCTGTGAGCTAGGCTGACGCCATGGCACTCACTCTAGCCTGGGCAACAAAGGGAGACTCTGTCTCAAAAAAAAAAAAAAAAAAAAACTTACCTCAACATGATAATAGCCATATATGACAGACCCACAGCTAGTATCATAATGAATGGGGAAAAACAGAAAGCCTTTTCCCTAAGATGTGGAAAAAGACAAGGACACTCACTTCCACCATTATTATTCAACTTAGCACTAGAAGTTCTAGCTAGAGCAATCAGACAAGATAAAGAAATAAAGGACATCCAAATTGGAAAGGAAGAAGTCAAATTACCATTGTTTGCAGATGATATGATGTTATGCCTAGAAAAACCTAAAGACTCCACCACAAAAATATTAGAACTGTTAAGCAAATTCAGTAAATTTTCAATATATAAAATCAATATACAAAAACCAGTAGCATTTCTATATGCTAACAGTAAACAATCTGAAAAAGAAAACAAGAAAGTAATCCCATTTACAATAGCTACAAATAAAATAAAATATCTAGTAATAAACTTAACTAAAGAAATGAAAGCTCTCCATAATAAAACTGTAGAACATCAAAGAAGTTGAAGAGGACACACACACAAAAATGGAAAGATATCCTATGCTCATGGATTGGAAGAATCAATATCATTAAAATGTCCATACCACCCAAAGCAATCTACAGATTCAATGCAAGCCATCAAAATATCGATGACATTCTTCACAGAAATTAAAAAAATAATCCTAAATTTTATATGGAACCACAAAAGACCCAGAATAGCCAGCCGGGCACAGTGGCTCACGCCTGTAATCCTAGCACTGTGGGAGGCCGAGGTGGGCGGATTGCTTGAGGTCAGGAGTTCGAAACCAGCCTGAGCAACAGCGAGACCCCGTCTCTACTATAAATAGAAAGAAATTAATTGGCCAACTAACATATATAGAGAGAAAAAAATTAGCTGGCCATGGTGGCGCATGCCTATAGTCCCAGCTACTCAGGAGGCTGAGGCAGAAGGATCACTTGAGCCCAGGAGTTTGAGGTTGTTGTGAGCTAGGTTGACGCCATGACACTCACTCTAGCCTGGGCAACACAGCAAGACTCTGTCTCAAAAAAAAAAAAAAAAAGACCCATAATAGCCAAAGCTATCCTGAGCAAAAGAACAAAACTGGAGGAATCACATTAACGAACTTCAATTTATAATACAGAGCTGTAGTAACTAAAACAGCATGGTATTGGCATAAAACCAGATACATAGGCCACTAGAACAGACTATAGAACCCAGAGATAAATCCACACATCTATAGTGAACTTATATTCAAGAAGGGTCCCAAGAACATACAGTGGGAAAAGGACAGTGTCTCTTCAAAAATTGTGCTGGGAAAACTGGATATCCATATGCAGAAGAATGAAACTAGACCCTCGTCTCTCACCACATACGAAAATCAAATCAAAATGAATTAGAGACTTGAATCTGAGACCTGAAACTATGAAACTATTAAAGGAAAACATTGGGGAAATGCTTCAGAACATTGGGGAAATGCTTCAGGACATTGGTCTGGGCAAGAACTTCTTGAATAATACCCCTCTAGCACATGCAACCAAAACAAAATTAGACAAATGGGATCTCATCAAGCTAAAAAGCTTCTGCACAACAGCGAAAACAATCAACAAAGTGAAGATACAACCCACAGAATGGGAGAATATATTTTCAAACTACCCATCTGACAAGGGATTAATAACTAGAATATATAAGGGGCTCTAACAACCCAATAGGAAAAAAAAATCAAACAATCTGATTAAAAAATGGGCAAATGATCTGAATAGACAGTTCTCAAAAGAAGACATACAATAGCCAATAGGTTTATGAAAAAATGCTCAACATCATTAGTCATCAGAGAAACACAAATTGAAACTATAATGAGATATCATCTCATTCCAGTTAAAATGGCTGTTATCAAAAAGATAAGCAATAATGAGTATTGGCGAGGATGTGGAGAAAGGTGAACCCTTGTACACTGTTGGTGGGAATGTAAATTAGTGCAACCACTATGGAGGCTCCTCAAAACACTGAAAATAAAACTACTATATGACCCAGCAATCCCACTGCTGCGTATAAATTTAATGGAGGAGAATTCAGTACATCAAAAAGATATCTGCACCCTCATGTTTATGGCAGCACTATTCACAGTATCCAAGACATGGAATCAAACTAAGTGTCCATCAACAGATGAATGGATAAAGATATTATGGTACACATACACAGTGGAATATTATATAGCCACAAAAGAAATGAAATCCTGCATTTGCAACACCATGGATGAAACTGGAGAACATTATGTTAAGTGAAATAAGCCAAGCACAAAAAGACAAAAAGACAAATCTCACAGGTTCTCACTCATATGTGGGAGCTAAATATTAAGAACAATTGATCTCATGGAGACAGAGAGTAGAATAACAGTTACTAGAGGCTGGGAAGTATAGCGGGGAGTGGGGGATAAGGTGGAGATGGTTAATGGGTGCAAAAATATAGTTATATAGTTAAATAGAATGGACAATATTTGATAACACAACAAAGTGACTGTAAACAACAATAAGTTAGGGTATACTTCAAAATAACTGAAAGAGTAGAATTGGAATATTCCTAACACAAATATTAAATGCCTGAGGTGATGCATACCCCAATTACCTGGAATTAATTCACATTGTCTGCTTGTATCAAAAGGTCACATGTACCCTATAAATATATACAACTATTATGTATTCACAGTAATTAAAACTTTAAAGAATATATATTACCCAAAAGAGCTGAAAAGTCCAGAGGTAGATTTGGCTGTAGGGTACGGGTGGATTGAGGAGCTCATGTAATATTACCCAGACTCTCTCTCTCGTGGTTTGTTTCTGTTTGGTTTTATTCCACAGGATGGGTTGCATCCATCCAGGTTTGCCTCACCAGAGCCTTGACCACTGCATGACATACCTGCCTTGGCTGACCATTCAAATCTCTATGGAACTGCCTGCAACAGAATTATGTCTTTAGCCTACTGCTGGCCTGTGTCGGTTCCTCCTTTGGGGGTGATAATACCTCTTTGTGGGCTACCACCCAGGTCCTCTGGATATCCCCTTGGGCATTTACTGTTGGTTATCAGCCATCGATCTCTCATTATCGTTCAGTAGGGTGGCAGCATTACCCCACTGTTGTCTTTGTAGGCTTTGTTACCCCAGATTTTTCAAAGGCCCACATCATTGCAACCTTCCCTTCCACTGGATATTTTCCCAGGCCACCACTGGTGAAATCTGTAGCAATGGAGCCATTACTTGTTGCCAGAGGTTATCTCTGCTCCACCTACTAACTCCAACATTATTCTCTTTGCTCACCAGGCAGTATCTGAGGGAGTCACAAATTCAATGATTATTTCTGTAAATACTATTAGCATTATAATATTTTCCACTTAGTATTATAATTTCCCCATGCCTGTATTCTTCCACACCACAATATGGCTGTGTAGTTATATGCTTTCGGAAGGTATCATATTTTACTTATTTGATCCCCTAGCATAAGACAATTGGATTTTTTCCAGTATTTTGTAAAATATTCTAAGTAAATACAGCAATGAGCATATTTGTGTGCATGTCTTGTAGACTTTTCTAACAGTTCTTTTAAGGATAAATTCCCAGGAGTAAATTCGCTGGCTCAAAGTTTTGCACATTTCCAAGATCATTGATAATACATTCATATAATATGATTTCCTCATTTTGGAGGAACCCAAAGTGAACATTCAACAAAATCCTTCTTGCATATTTTAAATTAGATTTATTTTTTTTGAAAAAAAAAACAATAAAGCATAAATGTATTCACTATTATTCTAAGTATTTACTTCTATGATTTTTGCTTTGTTACACTTGGTATTTCAATCAAATCGGTAGTACTTCTGAAAAGAAATATCAGGAGGCTTTCTAAAAATATCACATCTTTGCCAAAATGTTCAGATTTGAAAATGAAATGTGTCCCCAGTAATTGAATTGCACTGCGATCCAATTCATCTCAGTTCCAAGGCGGAGAGAAAATTATACCGTGAGAGTCGTGACTGTAGCACGTTACCCATGACTCGATAAGTTGCTTGAACAAAAACCTGGAGCCTAGATGTATAGAAAGAGAAAATGCGAGTTTTTGTTTTGAGAAAAATGATATTAGATTAAGTATGAAATGTTCTATTTCCTTAGGTACTAAGTTTGAAAGTTGATACATCTGATATTTCCCTTTGACACTTGTTGTATTTTTTGTGACGGTACATCCTCAGTATTTCAAATGCACATTTTGGCTTGTGATTATCTTTCACATTTTTTTGAGCAATTTTTGGGAAACCATGTGTAAGTCAAATATTTGTGTTATTTTCATTTTTTTTTTTTTTTTTGAGACAGAGTCTCACTTTGTTGCCCAGGCTAGAGTGGGTGCCGTGGCGTCAGCCTAGCTCACAGCAACCTCAAACTCCTGGGCTCAAGCAATCCTTCTGCCTCAGCCTCAGCCTCCTGAGTAGCTGGGACTACAGGCATGCGCCACCATGCCAGGCTAATTTTTTCTATGTATATTAGTTGTCAAATTAATTTCTTTTTTTTATTTATAGTAGAGACCGGGTCTCGCTCTTGCTCAGGCTGGTTTCGAACTCCTGACCTCGAGCAATCCGCCCGCCTCGGCCTCCCAGAGTGTTAGGATTACAGGCGTGAGCCACCGTGCCCGGCCTGTGTTATTTTCAAATATGAGTTCCATCAGGGAACCAGTGAAGTGCAAACAGCTTGAAATACCAATGAAGTGTTTGGGAAGGATGTGGGTAATGAATGCACAGTACAAATCTTCATCTCTTAGGACATGATAGTGTTCTCATCTTGTTTTGGACTGTCTTATCTCTTTCATTTTTGCACAACTTTAGTTATATTAATGATGGGTATTGTACTGATGGATAGCCTAATTTTTATAGTCTCACTAAAGTTGCAAAGTAAAGAAACATGATATGATACAATATAATATAGCTGCATTTACAATTCATGATCTTTGTATAATCTAGCACCTCCTAAATTCCTATTTTAAGTTCTACATGCTTTAAAGCTGCACATTCTGCGTTTGGTTTTATGGTATCTAATATTTAGTCGGGCCAGTGTGATGTCTAATGCCTTCAATAGTATTAGGAAGATGACCTGTAAAACTACCTATCTATCCATCCTCTGTCTTTCTTACAGCAAATGATCTCAGTGAGTAAAATACTGAAGGCTCCAAGTTCTTAGATTGCAAATGAAATGATTTATAGTAGCTTTCTTTGGCAGTATTTTTGCAGCAAGAATTTACCACCTTGTAGCAGGGTTCTTTTCAGTGACATTGTCACTATCCCTGACACCTGCCTCTCAATGAACACTTAGGAAACCTTTGTTCGGTGGAGGTTTCCTACTATATCTTCCCAAATTCTTGCTCTTTTAACGTGTCTTCTTTCTATGTCAGTTAATTGAGCTGTAGTGTCATGAGGAATTCTTCGAAATAGTTTGAATTTTGTTCCAGCCATGGCTTTATCTGCTAGAATATGTGACTGTGGGTTCAAACCTTTCTTCCTTCTCTTCCCCTACAGTACCTTAGAGACATTAGCACCTTCTGCTAGGTGTTTCTCTGGACTATATGAAAATGTGTGCATGAAGAGGTTGTACAATGAGTGTTAAAAGATGAAATAACAATTTCAGATCCTTTTAAAAAAATAAAATTTCAGATGTGAAATTATTAATGGTTTATGTAAGTCCATTCAATAGATTTAGGTAACTTTTTTTTTTTTTTTTGTTAGACCAGAAAATTTCTGTTTTACTGAGGTATTTGTACTTTATGTCAGCTGGGACTTTGGGGGCTTGAATGATTCAAGGATTATGCACCTGTAACAAGGTGTCCTGGCTGTGTGAGGTCAACAGGGTTCCTGAAATCTGAAAGACAAGAGTGGACACCTAGAAGTGTCTGTATTATTTCCTGTCGCTTTTATGGAGTTCAGAAGTTTCTTGGGAAAGAAGTCGATCCCTGTCAGTGGTGGCTTAAAGTCATAACTCATGATGCCATGAGACTCTGCATCTCAGTGTGTCTCCTGTCACCTGTGAAGAATTCCAGAAATTTCCATAGTCTCCACACAAAGGCCCGGGTCCACATCAGAATTATCTGATCCTACTTAGAGTTCACAGTAATTCTGGGACATTCTTAGTTAAAATTCCAGGAAGCCCGGAGGATCAGGGATAGCACAGGTAAATAGAAATATTCCACTATCTTAATTCACAAATGGTATTGCCTTTCCACATTTCTTTTTTCCTGAGGATGAAATGGCAAAAAAAAAAAAAAAAAAAAAAAAATTCCAGTGGTTCCTCTTAGCACACTTCTGTGGGGTTGCTTTTACCTCACCGTGGTGTCTGGGCTTTTCTTTCTTGGCGGTCTTCCGCATGCTCTTGGAGGTGCCGGCACACTCTTGGTTAGTTACCAAAGCCTTATTCCAACCCTGCTTTCTTCTGTGCTACGTACTGTATCACCAAAAAGCTATAATTTTGACCTTAATTAAAATCAAAATTATAGCTTTTTGGTGATAAGGTACATAACACAAAAGGTCATTGAAATCTTTTATTAAGTTTTTGGTCCAAGTCTGGACTCTAAATATTCTATTATGTATCTAGATTTTTGTTTGTATAAGCTTAAAGGTGTATACTCTTGTTGAGTCTCTTTTGAGATTGGTTTGTATTTTGAAAATTATGCCTTTGATCTAAGAAGAGCATCTGGTGTCCACATTTACTTTCTTTTTCACGTCTACCTGGACCCTGGAGGACTCACTTGCCCTCACTGTCGTAGTCTCACGTCCCTGAGAAGGGCAGTCCCTCCTGCTTGCTTGCAGATGACACAGGGGTGCTATTTGCATGTCCCCTCCTGGCCAAGAGGCAACAGCTAGAGTTAAGGCACAACACGGCACAGCTGGTGAGCGCTGAACTGAGTAAGGGGGCAACGTGATCGCAGGCTGAAGGTGCTGCAGGACTCCTTCCAACGTGTGCTGGCAGAAGAATGGAAGGCACTGGATTCTCAGCTGCTGGAGCAAGGGGAGCGGGAGATAAAGTTGGATAAGGGAGAGCTTATCACCTTGGGAACACCCTTCTGGGATTTAGGATCTAACATGATGGCAAGCATCTGGGGAGACAGTGTTAACACAGTCCTGGGGTGGCTCTCAGAGCCTGGAAAAAGCCGTGGGCCACGCTGAGTGGAGCAGAACTGCCACGGCAGACAGAGGAAGAAGGCCCCAGAGAAGTAGCCAGCTAGAGCTCATAGACCACGCAAGGCCAGAAATGCCATCAACTGATTCTATTGCACATGAAGGCCCAGAGAACCTTCTGTTTTCCTAGGCAATGAGGAGCATGCTGGTGAGAGGGGCAGCAGCCACAATGAGAAGCTCAGCGTCTCTCCCAATAAGGAGCTCAGCGGCTCTCCCAGGGCTGCGGTGGGAGATGCCACTGCAGAATGGGGCTCATGGATATCAATGAATATGATGGGATCCCAACATAACAGAGGCCAGGTGGCCATGCTCAGCCACCAGAAGCCAGGCAGGTGCAATTATTGTAATGAGCATCAAAGCTGAGTGGCAGTCAGGGAGGGCTCCCCCACAGAGAGCTAGGGAGATGGTTAAAGAGCATGATGTCCCTTGGGCTGAGACAGATGGCAAGCAAATGAGGATATTATTTAATTTATACAACTAGGAGAAATCTAGGATAGATGAGCAGGAGGCTGAGGGCAGCTGCCCAATAAACAAATCATGATCCTTCTGCTCAGTTTCCAGAATTGAGGCAACTTTCTAACCTGGAATCCCTTGACTTAAGGAAAGTCTAGGCCTTCAAGAGAAGGAACTTTACTATATGACAGCAATTTTGTATAGTAATGACTCAGCCAATCCTCCCCCAGGGGTGCCTGTGGCCACTTATTTGGGTAACCATACACAAGGGGAAAGGGTATGGTAGCTGGCTTCCAAGACGGGTCCCAGCGATTCTCACCTCCTAGTCTTCATGCCTCTTGCACCCTGAGTGGGGCTGACCTGTAACCAGTAGGCGACCGTAGAAGTGATGGAGTGTGACTTCAGAAGCTAAGCCATAAATACATTGTGGCTTCTGCCTCGCCCTTTCTTAAAGATCACAGCATTTGGAGGAAGCCAACTGCCATATCACGACACTCAAACCACCTTTTGGAGAGGTCCAAGTGGCCAGGAACTAAGGCCTCCTGGCAACAGCCAGCATGAACTTCCCAGCCATGCATACTGGAATTGGATCTTCCATTTCCAATCGAGCCTCCAGTTGACTCTACCCCCAGCCCATGACTTGACCGCAAGGTCATCAGAGAGGTCACTTCCAGCCAGAGCCATACAGACAAGTCACTCCCAAATTCCCAGCCCACAAACGCTCTGTGAGATAATGAACGTTCATCGCTGTTTTAAGCTGCTATGTTTTAGGGTAATTTGTTATACAGTAATAAAGAATTAATATAGAGAAATACCCAACACTTCAATGACTGTTTAAGTCTGAACTGATACCCAGAGACCTAAAGCCTCATTGTGGACCCCCTGTTAGGTTGAGGGCAGAGAAGGGTCAGATGATCATGGAGTCTTGGCCCAGGTCAAGCACACTGTGGGTCCACTGCATCCACAGATTCATGCGGTGGTTGTTTCCACAGTTTCCAGATGTACAATTGGAATGGACATATTTGGTACCTGCCACAACTGCTGCATTGATTATTTGGCCGGTGGGGTGAGAGATGTTGAAGTGGAGAAGGTCAAGTGGGAGGCCCTAAAACCGAAAGACAGTCGTGCATCCCAAGAAGAATGCTGGAGATTAGTGTCACCTTTAAGGACTTATATGGTGCAGTTGTGATTGTCCCCAACCTATCTCCATTTAATTCATCAGCCTAGCCTCTCCAAAAACCACTGGATCCTGGATAATCACAGTGCACCGCTGCGAACTCCAACAGAAGTAGCCCAAATTGTAGCTGCTGGGCCTGATATGGCATTTTTACTGAAACAGATGAACTTAGCTTTTAGTACATGGTATGTGGCAATTGATCTGGTGAATGCATTCTTTGCTATCACTATTAGAAAGAAGAAAAAGAAATGGCTTGCGTTCACTTCAGTCAGAAAATAGTACATATTTAGTCTTTCCTTGGGCTATACTAACTCTTCTGCCCTCTGTCATACATGCTGTGAGGATAACTGGACCAGCTGCACACCCTGCAGAACAGCACCCGGTCCAATATGTCAATGCTCATGTCAAGCAGATGCATGAGCAAGATGCAGCTAGTGTACTGAAGGCCATGGTAAGACGCACGAGCTCCAGACCACTGGAGATAAATCCCATGTTTCAGAGTCTTACCACATCAGTTGTACAAGTCTAACGATCTAGGCACGCTGGGGCATCCCTCCAAAGTAAAGAAGAAAATTATTGCATCTTGCACTTCCCAACATGAAGAAGGAAGCACAGTGCTTGTAGGTCCCATAGTTTCTGGAGATGGCATATTCCATCCTAGGAATCTTCTTCTGACTCATAATCTGGTTTATACGGAAGGCTTCTCCCTATAAGTCAGGCCTGGAGAAGGGCTCTGAAGTAGACCCTGGCTGCTGTGCAAATAGCTCGGCTGCCTAAGCTGAATGACCCCCCAGCAGACCTTAGGTTACCAGCAATATCAGTGGCAGGAAAAGGCCACCATGCACAATTTATAGTAAGTCCCACTGGAAGAAGCATAAAATAACCCTAGGGTTCTGCAGCAAGGCCACACCACCTGCAGTGGAAAGTTTTATACTCTTCAGAAAACAGCTCCTGGTGTACTCCTGCTAGAACCTGGTAGAGATGGAGCATCTGGACACAGGACACCAAGTGACCATACATATCTCCAGAACTGCTCAGCACAGGCTCATCAGGCTATGAGGCTGGGTGGGCTGAGCAGCATCCTTGGCA
The DNA here is from genome assembly GCF_040939455.1 of Microcebus murinus. NCBI lineage: Eukaryota > Metazoa > Chordata > Mammalia > Primates > Cheirogaleidae > Microcebus > Microcebus murinus. The sequence goes on along the minus strand of NC_134104.1, from coordinate 12,291,299 downwards.
AGACCGAGGTATTGTATCCGGGATCAGACATGAGCAGGGCCTGGGGACCCACGCCAGCTACACCAGCAGCTAGCCCAAACCTCCATAGCCCCCTGCTGTTGCACCAGGGGCTCTCCCTCAACTCACACCCACAGCCACATTTGGAAGGGGGATCCCTGATCACCCACTGATGGAGGAGGAAAAAGTGTGAGCTTGGATCTTGGAGGGTGTGTGGATATAAACCAAAAATAGACAGTGACTGCACTACAGCTGCACTCAGGCTGAGCCTCGAAGACAATGGTTAGGGGAATCTGAAGGAGTGGAGTTTAGTGGTGCACCAGGCCACCTACCTAGTGTGAAAGAGAATGTCTAGCTTCCCCTTCCTTCCTTCTTCTTGTTCATCATCTATTGATCAATCTACCTATTGATCTATTTTCTGTCAATCATCTTTCTATTTCTTTATTTTATCTAGCAATAATTTATCTATTTGTTATCTATTGTTCTATAAATTATCTATCATCTATTTATCAGTCATCAATTATCTATCATCTATCTGTTTATCATCTATTATCTATTTAATTTTCAATCACCCATCTATTTTCTTTCTATCTAGGTATCATACTTCTCTCTATCTTTCTGCACACAGATACATTGGCAATAAAAAATGACTTGGCCAGTTGATCAGGGGCGTGGGAGGAGGCAAACTGGGAGATGAGGGTTAAGGAGGTCTAGGGTAGACGCATGAATGTGGATGACATGGGACCCGAAGCGTTTATATCCCACGCTGATGCTCACCAGAAAGTCTCCGCCATGGAATGAAGAGGCCCCAAACAACTATGTCTTTTCAACCATTCACTCTTTGTTTTATTTTAAATTTATTGTTTTCTAGGCCGGGCACGGTGGCTCACGCCTGTAATCCTAGCCCTCTGGGAGGCTGAGGCGGGTGGATCGTTCAAGGTCAGGAGTTCGAAACCAGACTGAGCAAGAGCGAGACCCCGTCTCTACTATAAATAGAAAGAAATTAATTGGCCAACTAATACATATAGAAAAAATTAGCCGGGCATGGTGGCGCATGCCTGTAGTCCCAGCTACTCAGGAGGCTGAGGCAGGAGGATCGTTTGAGCCCAGGAGTTTGAGGTTGCTGTGAGCTAGGCTGACGCCACGGCACTCACTCTAGCCTGGGCAACAAAGTGAGACTCTGTCTCAAAAAAAAATAAAAAAATAAATTTATTGTTTTCTGATTTACGGCCTAGACACTTTCCACTTTGATTTAAGACTGCTGTGCTAAGAACGATAACCAAAATAGCTTCAGCTTTTGTAACATCTTCTCATAATTTGCCTCATTTTATCCTGGCAACAGTCCTGGGATTTAGGAATAACAGGGAGAAGATTTCTTCCAGATGAAGAAAACTGATGCTCAGAGATGTTCAGCACGCTGCCCAGGGCCACTGAGCCGGCTGGTGAGGAAGGTACTGCAGGTCTCCAGCTTCCCTCCCGGGTTCCTTGGGCTTCTTTAAGCTGCGGAGGGAACGGAGAGCGGAGTCAGCCAGCAGGGGGCGCCTGTCTCTCTTTGTCTGCATCATCCGCCTGACTGCAGGCGTCTGCAGCCAGCCCCAGAGCCTGGTCCTGTGGGCTAAGTCAGGGTGCACTTCCCCTCGCCGCCACGCCACTGCCCAGGGCACCGCTGTGTGCTCTCATCCTGTACTTCCCTGTAGACGCTCGCTGTTGCAGGCTCTGCCTGGTCCCTAGTAAGAAATGGACAGGGCTTAGCACCCAGCCGGAGGCTGTAAATCAGCCTTGGTGCTAACAATAACCTTTCCCTTCCTGCTATAATACAGACGTGGGTCTCGTCATGGAGGTTTATGTTGGTGGCATGAATATTGATCTTTTCCCACATCCCCTTACGACGCGTGCTTTCTCCAGCAGGACCTGGCTTTGCAGTGTTTCTCCTGCCTGCTTTCTTGCTTATTACGGTGCCCCTTCTGCAATGCAGACCCTATGAGTGACTAATTTATTCAGTCATCAGGAATTTGCGTTGAGTCCTCCCCAGGGCTCAGGCACCACGCATGGCACCCGGAACCCAAATCCCAGCCCCCACGGAGGGGCATTTTAGGGAGGGAGACACATGGTAAACGAAACAAATATGGAACTGATAAGATGGCAGTGAGTGCCAGGAAGAAAGATCAAACAGGGAAAGGAATAAGGAGAGGGGGTGCAGGGAGATGGGGCACAGCCTGGGGGAAATTTGTAGTCTGCAGAGAGAAGGTGACAAAATGGAAAAGGTGACTTTTGAACAAAGACCAGAAGATGGTGAGGGAGCCAGCCCTGTAGATATCTGGGAGAAAGTTATTCCAAAGAACAGAACATGCAAAGGACACGCTAGGGCAGGGGAAGGACCCCACACATGGGCCAGTGTGGCTGAGCTGGAGTGAGCAGGGGAGGGGAGGTCAGAGATGGGGTGGGGTGAGGAAAGGGATGGGGTCCCAGAGGGTGGGATGCAGATCGCTTAGGGCCCCCCAAGGGCCATAGGGATGGTGTTGGTGTTAATGTAAGATGAGAAGCCACTTCCAAATGAGAAATACATGCAAAGGGAACTGGTCCAGATGACTATGTGTGATGGCCTCTTCCTGCAGAACATTTTAAATATCAGTCCTTCTCTCAATAGCCTCTATCTGGGATTTGGAAGAAGAGGCCAAACATCAAGATGTGGAGTCCTACAGCCCTGGGCTCTTTGGTAGCTGGGAGGGGGTGGACACACTTTTCTTACTGAAATAGCCATTACATTCAGCTCCTGGGGACTGATGGAGGGACAACTGTGATAAGAGCCTAGCTCTCCAGGAGGCAGCTATCAGCAGCTGGTTTAAAGAATGCACCTTTTTTTTTCTTCTTGAATGTCAGGTCAGCAGCTGCTGAGAAGCAGACACAGGAGGTTGGCCTGGTGTCACCATCCAGGACGTCCTATCATGTGGCAGGTGCCACAACCACACAAAGCCCAGAAACCCCCTCCTCTCCCACGTGGACAGATCAGGAGTTGAGATGAACCTCTGTATTGCTGTTAATGAACATTTACAGTGTGTCAGGCACACACGGATGTTGGCATACAGACAAAATCTCTGGCTTCATAGACCGTAAATGAGAGAGAGAGAGAGACAGATAAAGAGAAAGAGGCAGTAAACACTTAATGTGCATTCATTCTTCTGATAGCTAATGGTGAATGGCATGAAGAAAAGCTGAGCATCCTGAACTAAGACACAGAGGGAGATGGAGTGATTAGTCTCGATTAGGGAACCTGGGAAGTCCCCTTGATTTCTGATTAAGAGAGCAGAGCCCTGAATGAAGTGAGGAACTTCAGAAGATACAGAAAGAAGTGCGTTGCTGGCACAGTGTTCTGGACTAAATGTTCAGGTCTCCCAGCCAAATGCATATGTTGAAGCTCTAACCCTCAATGTGATGGTATTTGGAGGTGAGACCTTTGGGAGGTGATTTGGTTTAGTGGAAGTCATTAGGGTAGGGCCCTCATGATGGAATTGGTGTCCTTATAAGCACACGTGAGCACATGGCAGGAAGGCGGCCCTCCATAAGTCGCAGTGAGAGCCCTCATCAGGAACTGAATCTGCTGGCACCTTGATCTTGGACTTATCAGCCTCCATAATCATATGAGTCAATTCCTTATAGTAAATTTCTATGTGTATCTGCTGGAACCTAAATCTTGGATTCCCCAGCCTCCATGACCGTGAGAAATAAATGTGTGTCGTTTAAGCCGCCCAGTCCAGGTGTGTTGTTATGGCAGCCTGAGCTGAGACACAGAGTGAACTGCAAGAACAAAGGCTGTGAAGTGGGGAAGAGCTTGGTGGCTTGCAGGGGGAACAGGGGTGGCATGGCTGGCTCTCAGGAGGTGAGACACATGGGCCACATCAGGTAAAGCACTTGGGGTACCTTTTCTGTTGGGGTCTGCTGAACAGTTTGGGGGGCAGGAAAGTGATGTAATCTGATTCTCGTTTCCATGCCTTTGGCATGGAAGCAAGGGATACCAGTTAGGAGGTGAGAGAGGATGGTGGCTTGAATAGGGTGACAGAGGTGAGCATCATGGGAAATGGTCACAGGTGGGTGTTGTCTGAAGGCATAGCCCATAGGATTTGCTGATGGGTGGGATATGAGGTCAGGAAGCAGAGGATGCAAGGATGGCTGCTGGATTTGGGGGTGAATTTGGGTGAAGCCCTAGGAAAGGAATAGGAAGGGGTGTGTGTGTGTGTGTGTAGGTGACCTCAGGGTAAGTCTGAGAGCTCCTATCAACCTGGTGGAGTTGACAAGGGTTGGCCACAGGATCCTGGATTCTACAGATCATGCCTTGGGATTCCTCAGTAACAAGGGCCCTGTGTTTGTGGACTTCTGGGGCATTCTTGAGTGACTTCTCTCGGTGTCGTGATGATGACAGTAGCATGGCTGGAAAGAGTGAGAGTTAAAATTCACCATGTGCTTATAATGTGCCAGGCGCCGAGCTGAGTGCTTTGTATGCACAATCTCATGTAATCCTCACAATTCCCTAATACCTCATTTTTACAGCTTTAGAAAACTGAGGCACTGAGCTGTGTGGTCACGATTCATCTTTCAGAGAAGCACTTCATCGTGGGCTGCTAGTGGCAGCATCGTGCCAGGCTGCCTCTGCACAGCAGCCTTGATGCCCGGGGAATCCTTCCTTCCTCCGCCTTTACACTGTGCACGCTCAAGAGCTGGGTGCTGTGGAAAGAGTAGTGGTGGACGTGAACTCTGGGGACATAGGTTCGAGTCCAGCCTCTGTCATTTACGGGATGCTTTGTTTAGGGAGAATTATCATGTGGCGTTCACAGGATGTCTTCAGGCAAAGTTCATCCTTGTCTGCCGTCTTTGCTTTGCCATCCGTCCCTTCTCCAGTTTCCAGCCAGCTCCTGCCAGCCTAGTCCCTTTTAGCCAACTCTCATTTCCTGGCTGTGCCAGCCTGATTACTTCTAATTGTCTTTGACTGCTTCCAGCTGGGTCTTCTAGCTGGCGTCCGTGTGAGCACGGAGACGGTCTCCCGGCCATATGGAGTGAGGAGATGGTGGGGAAGAAGGAAGCAGCTGGTACAAGTCAACTGAGAAAGCTGTTCGAGGCTTTCCGGCCCACTGTGACGGGTAATGTTCTTTAAAGGGTTAACTCATCCAAATTGGAGAATGACCCCTCTTTGACAAGACAACCAATTATATTTGTTGATTCCCAAAGGCAACCCACAAGGTAGCTAGAAACACTCTTAGAAAGTCATTAGTAATGCCTCCCCCAGGACAGATGGGGTCTTGCTTGCCAGGAGCAATAAACTCCACTTGAGCATCCGTCGGTGATTACTTTCATTCATTGATTCAACAGATACTTACTGAACAATGAGCACGTCTCAGGAACTGTGCTAGGCACGGTAGGGTGACTGAAAATAAAATTAGACACAGCCCCTGTCCTCAGTGGGTCTAGAAGAGAAGAAAGACATTCACACAGGAGATAAGGGGAGTGTGAAATGGGTGCTAGGTAGTAACAGAACACAGGGATGATTGGCATCTTGTAGCTCATTGGTTGGGGAGAGCTTTACCCGGAAGGGAACATCTGAGCTAGGCTGAAATGGGTCTGAGACAGCAGACTGGGCATGGGTATGCATGGCATAGGCAATGGGGTGGAGGTAGGAGGCCCATCCTGGATGAAAACAGCCAAAATGTAGCACCCAGGGAAACTCCATAGGAGAATAAGGCTAGAAATTTAGTTTGGACTAATTAGCAGAAAAGAATTTTCAATGCTTCGTTACTGCTATTCCAGCACATGTTTTCTGCATACCTAATATGAGAGCAAGACATTGTTTCGTATACTAATTTGTCTCACATAAAGAAATTTCCGGGATTACTCCTTATTAAATAAGGCCATTGCAGAGAACAGGACTTGAGGTTCCAAAATCAGTTACTAAGCTGAGACAGGGGTAGGATTTGAACTTCTCTTTGGCTTCCATCCCAGCTTATGGAATTAGCAGTGAACGTGAATCAAACCCAGGCAGCAGGTTTGAAAAAGATTTAACAGGCCTGGATTTTCTCTCTTCTTCACCCCTTTCCTGACCTCTACCCTGAAAGGATAATTAAAAGGAAAGAAAATCTCTATTTCATTGTAAATGTCTCCCACCATTTTTGTGAAACTTTTTTTTAGGCCATACAGATACTTTGATGAACAGTCTCTGAAATTTGCCTTAAACCATACTAAATAAATCTCTAAGTTTTCATAAAGAGGTAATGTCCTAAAATTAAAAAAAAAAATCATACTCCATTAATACACCATTGGGGAAACTCCCAAACCTTTTCTGACAGAAGATTCAGAATGGTTTTGATCCCAGAGTGAGCTCCATGTTCCTCACTCATTAGACATTTGTTGAACATCTACCTGCTGGCACCATCTCCCTCCCATGTAACTGTCCTCTTAAAATTTGTTTACTGAATTAGAGACATTAAAGCGATTGGACAGACCTTGCAGAAATTGTCCGGGTGGCGTCGGGGCAAAGAAGTCCCTTAAGCACAGCAAGAAAAACATTTAAAAATGTATCTTTAATATTGGGAAACGGGAACAATGAGCTGACCAACACCACCAACAAAAACCCCCCACAATATGCTCAGTCATAATAACTGAGGCTGGTGACTTGTAACATGTAAGTAGATGCATATAGTGGCATATTTAAAATTAGACCTACTTAGAGCAGGCGTTTCTCTGGGTCAATTTGCAGATGGGTCAGCCAGCGCCCAAGACACTGGATTAATGACGGCTGCCTCGCTGTCCCCCCACGCCACCCCCATCTCAAAGCACCGATGTGGGTCGAGGCTATACTTGTTTACTGAGAAGTAAACAATGCAAGGAACTTCGTGGGGGCCAAATCCTCCCTGTCAGCTCTGCAGTTGCACGAGCGGGGGGGGGGGTGAAGTTTGCATGAATTGCAGGCACCTCAACAGGTAGCATTTTGTAGATGCCTGCCCCGACCTACCCCTCCAGCTTCTCCCTCACAAGAGTCTTCATTGTCGGTTTGAGAAGACGTTGGGGATCCCGGAGACGGACCAGAGCCGTCAGGGCAGCTGCAATTGTTTATGAGACGAGCACAGTCACAGCGCTCACAGAACAAAGCATCGGGGAGCAGCGAGCGCCGGTCCCCCGCCTCCTGCGATCACGGGCACCATTTCGATGGAAGGCAAAGAAGGTGCAAGCTACAGACAGGCAGCAAACGCCGTTTCTTTCCTACGTTGCGGCTGCTCCTCCTCCAACACAGCAATCGGTCTGCGCGCGAGCCCGGGCGGTCGCCCTGCCACCCCCCCATCTTTTCTGCCACTCATCCACCTATCCATCCATCCATCCATCCATCCAACCCAGGTCCAGGGGGCCCTACTGTGTGCCAGACTCTGGGCTGGGCCACTCAACGCGACCCACAGTCCACGGGGTGCGAGAGAGCCTCGCTCCCTCCCCCCCGCCCCCAGTAGATGCGGCTAGTGGGGAATTTCACCGCCGAAAGGTCCAGAAAACTCAAGCCCAGAATCCGGGCGAGAGGCGCAGCCGGAGGTGGCCGGACTCCGGCGGCCCGGGAGCGCGCGCCTCCGAGGCCGCGCAGGGTCCCCCAGTCTGGCGCTCAGGTGGCTCCGCCGCCCACTCCGCCGCTCCCTCCCCGAGCCCTCCCCTCTCCAGCGAGGGTCGAGTTTGGCTGTTGCGCGCGGGGAAGGAGGGGCTACGAGGGATTTGAAAGTGCACGGGCAGCGGAGTGGAGCTCGCATCTGTTCCCGCCGCCCGCGACCGGATTAAATTTCTGCAAATTCAAACTGAATGGGGCTTTCTTCTGCTGCCTTCCAGAGGGCGCCTGCAGCCCGCCGCGCGCTTCTCTCCGGCGGGAGCGGCCGCCCGGCGCACGGCTAGGAGCGAGCGAGCCGGCCCCGAGCCCGTGCGGGCCAGACGGCGGCGGCGAGGCGGCGGCTGCGGAGGCGCCGGGCTCCGGGACCAGGCACCGGGCTCCGGGATTCAGGCGCCGGACCGCGCCCCTCCCCGCGCGCCCGAGCAGGGCGACTGTCATCAGCCTCCTGGACGGGACCCGGGGAGGGGTCCCGGTGTCTTGAAAGGGACCCGGGCGACCCTCCGAGGAAGAACTTCTTGGGGGCGGGGTCCCCGGTCCCCAGTCGCCCGGGCGACCGCTATTGTCTGCGCGTCGTGCTCGGCGGCGCAGGGGGCGTGAGCGCCGGGCGCAAGGCGCGGAGACCTGGGCCGGGCGGGGCCCGGCTCAAGGCGGCGGCGGGAGGAGCCGGGGAGCCAGAGCAGGAGGAAGAGGAGGAGGAAGAGCTTCGAGCGCGGGAGCCGAGCCGGGCGGCGCGGGCCGCGGGCGAGCGCGATGCCGGCGGCGGCGGGGGACGGGCTCCTGGGGGAGCCGGCGGCGCCCGGGGGCGGCGGCGGCGCGGAGGACGCGGCCAGGCCGGCGGCGGCCTGCGAGGGAAGTTTCCTGCCGGCCTGGGTGAGCGGCGTGCCCCGCGAGCGGCTCCGCGACTTCCAGCACCACAAGCGCGTGGGCAACTACCTCATCGGCAGCAGGAAGCTGGGCGAGGGCTCCTTCGCCAAGGTGCGCGAGGGGCTGCACGTGCTGACCGGAGAGAAGGTGAGCCGCCGCGCTCGGGCTGCGGGACCGCGGCGGGAGGGGCGGCCCGGGCCCCGCCGAGAGCACTGCACCGGGAGTCCGGCTGCGCGGTCCCGGGCCGGGCGCCTCCGCCTGACTTTCCGCTCGGGCTGAAAGGGAGGTCGAGCCAAACGCGGGCTTAGGCCCCTGCAGCCCGGTCACCCGGCCTTTCCGATGGGCGATCTGGGGTCCGTTTCCCCGCGGGGCGGCTGGTTTACCCGCGAAGCCGTCCCGCGTAGCCTTGCTGCTCCTGCGAGGGCGCCGCCTGGCGGACGGCAGCGCGGGTGGGGTGGGGGGCCTGTGCTCCCGGCCGGTAGGGGCGGCAGATCAGCGGAGGGGCAGGAACCGGGGGGGAGAGGACGTGGACCCTTTCTATCGGGGGTGGGGGGTCAGAGGGGGGTCAGGAAAGCGGATTAGGCAGCCTTTGGGGGAGCTCAGCGTCTGATCCCCCTCCTTAGGGACATTCCTCTCCAGCTGTGGGCTGGGGCAGCGAGGGAAGTTTTCGTGCTCACAGCAGGGTTTCAACACTTTAGTCCTCACCGCCACCCCACACGTCTCCATCCCCCCACCCCGGCCCCCTGTCCTCACCCCACCATTCTCATCCTCTTCCCTCCATCCCCCACTGCCTGCTGTCCATCCCCCGAGCGCCAGGGTGGAAGCTTCTGGCAGGTACAGAGGTACATGGACACCCCCAGAGTTTGGGAGGTGCCGTCTTATCTTTCTAGAAGAAGGGAAAGGAGAGGAGGACCTCCTGAAGACCTGGAGGGGCCGCTCTGCAGCCTCGTTAGAAGTTAGACAGCTGCGAAGCCTTGCCAAGGGAGGGGCAGGTAGACCTAAGGTGTAACTTAGATCTGTGAGAAGAAACCCAAGAGATGGTGACTTCTGAGGCTGGGTCACCCGAGGCTGGGAGCTGCGCGGTGCTTGGAGCCATTCCAGGCTGGGGTTTGTCCCAAGCTTCGGTGCTCCCAAGCAACCTGGGGATTGCTCAGCACTGGAGGGGGGGGAGTACCCTCCCTGGCCCAGGGGTCAGGGAGGCATCAGCAGCAGGGAGTGACAAGGGGAGATTGGCAAGTAGCCAGGGAGCCACACCGTCTCTGCCCTCTGACCTGGGACCCTTTGCCCAGCCTGGGGCTGTGTGTGAAACCCGGTCACAGGGCCAACCTGCCCTGCCTGCCAGGCCCCAGACTCACCCACCTTCAGCTTCCCTCCCGTGTCCCCACTTTGTCCTGGAGCCCTTGCATTTGAGTGCTGGTCTGCATCATCTGTGAACACAGCCATTCCGAGTGAGGTACCCTTTATTTTGGGTAAGTAGTGTTAGAGTGAGTAGTTTTTTAAAAAGTACCTCCTGCCTGAATTTCCATGCAAACAGGGAGTGTTCCGTATGAACTTACTGAATTGAGTAACTCTTCAAAGAAGAAGAAAAAAACCTCCAGACCTCATTCTAGTGCAAAGGGAGTGGGTCAGCTTTGCTCCTGGCGCGTGTGAGCTGTCTGCCTTACACAAGGCCAGTAACTTCAGGGGAGAGGATGCTGCGAGGCTGCAGTTGGCTAATTAGAGTGAGCTCACTTTGTCGTGTCCCTGTGTAAATTCCTTTTGGCCCTGGCGGTAGAAGTTTATTTTCATTTGCAATGTATAGGACTCAGTCTGGTCATGCCTATTTTCTCTCTAAACGCAGCAGAAAGAGGTGAGTCCTGATGCTGACAGCGTAATTGCAAACATTACATTCTTCTCGCCAGTCCTGCTGCACAGCTTCTCTGGCTTCTCTCCACTCTCCGGTGCTGTGCTTTGCCTCCGGCTCCTCTGCCGTGCATTTTTGCTCCATAACATAAAGCTCTTGGCCTTGGCTGAACTGCCTGGGGATGTAGCCGGAGCTCCGCGCTGGGTCCACTGAGCACCCTGGAACGCAGGCAGTTCCTGCCCAACCCAGACCCAAATGAGGAGCCCCCTTGCACCCCAGGTGCCCACGCCCCTTCTTCTTCCATCTGATCTTTCTTAAATGATGAATCTCACTTCCTCTTTGCAATGCGAGATGAGGTATCAATTGGATGTAAAAATTATTTCCCTGCCTGGACCAATTGATTTGATCTAGTTAAGGATGGTGGTTCATAGGATAGAAGAAGTGGGGGGAGGCGGCAGGGGAGGGCAGTTTATGTTGAAAAACTTGGTTCACCTGCTGTGCTCTTCTCTAGCCCTGAGAATCGGTGCTCCAGGGACCAAGGCATCAGGAGAAATCTGGATTTTAGTTCACACTGTTGCCAGCTTTAAAGAAACAATGGTGTCATTCATAGCGTTGATCTCCCAAATCCAACACCTTTAATGCTTAACTAATAGATTTGGGTTTTAGCAGATTGTAGAGATTAAAATGTATTTTTTGTGCTTGACTCTGCTTGGGAAGGATTGCTAAGTTAATGAGTCCCCATCCCGGCTCCTGTTTTGGGTGTTGCCTAACTAAGGCCAAAGCAAAGGTGAAGGCTGTTTGCAACCTTAAGTTGTTTTGAAAAGGTGAGCTACTAAATGGGTTTCAGCCTGGGGGAAGGGTTACTTGAGTGAGCAGAGCAGGGGAGACCACCAAAGGAAGGGCGTCATCAAACCTGCAGTGTCCCCCACAGTGGGTGAATGACCCAAACCCCGTTACTTCCTCCTTTCTTGGGGTGCATAGATTAAAGATTAAGGGGTGCACAGATTGTGGATTAAGCACTTCACTTTTCTCCTCTCCTTTCTGTTTTAAAGGACATGGACCACATCGGGAGAGGTATGAAGTCATGAACACTGTAGTGAGAAATAGGTGTAGTTTCCCCAGCCCACCCCAAGTGGGAGGATCCAGAGCAGCTTGTCTTGGAGAATCAATTCATAGAAAAGCTGAGAGAGGGGATGGAGGAAGGGAAGGTGAGGGGGCACCCCAAATATGGCCGGCTTCATAGCTGCATTCTCAAACCGTGCACCTTGTTTTAGGTGATTTGCGCCAAAATCTAGAATATTGCTAGTTGAAGGCATTTGGTATGGGGGCTGCATATGTGTGTGTTGTATGTTGTGTTTCAACTCGGTACACATCTCCAAAAACTTTCTGGTGAAATCCTCCACAGTTTCCTGGGCATCACTGTCTGAGTCCAGATGACAAAATCAGCCACTTCTTCCTGACTTCCATTTCAGGCTTCAACCTTATCAAGAAGCTCCTTTTGCCACCACTGCCTGAAGGACAGTATTTTGCCTGCTTTTCCCCTGAAGTAGTTTACCTGGAAGTCATTTGAATCTAGATGGCCCTTTTACTCCTTGAAAAGAAAGGGTGGCTTTGGGTTGAAACCTAATTTTGTTCTCCATTAGCCAGGAGTGAATGCAGTCTCTTAATAATCTGGCTTTAAAAATAACTAGTTCACTTGAGCACGTGACACTTCTAATTGGCCTATTCTCCGTCGGGGCCAAGTGTCTTTGACTAAAGGTAAGTTGATGATTTGACCAGGAAAAGTGATCACCAAGTCAGATTCTGAAAAGAATCGTTTGCTGTGGCTTTGAGACGGAGAGCAATGTTGCTGATGAATTGCTGATGAGTAAGAGTGTCGGATAATGACTTTGAAAGACCCAGAGAAGTTGTGCTTCCTGTTCTTGACGTTGGTTTGTGATATCTATGAAATCACAGTCTCTGGCACATAAAAGGTTACTATTACGTTTTTTAAAAAACTGATACAATGTAGTTGGCAAAGCTTGACCGAGAAAGTGTGGGTATAGAGCATGTTTGGTAGGCAGGAAAACGCAAAACACGGGCAAACAGTTGTTGCCACTTATTGCCTTTTGTGATTAAGTCTCTTTAAGAGACCAAGAGGGATGCACACAATTGATTGGTTAAGATGTTTAAATATCTTGTTCTAACCTTTGGCTGAAAAAAAAAATAATAAGCCTGTTTATCACTTTCGTTGGAGCTATTTTTGGGCTAAAAATAAGGGTTGCCTGCTTAGTAAGCTGCCAATAATCATGCTTAGAGCACGACCATGCCAGATACCTGGAGTGAAGGAGTTACTAAAAATATGATTTACTATGTTGTGCAGAGCAGGAAATATGACTAATTTTAGAGGTGGCCTTTTGGCAGATCTGTTTTTAGCAAGTGTTTCTGAAACAAACAGGTGCGAAATCCTGTATTTTTAAAGTGCTAGAAATTTAAGAAATCTAAGGAAAAGAAATGCTTAAATGCTTAGACCTGGAAATTCCCATTAATCCTCAGCAGAGACTTCTTGGCAAGGAGGCATTTGCAAAGCACCTGCTCCGTGTGCTTTGTGCGACAAGGCAGTGCCTATAATTTTGTAGATTGCATGCTGCAGTTGCGGGCGCATTCTTTTGAACTTCCTGCCCTGAGTCTTTTTGAAATGGTTGTGCATGATGGAAATTGGCGTGTAGGGCTTGGTTCCTAGTGTTCATTGATAACAGGTCCCGTGGACTTCAAAGAGTGCTTTGAGTCAGCATAACAGTGCAGAGCGGTGCCCACAAAGAGGAGTACAACCCTACATTTTCTCGGCAGGCGTTGAATCACAGCTATAGCTTCCCGTGCATACCTGTCCGACTCAGGTCTGCAAGATTACAGCATTCTGCACACTGCCCGCTGTTCCAGGGCCTCTTGGCAATCAGCCATCCCTGGGGTCATCGTCCCAGAAGGGGTGGGGAGTGTCAGCCATGTCCTCCGGAAGAGAAGGTGGCTAGGTACAAAGTATTATTTGCCTTGGGACATACACCCCTCTCTTGATTATTCATGGTAACTGAGAGACCTGCTCTCTTGGCTAATTGAAACCCATAGATAATCCCTGAGCCTTATTGTGGCTAACCGGTGAAACCTCTGCCTCCACTCAGCCCACATCCAAGCACTGACCTGAGTTGAATTTCATGCTTTCTGATACGGAGTGCTGCTGGGTGGTAAGATGACCAGTAGGCAAGAGCTAGAAACACATGGCCTGGATCGTACCTGAGCAGGCTGATCCCTCTACACACTCGACAGCGCCATTCCCACCCCTTCATCATAAATACCAGTCCAGTGGTGCAGTGTTGTATGGTTTTTTTCAGGGTCTTCCCGTGCACTTTCTCATTAGATGCCTGTAGCACCCCTGGGCAGGTAAGAACCAACTTGCTGGCATTCTTCCTGCATTGACAAGTAGGGGGATGCCCCGAGTAGATTCTGTCTCTGCCTCTCTCTGTTAATTTGCTAGGATGGCTGTAACAGATGGCCACAGACTGGGTGGCCTAAACAATGGAAATTTATTCTCTCAAGTTCTGGAGGCTAGAAATCCAAAATCAAGGTGTTGGCAGGGCCACGGTCCCTCTGAAAAGCTCTAGGGGAGAATCTTTCCTCGCCTCTTCCAGCTGCTGGTGGCGGCCAGCGCTCCTTGGCGTTCCCTAGCTCCTAGCTGCAGCGCTTCCATCTCTGCCTGCATCTTCACCTGGTCTTCCTCCCTCTGGTGTCTGCTGTTTCCTGATCTCCTCATAGTCTTTTTTTTTTTTTTTTTTTTTGGTTTGAGACAGAGTCTCGCTTTGTTGCCCAGGCTAGAGTGAGTGCCGTGGCGTCAGCCTAGCTCACAGCAACCTCAAACTCCTGGGCTCAAGCAATCCTCCTGCCTCAGCCTCCCGAGTAGCTGGGACTACAGGCATGCGCCACCATGCCCGGCTAATTTTTTATATATATATCAGTTGGCCAATTAATTTCTTTCTATTTATAGTAGAGACGGGGTCTTGCTCTTGCTCAGGCTGGTTTTGAACTCCTGACCTTGAGCAATCCGCCCGCCTCGGCCTCCCAAGAGCTAGGATTACAGGCGTGAGCCACCGCGCCCGGCTCTCATAGTCTTTTTATAAGGACACCAGTCATTAGATGCAGGGCCCGCCCTAATCCAGCATTGCCTCAGTCGACTTGATCACATGGACAAAGACTCAGTTTCCAGATAAGAGCACATTCACAGGTATGAGAGGTTAGGGCTTGAAGATATCTTTTGGGAGGACACAGTTCAACCCCCAGCACCTGCTTAGACTGTTAGTGTTGTGTTGCAGGTGACTTCCTGGGAAGCTGGCCTTGAGAAGGAAATGAATGTGCTCTCAGGGAGTATGGCTCAGGACTGACGCCTGCAAGGGAAGGGAAGAGCAGCTTTGGGCAGAGGGAGAAGCTGGGCTGCAGTGCAGCTCGCAGCCAAAGCCCTGCACACGGCGTGGTGTGCTCTGGAGATGAGCTGGCCCTGCAGAGCTGTCCGGGTTGGGGTGAGAGGACTGGACCTTTAGGCTTCTGCATGGCCCAGTCCTTCGTTGGGGGCCGCCCTGGCAACAGGTGCATGGCATGGTTGGACAGGATGGTTGCTGAGGGCAGTTCCCAGGGAGGGCTCACAGCCGGGGGAGAAAGTTCTTCAGCATCGAAGGGGAATCGGGGGTGCTGTCCAGTGCCCACTGCTTGCTGAGAGAGTCAGGACCGGAGCCCTGGGATTTTCATCTGAGTCCAGGCTGGTTCCATCAACCAGCTTCTCTGCCCTGCCTTGCTGCCCAGTTGCGGTCCCTCACTCTGAAATGAGGGAGCAGATTCTACATGCCACACGCTCTTAGCATCCCGGGAAGTACTCTGGCCTCCCATTTGTCTTCAGTTAGCATTGTCAGGGCTCTGCTGTGTGTCTTGGTGCTTGCAGGGCTGAAGGCTCACTTATGTGCTCTGTGTGTTTTCTCTTGAGAACTTTGCAGCAAAAGGGTTTGGCTAACTTGCCACTGGCGTGCCTAGTTCAGAGACAGAGGTGTTTTCCTGGGAAATGCCCCTCCCCCCGTCACTCGTGAATGGTGGGAAAAGTTGATGAAAGAGTTGTGGGAAATGGAGTTTTTGACCACTGGAGTAATAGTTTGGGACATTCCCATGGATGACAGGACAACTCAGGGTAGAGCCATTTCTTGACATCTTTTTGGCACCTGTACTGTGCCCACTTTCTCCTAGCTGTGCAATTTCTAATTACCGGGTTCTTTTTTTTTGAGACAGAGTCTCATTTTGTTGCCCAGGCTAGAGTGAGTGCCGTGGCGTCAGCCTAGCTCACAGCAACCTCAAACTCTTGGGCTCAAGCAATCCTCCTGCCTCAGCCTCCCGAGTAGCTGGGACTACAGGCATGCGCCACCATGCCTGGCTGATTTTTTCTATATATATTAGTTGGCCAATTAGTTTCTTTCTATTTATAGTAGAGACGGGGTCTCGCTCTTGCTCAGGCTGGTTTTGAACTCCTGACCTCGAGCAATCCGCCCGCCTCGGCCTCCCAGAGAGCTAGGATTACAGGCGTGAGCCACCGCGCCCGGCCCTCTTTTTGGTTTTTAATCATGTTTGTATTTTTCAGATGCATTTGGTTAAGTTTTGGGATAGGTGATACAGACACATAGTCTGAAATGTAAAAATCTCTAGAGGGTTTGCAGATAAGCTGCCTCTTATCAGTACTCTTCAGCTCCCTGGTCCTCTCCCTAAAGGCCACTCCTGCTTCTGCTTTCCAGAGATGCATATGAGCATGTATGCATATGTATGCTCATGTATGCATATGAGCCCACACACATATTTGTAAACATGTAGATGGGCAGAGCTATTTTTACACATACATGCTGGTCAGTATCTTGCTTTTTCCACATTAGCACTATGTCTTGAACTTCCTTCCCCATAGCTACTACAAAATCGCCTCGTTCTTTATAATTACTGCATAGTATTCATTGTATGGCGCTGCCATGTTGATCTAACCAATCCTTGTTGATGGACAGTTAGGTTGTATACAATTGTTGTGTTATTCTCAAGCCATGCTGTGGCAAATACTCATGCCCATTTGTCACTTTGTAAATGTTTCCAGTATATCTGAGGGGTAAATTCCCAGTCTTTGGCCAAAAGGCATGTCTGTTTTAACTGTTGATAATTATTGCTAAATTGCCTTCCGTAGAGGTTGTCCCAATTTAGAATCACACCTGCCTGGTATGGGAGTGTCTGTTTTTCCACATCTTTGCCAAGACAAGGTACTCTTTTTGATTTTTGCCAATCTAGCATATGAAACATGTTATTTTGCTTTATTTATAGTTTTCTCTATTTACAGGGAGTTGAGTATATTTTGATACCTCCTCAATTTGCATTTCATTTCTGTTCATTGTTCATGTCCATTCCTCATTTTTCTTTTGGGTTTTGGATTTTTTCTTATTGATTTATAGATGCTTTTTATATATTAAGTAAATTAGTTGTCTTCGAGTGATATATTTTTGTAGTGTCCTCCATCTTCCCCCTTTCTCCGTTGTTCTTTGTTTTTGTTTTTGGTGATTCTTGCCATTTGCAGAGTTTATTTCTGGATGCCACTAAGTAGAGAAGGATCATAGATGAATTTTGGGGGTTTATGAACCCCTATGAATTGTATGTGGGTAATCATATTTATGAAGAGAGGTCCATGGGTTTCATCAAATTCTAGAAGGAATTATTTACCTCCCAAATATTTTTTTAAATTTTATTTCAGAATATTACAGGAGTACAAACGTTTTAGTTACATGTATGGCTTCTTTACAGTTTGAGTTACCTCCCGAATGTTAAGGGCCACTGCTTCATTGCCCATCCTTGTCAGCTCGTTCTGCTGACTGAATGGAAATTTGTGGAGGTTTTGGGTCACCTTAGCCTGTTAGCACCACTGCTACTTGGGCTAAAGTTGCAGATTATACATACTCGAGCCCAGGCAGGATGGCTCTCCAACCATGACCCTGGACTAAGCATGCCTGATTTCTGCATCCCCCACCCCCATGCCTAAGTCACAAGGGAGCGGTGTGATAGAATGTAGACAGCTCTTTGGAAAACCTTGACAAGACAATGCTGAAATCTACGTCCCATCATCTCTGCATGGGAAAGGAGATACAATTTGTGGTGGGGGTTGCTGTGGTCAGAATATTTGTGTCCCCTCCACCCCCAGATTCATATGCTGAAATTCTAGCCCCCAGTGTGATGCTATTTGCAGATGGGGCCTTTGGGAGGTAATGAGATCTGCCCTCATGAATGAGATGATTAGTGCCCTAATAAAAGGGGCTCGAGGGAGCTCGTTTGCCTTTTTGCCATGTGAGGACTCAGTGAGAAGGCGTCATTGCTATGACCCAGGACAGGGCTGTCACCAGACACTGCATCTGCTGGAGCCTTAGTCTTCCCAGCCTCCAGACTTGTGAGAAATAAATGTCTGCTGTTTATCAGCCACCCAGTCTATGGCATTTTGTTATAGCAGCCCAAACGGACCAAGGCAGTGGTTGAGAAGAAAGAAAAAGGGAGAATATTGAGGGAAATGAAAGCCTTGTAAGGAGCAAGAGCTATCACGTAACTTGGATATAAAATGCATGATGTCACGTGCACGCACATGTGTGAAAATGCCTTGGGACTCTTTGAGCTGTTGGGTCTACCCGAGAATACAGTGCTAGGAGGGCTGGCAGGCAGGCCCTGCTGCTGGAACCTGAGTCAGCGATGCCCCGTCCCCTGTCACTCTCTGCCCCTTCACCCTGCTCTCTCTTTCCTCCAAGTGTGTCCCGCCACATGTACTGGTTTGCTGGGGCTGCTGTTACAAAGCGCCACCAGCTGGGTGGCTTAAACGGCAGAGACTCACTCTCTCACGGTTCTGGAGGCCGGAAGTCCAAGATCAAGGTGCTGGTGGGGCTGGTCCCGCTGAGGGCTCTGAGGGAAGGGTCTGTTCCAAGCCTCGCTCCTTGGCGTGCAGATGGCCGTCTTCTCCCCGCGTCTCTCCACGTCGTCCTCCCTCTACGTGTGTCTGTCTCTGTGTCCAAATTTCCCCTTTTGATGAGGGCACCCGTCGTACTGGACCAGGATCCACCCTAATGACCTCACTTTAACTTTAAATTACTTTTCTAAAGTCCCCCATACCCAAATGAGGTACTGAGGTGGTGGAGATGAGTACTCCAACATATGAATTTGGAGGGGACATAATTCAACTCTTAGCGTCACCTGATCCCATGGTATGCGTTAGGTTCGTATGTTTGTTGTTCGTCTCCCCACTAGACTGTAAGTCCTGTGAGGAAGGGACCATGGTTCGATCCCTGGTGCATAGAATAGTTCCTAGTACAGAAAAGGTGCTCAGTAAATATTCTTCGAATGGATCAAAGAATGGTTTGATCTTCCCAGAACATGAGCACAGCCTTCTGGAAGATGTCCAAGTCGGAAGGCCGCGGTTCTGCAAGCTCTTTCTGTTTCTCTCGCTCCTTGCGGCTCTGGGAATGCCTGTCTGAGTAACGGCTACATTGAAGGAGTTGTCTGGCTGGCACTCTTCAGGAAAATCCGGGCCCCAGAACAGCTGTGCCTTCTGCAGGAATTTGTCAAGGTAGGCACCCAGGTATCAGAGTGGCAGGTGACCAACCAGAAGCAGACCAATGTTTTGCAGTGTCATCGGACTGTTAATGGACCCTCAGCTCTTTCCTGAGAAAATGTACCGACACTGCAACAGATGGGAGAAGTTGCTATTTGCAAACATACATTTTTTGGATGTTTCCCATGGAGCTATATGTAGGTTTGGAGTCTGTCTTTTTGACTGTAATTTTTTTTTTTTTATGAGTTTATTAGCCTCCTAAGCCAAATTCCTGCCAAAATATGTTGCAGTCCTGCTTGCTTCTCTTGCCCATATTCTGAGCCATTGGATTCATTCTGGTCTTTCTCGCTGTGTCACCTCTGCCATTTTAATCCCCTACTTGAGCTCTTGTTGTCTTAAATCCCACCCTGTGGCTTTTTGGTAAGTTGTCAGGCTGTCTTTCTGCCTCCCTTCAGACACTTGTTCCATGAAGTCTTTGTCACCACCTGCTCTTGGCCGGAGCCCCGTGTCCAGCAACTTGAGACGGAGGAGGCACAAGATGTCGTAGCTGCTGCCAAGGGGTCTTGCCATCTCTGTGTAGGCATGATAGAGCGAAGTTTGGATCTGTAGTGATTCCTTTGTGGACCTGGAGCAGAACAGGGATTGCGTGACCTCCCAAATCATCAAAAAGCTACAGGAAAGAAATGAGTTTTTTGCTTTGTCCATGAGGAGG
The DNA here is from genome assembly GCF_040939455.1 of Microcebus murinus. NCBI lineage: Eukaryota > Metazoa > Chordata > Mammalia > Primates > Cheirogaleidae > Microcebus > Microcebus murinus. The sequence continues at coordinate 12,271,639 of NC_134104.1, read as the reverse complement.
TGACACTGATAATATAATAATGATTAACACTTATGGATCTCATAGCATCTGCTGGGCCATGTTCTAGATGCTTTGCTGCCGAAGACAGTTTATTCCTCACGACAGCCTTTTGCTGTAGGCACTGTTGTCCTGATTTTGCAGGTTAGGGTGACCAGTGTCTTGGTTTGCCCAGGACTCTCTTGAGTTTAGAATGGTAAGTCCCACATTTTTGAGAAGCCCCTCAGATCACGGCAGAACGACCTTCACCCAAGAAAACACTTCATCGGAGTGTTTGGGTTCCAAACTGAGGGGTTTCCAAATAAAAATGTTAATAGGCAGCTAATCAGGTCATGAATCAGTGATGAAGTAAAGCCCAAAGCCCTAGGCGTAGCTGGGATGCTTTGTGGGTGATGGCCTCCACGTGTGGTCCCAAGGAGCAAGAATGCCTTTCTCCTGTCTGCGGTACTTGCCTACCATCTTTTATGAGTTCATTATGACATGAAGAGCTTTGGCTAATGTTGTGTGTGTATATATGCATCTGCCCAAATGTATGTGTATGTGTGTATATATCATTAACATAGTATTATATAATTTATATTTAAGTATAAATATGAATGCACACATAAAACTTTTGGGTGGTAGACTTTCTTAATGAAGGAAGCAACGGGGAATGGGAACTATGTTGGGTAGCTGTGGTTAGCGTTCAGTCTAATTTCAGTAAGTCCTGAAAAGTCTGTATGAGGGGAGACAGATTTTTGGATCAGATGTTGAAGCTGGAAGTGCATGTCATATGTAGCCAGTGAACAGTCCCTTCAAGTCTCCTTGTTAAACCATCCTCCTACAAGAATGAACATAGATGATTTATTAAAAACAAAACAAAATACCCAGTGCTTTTGCCTGGCTTATTATGCAGGCTGTCTGGAGCTAGACCAGCTTTCCCAAGCCTCTGCTTAGTCCTCATTTGGGCCTAGAAGGGACTTCAGAGGCAAGTGGAACGAGGAAGTGCCTGGGGTGAAAATAAAAGCTTGGGGAAAAGTTGGCTGTAGAGTCTGGGATCGGGATAGTTTAGCATTTTATCTGAGCCCCACTTTAGTGAAACCAAATGGATAAAGATAAGTGTTATCACTTATGTAATCTGCTTTTTAGTTGGAATTACTGCTGCTCTGATGGAGCAGTCTAGCTTTCTCAGTGCATTCTTTATGCCAGGTTGAAAATTTAATTAGAGAAACTAGTCTATGACTCAGTTCTCAGTTGAACATTTACATTTAATAATACTAATAAAGAAAACTTGTTTTGAAAATAATTCTCCAGGTTTGTATGGTGTCATTCCCATAGGGTGACATTTTATTCTATTAAAAACTAACATTTGTGAGCAGTAGTTGCAATTTCAAGCCCAATTTGATGTAATAAAACTTGAATTTCCCTCTGGAGGGAATGTGCTATATGGCTATTGTACTCCCACCTAATTCATTACTCTGAGATACTTTTTCCTAGATCAAGAATGAGCTTTTTTTTTTTTTTTTTTTTATCAAAAAGGGTCATTGGCCGGGCATGGTGGCTCATGCCTATAATCCTAGCACTCTGGGAGGCTGAGACCACTCTGGGAGGCTGAGATGGGAGGATCACTCAAGGTCAGGAGTTCAAAACCAGCCTGAGCAAGAGCGAGACCCCGTCTCTACTATAAATAGAAAGAAATTAATTAGCCAACTAAAAATATATAGGAAAAATTAGCCAGGCATGGTGGCATACGCCTGTAGTCTCAGCTACTCTGGAGGCTGAGGCAGAAGGATCGCTTGAGCCCACGAATTTGAGGTTGCTGTGAGCTAGGCCTATGCCATGGCACTGTAGCCCAGGCAACAGAGTGAAACTCTGTCTCAAAAAAAAAAAAAGGGTCATTAAAGTGACTGAGAAAGTACCTGAGAATGTGTGCGGTAACAAATAGGTATGTATTTTACTCCAAGTATTTAGGATTTTAAAATTACTTAAATCAGTTCAATCACAGGTACATTCTAGAATACTTGAGATTTTTAACATAGCAAGAGAAGTCCTGGGCTAATATTAGATAGTTGCCATCTGTTTTTTTTTTTTTACGCGACTACTTACACATACTCTTTTCCTTGTTAACATTGCCACTTGCTGCTATACTAACCACATTCCTTTATCTACTCCTCTTCTGTTTTAGATACCTTCAAACATTAACTTTTTCTTTTTAAAGGTAAATTAAACATGATATTTCCCCCTGGTTCCCGGTGGAAAATAAAAAGAAACACAAAGAATAGAAATCACCCATAATGACATAACCCGTTGTGAACATTTAGGTGGGTGATTACATGTGATACAGATATATACATTGTTGATTTTTGGTTTTTTTCGTTTGAATCTGTATGTCATAAAACTGGGATTAGAATATTCATATTGTATTATAATCTTACTTTCTTTTTTCACCTGAAATATAGAGAATACTTTCTCATGTTGTTAAATAACCTTTTAAAATTTGATATTTGGTGATGTATATAGCATGCCATTATTTGGAGTTGCTATAATTTTTACAACCAGTGCCCAATTGTTGAACACTGAAATTGTTTCAAAATTTTCCCTACATAAAGTGATATTGCTGTTACTATCCTTGTATGTACAACTCTGCTTCATCCCTTAAGATAAATACTTAGAAGGCTTTTGACATATTGCCGAATTACACAGAAAAATTATGCCAAATGGCACAACAGTTTTGAAAGTGACCTTTAAACTGTGAATTTTGAGAATTAGTAGGGCTAATCATAATTTGTGTACTTGATTAAAAATTTGTTTCTTTTATGAACTATTATTAATAGTTTTCTCCCATTTTTCTCCTGTTTGTCTTATTGGTTTGTAGCAGCTTTTTACATATTATGGATATTAGCTTTAAAGGAAAAACTTTGGACAAATTAAATTTAACAGAGTTTGAGCAAAGAACAATTCAAGAATCGATCCTTCCAGAATAGGTTCGCAGCAACCCTGGGCAGCCACATAATTGGATTATATTTGTGGACAGAAAAAGGAAAGTGACATACAGAAAATGGAAGTGAGGTATAGAAACGGCTGGATTGGTTACATACAGCTCCATGTTTGCCTTATTTGAACACTGTTTAAACAGTTGGTCACCTGTGATTGGTCAAAACTCTGTGTTTGGTGCAAGAGAGTACGTTCTAGTCTGTTCACACATCCAGTTAGGTTACAACTCACCATGTACAAGGAGGAAGGAACCTTTCTGCCAAACTTAAAATATATAAGAAGGCAGCTTTCATCTAAACTTAACACTTTGTTATGCTATAAATATTCCCTCCCAGGCAGTCATTTGCCTTTTGATTCATTTTATGGCTTTATTATTTTAGGAAGAGAGAAGAGGCTCATAGAAATTTTATATTTTCTCTAGTCAAACCAATTAGTCCTTTTCCCTTAGTTTTCTCTTTTTTTCTTAAGTAAACTAGAGGGTTTGTTGTTGGTTTCGATGTATAAATTATCACTGAGTCTTGCCAGTGTTTCATGGTCATGTGTAGACAAATCTTTGTGTTGGGTAGAGATTTTTTTACTGTATTTTCTAACCTGTTCAAGATTGAACGCTTTGGTGTTCTGGGGTAAAGCACAGGCTGTAGGGCTGACATTTTGGGTTCCCATCTGCTTTCTGCTACTTAGTAGCTGTGTGATCCTGGCCGCAGTATTCAAATGCTTTCAACTTCGGTTTCTGTATCTGCCAAATGGTGATAACAATACCTCTTGGATCATCAGTGGGAATTATGTTAAAAAATACATATTGCTTGTGTGTGTGTGTGTGTGTGTGTGTGTGTGTGTTTAAAGCACATAGGTAGCCTGAAAATATATTCATTATTGTGTTAGCTAAGGAATGACAGTTGGTTGTTCTCTTACTTTCACAGCTACATTCGACTCATAAAGGTACGTATTTATTAGGCTCCTTTGGATAACAAGAAACAGATACCCACTCACTTTATTTATCATGGATGATGGAATTTTATTTTAAGGGCCTTATTTATTTTAAGGATAAAGGGGCTGTGAGGAAAAAGATTAAGGAGGACCTCTGCAGTCCACACCTCCCTGAGGACTGGAGTGCCTGTCGTACATCCCGGGGGGCATGGATGTCTGCATTCTTCAAATTCCACTTCCCCTTGTCTACCTCTGTCCTGGAGCTCCCATTCTGGAGGCTTCTGGGCTCCTAGGGGCAATTCCTCCATCCACCCTGCTCTCTGCCTTACATTGTCTCACTATTCCTGGCTTCTCTGCCTCTTGGTTTTTACTTTTTTCTCTTTCTGGATGCCGGGAAGTGGACAATGGCTTCCTTCCACCCTCCCAGGTTCATTGGCTGGGCTCCGAATTACATTGACATAAAGCAGGTTAACAGGAGAAAAACTATATTTAATTATGTGTGTATGCATGGGAACCTCACAAAATATGAGACCCCAAGAAGGGCCCAACGATGGTAGCTGAAGAAAGGAACAGTGGCTTGGGCTTTGGGGAGGTGGTGGTGACGCAAGTTATGGGAGGGTGGGGGAAGGAAGTGTGTGATGAATAGAAGTTGTCTTGCTCTGCAGATAAAAAAATCTCCCATGTACCAAAAGTTATCTGGAGTAGCCCTTTTCCTGATACAGATACTTTACTAATGTGAATTTCCTTGATAGATGTAGATTTCTTTTACAAAAGAACAGCTTTGCCTGTGCCTGCAGTTTCTCTGAATAATCAGCTCAAAATATGCCAGGGAGGTGTAATCTAGGGTGGCACATTCTGGTCTCCTACAGTCATATTTTGGGGTCGTTTGTCCTAAGCCCCAATGTGGGTATTTTGGGGGCCCCTGATATTTCTGGTATTGGTGACATGGTAGTAGGAAGGTACGATCACTAAATCCTTACTGGCCTTGCCTCTTGTCACCTTTTTTTCCCACCGTGTGTCCCTTAGCAGCAGAGAATCATTTCACACTGGAAGAAAGTAAATTTATAGGTGATTCTCGAAGATTTACCAGATTGGTTATGGTTTGGAAAAGTTTATTGGACAACAAGTTCCCCGCCTGTTTGATTTGGTAGCCAACTCTCTCCTCAGCACTCAGCAAAACATTTTACTGTCTTAACAGGCTATGATTTCTCCTACTTTTGTGTTTTTGGGGGTACCCAGCTGCATTTGCTCACTGACCCTTTTCTAGACGTCCCGTCATTTCCAGTGTGATCTCCGGAACAATCTCTTTAGATTCCAAGATTGGCTGCAGAATTCTGTTTTGTATTATTATTGCCAGAATTTCTGTGTTTCCAGTTCCTGTAGTGCCCTCAAACCTCCCCCCGCCCCCAAGGGTTACTTTATTCTCTGTACCTTTTTCAGCCACATTTGGCTGCCAGTGTCTTCTGATGTGAGAATGGGATATTGATTGTTTCCTGTTGCCTATGGGACAGGGATGCCTCTTGAATGAGAGCTAATTTTGGAGTTGAGAGTATTAAATGTCAAATTTGAAAGAAAGCATGTCTAAGACCTCTTTGTTATAGAAGGGAAGGTCATCCCAGGCCTAGGGGAAGGGAAAGGAAGAAAGAAAAGGGAAAAGAGAAAAGAGCTGATGACTTCTCCCTTTTCCAAGTCACTCATGGACAACTCTTTCCATTTTCATGAAGTCCGTTTTTTTGTTTCTTAATCTCAAGCCATTTGCTATGTGTACGGCGAGGGCCAGAACAGTCACTGCTGGGGAAATTTTCCAGTTGTACCTAGTTTTCTTTTTAAGAAAAAAATGAACATCACCTTTACTCGGCCATGGAGATGATCATTTGTGTTTTTTGATTCAAACATTTATTGATTGACTTTTTTACGCAGAGCTGCTGCTTTTGCAAGCATTAGACAAGCTAAGCCTTGGCAGACCAATTAGAAAAAGCCATCTCTTTTGGGGAAGGCCAATTGAAGACAAGCACACCCTCAATGGGCCAATCAGGAAAGGTGTCCCCTCTGGGCAGACCAGTTGGAAAAAGGCCTTCTCTTTGAGTGGACACACTGCACGGAGCATGGTTGTAGCCAGCAGAAAAACACGCCCTTCCTCCAGGACACAGAGGTTGGCAAGCCAAGCGGGGTCCTGATCGCTCCCCCAAAAGGCCCCCTCTGCTGGGTGCTATTGTCTAAGGCACCAAGTGCACGAGAATCAGATCTGCCCTCAAAGGAGCCTGTGTTCTAGAGTGGGAACCGAGCCGAGAATCATAAACTTGGACCCATGCTATTCCGGTGGAAAAGGAAATGCTTCCTGCGGGAGTGACAGATTAAGCATCCCAGGATTTTAGCGCATCTCAAGTGAAAATCTGCACCATCGGTCCTCCTTCCTCTTTGGCGACATCCACTTTGTTGCTTGCTGTGTGAGAGAAGGGGAGGCCAGGGGGAGGATCTGGATGAGAAATAAATTCAGCGTCTTTGTGTCGCTCACTGTCCGGGAGACACAAGACATACGTGACAGTTGGGGAAATGCCCTTCACTTGGACTCCTAGACCTTTGAACCCGCTGTCTCCTGAGTTCCTGGGTCATCATTCAACCTGGCGGGAGGGGCCCAGCCCAGACTTCCTGTGTGTCGAGAGTGGAGGCAGCTGTTGAACCATAACCAGGGTCCCAGACAGTCCAGTCTGCAAGTTCGAGCAGAAAAATCCCCCCAAAGCGTTAATTGCTCATCAGCCCCATTCCTTCCGTGGCTGGGTAAATAGTGTGACAGTTTAATAAGGGGCCTGTGACAATTACATGCAAGTGCAGAGAATGGAAAGCAAAAAATGCCTTTGAACAGAGATTTCCTTTTTTCCCTTTTTTTCTGGGAAAGGAACGTGGTGGTTTTGGGTTTCTCTGCGGGTAATCTGAGAGGCTCATCCATCTCTGCGTGACAGAGGGAAATTTCAGCATTAGGAAAGTAACTTGTGATTTATCACCGACAGCTGGGTGGGCCATGCCTCATTGGTGCCCAGGCTTAAGCAAGCTCTTAAATGTAGTTGCTCAGCATGGCGTCTGCCTCCGAGGGGTCTGGTGAGCTCGCGCTTTGTGTTTTGTAGTGGCTGTTGGGTCCCCGATGTCCTTTGCGTCCCTCCCGTGGAGGTTCCGTGTGGAGGAGGGTGTCACCCTTAGCCTAGCAGGTCTTGCATCTGTCAAGATGTTTGCTACTGGCCGAATGGTGCTTACTCACAAATTTGCATGTTGAAGTCCTAACCACCTAATCACCTCCCCAACCTCCTATACCAGAATGTGACCGTATTGGGAGATAGGGTCTTTGAAGAGGTATTAATGATTAAGGTGACATGAGGTCATGTGGGTGGGCTCCAGTATGGATGGTGTCCCCCTAGCAAGAGGACATTTGGACACAGGTGTGTGCACACACACAGAGGAGGGACCGCAGGAAGATGCAGTGAGAAAGCTGTCATCTGCAAGCCAAAAAGAGAAGCCTCAGGAGAAATCAACCTCGCTGATAACCTTGATCTTGGACTTCTGGTCTCTGGAACTGTGAGAAAATACATTTCTGGTGTTTAAGCTACCTGGTCCATGATATTGATACTTTGTGAGGGCTGCCCTAGAAAACTAGCAGTGTTCATATATCCAGATTCGCTGGGTATCTCAAGAGCTAAGGCCAGCCTCAGGCATCATGCTGGGAAGTTTCACTTGATTGTTGAGACCCCTTGCTGATGGGATCCTCTTCTTTCTTCAGTAACGTTTTCCTCTGGGAAGGAGCTTGGAATTTCTCTCTCTCCTTGCCTCACTAAATTCTTTTCTGTAATGAATGACATTATGTCCAGATACTACAATACCTAGAAACAACCTCCTTTCTAGTAAGGAAACTGATGGCTGGGCGTGGTGGCTCACACCTAGTCCTCTGGGAGGCTGAGGCAGGAGGATCGCTTGAAGTCAGGAATTCGAGACCAGCCTGAGCAAGAGTGAGACCCCGTCTCTACTAAAAATGGAAAATTTATCTGGGCATGGTGGCACAAGCCTGTAGTCCCAGCTACTCTGGAGGCGGAGGCAGAAGGATCACTTGAGCCCAGGAGTTTGAGGTTGCTGTGAGCTGGGCTGATACCAAGACACTCTAGACTGGGTGACAGAGTGAGTCTCTGTCTCAAAAAAAGGAAACTGATAATGGTATTTGGGCTCCTGATTTGCTTTTGTTGTATGGTGGTGTGTGCTGTCTGATTCAGCTGGAGGGACAGGGAAAAAATCTCTCTCTGAAAATGTTTAGTGCCAGTGGTGGTTTCCTGGTTTCCCTGGCACATTTCTATAACCATGAAAAGAATGGAATAGATCAGGCATGGTGGTTCATGCATGTAATCCCAGCACTCTGGGAGGCCAAGGTGGGAGGATCACTTAAGGCCAGGAGTTGGAGACCAGCCTGGGCAACACAGTGAGACCCCATCTCTACAGCACATTTAAAAAAAATTAGCTGAGTATGATGGCATGTGCTCGTAGTCCCAGCTACTCAGGAGACTGAGGCAGGAGGATCGCTTGAACCCAGGAGTTTGAGGCTACAGTGAGATATGATCACACCATTGCATTTCAGCTTAGGTGACAGAGCAAGACTGTGTCTCTTAAAAAAGTAAATAAGTAAATAAAGTGTTTTAGGTTACTATTAGAATTTTTTAAGGGACACATATAGAGATATTAAATTGTCTATAGCCATACCACCCTGAACGCGCCCAATCTCGTCTGATCTCGGAAGCTAAGCAGGGTCAGGCCTGGTTAGTACTTGGATGGGAGATATGAAATTATTAGGATGCTTTACAAAGGTATTTGTATTTAATTATTTATAAGATATGTGCATGTGATTTATGAATAATTTGCATATGATTTGAGTGAACACAAAAGGTTATTCTATGTTGCTCTTAAAGCGTTCACTTTTTAAGAACACTCAAAAGGTTCAACTAAAAACGTTGCTACTGTTCATATCATGTTGTCACGTGCATTAGTTTCCTGGGGCTGCTGTGACAAAGCACCACAAACTGAGTGGCTTAAATAACAGAAATGGGCCGGGCGCGGTGGCTCACGCCTGTAATCCTAGCTCTCTGGGAGGCCGAGGCGGGCGGATTGCTCAAGGTCAGGAGTTCAAAACCAGCCTGAGCAAGAGCGAGACCCCGTCTCTACTATAAATAGAAAGAAATTAATTGGCCAACTGATATGTATATAAAAAATTAGCCGGGCATGGTGGCGCATGCCTGTAGTCCCAGCTACTCGGGAGGCTGAGGCAGAAGGATTGCTCGAGCCCAGGAGTGTGAGGTTGCTGTGAGCTAGGCTGACGCCGGGGCACTCACTCTAGCCTGGACAACAAAGCGAGACTCTGTCTCAAAAAAAAAAAAAAAATAACAGAAATGTATTGTGTCTCAGGGTGGAGGCCAGGTGTCTTGAGATCAAGCTTAGCTGGTTCCGTGTGAGCCCTGCGAGGGAAGGAAGCTCTTTCCGGGCTTCTCTTCCGCTGTCCAACAGCCCCAGGTGTCCTTGGTGTGTCGGCGTCCTCCTCTGTGTCTTCACATCATCTTCCCGGTGTGCTTTTCCCTTTCTTGTCTAAATTGTCCCTTTTATAAGGACACCATCGTATTGGATAAAGGCCCATTTTAATGACTTTATCTTGATCGTTTGCAAATAGCCTATTTCCAAATAAGGTCACGTTCACAGGTATGGAGGGTTAGGACTCTAGTATCTTTTGGGAGGACATGATTCAACCCATAATATCATGTTACGAGTTTTCTTATTCCTACCCTGTCTCATCGTCCCTGAAGAGGTCTTTGGACCCTGGAGGCAAAGAGCAAGAGACAGACAAGGTCAAGAGGCCAGTGAAGGAGGTGGGGTGGCCAGGGCCAGAGGATGCACTGACCGGGCATTGGTGTTCCTTGGGCTTTGGGCAGAGAGTGCTGCCTGGGTCTTCCAGGGAGCTGCATTGCCTCTGTTTCCCCAAGTTCTGCGATACTCACCTGCTCCACTCACCCGGGACGCTAATCGCTGCTAAGGATGCTTGGGCTCATCGTGCATTGGCAGTTATCCTGGGGAGGGAAAGAGGGAGACCACGTGGAGTAGAGTTGTGTTGTAGAGACACGGTGGTTATGCTGCCATTCTGTCACAGGAGGCCGTGGACTCTGGAAACAGACTTGAGCTGTGGTGCTCCATCCTGTCTGGCTTCCAGGGCAAGGCAGAGAGCTGAGCCACCCAGGGCAGTGTCTCTCAGCCTTGTTTTTTACCCACATGCCCTGTAGTGAATCCCCCATCTGGCAAAACCATTTTATTTATGTTTTGTGGTTATTACTAGGACAAACTTTATACCTTGTGGTTTTTTTTTTTTATTTGGTCAAAAATAGGTATATTGAATGCGCTTTTTGCAGCTCACTTTTCTTCTAGACCCTGAGGGCCTCTCTCCTGCCTCTTGGTCACCCCTGCGGTGAACTTTGTTGTGGGCTGAGGTAGGGGGGACAGCGGGGGTGGGGGGGTGGGGGTGGGGTGGTGGGGGAGTGGGACTGAGTCTTCTGGAAATGTGAAGAGAGAGGATGATTAATGTCAGACCCGCCTCTGCATGCAGTGAGTTTGGGAAGTTTGGGAGAAAGGGCAGTTTCTGTTGATACTAAGAGACTGATACGAAAGCAAAGGCTTTAATGTACATAAAGCATCCGATCAATATGCCTAAGTAGTTTGCTAGGAGCCTCTTAAAGAATACCATCTGTGAGCTTATTCTCTTTATGGTTCATTGTTACAAACGTTTATGACGTTATGTTATTGTGGAAACCGTTTTAATGATTGTTTAAGTTGCTCTTAAGTTACCACCGTCTTCCCTGCTCTCCACGTGGGTGTGAGAACAGTAGGGGAAAGCTCACTCTGCACTCGGTGCCGTGGAGGAAGTGATAAGTCCAGGCCGGCGACAATTTCCTGCTGCACTAACCTTACTTAGATCTTCCCTTTTAACATTCTGTGTTAGTTTCCTGGGGCTGCCGTAACAGAGTACCACAAACTGGGTGGCTTAAAGAACAGAAATTTATTGTTTCACAGTTTTGGAGGCCGGCCGTCCGAAATCCAGGTGCTGGTGCAGAAGTGCTCTGTCTGAGTCTGTTAGGGACCGACCTTCCACAGCCCCACCGGACAGAAAAGCAGAGACATTGAGGATGCAGTCACACAAGAGGAGGTTTATTTTCTGGCTAGCCAGGGTCCAAGCCCCAGAGCACCAACGCAGTGGCCATTCTCGCAGGCAAGGACCCCGACCGGAACAATGGCATGCCTTTTATCCCCATGGTGCACAAGCTGCGCACAAGCTGACTACGCTTGGATCATGCGTTGACCTTTAAAATGATTGGTTGCCCACTATTGCCTTTTGAAATAATTGGCGGGTTGGTTGCCCTCTATTGCCTGATGGGCCAGTCGCACGTGCTTCAATGACCTCATCCCATAATTCCCCTTACAGCGGTGTAGCAAGCAAGCAATGACCAGAAGCAAAGGTTTGCGGTTAGCTCATTGCCCCACCCAAGTAAATTCCCGACAATTGGAAGAATTCTTCTGCCCTTCCTCTGTCCTACAAATTCCTCTGCCCTACAAGTCCCATGGGGGGATCTTGGCCTCTTCCCGGCTTTGGCGGTTGCTGATGATCTCGAGTTTTCTTTGGCTTGTGGGTGCATCACTGCAGTTTCTGCCTCTCTGTTCACATCACCCGTTCTCTGTGTGTGTCTTTGTCTCTTCTTCTTGTGAGGACACAAGGTAGATTGGATTAGGGACCTACCTTGCTCTAGTATGACCTCATCTTGACTAATGACATCTGCTAAGGCCCTGTCTCCAGGTAAGGCCACGTTCTGAGGTCCTCGGGGTTAGACTGCAATATATCTCTTTGAGGGACACAATTCAACCTATAACATGTTCCAAACTACACTCATGGTCCTTGCCAGCCACAGCTCTGCCTCCATTTCCCTTTCTGCCACTCCCCGCTGCCCCTGCTCGGCATCTGGGAGTCATCCAGGCTCCTCTGTCTTCCCAGCCCCTGTGGGTCGTTTGGCTCCTGTGAGTTCTCTTTTGGGTTTTATGTCCTACTGAGCAGTCTTTCTGCCACAATCTGGTTCAGTCCTTGTTCATCCTTGGCAGAATCCATCCTAATGATGTAGGAACAAACTCTAATGAGGCTGCAGCCCTACTGAAAAAATCCTGATGGGTTTCCTTACTACCTACAGAACAAATGCCAAATTCCGTCCTCTGCATTCAGGGCCCTCTGGCCGGTCCCTGTGCTGAGTTCTGCGCTTCTGTCCCAGTACTGTTGGTTGGTGTCCACCCCCATTCTCGGTCCCCTGAGTGTCTTCCAAGGGATCTGCCCAGTGGGCTGGCCCCGGGGCCCGCCCTTTTCCACCCAGTCGGAAACAGTTTTTCCCACGTCTTCTTTCTGCCCCCCATGTCACCTCTCGTACCCCACGTGACATCTGAGGCACCAGTGAGCATGTTAGTTTCCCCACCAGGTCGTAGGATTGTTTAGGGTAGAACCAGGTCTTCATGCCTGGCGTGATTTTTCACAAATGGTGGGTACTTAGGCGAGCTCAGTAGAGCGAAGGGCTCCGTGAGAAAGCTCTGGCTGTGCTTATAAGGTTTTGTCATGGTCCAAAGGTTTCCTCTTTGAGTCAGGCTCTCTTAGCAACAACACTCCACTGAGCCCTGTGTGCACAGTGACACCTGAGTTAATCAGTACCTGGAAGTAAGCCTGTATCCAGAGTCAGCGCGGCTTCCTTGTGGTTTATTTTTAACTTCATGATGGACTGGTTGCAGAGTGGTTGGAGATGATTTCCCAGAGGGGTTTCAGGAGGGACCAGATGCCCACAACCCTGGAGTACCGTATTGCTTTCCTGCCATAACTGGGTGGCTTAGAACAACGGACATGTGCTGTCTCAGTTCTGGAGGCCTGAAGTCCGAGATCAAGGTGTTGGCAGGGCCGTGCACCCTCGGAAGTCGCCGCGGAAGGATCCGTTCCAGGCCTCTTTCCCAGCTTCTGGTCGTTGCTTGGCTTGTGACAGCTTAACCCCAGTCTTCGCATGGCGTTTTCTCTGTGTGTGTCCAAATTTCCCCCTTTCTGTAAGGACACCAGTCATGTTGGGTTAGGGCCCACCCTGATAACCTTGTCTGGATTAATTACACCTACAATGACCTTATTTCCAAATAAGGTCACATTCTGAGGTTAAGACTTCAACATGAAATTATGCAGGGGACACAGTTTAGCCTATAACAAGTATTAAGCTCAGACTCTTCCGTAGGGTCTGAGACGTGTCTTCTGGGTGGCTTGGGGGGTTGCTGAAGTTTGCCAGCAGGGAGACATGCACCCTCAGAGGTGAGGAGGTAAGGGGGAGGGGCTGACTGTCTCCACCCACACTGTCCCCTCTCGGCCCTGGGAAAATAACCCCGGGTTTGCACACTTGGCCCTCGATGGACGCACTGCCAGCAGCTCTCCCACGTGGAGGCTCAGGCTGGTGGCCAGAGTGACCAGCGTGGCTGAGGATGTGGCCGTGGTCTGCACTGTCGGCAGCAGATATCGGCAGCCGTCTCACAGGGAGCTCTTGAGATCTCAGAGTTAAGGACCTTGCAGCCATCACAGCTGCGTTTAGCTCACGTGTACTCTTGTCACTGGTCCTTTCCTGTTTGCCCCGTCCCACCTGTACGATTTCTCCCCTGCAGACCACGCTCTGACAATTGGGTGCGAGGGGGCTCCTTCCCCTGTGTGCACACAGGTGTCCCAGGTCCTCTCTGCGGGACGTCAGCGGTTTAGAGATTTGGGGATTGTGCTTTTAAAGTGACCAATTTGGATAGTAAGATGCTTTTGTTTTTCTTTGATCACATTGAACTACTTTACCAGATTTAGATGATCACAATGATCGAATAGCCCACTGGGTAGCCCAGCCTCGGGGCCCTACCCTGAATCACATTGCTCCCCCTCCCCCAGGTGGCAGGAAGCATCTCAGCTTCCTTTTGAGAGTCAAATCCAGGCCCTGCCATGTCTCAGGGGGGCAACCTTTGGGCAGGTTTCCTAATCTGTGGAAACCAAGGGTTTCCCCTCTGTAAAAAGGGGAGATAATGGCATCTTCTGCACGGGGCTGTGGGGGTGAAGTGAGACGTGTAAAATGTCTCGCTGGGTCCTGCCCGTCAAGTGCTTACTAAATGGAACGAGTCCCAATTTGAGATTTATGCGGCTTGATGACTGTGATCCACACCTGTGCCTTTTTGTTTTCTCACTATGCAGTTGACAGGAAATGGCAAGTGTCCAAATGGCTCATCAATTTTATGCTTATTGGCAGCTAAACTAGATAATTTAGATCATTAAATGGCTCTCCTGGCCGGTTTGAATATTCAGAAAGCTTAAGTTAATCAGACAGTTGCCTACGTACGTTTCTTTATTTAGTATCTAGACCAGGGAGACCCACCCTATGGCTTGCTTAATTATAATCCTCACGCTATTAGTTAATCTTTCTCTGTGTAATGATAAAATGTCTCTAATATAATGAGATTAACACTACTGATCCACTTTAAAAAATATGATAATGATCAAAAAAAGTCTCATTTTACTTTTTTTTTTTTTTTTGGTGGAGGAGGAGAAGTGGGGTTTGCAACAATACATCTTGATTCCCATGAAAGCCACATTAAAATCTTTCCAACCTGATTTTGACATAACAAAGCTCCATTAATGCTGATGAAAGCAATGGCTAACTGGCGCTTGACCCAAATTCACAGTGTGGGACCCAGTGGGGTAGAAATCATAGACTGAGAATAATAACTCCAATCACAGCTAGCCCTCCACCATAAATAAAAGAGATATCTCAGAATTTAAAATGTATTTCCATAGTTAGTGATTATATTCCTTTAAGTGAGAAACATCCCTTTGAAGTCCATGATAGTCTTGCTCTTTAGAAATAATTCTTTTATTGGACTTGACTATATACATATACATGTTGCTGTATGTGTATATTTCATATTGTTTCGTTAATTACTTTTTTGCCATTGGAATAGTAGATAGTGGATTTTCCCTAAGTACAGAAAATCATGTTGAGTTGAAAATAATTTTAATTCTTGGCCACACAGATTCATTTACTCTTGCCAAAAACCATTACCTTTACAGCTAGGTGGTTGACGAGATGATGAATAAGAAGTCTCTATTTTAAAACAATTGTGAACATGTTGTCCCGGATAGAATCGGAGTATTTGTCTTTCAGTCTTGGAATCACCACATTGTCTGTGTGACGATAGGCAAGTCCCCAAACCTCTATTAAATACAATTTTTGCCTCCCATTAATGGAAACAAAACTGAAATCCCTAATCCTTCCTTAAATGGTCACATTTCCAGAAGGATTGTGCTATCTCTGCATGTTCAAATGATGAGATCCAGAAGATTTTGGAGAAAGAGGAATATGTTTCAAGTTAGTTTTTCTAAAACATACTCAGATTGTATGCAATGGGATGAATGATATTAACTAGAAATAGTTGGTTTCCTCCTCCTCCTCCTTCTTCTTCTTCTTTTTTTGTTTTGTTTGAGACACAGTCTCACTCTGTGACCCAGGTCAGAGTGCAGTGGTGTCACATAAGCTGCAAAAACATGCAACAGAGAGAAAAGGAACTCAAAGCATGACGTTTACTTGGAGATGTCTTGGAATTGTTGGAGTTGAGTTTATTTCAGTCACATTGCTGCCTCTCAGGTGCTTTGGTGAGTCATCTCTCTTTGACATCAGTTGTTTCCTTTCTTACTACTTAAGACTTGGGATGAGTTTTACTGGGTCTTATGGGCTGAGCTGTGTCCCCCTGCCCAAATTCGTATGTTGAAGTCCTAATCCCCAGTAGCATGGAATGTGACTACTATCTTTGGAGGTAGAGTCTTTAAAGAGATAGTTAAGTTAAAATGAGATCACAGGGTGGACCATGATCCGATCTGACTGGCGTCTTCATAAGGAGAGGAGATTTGGACGTAGACACAGGCAGGGAAGACCACTTGAGGACACAGGGAGAAGACGGCTGCCCAGAAGCCAAGGAGGGAGGTCCCAGAAGAAACCAGCCCTGTTGATACCTTGATCTCACACTTCTATCCTTCAGAACTAGGAGACAGTAAATGTCAGTTATCGAAGCCACCCAGTCTGTGGTACTTTGTTATGGCAGCACTAGCAAACTAATGCACTGGGAGCTAGTAATTAAAATGATTGAAAGAAAAAAGTGCATTAAAGAAAGGAAAAGGAGTCGAGGCCGGCGTGTTAAGGTCTCAGCCAGCACACGTGTGTGCAAACGCTCCCACCTCCCACGGGGCTCCCTCGTTATCTGCTTGTGAATTCCTTGCCCTTCTTCACAGCCATTATCTGCTGTCAGGGGCAGCAGAGCATTCATTATTCCCAGCCAGGGGAAGGGAGGCCAGGAAGATTTATGGAGTCATTGCAGCAACACAAATTCTGCTTTATACGGACTGACACCATCAACGCACATGAATAAATCAGGGCAGAGTGGGGAAAAAAAGCCCCGGTTTTCCCTTTCTGATGAACACAGGCAGTGGGGCAGGCCCTAACACTTAGCGTGTGATTTAGGTGGCAAGGAAGGAAGCCGTGTGTTCACGTGGTGTGATGGAGCCATCTGCAGAGGTTTATTGGGGACCTCACGTGGATGGGTCACCAGCAACCCCGGGGCCTGGGACACGGGAGCTATGATAAGGATTCCGTGCTCAGTTTAGTGTGCAACTGTCACTCTGTCCTTTCCTGAAGCTGCTTTGTCGCTCTGTCCCCTTGGTGTTTGCCCTGTCCCCCTCGGCACTGGCTCGTTTGCTTTCGTTTTCCCCTTAGCACCGTCTGCACCTGTCAGTTCCGTCCTAATCCCACTGTGCCGTCCTTACTGTTGGCTCAGTTTTAAGTACAGTTAGTGGATGGTCACTATGTGGCAGGCACTTTGCGTGATTTACCTAGGCCACCGTTATTGCCCTCAGTTCACTGAGGTTTGCTGAGGTTAATTTCTCGCCTGGGGTTTCTCAGTGCTGGGACTCTGGCGTTGGTTGGGTTCCCAAAGGCATAATTTAATTCTCACTGTAAATGCACGTGATGTGTCATCTCCTACACACTTTGCAGATGAGAAAACAGAGCATTTCTTCATTCCTTCCGTTCATTCTCCAGGCTCTTTTCTGTGGAGTACTGGGTCTCGGGCGGGCAGCGTGCTGGGCCCCGGGGTAGAGGCGACGCGGTTTGCCCGAGGCCGGTTAACCAGAGCTTCCCCGTCCAGTCCGGCTGCCTCTCGCCACATGTGGCTGCTGGACACTCGAAACGTGCCCGGTCGGAACTGAGATGTGCTCTTTGTGTAAAATGCACATCGGATCTCAAAATGTAGTATGCAAAAAAGAATGTAAAATATCTCATTAAGAGTTTTATTTTTATTTTTTTTATTTTTTTTGAGACAGAGTCTCACTCTGTTGCCCAGGCTAGAGTGAGTGCCGTGGCGTCAGCCTAGCTCACAGCAACCTCGGAGTCCTGGGCTCAAGCAATCCTCCTGCCTCAGCCTCCCAAGTAGCTGGGACTATAGGCATGCGCCACCATGCCTGGCTAATTCTTTTTTTTCTATATATATTAGTTGGCCAATTAATTTCTTTCTGTTTATAGTAGATATGGGGTCTTACTCTTGCTCGGGCTGGTTTCGAACTCCAGACCTCGAGCAATCTTCCCGCCTCGGCCTCCCAGAGTCATTAAGAGTTTTAAAATATTGATCCCATGTTGAAATGATAATATCTTCAATAAATTGGGTTATAGGAAATAGATTGTTAGTTAATTACGCCTGTTTCTTTTTACTTTTTTTAATGCGGCTACCGGGAAATGTAAAATTACACTCGTGGCTGGCATATTTTGGTTGGATAGCACTGCAGGTGTGGCTGAGTGAGGATTTCTGCCCCGTCCCCATGGGCTTCTCTTGTACCATTCTGCGGTAGGAGCCCTGGACGTCTAGAGGGAGGGTCTGGTTGCTCAGAGGTGCCCGTAATTCCTCCTGCCCAGTGCCCAGGGACAGTGCCCAGATGGGGACATTTTGGGGCCAGACCTGTGAGAAGCAGGGACAGCACCACAGGGGCACACTTGGAAGGCACACAGAAATTGGAGAGGAGATCACAACAGCGTAAGTACCCTTAACACCGACCACCCGTACATTGAAAAAGGGTGCAGATGGTAAGGTTTATGTTGTGTTTTTAACCACCATAAAAAAAAAAAATTTAAAAAAAAGACACAAAAATGTAAGGAGTGTGTGTCTCACTAAGACTATTTGTGTAAAAGGATCGAAAGAATGAACATTTTATTTGACCGGAGGCAGTTGTGCTAGATGAAAATTGATAGAATGTAAGCTAACCAGAATAAAATTTTTTCCAAGGGAGAAAAAAAAAAAAGCTGAGAGGGAGGTGAGGGGACCAGTGACAGATCCTGCAGGACTTTCATTTGCTCATCGAGGAATCTGGACATTATGTGGACGATGGCCATAACCGTCCTCAGGAAGAAGACTCTGGGGGTCCTCAGTATGAGAAAGGGAGGCTGGCCAGAGCAGGGGGCGTGGCCAAGAAGGAACCTTCCAGAAGAGCCTTGGTGGCTGTTTGCTGGGAGGGGAAGGGAAAAGGGAATCGACTGCTCAGGCAACAGGTGGGGTTGAGGAAGTGCAGGAGCACGAGCAGCGGGGTTGTCAGAGGAATGGCTGCTGATGTGAGCTGGGAGAGGCTGGCAGGGGGGACAGCTGGGGCTCAGGCCGCCCGAGTGGGGTGTCCGGTGGGCAGAGGGAGCGCGGCCGTTGTTCTCAGTGAGTTGACTTAACAGCGATGGCAGATGAGGGGTAGCCATGCGTCACCAGCCATTGCCTCCCGGATCCCATGTATCTGTTTGCTTTTAGATTATGTAATTTGAGGCTTCCTCTCTTGTCACCGGTTACACTCTGGATGATTAAAAGCGGGGTGAGTTGGAAGAGGCCTGGAGCAGAAAGGGCTGCCTGGGGATGGGAGCTGATGGGATTTGAGACCACAGGGTGTTCAGTTTTTTAACTAAATACATTTGTCGGTTACACTTCAAGGGTGTCAAGCGTTTTAGAGACTAGCAAGGTGAATGACATGTGGTCTCAGAGGACTCGGAGCCTGGGTGTGAGCTCTACCTTTTTTGACTCATTTCCAAAACCGAAGAGAAATGATGTTAGCATTACCTGTTTTAATGAGTACTTCTTTTTCCCTCACGATTCTCGGGTTTTGGTGAACTCCAACTGGGCAGGCATCTGGGGTTACTCAGGGTTATTTTATCCTTGTGGATAATGAATGCATCTTGACCGCAGGGAAGAATGCATATTTTAACTGAGGAGACTGGCTTCTGATAAGAATTCCAGCAATTGTACAACTCTTGCCCTTGTATTTGCAGCTTAGCTGGTCTACCTCGCTGTGTCAGAATTCTCTGTGTTGCATTTTTTCCTCCCTTGCAGGAACCAGTTTCTAGTTTCTTACCAGCAGGATGTGTTTCCAGGGTGATTTGCTTATTGTAGCTGGAGTCGGGCGGGGACAGAGGAGCCCAGGAAAGTGGCTTCAGAACACTCCAGGGTGGGCGTGGGAGGGTTTCCCAACCCTGCTGGGGAATTGACTTTCATTTTTTCTTAAAAAGTTGAGCTTTTTGCCTTTGCCCAGCACCTAGTTCTGTTAGCATCGCCATGATCAGTCCTAATGAGCTTTGTTGTTTAAACTGGAGAAAGAAACTCTCTCCCCTCCTTTACAAAAAGACTTGAATTTTAGTTCTCAGCAGCGGGAGGGTGGCGGGCCGGGAGCCAGGGGTCACAGGGCGTTTGAGCTCTGCCACAAAAACAGCAGCAATTAATGGTCCTCTATAAAAGACAGCGATGTGTGTTTGCTGTCTAGCATGGTTTCTCTGTGAATCGGAGCAACACTGAAATTAATTATAAAGCCAGCCAAGGATATTTTCTGCTTTGTGTTAAATAAGTTTCATCCACACAGGAGCACGTTCCACTCGGATGCATTTACACACATCGCTTCTTTGGAAGACGGTGTGAAACCAATTTATTTTCTAAACTTCCTACTGGGTCTTGCTAATCACCACAGTTTGCAGCAGCGCGGAGGCCTCAGGCCCTGCCATTTCCTTCATGGCTTTGGGGCTCCCCCTTCGCCCACCCTGCCCGGGTTCATTGCAACATCCAGTGCTGTCAACGGGCGTTTATTGTTTATGATGGGATTTACAAAGCGAGCCGTCCTGTTACGACCCACCGATAACTGTCGTAAAGGTTCTGTGTTGCTTTGCTGGGGCTGCTATAACAAAATACCACAAGACTGGGTGGCTCTTAACAGCAGACATGTATTTTGTCACCGTTCTGCAGGCTGGAAGCCCAAGATCAAGGTGTCCACATGTGTGGTTCTCCTGCGGCCTCTCTCCTTGGCTGGCAGATGGCCGCCTTCTTGCTGCGTCTTGACGTGGTCTCTTCTCTGTGCTCCCTGGGGTCTCTCTCTCTCCTTACAAATGACACCAGTCCTATGGGATTAGGGCCACACCCTTATGACCTCATTTAACCTTAGTTACCTGTTTAAGGGCCCTATTGCCAAATATAGCTGTTCTTCCATATCTGTAGGGGATTGTTACAGGACCTCGCTTGGATGCGCAAGTCCCTGGTATAAATGGTGTCGTATCTGCATATAACCTATGCACATCGTCCCGTATACTTTAAATCATGTCTAGACTGCTCATGATGCCTAATGCAATGCCTGAACTTCACTTGATTGGTGTGGGGTCAATGTGGTACTCAGCATGAGGCAAATTAAAATTTTGCTTTCTGGAATTTTGTGAATTTATTTTTCTAAATATTTTTGCTCCCCGGCTGGTTGAATCCACGAATGAGGAAGCCATGGATATGGAGGGCCAACTGATTGGGGACTAGAGCTTCAACATATGAATTTTATGGGAGGGGAGGGACACAATTTATTGCATAACAGGTTCTGAAATAGTTAATAGGAATTTTTCTTTCAACTGCACTTGGATGCTTTCATTCATTCATTCAAGAAATATTCACTGAGTGCTGTCTGTGTGCTCGGGCTGTTCTGGATGCCAAAAGCATGTCAGTGAAGGACCATTCCTGCCCTTCTGGGGCTTCCAAGCATCAGGCAGATTGCATGCCTGGTCAGCGACTTCTGCAGGATTTGAGAGTTGATAATTGCCACGGAGACAAATAGCCTCAGAATATGGGATTGTGAGCTCCGGGTGGTGTGGGTGTAAATGGGTGAGCCAGGGAAGCTCCTCTGAGAGCTGACTTTCTGCAAAGTCTCGGAGGTGAGGGAGTGAGTGTGTGGCCTAGGTCCCCCAGGTGAGAACAGCCAGGAAGCCGGGACTCTGCTTTCTGCCGCAGGTGGGCCGGGCGGGCTACACTCGGTGAGCCAGGACCACAGCCCTTTAACGAGAAAGCGACCCTGCATTTCTGTCTCTGCTTGGACTCACTCGCCCAGGCCGTACCGTCCCTCGTATCCACTTCCTGGCATTGGCATTCAGCTTGAGTTGTGAGACTGCTATCCCTTCCAAACTGGATTCCTCAAGGCACAGGCGTCATTGGGGAAGGTCGTATCCAGCCAGCCATCCGTCCCTTCTTCCTCCGCCCCTCCCCGCCTCCGTCCTTTCCTCCACTTGTCGGTACAGGGGCTCTGCCACGAGTCCAGCGTGGGTCGTGGGTCGACTGAGCTCCTTCTTGATTCACGACACCATGCTGGGCACTGGGCACATGAGGTTGAAATGACCACGGGGTTTGGTGCCAGGAAGGGGGTTCTGGAGGAGTGTTCTGGGGGGAAAATGGGCCTTGAAAAAGGGCGAGAAGGACCCCACAGGGCTGATCCCAGAGTCTGGAGGTGGCAGAACTTTGTAAAGGAGGAATCCCTATTGTAGCCCAGTGAGTTACGCGGAAAAGGTACGGTTAGGGGATAGCGAGTGTTTTGTTGAGGGGCCGGGGGTTGGGGGTGTGGGTGCAATTGTAATTAGGCCGGGCCGGGAAGCCTCTCCGAGAAGGGGACATTTCTCAAAGGAGGAGTCTGTGGACTCTCTGCATCACGGTCACACACAAGCTGAAACCGTGCCCATAGGCAGCACCACATTGGATAATTTTCGTGGTTGAAAGGAAGGCTTTGGTTTGTTTGTGTTGTAGTTGAGGAAGCTGAGTGCTGAGCCTTACCCAAGGCAGTAGCAGAGATGACTGGGAACTTACGCTACCCTGTAGTGGACTGGTGGGATTTTCCATTCATTCATTCATTCATTCATTCATTCATTCATTCATTCATTCCCTCCTTCCCTCCCTCACTGTTGATGAGCCGAGCTCTGGGCTAGGTGCTGGGCGGCCAGGCAGTTCTGCCTTCCTGTCTCAAACAGCTGAGCGTGTGTGTGATGGGTGTGACAGCCAACCAAGCCAGCAGTGGGGAAGCAAAGGGTAACCTGAGACCAGAGAGAGGAGTGGGAGTTGGAAGCTGGGAGTTGGGAGCTAGCGCCAGTGTGGGAGGGAATTCCAGGCAGTCTGGGTGGGGGTGGGGGACAGGAGGCAGGAGATTAGCAGGGATGGTGCCCATGGGGGATGGGGAAGGAGAGGAAAGGGACCGGAGAGTTTAGGAGGTGGACTTGACCAGCCTGGTGATTAATGAGATATGGGGTTAGGGGTGGGTGGGTGGAGGAGGACACACAGTTGGGGCCATCTGTGGATGGTGGTGCTGTTGGCTGAGCTGGGGAACCCCAGGGGGAGGTGACAGGTTGCGGGGGCCCGCAGAACATCCAAGTGGAGGTGGCTGTAGGCATGGCAGAGCTCAGGAAGGGGCGTGAGCAGGACAGGTGTGGGCACTCATCAGCGATGGCGTCACTGGAGTCACACAAGGGGAGGAGGTGGGTGCCTATGTCCCTAGTGTGAGGAGCAGGGAGGGGGGTGGGAGGAGAAGTAGGAGGCCGGGGACCGGAAGGCCAAGGGAAGTGGGGGTCAGCAGGGAGGGTGTCCTCTTGGACTGAGCAGCCAGGATGGCACCGGGGATCCTGGCGAGGGGAGAGGCAGGGGCTTCCTTGCTTCCATTTCTACCTATTGATCATGTACAAAACATGCAACACTGATGAACGCTCCTGCTGCTAAATGCCCTTTGTGAGTTTCTCATTTGTTTCTCGAGCATCCCTATGAGGTAGGCACTTACTCCCCCCCTCCCTCGCCTCTGCTTTTGAAACAAGTGGGGAAACAAGGCTTAGAGAGGTCCCGGCTGGCAAGTGGCAGAGAAGGGTTTGAAGTCATGGCGCCTGGCTTTAAAGTCCACGTGCCCAGCAGCTGTGCTGTGATACTGCAAACTGCCGGAAGGTGGAAAACAGGGGGGGGGGTCTCTTCCTAGAGAAGAGAAACTCTAGGATCTGACCCCGGCTCTCGGTAAATGAGCTTTTGTTCTTGTGTACGTTTTTGCTTTTCTGTAGGAAACCCCATAGGATTGTAGGATGCTCAGATGGTCCATTAGTCGGCTCAGGCTGCCATTACAAAATACTGTAGACTGGGTGGCCTAAACAAACAGAAATTTATTTTTCTCACAGTTCTGGAGATTGGAAGTCTAAGATCAAGGTGCCAGCAGAGCTGTCTCTCTCAAGGCCTCTGTCCTTGGCTTCCAGATGGCCTCCTTTTGGCTGTGTCCCCACATGGCCTTTTCTGTTTAAGCTCTGGGAGAGAGAGAGAGCAAGCTCGCTGGTCTCTTCCTCCTCCCATAAGGACACCAGACCTATTGGATTAGGGCCCCTCTCTTATGACCTCACTTAACCTTAGTAACCTCTTTAAAAACTCTATCTGCAAAAACAGTCTCATTGGGGGTTAAGACTTCAACATATACAGTTCAGTTCAAAGGAGAGGGTAATCTTAAACCACTACAAAGAATCTGAATTATCCCCCCTCAAATGGGCCTGAAGATTCATGACTCTTTCATAGTATAGGTGAGGTATCCCTTACCTGAAAGGCTTGGAACCAGAAATATTTTGGATTTTGGATATTTTCAGGTTTTGGAATATTTGCATTAAATTTGGGCATCCCTAATTTGAAAGTCTGAAATACTCCAATGATCATTTCCTTTGGGCATCAAGGTGGTGTTCAGAAAGTCTTGGATTTTGGAGAATTTTGGATTTTCAGATTAGAGATGCTCAACCTTCATACACTTGTCACCTAAAATAGTGACAGTTGTATTTTAGGTGCATAATAAGTGTTTGTTGAAGAAGGAAAGATTCATTTGAGTTTAGTGTACAGTATTCATTAAGAAACCAAAGAGTTCTGGAAGGAAAGCTTTTTTTTTTTTTTTTTTTGGCTAATTTCCATGTGAAAAGGAAATTTAGTTGATCATGGCCCCCATTCCCTGTGCATTTTGATTATTTAAAACATGGTGTAAAAGCACTTTGATTTGGGGAAGACTATGAACTTTCTAGAGTACAGCACATTGTGTAATGTGTAAACCATGTATGTATGTTTTTGTGATGTTGAAGAGAAGTCCCTTTGATCAACATTTTTTTTCAAAGATCCATTTTACATCTGACTTTTCATTTTGGAGATTGGATGCATCAGTTCTTGATATGTTTCAGAGTAATGAATTTTAAAGGCAGTGAAGGGTGATCCAGGATGAAGGGATGAATTTAAAATCCTGTTAACTCTGATCCTATGTAGACAGTCTCAACTAAGTCAATATTTAAAGAAGATGAGAGTCTAGCCTGATAGGAAACCACCGCCTTGGGATTTAGAAGCAGCTCTATTCCAGAGAGTTCAAAACACTGAAATGTGGTTCAGGCTTCTTCTTTTAATATGCTAAAACCACTAGTAAAAAAAAAAAATGCACATCTTTTCCTTAGCCAAACTGAGCCTGAATACTTTTCCACCCTTTCTGCATTTTGATTCATTGAAAGTAAATTGGTAATGATGATAACAGCGCCAATTTAAGGAGCCCTTCCTATAGGCAAGACATTGTACTAGGGGCTTTCTTTATGCACATTATCTTAGGGACCAATTTGGTTTATGGAGGTGTTTACCATTATTGGATGCATTACCAGGCCCAGATGATTTTGTGCAACCCTCATTCTAAGTAAAATTCTACATTGGATTTTTTTCTCCTAATGTATAACAAAGGCCATCAAGCATGATTTCCTTGATGGTTAGCAAATGTCCCCTCTCCCAATGGGACTGGGATTCATGCTGTCCTTTCCTGCTCCTCCCTGTGCTGGGGAGGTGACTGATCACCCCTTCTGTGCCCTCCCTTGGCTGTCCTCTCCTCCTGTCTCTCCTGTGTCTAGTATTTCTGCACCCCTATAGCTGCTCCAGTGATTTCTTGGCCTTAGGGGATTTCCTTTTCTTTCTTATGAGCTTGGCTATTTATTTAAAGGTTGGTTTGCTGATGTTATCTGTCATCATTGGTAGGCATTTCTTTTTTCTTTTTTTTTCTTTTTGGCGGGGAAGGGGCAGGGTGGGAGTTGCCATGTTGTAAGAAAGGCTATTTCTTAATTAATGAAAGAAGTTGATGAATAATCTCTTTCAACTGTTGTACATTGGAGTTTTGCTATTCTCTCTCTGCTAATTTTCCACCACTGCAAGACTTTGCTATGCATCTTGTTGGAAATACGGGGGCGATCTTTGAAAATGGGTTCCTTTGTAAAATTTTGGGAGGCTTTGCAATTTGGATCTGTCAAAGGGCTGGAGCCTTATTAGTCTTACTGACTTTTCACAGAAAATTGTTTTTCTCAATGTGCTCAGGATGATGTCCAGGCTTCGATACTCCACACACACACACACACACACACACAAACACACAACTGGATTGGGAGTTCCTGACAGCACTGGCTGGGACTCTGTCCTCACATGAGTGAGTGAATCTTCAGCGTTGGTTAACAGCCATTCGTGTGTGGTGTCACCACTCCTGTTGTCCAGGACACGCTAAACTTGCTTGTTTTACTGCCATTCGATACCAGATTTAATTTCACTCTTTAAAACTCTCCTGACGGAAGCAGTTTATTTTCCAGCTAGAGACCCATCATTGCACTGGGCTTTTACTCAGGTGGGATCAGTGTTAGATCTGCTTTGCCTGCAGATCTCTCTTAGCTGTCAAATTAATTTAGATGCCTTCCTTTGGCCATCACTGATTGACTTTTCCTTAATTTTCTATTCATTTCCCCCCATTTCAGTTATAGATGGAGTTGATTAAGTGGTTTCGTGTAATCAAGGACAGCATTCCATTTTTAGTATCATCAGTGCAGAGCTTGTAAGTCAGGGGGTGAATGAAAACAAGCAGGTAACAAGCAGGTTTGAAAATGGAGAGGGAGCTTAACAGGAGACCTTCCTCCAGACGAAGTGGCTTCAGGGATTTCATGGGGGAGCTCTTGACCAGTAGAACTTGGGAACCAAGACATCAGACAGTGGTGGGGCATGCACCTGGTGTGTTCGTTTCCTGGTGCTGCTATAACAGATTACCACAAACTTGGCGGCTTAAAGCAATGCAAAATTATTCTCTCACAGCCTGGAGGCTGGGAGCCCCAAATCAGTTTCTTGGGGCCAAAATCAAGGTGTCAGCAGGACTGAGCTCCCTCCAGAGCCCCAAGGGGAGGTCTGGACTTGGTGTCTTCCAGCTGCTGGTGGCCGTGTCAGTCTCTGTCTCTGTCTTCACATTGCCTGCCCCTCTGTGCACCTGTCGGTCTGATCTCCTCCCTCTAAAGACACTTGTGATGACATTTAGGGCTCACCCAGTCAACCCAGGGCAGTCTCCTCATCTCAAGACCCTTAACTTCATTATATCTGCAAAGACCCTTTCCCCAAATTAGATAACAGTTCCAGGTCCCAGGAATTAGGATGTGGACCTAACTCTGGGGGACCATTTTTTTGGGCTACCCAAATACGAGGCCCCTTCACAGAAGGCCTCTGTAGGATGCTCAGGGCCAGAGCTGGACAGGCTGGTGTTAGGATGCGAGGCTGAAGGGGTTTCCACTGGGTGTCCCCCAGCACCGTGGATCACTTCATTGGCTTGGCCCTCCACCTTCAGGTAAGGGAGGAGGATGGGCTCTAAGAAGAGCAAGAAGAGAGAGAAGCTGGGAGACGTGTTTGGAAATGCTGCGTTTGCTCAGAAGTATGAAGTACAGGAAGGACCACCCGGAGGAGGGCCGGTGTGCACACCTGAGCCCAGCGTGTTGGAACGAAGCACTGATTGTTACGGTTGTGATAATCATACCATGGCGAGCGATAATGACGGTCCAACCTCATGGAAGGGGCCACCTGTACCCTCCTTTCTGTTCCGAGGGGTCTGCACTGTAGACATTTGCTAGCCAGTTACTGGAGCTTCACGGGGTCCCACTTTGACAAAGAGGTTGGAGGTCCAAAACCCTGGCGTGGGCTGTTTGAACCCTGGGGGTGGACCTGGGAGGGAGCTTGTGGCGACTTCGCTCCCTGTGGGTCGCATGGGCATGGGGGGAAGCACAGGGAGGGAGAGGAGAGGGAGATAGGAAAAAGGTGACATCATTCACGGCCACCAAGGAGGTGCCCACCATGTTTGGAAATGCATTCCCGAGGGGCAGCCTCACAGTTTTGGAGGTGGAAGTTTAAAATTAAGTTGTCAGCAGGAGCCTCTAGGGGAAGATCCTTCCTCGCCTCTTCCAGCTTCTGGTGGCTGCCAGCATTCCTTGGCTCATGGCCCCATCACTCCAGCTCTGCTTCCTTCTTCCCACGTCATTCTTTCCGTTCATTTGTGCTGAAGCTCCTGCTGCCTCTGTTTTATAAGGACACTGTGAGGACAATAAGGGCCACCTGGAGAATCCAGGTTAATCTCACTTGAAAATTCTTCACTTAATTGCATCTGCAAAGACTTTTCCCAAATAAAGTCACATGGACACAATCCAGGGATTAAGACTTAATATCTTTTGGTAGCCATTATGCAACCTAGTATAGGTAGTTAAAGCGCTAACTAAATAAATTATCCTAACAACAATCGTGGGCTCTGTTAAAAAAAAGGGCAGATTGTATTACTGCCAGGCTTATAGAGTGTTGTTTATTCACAGCACTTTTAAGAATTTCATTGCTGAAGGGTGTAATTTTTTAAACATTGCAACAGAGTCAAGTGAAGACAATACCTAATTGTATTTTTCATCATCTCTCTCTCCCCCCACTTACCCAAGAGGATGGATATGGATATATATGTGTGTGTGTGTATATATATATATTTTTGGGGGGGTGTCAGGAATAAGTACAGTTAATTTAGCATCTCTAGTACTACTTGGGGCCAAACACAGCAGGAATGTGACTTTAGCTTCTGTGGGCTGAGAGCAAGGGCCCAGCTGACTTGGGACAGACCAGACCCCCCCGGCCGCCAGGACAAGGCTTTTGGGCCTGTTCAGTCCCCCGAACGTCTCTATTAAAACGAGACTTGTTTCTCCAGAGGAGAGAGTAGATGAAGCTGTTAACAGCCATTTTTGCATTGACGATGCCATCGGTCAGTCACTTACGGGCCACTGAATATTGATAACGGACCGTGTGCTGCAAAGGGGTGGGGGCCCCCCCGGTAATTCTCACCACGGATGCCCCGTGCGTGTGCATCACAGGGTAGGTGAGTTTAGGGGAATCTGTCCGGAAGGGAGGTGGTGCCCCAGTTAGCCTCTGAAGGACGGGGACGCTTGAGTGGGTGAAGGGGGTGACGAGGGTACGGAGAGTGGCAGAGTGGGTGTTGGGGGAGCAGGGACACCTGCCCGGGAGGGAGAGCCTGGCCTCGGGGCTGGACAGCGGAGGGGCTGATGGGGACGACGCCAGGGACCCCGAAGAGCTTCCACACACTTATTTATTTATTCTTTTTTTTTTTTTCCTAAATTTAAAGTCTGCCTTTGATTTGGACTCCTCTCCACCTTTTAAAAAGTATTTTTCCAGCTTTATTGAGGTTTAATGGACAGATAGATACCGCATGTGTTCAGGGTGTCTGGTGTGGCCTTGTGTTGTGAAATGGTGACCACAGTCACGCTCAAGAACAAACACATCCGTCACCTCACAGGGCTGTCGTTTATCCTGTGTGTATGGTGGGAACGTTAAAAAGATCTACTCGTGCGACAGCTTTCAAGTGTACAATACATTATTATGAACTATGGCCACCATGCGGCGCGTTGCATCTCAGACTTTTATTTATTTATTTATTTCATCAGGAACCATGACCACAAAAGAATGTTGGAGCCTCTGGCTGAAATCATGTATTTACCTGCGTTTATTTACCGATCTATCTGTCATTTATTTCTCTATATGCTTGTTCCTCTGTATATTGCATATTGCATACGATGTATTTCAAGTGCACTGTGAAACAGGTTGAAAGTATAATTCACGAAAACAGGGAATAAATAGAAACGGAATGTCCACTGTCTGCGTCCTGCACCCAGTGGCCCCATAGCCAGGCACGAGAGCGTCCTCATCTCACTTAGAGACAGTGCTGCGACGGGTGCTGGGGGGCAAGGTCCGGAATGAACCAGACAGCCGGAGGGGAGGGGGAGGGGAGCAGGGAGGAAGGAAGGAGGGGGAGAAGCAATTGCCATCCAGTCAATGGCTGGTTGCAGTAGAGAAGGGAATGAAGACGAAAGAAAGACAGGGCGAAAGCAATGGTGTGTCTTAGGGCTCGGTGAGTGGAGAGACGACTCCTCTCAGAGGATGGGGAACAGTTGGGGACAGATGCAGATGTAGGCGGAAAAGACAGTCTGGCCTTCCCTTCTGTCCCTTCATGTTTCCCTCTGTTTTTCCCTCCCTCCCTCCCGCCCTACCTTTCATGACAAGTCGGTTGTGGGGGAGACAACCCAGGAGGAGCCTCCTGTGGGTAGCTGAGATGTGACTCTGCAGGTTGGGTCCTAACAGCGGGACCGGGAGCTCCCCTGGGAGGTCATTCGCCAAGGGGAAGACGTGGACACTAGGGGCCAGGGACACTGGAGGGCTCAGCACCTGTGCAGGGTGGAGAACGGGTGGGGAAAGGCCAGGGGTGCTGCAGCGTTGGGCAGTGCACCCCTGTCCCCAGCCACACCCCAGAACTAAGACTGGGGGGCAGATTTATTAATACCCGTTTCAGAAGCAGGGGTGTGTGTGGGGGGGGACCAGATCTGGAGGAGACGATGGGCTGAGAGAGACAAGGGAAACCCTTTGCTGCCAGAGAAATTGGCTTTTTCATCCACCTTCTCCTGCAGAGAAATACGTTTGACATTAACCCTTCACGGATCCTTCCAGACAGCCACGCAAGTTTGCTTAAGTCAATTCCAGTCTCTTTTTAAATAATTGAATCTTTTGATTTTTCCTGATATATTATATTTTTCTTCCCCCTACCCCCCTTGATGCTGTTTAAATAAGGCGTTTCTCCTATTGCAGATTAATAGTGATCTTATTTTCCCAGGGTTCCCGTGAGTAGCCAAGGGACCACCTTTGCCTGCCGTGTCTGATAACAGGCATGTTCTTGGTTTCTCCTTAGGTGGCCATAAAAGTCATCGATAAGAAGAGAGCCAAAAAGGACACCTATGTCACCAAAAACCTGCGGCGAGAGGGGCAGATCCAGCAGATGATCCGCCACCCCAACATCACACAGCTCCTTGACATCTTGGAGACGGAAAACAGCTACTACCTGGTCATGGAGCTGTGCCCGGGCGGCAACCTGATGCACAAGATCTACGAGAAGAAGCGGCTGGAGGAGGCCGAAGCCCGCAGATACATCAGGCAGCTCATCTCTGCCGTGGAGCACCTGCACCGGGCTGGGGTGGTCCACAGGTAAGCGTCCCCCTCCCCCGCCCCCCGTCTCCGCGCCCAAAGAGCGACACTGTGCTTCAGCGTGCCCCAAGCAAGGCTGGGTAGTTATAGTCTGTTTTACAGTTCTCCCACATTTTTATTCCATGGAATTGTTTTGTACTGGGTTAATGCCAGTGTGGGGGTTAAAAGAGTGACATCAAAAGCCAGAGTGGCGGGGCTTGTGTCCTGCCTCTGGCCTTTAGTAGTGTTTGACCTTGAGCAAGTTACTTAACTTCTCTGAACCTTGGTCTCTTCATCTGTGAAATGGGAATAATAATGACGCTTCTCTCTTGGTTGGTGTAGGGTCAATGAGTTAATGCATAGAAAGGGCCTGGAATAGCGTTTGGTACCTTGTGGGCACCACGTAAGTGTTGGCTGCTGTTCTTTTTATTATTTGCAGCCTGATGGGGTCAGTTGCTGGGGGGGTGGGGAGGTGGTGGGGGTGGGGCTGAAAGAAGCACCCGTGTTAAGATGGCATGAGATTATTTTCCACCAGTGCTAGGGATGGTGCTTCCATTGAATTTGCTGTACATGTGGTAGCTGCTGCTCAGTGGCTATTTTATTCAATTGAACTGGATCACCATTCGTATTGTCAACTTGCCATTGAAATTAATCGGGTATTCCCCATAAGCCAAACCAACCTTGCAAGTAATTTTGAAAGTCCAGCTGGTTTTTACCAGCCTGTCCCCTACTAGGCAGGGGCTTCACAAAGAAAGTGAATGGAAACAGCATTCTCAGCAATGTTGCCCTTGGTCGTGGGTGCCTACTTTTAATACTGTATGAAAACAAAATACATTTCAAAACATTAAAGTGCCCTCTTTTCCTCCCAACAGTGTTGGCTTTACCAATAAATGCATGGTTCTTCCTTCATAGAATTATAATCAATTATTACTCTAGGTTGTTGAGAAAATTAAAAATCATTTTTAAATGGTTCTCATTTTAAAAAGCAAGACCAAAGCATAAAATATGTGTGTGTATATATATATATATAAACATATATGTACACATTTGTCAAGACATTTTTGATTAATATACTATAGTGTATATATACTATAGTACTATAGTGTGATTCACATGCTATAAAATTTGCTATTTAAAAGTGTATAATCCAGTGGATTTTAGTATATTCACAGAGTTGTGCAACTATCACCACTATATAATTTTAGAATATTTTTATAACCCCCCCCCCAAAGAAAAAGAAACCCTGTTCCCATTAGCAGTCACTCCCCACTCCCCCCTGCCCCCAGCCTCTGGGAACTCCTAATATACTTTCTGTCTCTGGATTTGCCTCTTCTGGACATTTCATAGAAATGGAATCATACACAATGTGGTCTTTGGTGATTGGCTTCTTTCACTTAGAATAATGTTTTTCAGATTTGCCTGTGTTATACAGCACATTATCAGTACCTGCTTCTTTGTTATGGCAGAATAATATTCCATTGTATGGCCACGCCACAACTTGTGGATCCATTCATCATGTGATGGACCCTGGGTTATTTCCAGATGTTGGCTATTGCGAATACTGCTGCCGTGAGCATTTGCACACAAGTGTTTGTGCATACAAGCCCTTTCTCTGGGAGGACTCCGCTCCAGGAAGTGGAATTGCTGGGTCATGTGGCAACTTTCTGTTTTAACTTTTGGAGGAGACACGTATTTTTAAAAAATTCAACATTTAATGACGAATCTAATTTTAATTTTAATAATGATAATCTAATTTTACCTGGTTGAAAGCCATTCATCTTCTGATCAGTGAAGAAAGCAGCTTCCAGGCTTTTACTTAATGGAACTCTGAGACTTTCAAGGCGGGGAGAGCCGTCTCCTTGCTATTGGGAATGGCACCGTGGGGTGCTCTGCCCTGTCGTGTCTAAACCCAGGGACACTGTGGGGAAGTCCTTGCCCAGAGCCAGCCCGGGCCAGGCACCATTGAGACCTGTGATTTCCTCCTCCCTGAGGCCAGAGAACCTCTTCACCTACATTTTCTTAGTCACACATTGTTGTCATGAGATCACGCTTTGTTAGAACTCTCTGGGTTTAGATCAGCGAGGAAGAGAACATTCAGAAATTTTAAGTGAATAACGCTATTTTTGGCTCTTTCCAACAATAACCCTGTGTAGCCTGAAGTGTCATAGCTCTGCCATTATTAGGAAAATGACGGTCGGTCGTTAAGTACGCCTGGCTTTTTGTTTGCTAAGGTGACAACCGGCAGAAACCTCATGAATGAGTCAGTTTGCATTACCGAGTCCACGGGTCACAGTGGAAGGTAGAACCAGGGGAACTGTGAGGGGCAGAGCTTTTGGGGGGACTTGGGGTGTTTTTCCAAGGGTTTCGTGCTGTCAAAAATGCGACGAGCAACGAGCCGCTCAAGGACAGGAAGGGAGAATCAGGTGAAAGCCGTACATTGCATACTGACCTCTGCTGCAGGAAGTTCTCAACCACCCTTTAAAAACAATTTTAACAATATCCAATCCCTCTCGGTGCAGTTACTGTCAGGATGTCAAAAGCAATGAATTTAATAATGTTTTGATCGCAAAGACGGTATACTTTTTCTTTCTCTGATCTCCGACTTTCTACTTTTTGTCTTTCTCCCCTTGGAAATATATTCATCATCCTATAATGGGGAGGGCTCAGATCTTTTAAAGTTAAAGAAGGTTGGAAATGATACGCATTGTTGAGGAGGATTTCTTCTTTTTTGTCTCTAAGAAATGTTGATGTGTGTTACCGCACACGGACATAGGTGATTAAGCGGTGGAGACATCACATTGAGACGTTTAGAATATATCCATGGGTGGCTCTAATGGCATGTCTTGACTTTCAAAGACTCTAGACCACTAACTTTTGGCATTCATAGTCTGGTTGACCACCGGTATGCTCTTTTCTGTTAGCCCTTGCAGTGGTGGGGAATTTTAGCCTTAGCTGCAAAGGTAGGATACATTTCATAAATTATTTTGAGGTTAGGTTTTTTTTCAAGTGAATAACAGAGTATAGTATTTCAGTGAGGCCCTGCAGTCCCTGGTGGGCAGATTTCTGAGGAAATACATTGGATTGTCCAAAAGGATTCAAGATGAATTTTTGTGGCTGCATGGATACAATGATTTAAAGGGCTTTCGGCTCTGTGTGTTAGAAGAGGCTTTAAATAACGCGGTTGGTTCCTGGTCAGGCTGGTATTATGTCGTTATGTCATAACTTAATGCTAGCAGTGCCCTCATTTCCTGTCGTATTAAATCTAAATATTTAATTATCTAACCTGGAACTATTTAAATATCATTTAAAAGAAGCAAATCTTTAAACATCCTGTAAATATATATATATATTTTTTGAGACAGAGTCTCACTCTGTTGCCCAGGCTAGAGTGAGTACCGTGGCGTCAGCCTAGCTCACAGCAACCTCAAACTCCTGGGCTCAAGCGATCCTCCTGCCTCAGCCTCCTGAGTAGCTGGGACTACAGGCACGCACCACCATGCTCGGCTAATTTTTTCTATATATATTAGTTGGCCAATTAATTTCTTTCTATTTATAGTAGAGACGGTGTCTCGCTCTTGCTCAGGCTGGTTTCTAACTCCTGACCTCGAGCAATCCGCCCGCCTTGGCCTCCCAGAGTGCTAGGATTACAGGCGTGAGCCACCGCGCCCGGCCCATCCTGTAAATATTATACGTAGAATTTTAATAAAAAGGAAACTTAAACGCTCATAGAGCAGATTCCCTTAGCTGGCAGAGAATGTCATGAAATTGGACTTGCCATAGCGTCTGCGTCTTTCGCTGCAATAGGGCCGTTGTTAATTTTTACAGAGGTAGAGTGTGGTCTAACTTCTTCTTTACTCCTTGTTAGAGTTGCCTGAGATTCTCTAAGATTATGACGAGTTGTTTTTTTCTGCCCTCAAATGTGCTCACCCAGCGAGATGCCAAAATCCGATGATTTGCCTATTGTATGCAGAGCGCCAACTCTTAACGTGAGTCAACAAGAACACGGATTCCGCTGAGAGGCTAATTTGAGATTCATGTTTCATTCAGACTAACAAAGTCCAATCAAACTGTACAGGCACAACATAAGAGGGTAGTACAATACCGCCATCCCCGAGCAGGAAAAGACAAGCTATGGGGCCACAGGACTGGGAGGAAGAGACACACGATCAAAGAGCCCAGAGGAGGCCGTGCTTGGATGTGTGTCAGGGCTGTGGCTCCAGGGCCGTGACCTTGTTCGTTCATCAATACTGGGAAATGGCCCCCGAGCTCAAGAGGAACGCAGGGCGGGAGAGGAGGCTCTTTGTTCGCTGGGCCCTGACAAGAAGCAGGCACAACCTGTGCTCCTGGGGGATTAAGAAGTTCTTTTAACGTTCAGATTTTCTTGAAGAGGGGCAGGTGGGGAAGGCAGATGAGAGGGGAATGGTTTCTGCTCACCTCTGGGAGCTCTGTGGGATCCCAGGGCCTGCTGAGAGCAAGCCTGTACATACCCAGAAGCACAGGCGATATAGCAAAAGTTTTGTGCTTAATTGGGTTTAAAAAGACAGGCACTGGGTATAGTGGCTCATGCCTATAGTGGAGGCAGGAGGATCGCTTGGGGCCAGGAGTTTGAGACCAGCCTGAGCAATATAGTGAGACCCCATCTCTACAAAAAATAAAAGAATTAGCTGGGTGTGGTGGCACGCACCTATAGTCCTAGTAGGTACTTGGGAAGCTGAGGCAGGAGGCTCATGGAGCCCACGAATTCAAGGCTGTAGTGAGTTATGATCAGGCCACTGCACTCTAGCCTGGTGACAGAGTTAGACACTATCTTTTTTTAAAAAAAAACATGGGATTGGAAATGTGAGGTTTTGCAAAGCTCTAGCCCAACAACTCTGTGGCTTGGGATATACAGTGGTCAGTGGCATTGCTTCTAAAGCTAGACTGCCTGTGTCCACATGCTGGCTCCTCCACTTAAAAGCAGCATTGGGTAAATGACTCAGGCTTTTGTGCCTCTCTTTGCACATCTACACAATGGGGATAATGGATTATGCACTTTACATGGTTGTTGTGAGGATTAACTGAGTCAATCCATGTGAAGTGCTCAAAGCCAAGATACTGCCTCAGGACCAAGTATGTGTTTCCCTGTAATTATTGCTCATTTTATACGCTCTGCAGCTGTTCTCTGCTTGCACCTTCCTTGCTATCTTTGCCTGGCTGAATCCTACTCATCCTCAAGTCCCAGCTCCAAGCTCACCTTATCCAGGAAGCCCTCCAGGTTGGGCCCCCTGATCATAGATTCCCACGCTCTGCTTTGTGTCCCAAACACTTATCCCACAATTACTTACTTGTTTGATATCTGTCTTCAGTACTGGCCATAGCTGAGCCCCGCGCCCAGCCCAGGGGGCACACAGTAAGGCTTTGTTGAATGAATGAAGGAAAATGGAATGAATACTGCTAGTGTCAGAGTTTGCGCTGGGGTGGAAGCCTTTCTGGTAGCCAGTGGCTTGTTCTTTCTGGACTATTCCAAATTTTCCCTGGGATTTCAGGGGAGTTTCTTCACTGACTTATGCCAGTTTGTTTATTTTTCAGGTCACAATTTGTAGAGTGGTGTCTTTCTAGTGAATAGCTCTTTTCATTTTTATAAACAGAATTCACTTCTAGAACATTACAGGAACTCAATAAAGGTTTCATTTTGAATAAGTAAATCAGGGACCTGCTTAACAAATTATTCTTGTGTTTTATCAAAATGTCTATTATTGCAAATAAATCAAAGATTTGCAAATCATTTGATTTTAATACAGTGCTTCTGAGGATAAGACCTACCCAAAAAACTTTTGTTTCTTGCAGAAGCCTGTTGCCTCAGCAGTTGTGTGCTTGGGGAGTTTTGGATGCTTTGATCTTATTATTAAAATCCATCTTGTGGCCATCCCCACGGGCAAAACGTTCTCCCCCAGACTTAATTCTGCCTGAGTTTGGTCTACCCTCCCCGGGCTGCTTCTCTCGTGACCTTTCACGTGGGGGGCCGTGCCCCCTAAAACTGTTTGCTATGGCCAAATTAATCAACCCTCTTAAGTCTTCTCTGTGCTCTTTCCTCTTGACCTTGTCTTATCATCTTTACCTTTATTAGCCTCAGCTCCAGCCTCTCACCTCATAACCGTGCGGTCTCATTGGAGGGGCCCACAAAGGACTTAGTTGTGCCTCCTCTCATTTCCTTCTTCCCCCGGCCTGCTGGGTAACCCCTCTTATGCTGGCCAGCTTCCAAGGAGGAATCAGAGCTTGGAGAGTGGAAATGACTTGCCCAGGGCTGGTCGGTGGGTCAGTTAGAGTTCACTGTGGCCAGTCTTGGACGCTTTGAGATGACCATCTTTAGAGAAATGCAGTGAGAGTTTGGAGGGGTGGGGGGAAGGTGGGTGGTAGTCTGTTGTGAACCTTTAATTATTAGTAATGGCCTGTTAGTGCTAGTTCTTTTGAAAGAATCTAGATTAGGTGATTAGGTGATACCTGGAGGGTGTTGTTGGGGTTCAGGAAACAGCACCCCCAAAATGAAGGCTTCAGAAGCAAAAGTTTTTCTCTGACCTTCCCCTGTCCTCCTGTCTCTCAGTCCCATGCTCTCCCGGGGCTAGCTTAGCCTCAAAAACTGGAATCCCTCTTCCCCAAGGTGGGTCTTAGAAACCAGAGCTTCTTTACTCGAAAGCCAGCTGTAACACCTAACAATATTCTGTGTAAACCTGGCCATGAAGAAATTAACTGACCTACCTTGACTGTTGTTCATAAGATCCCCCATTTGAGAGAGGGCCCGGCCCCACACCCAGAAGGAAGGATGCTGCTCAGAGAGGCCAAGAAGGATCTAGACAGACAGGCCTTGCTGGGTGTCCCCACCCAGTCTGTTAGCATTAGATCAGTCCCTTCTTGTCCAGTCGTGTTTCTATATGGGGCTGTCCATGCTTTGTTGAACCTAAACATTAAAATGGACAACGTCCCCTGTATCTTTGTGCCTTCACTCTGAAGGCTCCCCTGTATGCATGTTAAATACATGTGTGTGCCTGTTCTCCGTCTGCCCCATGTCAGTGGTTTGTCAGTGAAACTTAAGGGGGCCGAGGGCCTTGGCCTCTGCAAGGGGAAGAGTTTTCTTATCCTGGGGTTTCTCTAGGTCTCCGGACAAACACCCCCACACACGATGGAGTCAGGTCTGTGGAGGGCTGTGGTGACGAGTGCTATGGGACATTTCTCTCTGGAACGGCCCGTCAGCAGAGGAGTTCCAGAAGCCTCCTGGGCCCGCGCCCACCTTCCCTCCTGCAGCCTCTTCCCCGCCGGGCTCGCTCCCTCCGCTCCCAAAGGGCCGCTCCAGGCTTCTCTCATTTGGTTTGTTCCCAAGACATTCTGTGTCCCCTCACCCAGCACTGTCCTGGTCAACCCACCTTCCAGCGCCTTCTACAGGTCACGCCCCGTCCCCATAGAGGCTTCCCCTGAATCCTCTCCGAAGCCCCTCTGGCCTAGAAAAAGCTATCTCGCATCCATCCAGGGGTCGTCCCCCTCGCCTTCCGTTTTGTTCTCGTAAAGTTATAAGTTCACACTGGACTTGGAATGTACCTGCCACAGAGAGGAATTCTTCGTGCTGCAAGACTGAAGGGAGACCCTCCCACTTCCCTCTCCTCTCCATGAAAGTGGTCCTGGTGACTCGGGTCGAGGACACTGATGTGACGTTGAGCGTCCATGTCCCCTCCCCCATCGCCACGTGCAGACCCAGCTACCCTTGGTACCTTCCTTTCCGTGGGGCAAATCGCACGCTTAGCAGAGCAAGTGTTTTGCTCTTGGATGGAGCTAGAGTAAACACCGTGCTTTTCATGTGGACCGCAGAAGGTCTTCTCATGGAGCCAGTTTTCTGAATAATGGAGACCTGCCACTATTTCTTTTAAAGGCACACTGTGGAGCCGGGTGTGGTGGCACATGCCTGTAGTTCCAGCTACTCGGGGGCTGAGGTGTGAGCATTGCTTGAGCTCAGGAGTTCAAGGCATTGCACCACTGCACTGCAGCCTGGGCAACAAAGCAAGACCCTGTCTCTATTTTGTAAAAATAAATAAATAAATAAAGGTATACTGTAATATGCGAACACTAAAACCTTATGGATAAATTCACCCTTTTCTTAATTCAAGAAGGTGTCTACCTAATTTTGTGTTCTCTTGGAGTCATTTGTGGCCTCTTTGGTCATTGTTGAGTAGCTGGGGAGAGGGTCTGGGTGGCTCTCTGTGCTGAATGGAGTCAGGAAATTAACTTGAGGTGGCCAGGGATGCTCTGCAGTGACCTGCCTCAGTGAGGCACTTGGGTGTATCCGTACCATTCTTAGTACCGATCGCTTAGGAAAGGGAAACATATCCGAAAGCTGCTTTAAAAGAGTTCATACTTTATTTTTTTTTTTGGAGTGGTTTTAGGTTTATAGGAAAATTGCGCGCAGAGACTACAGAATATTCCCACATTGTTCTCCCCATTATGAATGCCTTGTGTTAGCGTGGCACGTTTGTTACGATTGATGAACCAACATGGATGCATTCTTATTATAATAACTAAAGCCTGCAGTTTACATTAGGGTTCACTCTTTGTGTTGTACTGTTCTATAGATTTTGACAAATGCACGATGTCATGTATCCACTACTGCGGTATCATGAAGAATTCTTTCACCATCCTAAAAACCCTCTGTGCTCCACCTGTTTATACATCCTTTCTTCCCTTCCCAACACCAGCCTCTGGCAACTATTAATACTAATCTTTTTCCTGTCTCCACAGTTTTGCCTTTTCCAGAAATGTCATATAGGTGGAGTCAAATAGTATGAGGCCTTTTCAGACCTTTTTCAGCTTCTTTCACTTAAAAACGTGCGTTTGAAGTTCCTCCTTGTCTTTTCATGACTCGATAGCTCAGTTCTTCTCATCAATGAATATTCCATTGTTGGATGTGCCACATTTGCGTATCCATTCACCTACTGGAGGACACCTTGGATGCTTCCAATTTTGGAAAGTTATAAATAAAGCTGCTATGAGCATTGATGTCCATAAGTTTTCCACTCATTTGGGTACATCCCTAGGTAAAGGCTATTTTAAACAGTGGGATTTTAGAGCCATTTTTCCTAAGGAGTCAGGAGGAAAGTATTCCCCGCTGCTTCTAGATAAGTTATGAAAGACAAGGCAGGAGGTGGAAATAAATAAAGCCCAAAGAGGTGGAATGTCCCTTTCACTGGGGTAGGGTGAGTACACTGAACTTCTGGACAGAGACTAAGGTATCAATAGCTCACCTTTCCATTAACTAGTCATGGCACCTTCAGGAGGTTAGACTGGTTGTCACTGGGATCTTTTAGAAGCCTGGACAGAGGGATAATGCAGTTTATGGGTAAATAATCCCAGTTAACCAGGTTTGTAACCAGGTTTGAACTTAGCGTTTATCCTAGGGGCTGGAGGTTGGTTAATTAATAGGGTTCAGTAACTCGGAACTGATTTTATTTTTCTCATTTTGCCTAATATATTTTTTAACTTCCTCCCCTGGTTTTATGACATCTCCCTGATTTTAAAAGTGTGTATTTTTTTCTTTTGCATTTTCTCTTAATCGTAAGTCTTCCATTTATATCATTCTTCCAATCATTGTGGTTGTTCTGTAGGTTTTCATGGCTACAGAAATACCCAGCTTAGTTTTATTATTCTTGGCAAATTGCTTTCTTTTATCTTGCCTCTTTAAGCTATTTCTCTCCACAGTATTTGTTCTGAACCAAATTTCTCCCTTAGCGTGGCTTCCATTCTTCCCTGGCAAAGAGGCTTAATTTCGTTTGAAACAAACTGTGGCCTTTTAGATTTAAATAATGTTGCCACTTTGTAATCAGTTTTCATGGAATCACAGTTGGGGCTATTGCTGGCATGCTATTATGTGTGTGCATGTGTGTGTTTTGGAATTACCATATATGCTTGGGTAGCAGTCCGGCTTATATTGTGTCTTAATTATCTTCAGAAAAGAGGAAGTGCCTTTTACAAAGTCCTTGCAAATCTCTCATATTATGGGGGCACGATTTCAAGTTCAGTGTTTTATTTTCAACAACAAAGTACTAGTTGAAGAAGACACATTAACCTTGTTTGGGCTCACCGAAGAGTTTGGGTGCTCTAGAAATCACAAGAATTCGCTAGAAAGGGAGGCAAAACATTTTACGTGGCTTTAATAATAACTTCTTAGAGATATGGCCTCCATTATGATAGTTTGAGAGACCACTCTAAAAACAACTCTCTGAACGGTTAATTTATCCAAATTTTAAATGAGTGCATAGGGTTTGGGATAAGATTTGCAGCAAGTGCATCACATACAGATTCAAAAAATGCTCTATCTCAAACATCCAGTCACCTGAAAGGCCATGTTACAGTGGAAGCATTGCACAGTGACTCCAAGGGCCATCGGGTTCTGCCTATGACAAGTTTGAATTAAATTATTTCATGAAATGTGAAGGTATGGAAAACAGTATTTCTAAAATAACTTATGTTAACATTTTAGTATATGATCTTAAATGTGATGGTGCAGCCTCAC
Source organism: Microcebus murinus (assembly GCF_040939455.1). Taxonomy (NCBI): domain Eukaryota; kingdom Metazoa; phylum Chordata; class Mammalia; order Primates; family Cheirogaleidae; genus Microcebus; species Microcebus murinus. The sequence goes on along the minus strand of NC_134104.1, from coordinate 12,230,445 downwards.
AGATAAATAGCATATAAATAGTCATTTAGTAATTCCATTGCATTCCTAATAATTATATCTTTGTGTTTTCCAACAATCTTTTTCTGAGGGCTGAGGTCTTCCTATTGGGAAAATGAGGGCTGCTGCCTTAAATTTGGGTCACCCTGTATTTGGATGTATATGATACCTTTAAAAGGCAGACATAGTTTCGAAGTATTCTGTGTATTTCATTCGGATTGAAGTGAAAGTATGGGTGCACTGGACTGGTGAATATCTGTTAATGTTCCCAGTTTTAATACAGATCTTGCCTCTCAGTGAAGTGTCCAGCCCTAAGGCTACCAGCACCCTTCCAATTTTGAATCTGTTGGACCCTTTGTAGAGCTCACCTTTTTTCTGCATTTGACTGCTTAGTTCTTCTTCCCCTCTTGAAATCCTGCCCTCGGCTGTTCCTGTGACAATAGCCTCCCTGCTGTCCCTCATGCCCCCCCCCCCAGTCTGCTGTGAATGTCACTGTTCCCCACCAGCCTATCGTCCCCCCCCCTTGGGCAATGTCGTGTCCTTTCCATTTCCACCCGTGCTGACGTTCGAACCTTGATATCTTGCCTGCAAGTTCGGCCCACACGATGCTGTTACGGTAGTTTTAAATATGAGCATGTTGCCAACATTTAAAAACTGAGATCCAATCCGGATTTCTGGCTTCTCTTGGAAAACGAGGTGAGCTGGCAGTGCTGGGACCGAGCTGTGAGCAACTGTCCCTGTTAAGTGGGCCACCGTTGTCTTGTTTGCCACAGAGAGTCCGCGCTGCTGCTCCCTTTTGTCTCTGACATTGACGTAGCGTATCTGTTGCCATTTTTGTTTTATCGTGATTACGCTATTCAATTCCGTACAAAAGAGATAAGAGGGAAAAAAATTTTCTTTTGCCCATCTCTCTATTGAAAAGTGGGAAAATAAAAGCTGGAGCAGTAATGGTGTGTTTCAAAACAATGGAAGAAAATATTTTTTTTCTAATGGAAGACGAAAATATTCTTGCATATTCAAAGTGTGCCTAGTTGGCAGTCTACGATTTCAGATGCCAGAGATTATCATCGTTGACCTTGATGGTTTTGATGACCAGTATACCCTTTTGCTCATATAAATATTTTTATTTCTGAAATCCAGAATGATCTGTTTGGTAATCTAGATTCATTGGTATTTACCGAGTTCCTGGCATGTGCAAAGGTACTGGGGTACTGTGGTAAGCAAGGCAGACATGTTCTCTGCCCCCAAGGAGCTTGCAGTCGGCTGGCACTGATACTACAGGCACCTCACACTCAACAGGACCGAGGGTGCACTTCTCCCTCCCACCTCCTCCTGTCCCTTGACTGTCAGTGAATGGCATCCCTGTTAACTGATTGGCATTCTTCATTCCATCTGGAACTTAATTCCTTTTGGTTCTGTAAAGTTAATGTATTCTTAGGCATAACACCAAAAATTAGGATACTGACATCTTCGGAGTCCATTACTCTATTCCGGATAATATCTGCTTGCTAAATAGATTGTCTTATTATCACCTGCCAATTTGTCATGATACCTGGGCTCCAAACTTAGCAGTCCTAGAACTGATCAATTAGATTGGCTTTTAATTTTTTTTTTTTTTTGATTGCTTCCCAGATCTGTTCCTTACTGTGGTTGATGTTGCTTACAGTGCTACAAACCCACGGCTGTATTTGTATTTCTTGGGCTGCTCAGGCAGCATCTGTCTTGAATGGTACATTCCACTGTCTCTGAACCCTCGTTCTGTTTGACTTCTATGTTCCGGTTTAGGTCTTACTTCCTTTAGAAACGTTTTATGACTCCTTCTGCCCTCTTTGCTCTCTGTCTTCTCTGAAACCCTTCTGCTTTTATAGGCTACAGCAATTAATTATTTCATGTCTTATAAATATCTACTTACTGATGGAGTGAGTTTCGGCAGAAACCTTTATGGATTGGTTGAAAGTGCCTCTAAAACAGTTCATTTCCCTTAAGAAGCAAAATGTCATCCTGCTATTTCAAATGCTTACCTGAAATGTTGTGTGGTTTTGTTTATTTCAGAGACTTGAAGATAGAAAATTTGCTACTAGATGAAGACAATAATATCAAGCTGATTGGTATGAATTTTCTTTTTAAAAACAAGATTATCTTTTAAATGTTGTGTTGTCAATTCTCAACTCTGAACATTACCCATGGTCTATATCCAATCCCCAGACAATATTCTAGATCACCTCCTTTTACCTCTGATATGTAACAATGGTTTTGAAAATGAAAATTAATTTTAATAATAATTTAAGCATAATTAGGAAGATAAAATACTGTAATGTGACTATGAATTGAATTTCACGGGCCCAAATAAATATTTGTTGGACATATGTTTCTTTAGATTATTCCAACTATAGCTTCTCTATAAATTCAGATGGAGCTGAGCTTTAAAGAGGTTACTTTTATTTGGATTAACTGGAAAACTTCTTAAAAATAACAGAAAATTGTTTGTCTGCAAACAAAAATGCTGCCTGTAGATTTACCATGTCTTATTCCACTTTTCAATGAATGTTGGGAAGCCCAGAGTAAGGGGAATGCAACTCACCTTCTCTTTTCAATACAATCTGTATCAGAGCCCTGTGGTACAATGGCCAATGGTGGCCTTGCAGAGGGATAATTAGAATTCTCTACCAATAGGAAGGAAGCTCCATGACAGAGTAAGTCATAGCTGGTTCATAATTCAAGGCCCACATGTTCATTTTCTAGAAGAATTCAGGGTTTTTATTTGTTTGTTTGTTTGTTTGTTTTTGTTTTTTGCCTAGATGGTTGCTCTTGGCAAAATCTGAGGACATCATTTTTACACCCATATATTAGACAGCACCATCTTTTATTCCTCTCTTTTCTTTCTTTTCCCACCTCAAATGTAAGTAATTTCTTCTGCCTTCATGGCTTGAAAAGACTTTATATTAGGGGAAAAAGAGAAGGAGCAAAAGAAGAACTTTGAGCATTTAACTTTTGCACCCAAGAAAGAACTTTTGTTTGGCAAATGCTGAAAATCATCTCAAGACTCTGCAAAATTTATCTTTTGAGTGACTTATTAGATACCTTGGAATCACAGCTCCCAACCCGGTAACAGCAAGAGGCTACACAGACCCCTGGGCTGGGTGATTAAACACCACTCACAGGTGTTGATAGATACACCAGTAACGAGAAGATTGACCATGAAGAGGAAACCAATTTTTCCCCAAAAGCATTGGAAAGAATCTATTCTTAGAAGATTCTTGGATAATGCAAAGAATCTTTTTTTGTTGTTGTTAAATTGTTTTACTATTGCACTTTAGCTGTCCTGAGGGCCAAATATGGAAGCCAGGAACAAGGCCTGTGTTGAAATACTCCCAGGATGCCTCTCTGGTTTTCATTTCCGGGATCTAGAGTGTTAGACAGAGGAGCCTCCTCGGTGGGGTGGGAGGAATGGAGGTAAAGGGACCTACACCTTGTCTTTGGAAGATGTGGAGGTGACAATGACAGAGTTGTTCTAACAGCAGCAGAGACTGTAAGAGGCCAGGCTTTGCAAAGGCTAAATTCACATTCCAGTAAAAGTGAGAGTAATTCACTTCCCCAGGCATGGTGTAGACTGAGGCTGGTGAGTCGTGCCAAGCGCAGTCCACCTCCCCATCAGGCACTGCCCGTCCTGTTTCCTTCCTTCACTTTTGCCCCCCTCTCTGCTCTGCTTTCTCTACTTTCTCCTCAAGTGACAGCCCTGGGTGACCATTTATAGACCCATCCTGGGGAATAAGCAGTGCCGACAAGCACAGACGCTTTCTTTGGTAGATTCTGGAAGAACCAATCACGGTGAACAGCGGGTACGTTGATAAGTAGCTCACAGATTGGCTGTATAATAAAACCGCTTAGAGGAGACCTATGCAAGTCAGTGAGGAAATTACACATCTAAATTACAGCCCACAGTCCTCTCAGCGAGTGTGATGGTTGCTCTTTGGATGCTGGGAACCGTTTCATTCTGGTCTCTCAGAGTCATTGCCTGGGAGCGGGGACAACCTGTGGATGGCACTGAAGCAGGCGTTTCAGGTCATGGGGTGAAACAGGCCCAGTCAGAAACCAGGATTCCTGAAACTGCTGGACAGGAGGCTCTGATAATTGGATTTCCCTTTGTTAGAACTCTTCACTTGGCTCCCAGGTTTTTCATGACCAGCTAACTCTAAACAGCCATAACTCACACCTGTCACTGAGAGAGACATTATACCACCCAGGAGGGCAAGTGGGAATTGCATTTTGTTTGGCAGAATCTGCATTTCCTGGTTTATGAGGGGAGTAAGGCCAGTTGTCTTGGGGGTTTCTTACCTTGGGTTGGGCAATTTGCATCACAGGTGTCTACTCCTGTCTTTCTGTAACTTGAAAGCCCTTTGAACCTCCTTGTCTTCAAAGGAATTACCTAGTTGTTTTTTCAAAGGTGATTATAGCTATTATCATTTCCTCTTAATAGTTTCTCTTTCTTTGAATAAGAAAGGTTTAAATAAATCTACTTAAACCATGTTTCAAATTAACTAGGATTACCAGGAGTAAGATTTGATTTAATCAGGATTTTTTTTCTGCCTTCAAAAAAAAAAAAAGGCAGTCTGATGTTTGGTAAATTTAGTATAATCTTAAAATGGAAGAGCTGCAACTTAGAACGGTTTTGCACTTCAGTATTCCAGAGCACTGCTCACCTGGGCGTTCTTGAGATTCATTTTGTAGCTCTCAGAAAAGGGAGTGATAATTGGCTGATGTCTTTAACAAATCTAATCGAGGCAGGCCCACATGACATCGCTGGGAGGTGAACTTCTCTCTAGTTGCACAATTCTAATTATAGGCAGATGTGTAAAATTCTAATAATTAACAATTATGAATGTGAAACGAACTGGTTGTTTCTCTACAATATATTTTAAATGAAGCCCTTTTGGCTGTATCAGCATAAGTCACTTAAAATGCAAGTTCTAGCTCCTCCACTCCCCAAATCCTGGGCTAATTTATCTTCTCGAAACTGTGTTTAAGATAAGGCCAGACTCTGTTCCCAAACTTGCCTGGGATGTGGAGGGAGATCTGGTCTCTTATCTTGCCTCTCTCTGCCCTCATCTGCTAATAAGCCCTTCTTTCTAGGCCCAGGTGGGGGGAGGGGGAGGGGCGGGTGGGGGTGGGGGATGGGGGTAGATGAGGGAGTGAATGGAATGTGGCCTCCCCTGCTGTTAACAGAACCCTGCTGAGATTAGGAACAGAGCCTTTTTCTCTAATCTCAGAAATTTAGAGATACATTTTCTGGGACTCCATTGAGATTGGGCCACTAACATCACCGGTCATAAAGCTTTCCTTAAAATGTTGCCCCAGATAATAACATCTTTATCCCATGGCGGAATTTTCCCACGGTAGGTGCTCTTTATGCATTCATGCATTTGTCCATTGATTAAAATTCTTTTAGGTTCATTTGCAAACCGAAAACAATGAAACAATCCTCTAATTCAGGGGTCCTCAAACTTTTTAAACAGGGGGGCCAGTTCACTGTCCCTCGGACCGGACCGTTGGAGGACCGCTGGAGAGTGCAGCGCACATTCCACACATGCGCGCTGAGTCGGCTGCTAAGCAGGACAGGCAGCGGTGACAAAACACCCAGAGGGCCGCATGTGGCCCCTGGGCTGTAGATTGAGGACCTCTGCTCTAATTTAAAGCAGGACATGATATTTCTTCTTATGAAAATATTCACCCCTCTTTCCTCCCACTTCCGAGTTAACTGGGGGGTGGGGTCTGAGAACAGGGTTCCTCCAGTTCTTTGTAACAAGTTATCTTCCCCTAAGATAGGCATGCAGAGCCGCCTCCCTCCACCACTCCTGAAGACTTCTCTTGTGCAGGATTTGTGCTGTTTCCTGGTGCCCGCTGGGCCTATGGGAGAGGAAATGGGGGTGGGAAGAGGGTGGGTGCAAAGGGAGAGAGGAGGAGGAGGAGGAGGAGGGAGGTTGAGAGAGAAAATGGAATCATAAAACAACAACAAGAGTTAAGTGTTTGGACATGCAGCAGTTTGGGTGATACTCAGAGCCTGACAGAGTTTCTGGAGCTCTGCTTGGATGAGATTCTCTTTAGAAAAACTGTTTCATTACACAGCTTAAGCCAGCGACTGTTGGAAACCTTTTCAGTTGTGTCATCTTGATCCGTGGTGTGCGAGTAACTTCACGGACTCCCAGTCCTGGCTTGTACCCTGTTTCTCCTCTCCTCGGCTTTCCTGCAACTTTCTCAATAGCCAGGCACAGATGCAGGCTTAGATGTGTTGGAGGGAAGGAGAAAATGCAGTCATGGAACTAGACGTACATAGTGCCGATTGAGAAAGCGTGAGAGTTTTTGTTCAAGACTTGGAGCCCTGCAGCCTGAGAGACTTGTGTTTGGGGAGGGCAAGTCCATAATATTTACACTGAAGTTCAAAGGATGAACTGGGATCTTAATTCTGAGATCAACAAAGATTGAGGAAAGATATCAGATTAGGGCATCACACTAACAGCTCTCTAATTACCTGTCAGTTGCAGTATCTTTAAGATCAAAAGTAAACACAGCACAAAAGGCATAATAGACCCAAAGTAGAGCTTCAGATGCTCTGGGCCTTTCTTTCTTCTTGCTGGTTGGCTTAATCATCCAAGAACAAAGCAACGCCATGCAGTCACTTAGTCTAGTTTGGGGGGCCATCTTTCCGGTGTTATTTTTCCAGCCAACATTCAGGGTTTTCTAAATGGCTGGAGTATATTTTTTTCCTCCCTGCTTCAGATCGCCATATGTGCTGAATACCTTTGGGGGGAATTTTTTAAAAGACTTTCATGAAGTGAAAACATTCAGCTGAAGAAGTCAACTGTAAATGGCCGGATCGTGTGTCACTGAGGGGGACGCAGACACCAGCCCAAGAAATCAATCTTCCTCCATCTTTCCCCCACGCGGCCACTTGGAAGTCAGCTAACTCCGAGCCCCTCTGCTTGTTCTCTCTTCCTGCCTTCGTCCTAGAAAGCAAAGCCTCTCTTTTTTTTTCCTGAATGACTCATTTACAAGATTGGATGAAAAAAAATAGGTTTCAGTTCAAGGTACTGTTAAGCTCCCGCCAGCTTTTACAGTGAGGCCCCATGTACAATGTTCCCAGCTCAGCCAGGGAACCACCACCTACATTCTTTTGTCTTGAGACTCATATCCAGAGGTTATGGTTTGCAGCTGCTGGGTTTGCCTTTTGGATGCTAAATGACGTGTTAGCCTGAGAGAATGTTTCCTGCTGCCTTTTTCCCCCCTCCTCTTTTTATTTTTTATTTTTTTTTACTCCCTTTTCATTTCTGCAATTTCCTAATTCGGAACTTGTGTTGTTCTCCTCTCTTTGCAGACTTTGGTTTGAGCAACTGTGCAGGGGTCCTGGGTTACTCCGACCCGTTCAGCACACAGTGTGGCAGCCCTGCCTATGCCGCGCCCGAGCTGCTCGCCAGGAAGAAGTATGGCCCCAAAATCGACGTCTGGTCCATGTGAGTTATTGCACTCCTAAGAGCGAATGTTTCTCCTGCTGTCTACACATTGCTCCTTTCTTACGAGATAATGCTAGGGGATTGGGGCTGACTATGTATTGTATCTGTGGTCCCCAAGCCCCAGGCTGTGGCCTGGTACCGGTCAGTGACCTGTTAGGAACCAGGCCGTGCACATGGTCTTCCATGAAACTTAGGAACCCGGCCGCACAGCAGGAGGTGAGCGAGCCAGCCAAGCTTCATCTGTATTTACAGCCACTCCCCATCGCTCTCATCACAGCCTGAGCTCCACACCCCGCCAAGTCCGTGGAAAAATTGTCTTCCTAGAAACTGGGCCCTGGTGCCAAAAACGCTGGGGACAGCTGTATTACGTGATAGGCTCTGGAGTACGCAATCAGGGTTTCTTTGGAGTCTGGCTTTTCTTTTTTTTTTTTTGAGACAGAGTCTCACTTTGTTGCCCAGGCTAGAGTGAGTGCCGTGGCGTCAGCCTAGCTCACAGCAACCTCAGACTCCTGGGCTCAACCGATCCTCCTGCCTCAGCCTCCCGAGTAGCTGGGACTACAGGCATGCGCCACCGTGCCCAGCTAATTTTTTTCTATATATATTAGTTGGCCAATTAATATCTTTGTATTTATAGTAGAGACGGGGTCTCACTCTTGCTCAGGCTGGTTTCGAACTCCTGACCTCGAGCAATCCGCCCGCCTCAGCCTCCCAGAGTGCTAGCATTACAGGTGTGAGCCACCGCGCCCGGCCCCTGGCTTTTCTACATAAACTGTCAGAGTGGCCTTTACCAAAATTCACTGAGGTGCCGGGGTGAGAAGCCATCAAAGTCCTGCCAGCAGGATCTCACATTTTGGCTTTGTGAGTCACTCACGTCCCTCCCTCCTGCCCGAGCTTCCCATAGACATCAGCGTGGAACTCCACGCGGCGCCTGGCCCACGCCCCTGTGGGCCTTGCTCTGCCCACCTCTCCTGCTCCCTGCACACTGCCCCGCCCTCTGCTTGTCCTCTCTCCCAGCCCTGCGCTTTGCACTTGCGATTTCCTTTGCTTGGGATGCGTCTCCCAGCTCTTCAAACAGCCTGCCTGTCCTACTGCTCCAGTCTTAATCCGGTGGCACCAGTGCTAAGATCTCACCATCCTTGCGTTCCCTGCCAGAGGGTCCCCCATACCCTCTCCTCACCCTTTCAATGTCCTCTTGAGCGCCTCTCTCTGCCTGTCGTTTTCCTGTTTGTGAGTCTGTTCCTTGTCTGTCGGGCAAGGACGCTGCATGAGGGGAGTGACCTTACTAGTCTGGTTCACCGTTTTATTCCCTGGTGTTCATCCACCGGGGGCAAATGCAATGAGTATTTGAAGGAATGACTCCCTGGTTGCTGCAGAGGCACCAGGGCTTGCTTTGGCTCTGGTCGTGCAGCCAGGTCTCTGCCAGTCCTGGCGAGTGAGCCCCCTCACTAGCTGCTGGATGTGATGGTATAGGAACCATGGGGAATCCTGGATCTGGGGTAGGACTAAATTCCTTGCTGTGGGGAGATGGCTCTACACAGAGAGTGAAATCCCGGTTAAGATGTACACTTGTGGCCGGGCACAGTAGCTCACACCTATAATCTCAGCACTTTGGGAGGCGGAGGCTGAGGCTGGACGATTGCTTGAGGCCAGGAGTTCAAGACCAGCCTGGGCAGCATAGCAAGACCCCGTCTCTAAAGAAAAGTAGACTCTGGAGATGAGAGGGGCTGGTTTGAATGAAAGAATGTGTTGACCTGGGACATTTCTGGAATTCCCCTGCCTCTATCTCCTCCTCACTGCTCACGTTCGCTGAATGCTTGCTGTGTGCCAGACACTATGTCACTTCATTTTCACAGTCACCCAGTGAAATCATTGCTCTCTGTTATCCTGTTTTATGAAAGAAGAAACCCATTATAAGAGAAACTAATAAAATTGCCAAGGTCATGGAGCTACTAAGTGGTGGAGCTGGGCTTGACCCAGGCAGTGTCCTTTTAGGCTCGCAGACACAGTACTGGCTCCTGAACATGGTGTGTGAGGTGCTTGCCTGCCCTGTGGCCTCGTTGGAGCATTCCTCTCTCCCTGTCCCCTGCCTGTCTCTCGCCAACCCGGCCTTGGCTCCTGTTCCTTGGACGCAGCCGCCCCCATTACATTTCTTCCCTTGTAAGCACCCTGCCTTCAGCCTGCAACTCTTTTTCCTGGCCCTGCACCCTTTCCCTTTCCCTCGTATTTCTTTGGGGTCTGGTGCCCTGGACCTCCCATGTCCCCTCCGGCCCCCTGCTCCCTGTTTTCCCAGCCCTCACTGTGTGGTCACTGTCCACCTGCTAGAACCCCCTGGGCTGCACCCGAGAGGGCAGGGACCACCTGGCTTGTTCCCAGGTTTCTCAGCACCTGGCACGGAGCCATGAGAAAGTGGGGGAAGAAAAAAGGAGGGGGGAGGGAGGGGAAGGAGAAATAAGGACAGGAGGGAGGGGTGGGTCTTTCATCCAGAGGAGCAGGAGCTGGAAGGTCAGGGAAAGGCTGAAGCTGGCGGAGAAAGCAATGGAGAAACGTGAGTCAGCTCAAGGGTCTAGAAGCGAGAGTTGCTCAGGACATTCAGGTTGGAGATTGAGAAGCAGCAGAGACCAGAATGACATGGGGAGGGGTAGGGAATCCCTGGACTTTCCTAGAAAGGGCCAGCTCTCCTGGAGCCCCGGCCGAGAGGGGGTGAGATAGGGCAGGGTCAGCTCCTGTGCCTGAGCGGGCTGGGGTGTCTGGTGAATCACCCCTGGTGCTCAGGACAGTCCCGCAAGGCACGGCTCCTACCTGCATTTTGCACGGACGGAATAGAGCCGTGAGTGTGGCGCAGCGGCGCATGCGCAGCCCATCAGTGGTGGGGCCAGGCTTAGCTGCAGCCTGAGCTCTGCGTCACCCCGGAGGTGCAGTGGGGTGCAGGCTGCACGTGGAAAGTGTGTCGTGTGGACCTGGTGGGATGGAGCCGGCAGCAGTGGCAGGGGACACCTTCTCTTCGAGGTGCCTGGTGGTTTCATAGGCATCACTAGTCAAAACTTTTTTAAAACTCTGCCCAGGTAGGCTTCAGAATCCTTCTCAACACAGCCCTCCTGGCAGCCAGTCCCAGTGGCTCGGAGTCACACAGGAGAGGAATTCCATCTGGGTTTCTTCCAGTACTTACGAATTCTAAGTGTCTGGCTTCCCTCAATAAATTTATTGAATGGATGAATATGAATGTGTGAGACTATCATCACTTTCTTAACAAGGGAACTCGTTCATGCTAAATGCAAAGCTATGAAAAGGAAAAGTTGTGTCCCAAAATTGAAAAGGTTGTGAGAGCCCATAAAACCAAAAGGCTCCTCCCAGGCCCCCGTGCGTGATAGATGACTACGGTGACAGGGAGGGGCGGGAGACGTAATGACTGTGTAGGGAAGAAGTCGGTTGATTACAGAGCAGGTGACAGTTTTTTTCCTGAGGTCCTGCCCTCAGGAGGACTGGTGTTGTCCTCTGTTTGTACGGTGTTGTCCTCCGTTTCCATGGTGACAAGACTCGGCCGTGAAGGGGACCCCTTCCAGACCGTGGCTGATGCAGCAGGCATCTCCTGCGAGTCTGGAGCTGCAGGCCGGAAGGAGCCACGTGCCGAGTCAGAACTGGAGGAGGCGCCGGGCTGAGGCTCGTGACGAGTGTCACAGCACTCCTTAAAATGCAGCATGGGACTCCTGTCCCCGCCAGCTAGTGGTGGCATGGGAGCACATCAGTTTTCCTGTCTGGAGACATCCAAAGGGAGATGAAAGGCACAGGCTGCCAAAAGGTCAGTTTGAAGCTCGGACTTCGTTTTTGTTCCTTCTGCCGAGTCACTCGGCCAGGGACAAGAACTGACATTCAGTGACCACGGACCTTCCATTTCTCAGGTTGGGGCCCCATGATGACAGTAAAGGGATCTGTCCCCCAGTGCGGGTTCTTTCCATTCCACCTGGCCCGCTGCCACCTGCTCTGTCTCTGTCATGCACAGAAGCAGGGACTCTACTGGACGGAGGAGGGGCCGGGAGGGCTGTGTTGAGAGAGATTCTGAGGCCTAGCTGGGCCTGGACCAGGACGCCTGGACGCTTCAGGGGCTGTCCACTTTAGGGGCTGTCCTTCCGGCCAGGGAGCAGCTCGCTTCCCTCCCCGACCCTGGCCCCTGGCACGGCTGGGCTGCTTCTGGGGCAGCTGGACATTTCTTGGCTTAGTTGTACTTTTCTTTTCCCATGAAGGTGACGTGTCACGCACGGCTGCAGGTGCTCTGTGAAATAAAGCACCATATTTGCAAGCCTGTGAGGAGTGTGGACGGGGTCTTTCAGGTCACCGTGGCATGGCTTTGGAGGCCCATGTCTGATCTCCAGGGGGACCAGAAACTGAAGGCCCAAGAGCCCCCATTCTGGTGCCCCATGGTGAGGATTTGGGGAGGAGAGTCTCACCTTGCTGTGGCCACAAGGGACCGTGTTTTATTCTTTCTTTTTTTTTTTTTTTTTTTTTTTTTTTGAGACAGAGTCTCGCTTTGTTGCCTAGGCTAGAGTGAGTGCCGTGGCGTCAGCCTAGCTCACAGCAACCTCAAACTCCTGGGCTCAAGCGATCCTTCTGCCTCAGCCTCCCAAGTAGCTGGGACTACAGGCATGAGCCACCATGCCCGGCTAATTTTTTCTATATATATTAGTTGGCCAATTAGTTTCTTTCTATTTATAGTAGAGACGGGGTCTCGCTCTTGCTCAGGCTGGTTTCGAACTCCTGACCTTGAGCAATCCGCCCGCCTTGGCCTCCCAGAGAGCTAGGATTACAGGCGTGAGCCACCGCGCCCGGCCTATTCTTTCTTATAAATGAGGTTAACTGCGGCCACCAACTGCCTGGAGCACTTCCTTAGGGCATGAGGCCATAGGCCCTGTGCCGAATTCACAGGGGTGGCGTAAGTTAGGCTAAGAAACAAAAGGGAGCTGTGCGCCTTGCCCTGTTTTGTGCTGCTATAACTAAGAATGCCTGAGACTGGGTAACTGATAAAGAACAGAAATTTATTTTCTTGAAGTTCTAGAGGCTGGGAAGTCCAAGGTCAGGGTGCCAGAGGTTCACTTGTCTGGTGAAGGCTGCTCTCTGCTTCCAAGTGGCTCCTTGATGCTGCATCCTCTGGAAGGAGGAACACTGTGTCCTCACGTGGCGCAAGGCAGAAGCATGACAGAGGTGAATGCTGCGTGTGGCCTCTTTTATAAAGGCTTTAATCCCATTCACAGGGGAGGAGCCTTTATGGCCTAATCACCTCGTAAAGGTCCTACCATTGGCCATTAAGTTTCAACACCTGAACTTTGGAGGGGACACATTGGAGCCACAGCCCGGTGTGCGCTGTTTTTACATAAGCGCACATGCGGTGTGCCAGAAATGTGTCCTCCATTCAGTAAATATCCACAGTGCTGGGCGCTGTGCCGAGTGCTGCGTGCAGGTGGTGAATTCGATGCCTCAGTCGGTCCTCACTCCTGTAATGACACTTGCCAAAAACGTGGCCATTTCTCTCTCTCTCTTTTTTTTTTTGAATCTGACACACTTATCTACTGCTGTGGACTAAATTGCAATTTGTATGTTGAAACCCGAACCCCCAGTGTGATGGTATTCGGCAGTGGGGTGTTTGCGAGGGGATTGGGTTTGAATAAGGTCATGGGGGGGGACCCCGTGATGGGATTAGTGCCCGTGTAAGAAGAGACACCCGAGATCTTGCACGTGCTCTCCGTTTCTGCCACGTGGGCACATAGTGAGAAGGTGGCCCTACAGGCCAGGAAGAGGACTGTCACCAGAGCCGGACCACACTGGCATCCTGATCTCAGGCTTCTGGCCTCCAGAGCTGTGAGAAAACACATGTCCGTTGGTTGAGCCACCCAGTCTGTGCCATTTTGCTATGGCAGCCTGAGCTGACTGAGACACCTGCTTACCTGTAAGTCTCACCTGTAAGCAAATACCATGTGTCAGAGGAGGCAGGTATGGCTGCTTAGCTGGATTAAGTCAAGAAGGCGTGGTGGGAGTTGAGTTGGCTGGGTGGAGAAGAGGTGGGGAAGCTTTCTAGGCAGAGGGAGCTGAGTGTGCAAAGGCTGGAAGGCGTGAAATACCTGATTGCTATTGCTCTTAATCATGGCGAGCACATAAAAGTTCAGAGCCTCCTTAAAGGAGGATTAATTTTCTCCTGCTTTGGGGTATTGTGTCTGAGATACGGGTCAGGTTTCTGGTGGGTGCCCATGACTTTGCTGGCAGAATTGGAAATGGAAAACCCAAAGAGAATTTAATTTGAAAGGGTGTTTAAAAAAGAGAGTGAAAATGGAACCAGTTTTCTCCCTGGGTTAGACACTTAATATAAAATGTCTTCTCTTTTTATTGCTCTGAAACAACAGCAGAATGAAGAGTTCACTTCCAAAATCCAAAGCAACCCCCTTCCCCCAAAGGTTTTGGATGAATGATGGGGACTTAACTGTGTGATTTCTGAGACTGATTTAGGAAGATGATCAGCCTGTCATTGAAGGAAATCTTGGGAAAGAAAACTCTTACTCACAAATGGGCTCCTCAGGACCCTCCGGAAGTGAAGCAGGAATTAACAGTGGAAATGGGAAATGGTGCACTCCTTCTTGGAGGTTTTCCATTATTTTCAATTGTCACTATTTTTGGGTACCATAAAAAATATCCCTAAAATCATTCACTTCTTTCCTTTAGTCTAGGTGACTGAACTATGGTGTGTGTATGCATATATGTGTGTGTGTGTGTGTGTGTGTGTTTGTATATATAATTGTGTATATGCGCACACACACATCTGCAGTGAAATGAACCTCGAAATTTCAGATACAAAACCAAAAATGTTCATTCTGGTACATCAATCCTTTATTGTTGCCAGTTGACTGTTCCTCAGAGTGGCATATATGCTAATTCTAGAAAACTTGAATGCAGATGTAGTTTTTGATTGAAAAGAGCCAAGATTAACTTTATTGTCAGAGTATTACAGTGCTTGTTTGCAACCTCCCTACAGGTAAGGAAAACAGAAATGGAGAGTTCCGGCCTCAGAGGATTGAGAATGCAACATTTTTGCAATGAGTTCTTCTTTGCTCTTATTGGGGCCCCTGGGGTGGGTGAAGCATTTGTGTGAAGACAGGTGCCTTGTGGAGAGTCATGCACAACACGCTCAGATCACCGGTGACTTCTCCAGGGAGCTGTGACTCTGTGTCTTTTTTCTTTGGGATGGCAGGTGATACCCAAACTTTTCTTCCAGGGAACACTTTTGGGTACCCCATTAGATACCAAGACCACCATTTGGCTTCTGAGTTAATTCTGAAGATTCCACATTTGTAGTTCTTGGGGCCCGTTTCCCTCACCTGCCAGCTGACCTTAAGCAGCTCTCTTTCCTCCTCTGGGACATCAGGGTATTCCGCGATGACTCACCCTCCTCTCTTTCTGCTGGGAAAACCCCAGTCACGTTTCCTTGGTGCCCTCGCTCACCCCGGTCTCTCGTCGCGCTCATTCTTTAAGGCTGTCTTTGATTCTTGGGAATCCCACGTCTGCCACAGAGAACCTAGAAAAGCCCCTGGGCCATATTTCAAAAGACCCATCAGGAAATTCTGAACATGTTTTGAAACTCCTACTAATTCTATGGGATTACAGAGGTTTATAAACTGCATTCCACATTTTTCCCTTGGTATTCTCACATACTTCTGAAATGTCAGAGGGACTAGATTTCTCTTTATTCAGATGTTAAACATGTATGGAAACTCCCGGGGAGAAGAATTAAGGTGCTCACTCTGGTTTCCCTGTTAAAATCTCCTAGCTAGGATTGTATGAGTATTAATGGAGGTTTCCATTATTATTTGGCAATAGAGTACTAATATAATTGCATCTTTTATCCTATTATTTTTTAAAAAAGGTTTTTGCCCATCTCTACTAAAAATAGAAAGAAATTAACTGGACAACTAAAAATACATATAGAAAAAATTAGCCGGGCATGGTGGCACATGCCTATAGTCCCAGCTACTCAGGAGGCTAAGGTGGAAGGATCGCTTGAACTCGGGAGTTTGAGGTTGCTGTGAGCTAGGCTGACACCATGGCACTCTAGCCTGGACAACAGAGCGAGACTCTGTTTCAAAAAAAAAAAAAGTTTTTTGATGAAACAATAGGTCACTTTTATAAAGCACTTTATTTATGCCAAGGACAGCATTCAGCCCTTTCTGTGGCCAAGTTCAGGTGAGCTTCTTCCAACCTGAGAGGTAGGTGGCATTATGATCCACATATTTTAGATGAGAGACCCTAGGGTGAAAGAGGTAGGTCTTCTTCTTCAAGGATTTGTGACTGCTTTTCTTGATGTTAAACTCCTCCAAGAGACATGAAATTCTAGAGTCGCTCTGCAGAGGAATCAGAGTCACTACCCAAACCCCTTGCTCGGCCCTGGTCAGACCTGGCATGTGGAGTTCACTGGAGCTCTCTGGAAGACAAGCACCTGCTAATTTCGACTGTGGTCCCAGCCAGATAATGAAGAGAGGGAAAGGCCAATGTGATAGGAAGTGACTTGATGTTTTGGTCATCTTTTGAAGCTAGGCAGTGATGAGGCAAGCAGTCTGGTTTCTCAAGGTCTCCTTGAAGGAAGGAACTTTGACAAAGGTTTTGGAGTTGGTCCTCTGGCCTCAAACACCCCTTAAACCCCTTTAGTTGGTTGGGTTCCTTTCCTATTACCATGACATCCTGCCTTTCACAGGCATTCTGCACTGTACAATGCACCCCACCTGTGACAGGAAGCTGAGTGTCCCTTCTAGGTAGAAGGGAATATAAAAGGTCATCACAGGGCAGTATTCTGCAGTCTTGAGGATTGTACATTGTCCTTTTAAAGGAAGAACATTCTTGATAACTCTGGGTGCTGACTGAAGGTATTTTTATTTAAATGTTACTTACAGGCGCACGAGCCCTAAATTAAACTCACTTTATTTATGGCCAACTAAACAACCAAAACTCATTTACAAGTTAAATATAACTGAGGCTAAAAGAACCCCAAAATATTCAAATTAGCAACGTTAATTTAATGCAGCGGCTGATGTTTTGTGGGGAGCGAATTGCTGCGCGCAGTGTGAGTTACTTCTCACTGCTGGGAGCACGTCCTTTGAGCTTAGCAGGCCCGTTTTGTGCTGACTCAGCGCATATATATATATATGTGTATACACACACACACACACACTCTTTTCACTTTTCCAGTGGCTTTCAAACTTGAGTGTACATCAAAAGCACCTGGGGGGCTTGCAACAGCACCCCCAGAGTTTGGCTCAGGAGTGTTGGAACAGCCTGTCTTGGAGGCTGTTCAGCGTTCCCCCAAAACAGCTCCGTGGGATGTGCCAGAGGGTGTCCGTCCATAAAACCCATGCGTCCAAGGCCTCTATGTATGCAGAAATTCTGTAATTTGGGGGCCATTTTAGCTTTCTCTCTTATCAGCCTCCAGGAAGTCTCCAAAGCAAGGATGTTTGGTTTTACGCCAAACATACCCCAAGTGCAGCATTGCACAGCCCTAATACTATTTCCCTCCACACCCAGCTGTCGCTCCTCCCTGCTTCCTCGGTCCTGCCACTGTTACCACCGCTGGTCCAGCTTCCCAAGTTTGCCATCGGGCATGTGCATGTGCCCCCCACAAAGGTCCCCATTTTGTCTTCGCCTCTCTGTTGCGTGCCACCACTCCCATCCCGACTTCAACAGCAGCCTGCTGGGTTTACTGCCGTAGTTTGCTGCTTTGCATTCTGAACCTCTTTAATCCACTTGTACAAAATGACCGCTCCCCGAATTATCTGGCCGTTGAGCTGTTATTCGCCTAACATCTCTTCCTCCGCTGGGGGTGTGTTCCGCTGTGCACGCAGGGAAAGGCTGCTCGAGACAGCTGTGCGCGTGCCCCGTTCATTCCCATTTCCGTCGCTTTTCTGTCCCTGTAGCCGGCCCGCCAGCCAAAGACACATGCACTCACACACACAGACTCACCACCTGAGAGAGCTCCCTTTTTGTAATGTATAAATCCTCTCTCTCCCTTAATCAAACCCTCTTGTGGTCAGAAGCCACGCAACTCAGCATTTTCTTCCTCCCTGTGCGCTCACACCACTCGAAAGGATCGTGCTCATTATTTGTTTACGTGTCGACAGCCCATCTCCTTGCTTGCTCTACAGCCAGGAGGACAGGTCCCTCCCGGGCTCCCCGGTACCTGGCACCTACAACCCTGCCTGGGGCAGAGAGCAGAGCCGTCCAGCAAGTATTTGCGGAATGAATGTTTATGTATCTGTCTCCTTCACTCGACTGTGAGTTCAGAGAGTGAACCGGGTCTTAGTGTATGTCTGAAATTTGAGAGCGATCTCTAGCCCTGGCCCTGGTACCTGTCATGGTCTGGAATGCCATAATTCAGAGGTGTCTCCTCGGAATTGGGCCTCAAGCGTCTTAATTTCAGTCCCATTGGATTTGTTTTGACTGGAAATCTCATTGCCTGTTTTGAAAGCATGTTCCCCTGGGCGCTTTTGAACACTGGAGACTTCTTGGTAGGCAGGCATTTCATCCCCATCAGGAAATCTCATCAAAATGATATTAGGTTTGCACATCAGGAAAATAAAAATCCTCTGAGAAGATGTTGCTGTTCTCTAGATCGGCTTTGATATAAGCAGTTAAGCCCACTCAGAAGGCATTTCAACCACATCTGAGATACGGGGGTCAGGGCTGGTGGCAGAGCCTCACAGTAAACAATAAAATTAAAAAATAAAGGGAGAAAGGAGACCTCCACAGGAATTTCTGTAGTTACAAGCAAAATTTGAGAGTAGAGCAAAACACTGGGGTTTGGTATGAAGCTTCGTTTCAGAGGGTAGGAAGTGGTGTCCCTGCTCGGTAGCTAGGCTGTGACTGGTGCTCCCAGGCAGGGCTTTCTCTGTGTTTTGCATTTTTTTTTCCCTTTTTGGAGACAGAGTCTCACTCTGTTCCCAGGGCTAGAGTGCCGTGGCGTCAGCCTAGCTCACAGCAACCTCAAACTCCTGGGCTCAAGCGATCCTTCTGCCTCAGCCTCCCGAGTAGCTGGGACTACAGGCATGCGCCACCATTCCCGGCTAATTTTTTTCTATATATTTTTAGTTGGCCAATTAATTTATTTCTATTTTTAGTAGAGACAGGGTCTCGCTCTTGCTCAGGCTGGTTTCGAACTCCTGACCTTGAGTGATCCTCCCGCCTCGGCCTCCCAGAGTGCTAGGCTTACAAGCATGAGCCACCATACCCGGCCTAGGAGGTGGCTTTTGACGTTCTGTAAACTCCTGTTTATCTCCGTGGTCCCCTGCCTTTGTCTTGCCCTCCTCGGGGCTCGATTCTGGTCTCACTCGTGGCTGTCTCTCTTCCCAGAGGCGTGAACATGTACGCTATGCTGACCGGGACGCTGCCCTTCACGGTGGAGCCGTTCAGCCTTCGCGCTTTGTACCAGAAGATGGTGGACAAGGAAATGAACCCCCTCCCCACCCAGCTCTCCACAGGTAATGCACCTGCCGCTCCGGATTAGGGCTCGGGACTTTTATTCTGCCGGGTGTGGGTCCATTTGTGAAGCAGTGCTTGTTTTCCAGCAATGGTGTTATGACTACTCCAAGACTGAGTTTCTTCCTAGTGTTAAAACTAAAGCTCAGGAGGTGGTTGGGTTTCCACTCTCTCAGCAGCCTCTCCCTGCCTCTCACCTGTACCCTTTCCTGTCCTGTCCTGATTTCAAACCCCTAACTTCCTTCTTCCTCCTTCTGCACAAAACACACAACAGATCAAAAGGATCTGATAGTCTCCATTTGAAAAATAATGGTGGGCTTGACTGTCTTAAAACTCACCATAGAATGTTGACTTGGAAAAGAGGGTTTGTAATCACTTCTCTATTGTGTCTTCTTTAGTCAACTCACTGTAAAGAAATACTGATTTCACTCAGCTTGGGTCTGTGATTTGTTTTGTTAGTTGAGTTTTTGAGCCTGTTCAGAAGCGTTTAGATACACATAGCTTCAGTTACTGCGTTGGACTGAATCCTCAGGTGTGTTTGAAAAGTATTCTCAAACTTTACCTGGTTCGCATTTCAGTAAACACTTTGTATTGAGGTTTGCTTTCAAATCCAGTAAATTAGTACAATTTGTTCTTCTGTTTGGTTCACAGTTCAAGTTTCTGGCCTCATTGTGGCTTTGATGCTCATTTAATTGACTCTTAGAATAAACTCAGCTTTACTGAGATGAGTCTTTTGACCTAAAAAAAAAAATAATAATTATTTAACTTCAACTTATGATACATGGTTAAAATATAGCATTTTGTTTCACCGCTTTTATGTAGTTTTCTCTCGAATTTATAAAGCATGTGTGAAGCTGAGCTTGAGTTTATCCTTGCGAAATGGGATCCAAGCTGAAATGCATTCTTGTGTGTAATTATCTAATTCGGCCCATACTTTCACCTTTCGGGAGGGTAGAGTCTCTGGAGGCTGAAAGCAAAGGAGGCATTATGTTCTTGAGAGGATAAGTTACAGTTCCGTCATGATAGAAGAAATATTTCTGCACTGAGAGCCATAACTCTGGGAGTTAGGAAATGTGCAAAATATCGAACGGATTGTTATATTTTGGTTTTAGTGCTTCCAGAAATGTAAGTGCTGCAGAGCACCGCGAGGAGTGCTCGTTTATTCATTCATCCACTCATTCCATATTTCATCTTTATTAGCTTGTTCCATGGATATATACCTGCGTACCAATCGGGTGTGTTCTAGGGTGAGGAGGACAGAGAACAAACCAGACGGTCTCTACTCTCATAAAGCTTGTATATCAGCAGGAGAGGCAAAAAATTAATGGATAAACAAACATGTGATATTTGGTGGTGTAAGTGCTCTAAATAAAATAAAATAAATCAGGATACGGGGATAGTTTCTTTTTGACACATAAGATTATTTTAAAAACTTTGTATTGTGGCATAATTGTAGATTCACATGCAGTTGTAAGAAATAGCACAGAGAGATCTGTGTACCCTTCACTCAGTTTCCCCCAATGGGAATATTGTGTATAATATCACCACCAGGAGATTAGCACTGCTAAAATCCATTGACCTTATTCAGATTTCACAAGTTTTTTTTTTTTTTTCTTTTTTTAAGTACACCCCCAAAGAGGAAGATTTCACAAGTTTTATGTGCATTCAGGTGTGTGTTTGTGTTTTTAGTTCTGTGCAGTTTTTTTTTTTTTTTTTTGAGACAGAGTCTCACTTTGTTGCCCTGGCTAGAGTGAGTGCCGTGGCGTCAGCCTAGCTCACAGCAACCTCAAACTCCTGGGCTCAAGCAATCCTGCTGCCTCAGCCTCCCGAGTAGCTGGGACTACAGGCATATGCCACCATGCCCGGCTAATTTTTTCTATATATATTAGTTGGCCAATTAATTTCTTTCTATTTATAGTAGAGACGGTGTCTCGCTCTTGCTCAGGCTGGTTTTGAACTCCTGACCTCGAGCAATCCGCCCGCCTCAGCCTCCCAGAGTGCTAGGATTACAGGCGTGAGCCACCGCGCCCGGCCAGTTCTGTGCAGTTTTATCACATGTGTAATTCATGTGACAGCCACCACACCAAGGTACAGTGCAGTCCCATCATAAGGATCCCTCTGCTACTCCTCTTCCTCCCCTCTGCCTACGCCCCATCAACTACCCTGCCCCCATCTCTATAATTTTGTCATTTCAGAATGTTTTTTTATATAAGTATTATATATAAGTAGCTTTTTTTACTCAGAATAATTCCCTTGAGATCCAGACAAGTTGTTGCATGTGTCAGGACTTTGTTTCTTTTTATTGGTGAGAAGTATTCCCCGGTGTGGATATACCACAGTGTGTTTAACCATCACCCATTGAAGGACCATTGGGTTGTTTCCAGTTTGGGGCTATTATGAATAAAACTGCTATGAACATTCACGTATAAGTTTTTCGTATGAATGTGGTTTCATTTCTCTGGGACTAATGCCTAAGAGTGAAATTGCCAGGCGTGATAGTAAGCACATATTTAGTCTTGTAAGAAACTGTCAGCTTCTTCTTGAGACTGTCTGTACGATTTTGCATTCCCACCAGCAATTTGCTAGTGATCTCTGCATCCTTGCCAACATTTGATGCTATCACTATTTTTTAGTCATTTGGTAGGGGTCTAATTATATCTCATCATGATAACAAGATCTGATATTTGCTAATAAATGCAGTCTTTCAAAGGAGTCTCTTTAAGGGGTGTAGAGTCACGAATATTGCCATCTCTCAGAGTGATTCTGAAGTTCTTCTGTTGGACCCATAACAAAGGATCATAGGAAGATGTTTGTACCCCCAAGCTTGGGAAGGGCAGACAGTGCTCACTTTGAATTTCAGTGAGACCCTGAGGAGCTGGAGAACCACTGATCTGCTGCCTTCTCATTGTACCAGTTAGTATAGGTCAGGTTGTGCTGCGGTAATAATAAGCCCCCAACTCAGTGGCTTAAGACAACAAAGGCTTATCTCTTGCTCGTGCTATATACATATCCATTGAGAGTTAGATCAAGCATTGAAGGGTTCTGCTCAACCTAGGGCCCCAGGCTGATGGTGCAGCCACCATTTCCAGTATTCTTGGCTCATGCAGAGGGAGAGAGGGAAAGGGAAGGAGAAGGTCTCTCACCAGCAGTTAAATCACCCACCAACATGTCACTTCCACTCATAGCTCATAGCCTTCTAAAAGATGGCACATGGCTTCACCAACTGAAGGGGATGGGGCAGAGCAACGCTACCATGTATACTGAAAGTGCAGAGCCAGAAATATTAGTTGAACAGCATCAGTGTGAGCCACACGCAGGCTGTGGGAGGGGGAGTAGGCAATTCAGCCTGAGTTCATCAAAGGATGGGCCGGGCAAGGGCAGGTAGGTTAATAACACAAGAAAATCAGTCTCATGCCAGGAGCAGTGGCTTACGTCTGTAATCTCAGCAATTTAGAAGGCCAAGGCGGGAAGATTGCCTAGGGCCAGGAGTTCGAAACCAGCTTGGGCAACATAGGGAGACCCCATCTCTACGAAAAGTTTTTAAAAATAGCCAGCATGGTGGCATATGCCTGTAGTCCTAGCTACTAAGGAGACTGAGGCAGGAGGATCACTCGAGCCCAGGAGTCAGAGGTTATGATGAGCTGCAATTTCACCGTTGCACTCCAGTCTGCGTGAAGAACAAGACCCTGTCTCAAAAAAAAAAAAAAAAAATGAGTCTCATAACTTCAGAACCATCCCTTGTTTTTACTCTCAATAGTATTATACAGTCTTTGCAGGCTGGGCTCTAAGTGGTTTTTGATTGTGAAAATCAAATTTACCCTTAAAGAAGTAAAAGTAGCACTCCTGAAGATGTTTTAAAAAAGTCCAAAGGTAATTCCATAGAAGAAATATTAAGAATGTTCCAGGCAATTTCAGCATCACTGGAGTTGGTGTCCGACCTCACATACAATATAATAGCTCCTGCTCTGAGCAGACAGTTTTTACTTTTGCCTTAAGCTCTGTGCGTGCTTGTTAAAGATCTTCACATTCCTGCAGGACTTTGTTGTCCTGACTTGTCAAGCATGAATTGCATTTCTGTATCTGATTTGCCAACTTAGGAATATGGTAGCAACTCTCCCCCTACTACCCACTTTTTTTTTTCCTACTGGGATATACAAATATGTCTCCACAACTAGGGTTTTGATTCTTTGTGTCAGATATCAAGCGCAATGGTTGGACATGATCGAGGCTCAGGGAATCGAAGTTGCTGACTGGTGTTAAAGTGCACGTGTGACCTGGAAAGGTGGCCTGTACATTCTTTTGATGACTCAGAGCTGGGAGCTGCCCTGGTACAGTAGGGCCCAGGGCATTGCACCAGCTGCCAAGGTAGCCCGGGGCATCTTGTTTAAAGAGTGAATGACTTTGGGTTTGGGCATCAGCTACTATCCTTCTGACAGCCCCCTGTCTTTCTAGCCCTTTGCACCTCTCTAAGTGTGTCTCCTCTCCCTTCCAACGAGCCTGGCCCACCTTTACTGATGATACCATATGATACCCTCTGCTTACATCCCCAAATACTAGTACTAGTTTACCAGTAATAAGAGTAGCTGCCATTTTATTGAACGATCATGTGCTTTTCATGTGATCTTATTTTTATATAACTCTGCAAGGTAAGGACTGTTATTCCCCATTTACCAAGGAGGACACTGAGTCTCAGAGAGATTAATTCCTGCTTGACTGAAAACCTGGATATTTCTACTATGCTGTGCTGCTGCTTCTCGCCCTTTTCTGGCTTTATTTAATGTAAGATGGGCCCTCCCCAAGGTTCAAAGGTATTATCTGCTGTCTCTATGTCTTTATGTTTCGAGTAACGTCAATCCAAATTGAAAACAATGCCAGTTTTATTAAGTGTCTCGCTAACACACATCCTTATTAATTGGATGATTCTGTCACTCCTGTTTGTAATGGTCTCATCTGTTTTATTCTACGGCCCCTCTTTTTGATTCAGTTGGAAGAATTTTTACCAAATTGGAGTTGAAAACAGTGTTATTTCCTTGTGAATCCGTGGAGTGTGCTTCCAAACAACTGCCATCGTCGCTGTCACGTTAATAGTTTGAACACCGAAGCTTTGGGTGCCTTTCCGAGTCTCTCCCCCAGACAGCTTCTCTCTGCTTGTTGGCACTTGCCTGTCGCAGAGCAGCGAGTGCCTTTTGTGACTTAGAAATTTTGCAGACAGCTGCTTACCTTTCCATCGCCACGCCTCACCCATAGCGTTGATAATACATTCCAAGCAGTCACTTCAGATCAAGAGGGTTTTTTGTGCCTCAAATTCACTGAAGTCAGAGTCCTGAAGGAGAAGTGTAAGCTTTCCTGAGGGTTGAGCCAGTGCTAATTAAGGTGTCCCAGAAGGTGTGACTGTCAGACTGTCAAGTAATTCTTTAGCTTGGGAGGTGATGAAGGGGGAGCTTAGGGCGGGGATGGGACTGTACTTGCATCCAGCGGGCTACCCCAACGAGAAAAGTCCGGTGGCTTTGTCTGTCGCCTGTGGCCCTTTCTTTGGCATAGCCTCCGGGTGCTGACACAAGCCAGTCCTGACTTTGGGAGGCTGATGGCTCGGGAAAGAAAGTGAGTTTTTTGCACTGGGGGAACCTGTGCCGTGTGTGATGTTGAGCAGGGTGATGGAGCAAAACCCACGTGGTTCACCCCACCTCCCCAGGCTCGAATGGGGAAGCTGCATTGCGTTAGCTCAGAAGATTGAAGACTGACACATGGCCGTGCCTGGCGTGGCTTTTATGGCTTTTTCTATCTTAATCTCTTTTGCCCATGAGATACAGGAACATACAAGACCCTTCACATAACTTCAGAAGAGCTCTAAGGATGTTCTTAAAGTCCTTTTTGGAGAGCAGTGCAACGTTCACGATGTCCAGAGAAATAAAATCCGTCAGTTGAGATCTGAACTAAAATTGCTTGTGCTCATCAGCAATTTGTGATGATGCAGAGTGCTCGGTTATGAAAATAGAACAAAAACACACACCCAGTTTGTCCTTAGCATTTCTGGTTAGTCATACTCTGAAAAAGTCCGGCAGCAGCCCGGGTTGGTGTCCAGGTGCCCTGAGGGTGGGCGACAGCGATGTCTCAGAAAACGCCATTCACTCCACAGCCTCCAGATTCCATTCCATGAGCACGTATCTTGTTTTTTCCTTGACCAGTAGATGCCCCCTAGTTAAGATCCAAGTAACTCTTGCAATGTAGAGGTATTTGGAGAAGGGAGATGGAGATTCTGAGAAGAGGAACGTCTTATTATTTTTTTTTTTTTTTGGAGACCTGTTTGCTTTTCAGACCATGGAAGAACATTGTTCAATAGAACATTGTTCTGTTGTTTTATAGGTGGACACCCAACTATATAACTTACAGTATGAATATACCTTGTGACTGTAACGGCGTCCACATACATACTTTTACCAGACTTAAGAGGAAATGACCTCCTGGTGACCTCAACAGTACAATATGGGAGCCCACCCTGGAGGAGTCACCTGGCAGCATGACCCAGCGAAGGTTGTTTCTCTTGAGTTGTTGATTTAGGCATCACAACTGGCCCTTTTGTGATGGCGTTGTTTTCGCCCTGCATAAAATGGGTTGACAGAAGACCCCTCTTTCTTTTAAGAACAGCATTAAAATGACAACTTAAAGCCTATGAAAAAGTGAGAATTTTTATGACTTTTCCTTGCAAAACTAGACTATCTTAGGAAACAGATAAATAACTTTGAAGAGGAGGATAGAAAAATTGGGGGACTTAGCAAATTAAGACAAATTTCTAGAATTTATTGTTTGGTATATTGGAAGTCATGTACAAAGCTACATAAAAGAAAATTTTTATATTGCAAAGACATTATAACCATGTTCCATAAAGTCAGGAATATAGATAAAGAAAATATCACAGCCCCACAACTCAAGCAAGACAGACAGACAGTCTTCATTTTGAAGTCATTGCTGATACTCTTGTGCATATATGGATTTTCTGTATATTTGCTGAGCAATTTTGTAGCCTGTGCCCTTCACGTGCATTATGAACATATTTTTACGTGTTGTGTAGTCGTCTCCATTCTTGTAATCTTAAAGGATACAAATATATTCTGCTGAGAGACAAACTAGCTTCCTACCTCTAGTGCTTAGATGGATGGCAGGCACTCTGTGCATGTTTGTTGAATGAAAGGAAACCCAGGGCATTTTTTAAAATAATTTTTGCCTGGGATAGAAGGAATTTTATAGAGATTTTACAGTTTGTCAGCGGTTTGTCGTATCCTTCCCTTACATACCACGCTCAGCATGACCGATGTGACTGCAGCGATGATAAGGACAGACTTTACTGGCATCCAGTCTGCCCAGGCAGCCTCTTCCTTTCCAGGGACGGCACAAAAGGAGGGCCTAGCAGGTGGACAGGGTTCAGAGAGTGGTGCTTGCTGGAACTTTGTACACAAAGTAGGATTTTTTTTTTTTTATTTCAGAGTATTATAGGGGTACAAAAATTTTGGTTACATGAATTGCTTTTGTGCCATTGGAGTCAAAGATGTAAGTGTGCCCATCACCAAGGTAGCGTACATTGTACCCGTCAGGTGTGAATTTACCCGTCCCCTCCTTCCTGCTCTCATCTGCTTCATTTCCGCTGAGTTTTACTACCATAGATGCATGTGAACTAGGACTTTAAAACATGAGTCACTGTCTTGCAGAGTTAACACTTGACACTTGAACAAAAGCGGGTGGCTCTCTGGTGTGTCGACTGCTGATTGGCTGGGCTGGGGGGGGGGTGCCTGGGCTCCGTCCAGTCTGGGTGCTGTGTCATCTGTCCACAGAGTGTGGGGAAGAAGTGGTCGGCCACGGGGCATGGCTTCAAATGAAAGCAGGACCTCACGGGCCTCTCGAGACACTGAGTGTCCCTTGGTTCCTAATTAGAGGGTCTAACTTAGAACGCCTTTACCTTTCTGGCTTCTTCCTGAGTGCTCAGAAACCTACCTTGAGAGCAGGTGCTTTGTTGACTTTCTTTCTTCCTTCCAACCTGTAAATAGAACATCTCTTCCGCTCGCCTCTAAGCAGCAAGAGCACAGGTAGTGCTGGGAAGTACAGGGCGTGGGGAAACCCAGACTGGTCCTCGCTTTAGCACGTACCAGTTGCCTCCCTTGGACAGGCATCTTCAATTCCTTGGATATGCGGCATCTCTTTTTTAAAGAGAGAAGGAAATAGGATTTTAAGCACCCCACCTGTCTGCGGGGAGGTGGGGTTGAGCCCAAGCTCTGCGAATCATTGGATCAAAGTCCTACCCAGACACTCAGAGATAGATCACCCCAGCAGTGGCTTGGAGTGGCAGGTGAGGCGGGGGTCGCCTCAGGTGGTGGTTGTCAATGGTGTCCACGTTCAGCCTGTAATATGGGTGTGTTCTTTCCTGCATGTCTTCCAGGAGCCATCAATTTCCTGCGCTCTCTCCTGGAACCAGACCCTGTGAAGAGGCCAAATATTCAGCAAGCACTGGCGAATCGCTGGCTTAATGAGAATTACACAGGCAAAGTGCCCTGTAACGTCACTTACCCCAACAGGTAACTTCGTGCACACAGAGGGACTCCTCCGAGGGCAGGATGGGACCTGTGGTATGAGCCCTGAACAGTTGTGGATAGGAGATTCAAGGGAAAGCTGTGTCCTCCCTTGGCTGTCCCCCCACCTCTGCACTGCTGTTAAGCACAGACACGCCCATCTCAGCGTGCAGAGGTGGCGTAGTTGGGGCCATCCTGTGCGGTTGTGCAGTGCACCCCATGGGAGCCCGTCCTCGTCTTCCCCAAGAGGCACCTCTTTCTAGTTCACGTGAAGGGGACCATTTAGACGAGCTGTGGCCCAAGTGTGTGAGTCTGTGTGTATTTCCGTGCATGGGTATGTGCGTGTGTGGATATGTTTGTCTGTGTGTCTGTATGTGAATGTGTGTGATCCACCTGTGACCTCACCTGCCAACATCAGGCCAATCCCATGGCATCTCCCCCTCCTCTTTCAACCCACCCTTAGTTTCCTCTTCTACTTTGTTCTTGATGTTTATTTCAGCCCTAAGCACGCCCCCCGCAAAGTAGTGGAGACGGGAAGAAAACGCACAGGAGTCCTTAGTGTCAGGCTGGGTCCCCTGTGGGCTTGCTGTGAAGGGTCACCGTGTCAGTTTCCACGAGCAGGTCCCACAGACGGGAGCCCCAGCTTAGGAACTCTGACATGCACCTTGTGTGGCCCGGGCTTCTGTGTGTTGGGGTACTGACTACAGATGTGAAAGGAAGTACGAGAAAACCTATTCTCACATTTCTCCCACTCGTCTGATACATTGCTAACTAACCTGAACGGGAAGCGAGGGCTGTCACTTTGGCTACGTCAGAGAAAACACGGAGACCACATGGATCTGACACCTTCCCTCTGCCTTCAGAGCCAAGGTGGCCCACACATCTGGCCAAGCTTGGACGAGAGAATTCTAACCGAGGGGGACAGACACAGGGCTGAAAGGACAGGGAAAGGGATGTCCTCCAAGGTTATATTTTCAATGCCCAGAAAGGTCTGGAAACACCCACCGAGCCTTATGAAAGGGCAATACAGTGGGTCTGTATTGGGCTGGAAGTTCCTGAGGAACTTAGGGGACCATGGGAGTCTGCATCCCCACTCATGGGCCAAATTCACACTCGCTGTGTCCATACGGAAGGTGGTTTCTCTCGGACGCCATCTACAATTCTAGCGTTTGGCTCATGGGAAGTAATTTAAGCAAAGTCTAGGTTACTTAGGTTACCAAGGGAACCTGGAAATAGATTGCCGTTTTCCAATACCTGCTCGATTTGGGCCACTTTCTGAAACAGATACCAGAAATATTACCCCAAAGTGAGGCAGACCTCATTACCGATGCTCAGGTGGATAGCAGCACGCAGGTACCATTTCTGTTAAAGGAGGGGGCATTGGTGGCAGCCTAATGAGTCATTAGGCAAATGTAATCACTGTCTAAATAAGCAGGGTCCACCCGCTCAGCGTGGCAGCTGCTGAAGGAAGTGGAGCTGGTATTAGACAGGTGCTTCCATCCTTCTTGGCTATACCTTCATTCACACAGAGTTAGGACGCAGTGGCTCATTTGGTAGCTTTTTCACAAGTTGTAGACAGGCTTTGGTAGATTAAAACTGAAATTTAAGTCCCTTTACTGGTGTTGCCAGATTGGTTTTTGCATTTGGACTTGGTAAGAAGCATAAGAGCTGCACATGCAACTAGTTAGGTGGATTGTAAAAAAAATGGTTTAGATCTTGTATATTAAAGAAAACAACAGCTCCTTGTCTTCTCTTTATGTAAGCCCATTACTCATTTTATACTAGAGGCAAATTAGTGTTCAGTTTTTAAGTAATGAAACCATAATTCTAAACTGTTGGGGGAGGTACATGCTATTTACAGTTTTATTTTGAAAAATGTTTATCTTTAAGGCAAAAAAATGTATTTTTTTAATAATTATTTTTCTGGTTTTACCAGCACATAGATAAAGGGAATACAAACATGGGACTAGAGAAGAGAATATCTGCTTTAAAAAGTACGCTTTATAGCCCCAGATTTAATTATTTTAAATGTTGGCAATGTTTTCCTTTCGGGAGAGTAAAGAAAATAAAGTTTTCGTGTTTTCTGCCACTCATGTGTAAGGCCTTCTTCCGTGAAGTCATTTGGGCCTCCAAGTTGATCGCCAGTAGTAGGCAAGAGGCAAAATGTCTTTAAAAGTAAATTTTTTATAATAAGTGTTCATATCAGTCAGGCAGCAGATGTTTGCTGGGCGTCTGCCTGCCCTCTCTGATCTGGGTGCAGACATTTTTACAGCACCAACCTTGCTGCCTCTTCCTGTCCCCCAGCCAGGGGCCTGGACAGTCTCTTTGCCCCTCTCTGCCCCTCTCTGCTCTGGGGATGGTGGGAGGGAAGGCGGTCATAGGTAATACAGGACAGAGATAGACCACATTGGATCTGTGGTTTAAAAAAGGATTTCTTTGGAATTTGCTTCATTCAAATTATATCTAGTGTTCTAGAACACCTTACCATTCTCTGTGTCACCCAAACATGCCACAGTAATACAAATTCAATAGCTGATGTTGGAGAGCACCAAATATATACATTGCTTATTGGAAAAGGTTTAAAATATTATTCTTAGTCAAGAGTCAGGGAGTCTATATTTTGGCAGAACTCCCGGGTTTTTCTTGTTGTTGTTTATGGGGTTTTTTTTTTGGTTTTGTTTTGAGACAGAGTGTCTCTCTATCGCTGAGGCTGGAGTGCAGTGGCATCATCATAGCTCACAGCAACCTTTCAAACTCCTGGGCTCAAGCGATCCTCCTGCCTCAGCCTCCCGAGTAGCTGGGACTCTCTTGCTCAGGCTAGTATTGAACTCCTGGCCTCAAGCAATCTTCCCGCCTTGGCCTCCCAAAGTGCTAGGATTACAGGCATGAGCCACTGCACCTGGCCAGGGCTCCTGTCTTTGAAGACAACAGATATAAAGGCCAGAGGTGGCCTGTGTAACCCTGCACACCTGCCTCATCTCACCTCTGCCTTGGGGGCACCGCACCCCTTCCATGGCACCTGCGGGCGGGTGGGGGATGGTGGCCTTGCTAGGAGCAGGGGCCACCAGCATGATCTTATTGGCCAGGGCAGGGCCACACCCACACTGGAGTTCCCAGGTATTTTCAAACAACTGCACCCTCTGTGTTA
Source organism: Microcebus murinus (assembly GCF_040939455.1). NCBI lineage: Eukaryota > Metazoa > Chordata > Mammalia > Primates > Cheirogaleidae > Microcebus > Microcebus murinus. Next base: position 12,199,741 of record NC_134104.1, on the reverse strand, counting down.
AGTGTTCTGGCAAACCTCAAGTAGTGTATTTTTTTAAACAAACATGTTATTAATGTTTTTTACCACTAGCCATTCTAATCTCCCTCCCACTCGTCACCTAGAATTTGTAATCTTGTGGCACAAAGGAGCGAGGAAGGCTGGTTTCATTGTTTTTCCGGCATGTTTTTTTTTTCCTTGGGCAGTTTTTAGTTAATTCTAGGGAGGGAGAGCTGGTGTAGGTTCCACCAACCACTGGAGGACGGTGGTCAGGAGACCTAGTCTGCTCCCTGCGCCCCTAACAACTGGCGGTGCAAACTGGGCAATTCGGTCTCCTTTTCTTCGCAGTGATGGGGTTACACTGCGGGGTTTCTCTGGCTTTCTGGTTCTGAGGTTCTATCAGAAATACTTGCAGACCCTTTGGCAGAAGCTACAAGCCGTCCAGTCAGATGAGGTTGCTTTCTGCTCAGAGCGTCCTATTTGCACCTCTCTTAAGGGGGTTAGAATGTTCTTTTGGCACCTCCACTCTACCAACACTCACGCTCCTAATAACTCCCGGCTTGACTTCTTGTTCTCTGCATCCGTTGCCTGTGTCTGTTTATGGAAGAGGCAGCGAATGTGCAGGGTTAGCACCTGGGCTCTGGCCAGGCTGGTTGGGGGTTAACTCTGCGGCTGCCGCTTCCTGCCTGCAGGACCCCGGGCAAGTCACTGGATTGCTGCAAGCTTCAGTTTCTTCCTCTGCAAAGTGGGGAGAATGACAGCTCCTACTCATAGGACTGTCGGGAGGATGAAGTGGGTTTATATTCTCTCTTCTCCACTGGAATGTAAGCTCCAGGGATTTGGCAGGTGAATGAAGGAAGGCGTGAATAAATGAGTGCCTGGTATTTCTTAGGCATTTTATCCCAAAGACTTTAGCTTTGCAATGTCCCTATAAAGTAGCTTTTTTTTTTTTTTGAGACAGAGTCTCACTATATTGCCCAGGCTAGAGTGAGTGCCGTGGCGTCAGCCTAGCTCACAGCAACCTCAAACTCCTGGACTCAGGCCATCTTCCTGTCTCAGCCTCCCGAGTAGCTGGGACTACAGGCATGCGCCACCATGCCCGGCTAATTTTTTTCTATATATATTAGTTGGCCAAGTAATTTCTTTCTATTTATAGTAGAGACAGGGTCTCACTCTTGCTCAGGCTGGTTTCGAACTCCTGACCTCGAGCAATCTGCCCACCTCAGCCTCCCAGAGTGCTAGGATTACAGGCGTGAGCCACCGCACCCGGCCATTATAAAATAGCTTTAACCTGCCTTCCTCTGAGAGCACCCCCACATTACAGATGGGCCCCAGGCTGCCCACGTGAGAACTCGGGGAACTCTCCTCCCTCTTCCTCTAAACATGGTCTGGCTGCCTCCCGAATACCTGCCTTTCTCAACCCCAAACCCAGATTAAGCATGGCCTCTATTCATGGCAATAAATACATTGTAAGGAAAGAATGTATAATCGGAAAGAAATTTAAGGGACAAGTGGGGAATTTGAATATAATCTGGATATGAGATGACATGAAGGGATTATTGAAATTTTATTGGGTGTGTTGATGGTCTTGTGGTTCTGCCGGAAATGTCTCCTGGTTTGAAGATGCACACTTGGAAGAAGTATCAAGGGGTGAAATGTCATGATGTCTGTAATTTAAAATACCTTAGCAAAAAAAAAATGTGTATATATATATATATATATATATATATGAAGCAAGTATGGCAAAGTGTTCATTGGTACATGCAGGTGATGGCATGCATAGGTAATTATGCTGTTCCCTGCATTCTTCTGAGTACATGGCATTTTTCCTAATAAAAAGTGAATGAATGGATGAATGAGTGGGTGAATGAATGCACCTGATTGTGCGCAGGGGGCCTGTGTGGGCCGACTCCGTGCTGCCAGCGGCAAGGTGACCGGGTCTCTGTCCCCGCCTGGCAGGATTTCCCTGGAGGACCTGAGCCCCAGCGTGGTGCTGCACATGACTGAGAAGCTGGGCTACAAGAACAGCGACGTGATCAACACTGTGCTCTCCAACCGCGCCTGCCACATCCTCGCCATCTACTTCCTCCTCAACAAGAAACTCGAGCGCTATTTGTCAGGGGTGAGTGGGGCCCCGACGGGCGGTTTCCTCTGCTCTCTGTGGAAGAAAGAGCTCTTCTACCCGAAGTGTTTCCCAGCGGCTGACACTCGATCCAAGCTGCTAATTTTACCGAATGTGAGGCTGAGTTTCCTGAACGGGGAGTAACGTAGAAGCCAAGCCTGCTTCTCAGGTAGCACTTTTTGTCTGGGGTGTTTCTCAGATATTCTCCCACACGGCTAAGCCCTGGGCAGAATTGTGAGGAGGTTCAAGCCTCTTTTTCCTTCAGCTTCTCTGTTGCCTTTTTTTTTTTTTTTTTTTTTTTTTGCCTTTGCTCCTTGAATTCCCCATATTAGAGGTTTTGGGGGGCTCCCCTGGCCATAAAAGCTGGAGAGCAGTGTCTTCTGGCATTGGTCTCCAAAGTATGGTGTAGGAGGAAGCCGCCGCTATTTACTTTCACTTCTCCAGAAAATAGAAATGAAGTTGAGCTTCACTAACTTGGCCCTGACGCCTTCACTCAGTCTGGGTGTCAGAAAGTTCTAGTGTCCCATGTCACATACGAGTTGCAGTAGCAGTCCCGCAGCATGGGGTGGATAGTGGTACCCTGACCCCTTGGTTCCCTGTATCATTTTTGGGTAAGGGAATGTACATGCTTTGGTATCTAGTTACAAATAAATCATCTCTCTCCGAATGGGTGATGGCTTAAAAAGAATTCCGCAAAGAAAACTGGATCCAAGACAATATATGTAGGTACAGCTCCTGCTTCTACTCAGAGTGGTGGGTGCTGATGAGATCTAACAGGGAGTCAGCCAAAAAAGTCTAGAGTTGTGAGGGAGCCCGTCTGCAACTGATTCGGGTTCCACTTTCATGAAGGACAACCTCACCCTGTGTATATTGCATCTTGTCATGGGCTGGTGTGGGGTTGTCTCCTTTAGGAAGACATTTAGAATCCAGAACATGAGGACAAACTTCTAGAGTTTTTTCAGTGCTATTTAAAGTCATGGGATAGCCCAGTATGTCACAAAAGTCCACCAAACAATAGGCTTAAAAACCTTTTCTGAGTTTTCTGTATTAGAGCAAAAGATGAAAGTCCACCTGCATTTGGGCAATGATCTTCTCCCTGCTGTGGCAAAAAGAACCAAAGTCCTGCCCAGAAGACATAGATTTGGGAGACACGTAGAGAACATTGCTGAACCTATAAAGAACCCGATGGGAGGTTTGTTAAACATCTGGATGAAAGTCCAGATGTTTCCAAGCTGATTCAGCTTAGGCTATGTGCTAGATTTTGCTTCCGCAAGAAATTAATTATGGAACTACTTTTTTTTTTTTCTTTTTGGGGAAACCACCAAAGGAAAGATGTATAAAAGAAGAAAGATTGTCAACAGTAAAAGGCTTTTAAAAATATAAACAGTGTTTTGTGGGGAAAAAGAAAGTGCTCTGTGTAAGCAACGATGGGGTGGCACTTCTGATGGGGACACAGTCGTAGTTTGAGGCTTGATTTCAGAGTTGGTGCCACTGTGGCTGCATTGCTTGTGGGAAAGCCACTGTGGGAGAGCTGTCAAATCTAGGAGGACAGGACTTTCAATGCACAGTATATTATTTACATTATTTTATTATGTGATAAGGAGAGACTGCAAAAATCTCTTGTATCACACAGCGGTTCTTTGTTCTCTCATCATAAGGAACTTGGAAGACATATTGGACTTGTAGTGCTATCTCTTTTCTTTTTTATAAGAAGACAATATGTCCTGAATTTCTTTCTTAACCTTTTTAATTACCATTTTATTACATATTTCTTTATTTACATGGCGTATTAGTACAAAGGTGCATGCTTATAACTTATAAATAAATATGCATGTGTTGTAGGTGCCTGTGTACAACTTTTTCAAGGGCTCAAGGTCATGCCATTTGGAGACCATACTATGCTATAGAGAGTGGAAGTTAAAAATTTAAATGGTTCTCAAGTAAAAGGAAAAGATGGTTAAGGCAGTGATTTTCTTTTTCAAATGATGAATGCTGTTCAAAAATTCATTACTAAAATATGTTTTCATGAAACTACGTTATAAAATTCATGATTTCATGGGTTAAAGAATGACATTGCTACTTTCTTAAGCAAGTTAGCGGGTTCAAACATTCTTCTTTTGGCAGAACTAGTTCTTTGGGTGTTGACCGAGTTAAGATGGTCTTAGTTTTTTAAAAAGTTTCCTATGGCTGCTTCCCCATGTGCAGAGACAAACTTAGGTCATTCACTCTCTTCTTAAACAATCACATAGCTCATCTTAAGCCAGAGAGGTATTTTGTCAGAGCTCCTGGGCTGTGTTTTCGTTCTGTCCAGGTGTCTTGCCATCTGCCGCCTTTCTGCTTCTCCACTTTTTTTTTTTTTTTTTTTTTTTTGTTTTTTTGAGACAGAGTCTCACTTTGTTGCCCAGGCTAGAGTGAGTGCCATGGCATCAGCCTAGCTCACAGCAACCTCAAACTCCTGGGCTCAAGCAATCCTCCTGCCTCAGCCTCCCAAGTGGCTGGGACTACAGGCATGCGCCACCATGCCCGGCTAATTTTTTGTATATATATTAGTTGGCCAATTAATTTCTTTCTATTTATAGTAGAGACGGGGTCTCGCTCTTGCTCAGGCTGGTTTCGAACTCCTGACCTCGAGCAATCCGCCCGCCTCGACCTCCCAGAGAGCTAGGATTACAGGCGTGAGCCACCGCGCCCGGCCTGCTTGTCTACTTTGTCCAGCATCTGGGTTGTCAGTGTTGCAAAGCTTAGGGTGACTTTGTCTACTGGGGGAACTGAGTTTCTCCAGAAACTTTAGCTGATATTGTTCTAACTGGAAAAAGGTTATTTTTTAAAAAATTAATTTTTAATTAACAAAAAATTATATTAATATATGTTATCATAGACATGTTTTGAAATATATGCACATTGTGGAATGACTAAACAACATATATAAAAACCACATGTACTTATTATCATTTTTTTTGTCATGAGGACAAGTAAGATCTACTCTTAGTGATTTTCAGGAATATAATACATTGGTATAAACTATAGTCACCATGTTGTACAATAGATTGCCTGAACTTACTCCTGCTATCTAACTGATGTCTCATTGTGATTTTAATTTACATCTACCTGATGATTCATGATATTGAGTACCTTTTTATGTACCTTTTGGCCATTTGTATATCTTTTGAGAAATGTCTTCAGGTCCTTTGTCCATTTTAAATTGGGTTATATGGAATTTTGCTATTGAGTTGTTTGAATTCTTTTAATATTCTGGATATTAACCCCTTATCAGATATATTTTTTGCTCTTATTTTCTGCTGTTCCATAGGTTGTCTCTTCACTCTGTTGATTATTTTCTTTGCTATGCAGAAGCTTTTAATTTAATGGAATTCATTTGTCTATTTTTGTTTTTGTTGCCTGTGCTTTGGGGATCATATCAATAAATCATTGTTCAGACCACTGGCATGGAGCTGTCTCCCATGTTGTCTTCTAGTAGTTTTTCAGTTTCAGGATTTACATTTAAGTCTTTAATCCATTTTGAGTTGATTTTTGTATGTAATATGAAATATAAGTGTAATTTTGTTTTTTAGCATGTGGATATCCAGTTTTCCCAACACTGTTTATAGACTGTTCTTTCCCCATTGTGTGGTCTGGGAGACTTTGTCAAAAATCTATTGACCACAAATGGATGGATTTACTTCCAGGCTCTCTATTTTGTCCTATTAGTCTGTATGTTTTTATGCCAGTACCGTGCTGTTCTGGTTATTATAGGTTTGTAGTATATTTTTAAGTCAGGTAGTGTGATGCCTCTTGATGGCTCAAGATTGCTTTGGCTATTTGGGGTCTTTTGTAGTTCCCTATGAATTTTAGGATTGTTTTTTCTCTGTCAATGGAAAATGTCATTGGAATTTTTATAGGGATTGCATTGAATCTGTAGATTACTTTGGGTAGTGTGGACATTTTAACAATATTAATTTTTCCAATGCATGCCATTTATTTGTCTTCTTCTTCTTTTTTTTATGAATGTTTTCTAGTTCTCAGTGTACAAGTCTGTCACTTCCTTGGTTAAATTTGTTTCTAGGCATTTTTTTGGTAGATATTATAAATGGGATTGTTTTCTTGATTTCATTTTTGAATAGTTTACCATTAGTGTATGGAAACACTACTGATTTTTGCATGTTGATTTTGTATCCTGCAACTTTACTGAATTTGTTTATTAGTTTGAACAGGCTTTTTTTTGGGGGGGTGGTATCTTTAGAGTTTTCTATGTATATGATTAGGGTCTTACGTATGATAAAAACAGCCACTTGCTTAGAGTATGTATTTTTAGACCAGGTATGTCTTATGATTTAGGGTTAAATGTGAAACAGACACAATAAAACTCAATGCTGGCCTGAGAATCCATACTCTAGACAAAGTGGCTGTTTTTAACTAGAGTGAATTAATCCCAGTAGGCAACTGTAGCTAGTCTGCTCAGTAATTTCCACACATTGTTAACTTAATTGTACTATATTCACTGTCCCAGTTATTAATTTTATCAACCAATTACTAATACCCTGTGTATAATTCTGAAGCCCAATCTAGTGAACTAAAAAGTAAAACGCTATACCTTAATTGCCATTTCTTTCCTTATCTCTTGGTTTTCTCTTTTTAAAACCAAGAAGGATGTATTTTAAGTTGGAAAGCCTGTAAGGGCATTCATTAACCATTTGTTGATTGATAAATTAATCAGTCATTTAATTTTACCTGTTTCCAGACAGGATTACACCTACATCATCTCAAATGCAATTGTCTATCTTCTTCGAGCTATATTGTGAATTGCTGTGGCTTTCATTTTGGTAGGATATGTGTGTGTGCTGTTTTAAAATAAATCAAACAAGCAAGATCGATATCCTGTTCGGGGGGTTGATAAAACAATTTATTCTCCCTAGCTCCCCTATTTGGTTTCTGCTTTCACATCTTGGAGTAGTTTTTATTGTACAAATGAAAGAACTAAAGCCCAGCAAGGTGCAGTGACCTGCTCATGGTCACCTGGCCCTTTGCTAGCATCTCATTTGCTAGCAAATGAGAAGTAATGGAAGTAGGTCGCTTGACTGTGGGCCCAGGGCTCTCTCCACACTGTACCCTGCTTGCTGGCCATCCTGGAATGAGACTCTGCATTGCAGTTTTCTGGCCTGCCAACCATTTGCAGCACTCCCTCAGCCAAGGACTGGTTTAAACATTAATGACTGCTTAAAGGACAATTCTATTTCTGAGAGTTAAGCCATACTTTTTCTTTTCTCCTCTGGCAGAAATCTGACATCCAGGACAGCATCTGCTACAAGACCCAGCTCTACCAGATAGAAAAATGCAGGGCCACCAAGGAGCCCTATGAGGTGGGTGATCTCTGAGGCAAAATGTGGGGTCTCTTAGGAGGCGTGGATTTCCATTTTGCAGGGAGAGTAATTACCACCAGTGCTACCTACCAGTTACTGTAAGACACTGAAGTGACAAAAGACAAATCCTCTCGTAGCTGAGCCCTTGAGAAATGGTTTATAGTGGAGCTACCATCACTGTCTCTAAACCCTGGTTCTCATTAGTAGCTACACATGAGTCACCGGGAATATTTAAACATCTGGGTGCCCAGACTCCCCTCTGACCAGTTAAGTCAAATCTCAGGAGGTGGGACTTAAGTAGCAGTATTTTTTAAAGCTCCCTGAGTGATTCCAGTGAGCAGTGCAGGTTGGAAACCACAGTCAGATCTCCAAAGGGCGAAAATGAGATATCCAATGTTCTCACTCATATGTGGGAGCTAAAAAAAACAGAAGAAATTGAGCTCTTAGAAGTAGAGAATAGAATTATGGTTGCTAGAGGCTGGGAAGAGTAGGGGAGAGAGAAGTTGGTTTCCTGATCCAAATTTATAGCCAGAGGGGAGGAATAAGTTCTTGTGTTCCATGACACAGTAGGATGACTAGTTAATAAGAATTTATTGTATATGTTCAAAAGGCTAGAAGAAAGGAATTTGAATGTTCCCAACACAAAGACATGATAAATGTGTGAGGTGACAGATATGCTAATTACCCTGATTTGATCATTGCACACTGTATACATGTATCAAAACATCACTCAGTGCCCCATAAATATATGCAATTATTAGGTGTCAGCTAAAAATAAAAGGTAAAAATGCAAATGCTGAAAAAAAATGAGATTATAAAAAAATATAGCTGAGACTAACCCTGGGCACCAGGAGAAGAAGGTAGGAGGGGAGTGGGGAGTTTTGGATAAGGTGAGCTTTCCTATTCAGCTGTCGCTGGTGACTCGATGTCACCTGGAAAAATACCACGCTTCGATTCAGAATAAAAACTAGTATCCTATGGCAGAGAGTCACAAATTTGGATCCCAAATACTTGTTTGTAAGGAGATTGTGAATTCCAGATCCAAGACCAGGTGTGTGGGGGTGAGGTGTTTCCTTGAGACCCCTTACGCACCTTTTGTCAGGTGGGCTCTTCCCCTCGGGAGCCTGTCCCATGTCCCCCGAGTGTCCCTGCTGTGGGAACCCCTCCTCGGACACCCAAGAATCCCTTTGAGAAGAGAACAAAAAGGCAACCTCCCTTCATGCCCTGGGGGAGGCCACAGGCCTGGCCTCGTCCCTCTTTCCTTTTCCAGCGTCAAGTTTTCGTCCTGATCCCACCTGCCACGCGCCTGTCACTCTGAGTGCAGGGCGGGTGATTACCACGCCCAGCACTGGGCCCCAGGGACATTGAGGACTGAGAGCGCCCAGCCGCCAGGCACCGTGTGTGAACGTGACGGGAGCAGGAAGGGACCGCCCTGAGTGCCGAGGCCGGGGAGAGTGGCCATTCCACTCTGCCCATGCGCAGAGGGTGGGCAGAGAGCGGCAGAGGCCATGGTGAAGGGTGGCCAGGGAGGGGGCAGGGGAGACCACGGGGATGGGAAAGGTCACGTACGAAATGGCCCACAGCGTCGGCTGAGCAGTTAGTTGTTCCAAGCATGTTGGGGAGGACGGCTTCATGGCGGTGGAGAAGGCAGAGGGGAGGTGGCGCGGATTGGGGCGGTGGAAGACGGGAAGTGAAGACAGTGAACATCCCTCCTCTCTGTCATCGATGCTCTGATGGAAGGAGAGGCTGCCTTGCCGGGGCTGGATGCCTCTTCCCTCCAAGTCGGGCTGTGGGGCCCGGCGATAAGGGTGGAGATGGGCCCTTTGCAGGCTGGGCCTGGCGGGCAGGTGTGACCTCGGGCAAGGCTGTCGGGCTGGAAGCAGGATGGGGGCCCTGTCAGGACCCAGATGCCTCCTGAGCTCCAGGTCTCTCTGGCCAGTTGCCTACTAAATGGTAACCTCCTGTCTCGGGAGGGAAGGCGTCTCAACTCTAGCATGCTCAGAACCAACGCTCCCTCCCCACCCCACCCCGTAGCAGCCACCCAGGTCCTGCTTGCTTCTGCCTCGGCTCCCAGCGCCAGTCCCCTCCCCGCCAGTCCTGTCCCTGCTCCTTGCTTTGTGCACAGTCCTCCGCACCACCACCCCATCCCCTGCCTTTGGGCTTGCTGTGCACATGTTGTTTCTTCTTCCAGAGTGTTCTCCCCACCCCTCTTTGCCGAATTTATCTTGCATCTTCAGATCCCAAGGCAAGGTCAGCTCTTTGTGGACCCCTGCCGTTCCCTAACCTCTGTTACCCAGTCCCATCCCTCCAGCAAGGGCTTTCTCAGTTTTCATCCTGCGGCCTGTCCCTGTGCGCAGCTCTTCATTTTGTTGGGGGTTATTCGATTAACAGCTCTCTCCCTCTGGGCTGTGAGAGCCATAAGATCGAGGACTGAGTCCCTCTGGCTCCTCTCAGTATCCTTGAGTCCACACAATGCCTGGCATACAGTAGGTGCTCAGTAAATATTTGCTTAATGAACAAATGCAAGAATCAAGTGAGCCTTGACCTGAGTCTCAGAAAGTGGAGAGGACTGGGACAGGCCATTGAAGAAGGTAGAAGATTCCAGGTGGGACCTGTATCTGGATTAAAGTCAGGGGGACAGCTGCAGCATAGCACACAAGTGGCATCATCACCACCAGGTGGCTGTGCCTTAAGGCAGGAGGGGACTCTGTGGTCACTTGCACTTGCCAAGGTCTCCCCAGCTGGAGTCCAAGGCGTGAAGATTTCGGGGTTAGGCTCCTTTGTCTCTTGGTTTGCATTCGACTCTTTAGGGCCCTAAAGAATGATGCAGACTTAGATGCACCCCCAGCCCCACGGGGGTGTCTAAGTAACCCATAAGCCACCTTGCTGACCCCCTCGTCCACGTCGACCTTGCACGCGCCCCACGACGATTGTGTTCGAAGGCACCAGCACTGCGATGGGAAGAGCCGGCCCTTCTTCCCTCCAGATTCTTTTTGTCTGTTATTTCATTTGGCCTGAAAACACAGGCCAAATGAGCATTTTAAACATTTGTTGAAATATTTAACGGTTAGGATTTAAATAGGAACACTAACGGGCAAACAGCATTTCAATTTTCTATGATCCATTTGTTTTCTCCAAACTGCGCTGCTACTTCTACTAATTAAATCACAGCTATTAACCAGATTATCCAACTTTTCTCTGTGGGAACCTAGCAAGTGGAATGGGGCTAGTTGGCAGAAGCGTTAGGAAGGTCTGGAAGGGCCCAGACTTCACAGGTCAAGACGGCTCAGAGCTGCTGGGGTTCCCTCCAGTTGCCCTTGGTGGGCCAGGAGGAGAGGTTGGGGTGGGCGGGCAGAGGGAGTGCCGGGCAGAAGTTTCAGGTCGTGGGAAAATCGTGGTGTGGCTCAGAGTCTGAGCCCCTCCCCCCACCCCCCACCCGCCCCAGGGACTGAGTGCAAGCAGTGGCCCCTTCATTTCTCTTGATTCTGGTTCTTTTTGTCCTAGGAGACAAAGGAGCTGAATTAAGTTGAAAAAACTTCCCCATTGGGATTACAGTGCTGCGATTTTATGGGCTCTACCATTTTCTCCACTTCTCTTTCCTGTAACAGGCAGAGAATATATCTGTAAAAGTGGGACGCGTTTCTCCTCTGAGAACACGGATACACGTGTGGCCCGAGGGACTCCTCTTCCTAAAAAAGGGACCCTCTGGGGCCGTGGGGGTTGAGGCGCGGGGTGGGCATCATTTTTAAACTGACTTATTTATGAAAAAAGCCATATGGAACCCAAAGCCAGTTGTGTTAAAGGCTTTTTAAAAGATAATATTAGTTTGCAAAGAAAATTGTAAACTGTAACTAGGAGATCTTCTCTGCGGTGATAAAGTAATATTGGCGTTTTGGGAGGAAACTCATGCAGAGAGAGGCAGTGGGACTGGATTTGTCTGCCAGGGCTGCCGTAACTGGTGCCACAAACTGGGCAGAAGTTGATCCCCCGCAGTCTGGAGGCTGGGAGTCCAAGATCAAGGTGTTGGCAGGGCTGATTCCCCCCGAGGGCTGTGCGGAGAGTCTGTTCCAGGCCGCCCCCCTCCCCGCTGCCGGGGGTTTGGCAGTCTTTGATGTTCCTTGGCTCAAAGGCACATCACCACGATGGCTGTCTTCATCTTCACGTGGCATTCTCCTTGTGTGCCTGCCTGTGTCCAAATTTCTCCATGGCACAAGGACACCAGTCACTGTGCATTAGGACCCACCCTAATAACCTCATTTGAACTTGATTACCTCTCTCTCAACAAGGTCCAGTTCTGAGCTCCTAGGAGTTAGGACTTCAGCCTATGAATTTTGGGAGACTACAGTTTAACCCACAATAGAAACTATAAGTGTATAGGCAAATATTGAAATGTTCACTTTGTGTCCTGTTTCAAAATCTATACGACTTGGTAAAATAAAGTTGAGAATCGGGGCAAACAGTTTACACCGTTAGAAATGAGGATGTTACTTTTGGGGGACAGAGTGACTAGGACAGAACACGGGTGCGCAGGGGGAGGGAAGCTTCCGGGTGCTGGCCGGGCTCTGTGTCTGGGTCGGGGTGCCGTTTCCGTGGGTGCTGGTGCCGTTTTGAGAAAACACATCAAGCTGCTTACTTATCACTAGAGCAGTCCTGGTTCTGCGTCTTAGATTTTAATAAAGAGTTTACCTAGAAAATCTATTCAGCACATGAATTAGGACATCTGTGGCCCACTTCCACGATGATTTCAGAGTTTTGTTGTTGTCAGTCGTTTTGCCCGTAAACATTGAAATGAAGAGTTCTCAGCCAGAACTGCAGGGGAAGCGGTAGAGGGGGAGAGTTTGGGGAATACAGAGCAGGTGCAGCTTTTTGAATTGTTAAAAATGCTGCTTTCCACAGGCCTCCCTGGACACCTGGACCAGAGACCTTGAATTCCATGCTGTGCAGGTAAGAATGGGGGGGGGGCGGTTATGATGTATTAGTCCGGGTTCACCAGAGAAACTGGACCAATGTACACACACACATAAATGGAGAGAGAGAGAAATATTGAAATTGAGATTTATTTTAAGGAATTGGCTGACATGATTGTGCAGGCTCTATGTCCAAAATCAGCAGGGCAGGCCAGCAGGCTGGAGACTTGGGGAAGAGTTAATGTTGCAGTTTCAACCCCAAAGGCCACCGAGAGGCAGAATTTCTTTTGCCAGAAGACCTCATTCTTTTTTCCTTAAGGCCTTTGATTGGATGAGAACCACCCACATTATGGAGGGTAATCTACTTTACTTAAAGTCTACTGATTAAAATGTTAATCGCATCTTACAAATACCTTCACAGCAACATCTAGCCTGGTGTTTGAGCAAACAGCTGGGTACCATGGTCTGGCCAAGCTGACACGTGACATTAATCATCACTTGGGATCCTGAGGGTTGGCCCGTCTCTGCCCGGGGCACCAGGGTCTGTACACCCCTTCCTTATCCTGAATTAAAATGTACAGAATCCTGTTGTGGGTGAGTTAAGCAGAATCCCTAAGATCAGATAGGTGCATTCTAAATGGAGCTGACTTTTTTATTATTGCCCTGCTGTAACTGCACACCTGGCTTTGCATCCTGTTTCCACCTGTTTGAGACATGGGGTTTGTAATGGTCTTAATGAGCTCCCTGGATTGGGGGCCTAATTTATGAACCAAGCTCTTTTTTTTTTTTTTTTTTTATCAATTCACTCATGTTTTTTTCTGTGGCAAAATCAGACTTTCCTTTATGTGACCTTATGTGATAGGCAAAAAGGAACCAAAACCAACCAAGCAGCCAGCAACACCTAGGTCCCTGGGCCATCCTAGGTGGTAGCAGGTGGCACCTGGTTCTGATGTGCCAAGTGGCTGGGTGACGCTCGCTATCCAGCAGAGGGACAGCAAGCTCCAGAAAAGCCCAGGACGAGCTGGGCTTGTTAGAGTTACTCAAAGAAAACTCAGCTCCCAGGGCTCCTCTGCTGCAGAAGGGAGAGGAACCCTCCCAGGCACGGTTCTTCCCCAGGCCTGGGCTGACCGGGACGCAGAGCAGTGTCTGCCCCTGTTAAATCAATGCTTTTGCTGTTCAGACGATGAAGCAGGTGCCAGGTTCATTTTTATCCTCCCTGAGCTGGGACAGACCCACACTTTTGGTGACAAATGGGCAAGTGACTTGCCCAGCGTCACCCAACAAGTTCTGGAGAGAGCCAGGAATGGATCCCAGATGTCCAGACTGCCAAGCCACGACCACAGCTGGTGTCATTGGGTGCAACACCCATGGGAGCAAAGCTGAGAAGGAAGGGGGAGGGTGCAGGTCTTTGGAACGTAGAAGCCACCAGTGGCCACCGTACCCCAGTGGCACAGCCATCAAGAGAGAGGCCAAGGGGGCCAGCTCTCTGCAGTTCAGTCCTCAGAGGCTGAAGCTGGGGCTTCCTCCTGGCACCGGCTGCTGGAGCCTGCAGAGATCACTGGAAGCTCCGTGGGTCACCTCCGGGTTTGTCTCTCTCTTCTGGAACAATATACGACATCAGTGGTCTTGACTAGAGGATCCTTTATGAGGCCACATTTTCACTGGGTCCCATTTTGTAAATGTCCATGCACGTCTGCAGTGGATGGAAACGGTGGATGGAGAACAAGAAGTTGTCTGCGTGTGGCTTGCATCCAGGGCCTCACGTGGTCCCCTCTCTGATCTGCCTTGTGGGGTTGGGGCCGTGCCGTGAGGCTGCAGAGAGAGTGTGCTCAGAACTGGGACCTTGAATTGCATCACCCACCGTTGCAGTTCCAAGTCCGCTTGGGTGCTGGGAGCACTGCCCGGGGAGCACGGGAGGGAAGCCAGGAGTCCCTGCAGGCCGCAGCATTGCAGAGTGAGGAGCGAGAACATGTGTAGGGGGGTGTGATTAGTCCCTCTCAAGATCTGTTTCTGTTATGTAAGGCCATTTAGCATCCTGCTCCCTAGGAAATTTCTTTCAGAGAAAATAGGCCATGCAAATGAAAAGGTGTAATCGGGTGATCGGTTGCATTAGGTAACATGTGCTCGGAGGGCAGGGAGCAGGGCTCGTAAACAAACATGTTTCCTCTGGGCTGTTGACTCTTTTACATGGGCTGACCATGAGTTTGTCCCCTGCAGGGAGCCGTCAGAGGTGAATTCTTGATTTCCCCCTAGAAAGCAGTTACTCTGAGATCCCCGATTCTTTTAAGCTAAGAAGGATATTCTGGGGGTTTGGGGAGGACGATTGCCAGGATGATTGGGATTAAGTTTAACAAACATGGCCTTAGCAGGGTTTCCCACAAGTTTCTGTCTGGTCGTACATTTTCCCTTCTTCTGCCCCCATAGTGAGCTTTCTGCTCATTGCCAAATAGCTCTTTGTCAGTAACAGGAGAAATTTGGTCCTACAGGCCAACCTTGGTCTGTTCCACAACAAACACTCACACGTACATTCCCTCCTGCAAAGGAGCTCTATCTGGTGGCAGTACTGGCCCCTAGAAGTTTTGCATCTTGATCATTAAGCCTTTGAGGACCCAAAAAGGTTGGAAAGGAGCTGAAATGAACCCATAAAGCCGCCAGCAGCTCTTTAAACATGGGGGTCCCAAAGCAGAGTGAAGAAAGGTTTGCTGATAGATTTAAAAAGAAATCCTAAAAAAGAAGGAACTGCAATTTTGTCTTTTCTTCCAGATATTGTTTTAAAATGTATGACGAAGGTATGTTTGATTATTTCTTCCTGTTCAAGGTGTTAATAGGTAGAACGGATGACTTTCACATGAAAATAGAGATAGAACCGAGCAAAAGAAAGAGATCTGCCAGACTTTTCAGGAAAGGCCTCTTTGATGCTAGGTGTGTGTGTGTGTGTATGCGTTGTGTGTGTGTGTGTGTGTATGTAAGTAAAAGCTCCTTCTCCTTCACCTTCGAGAAGGTGGGCTGTGAGTGCGTCATGGAAAACAGAGAGAGAGAGAGAAGCAGTGCGAGGTTGTCCTTGTTCTCTGCTGGCTTGGCCAAGGTGACCTGGAGCACTTGGTCCGCTTCGTAGCATCCCAGAGACAGCCTGGGGCATGTGGCCTCTGCGGTAGCATTCAGATGGTGTTGGAGCAGCCGCGGGCCTGCAGTGAGCTCCTGCCTCCACGCCAGCAGCTGTGCCTGGCCTTTCCACTGTTGGAGTCACCTGTCCCTGCCCCTGGCTCTGCGAGTACACTGCCAAGTCGAGGGTTGACAGCACTGACCTGAGGGCTGAGGAAAATCTGAGTTTGCACAGGGGTCACGGGTGGATTATTTAACCACGTCAGGCCGTTTCCTCATGAGGAAAAGAGGTCACAGAATTTGCCTCCTGGTGGGTCATGCTCTTAGAGCACTGTCTGGCCCCCTGCGTGTTCTCAAAAAAGGCTGGTGGCAGCTGCTAAGGTGCTGAGGAGGCAGGGTGCGGAAGTTCGCCTCTCCTGTCTCCCCACCTCCCTGCTCTGCTGGGCACAAGCTGGGTCCCCAAGATGCTGCAGGCACCCCTTTCCCGTTTCTCCCCACTGTTCTTCCCCACTCGAGAACCGGAAAGGGCCACAAAAGTGCAAAGAGGTGCTTCCTTGAGAAGCTTTGCAACCACGTACGTGAAAAATAGATGAGCTCTCTTGATTTGCAGAAGCTTTAGTTAAGGGCAAACATGTGAAAATACATCTTTTTCTTCCTCATCCGGGGTGAGGTCAGGGATGCAGTTGCCTCTGTTTAACAGGAAACATCAAGCCCAGTCTTTAAGGCCAGCAAAAAAGAACTTCTGCGGCTGCTTCTTAGTGACATCACCACCCTTCCCAGAAGCTTGAATTCAATTTACTTTAATTCAGTTCAGTTTCCACCAGCCTTTTTTTTTTTTTTTTTTAACATTTCAAGAACTATTAAGCTGTCTCTAAGCATCTGGCTTTATGCCAGAGGCTGTGGGCTTCAAGATATATAAAATACTCAAATTCATTCCCATTAGAGGGATTATAATCTAGCCCAGCAAAGGCAAGACCTACGGCAAAAAAAAAGGCTACATGCAAGCGAGTTTTAAGTACGCAAGTAAGTGCTTTCATGACTAGAGGGTAGAAAGGGCCAGGGCCGCCCAGGGTTCCAGGATTTGTGTTGTCTACATTACATTGGACACCTCCTTGGCTCGGCTGCATGGATAGTACCGTGTTTCCCCGAAAATAAG
Organism: Microcebus murinus; assembly: GCF_040939455.1. NCBI lineage: Eukaryota > Metazoa > Chordata > Mammalia > Primates > Cheirogaleidae > Microcebus > Microcebus murinus. The sequence goes on along the minus strand of NC_134104.1, from coordinate 12,183,121 downwards.
ACCAACCCATGAAATAAGCCCTAGCAGGATTTCTAAGCATTTGCGCAATAGAAGCCCTACCCCGAATATAAGTCCTAGTGATGGGCGTGGCTACGCAGCGTATCTGCACTACCCATGCATTTCATCAAGGAGCGGTAAGAAGATGAGCAGCCCTTCTCATCTGCCCCATGAGAGCTCTGTTGCTCGACACGAGAGATTGGGGCCAAAGGTTCTAAAGGAAATAGAGTCGAAAGAAATTCAGGATGGAATTCAGGGTTTGGAGAGTTATGATGATGTTCCAGAAGAAGACGACTTAACTGTATTTGAATAAATGTAGATGGTTGTACCTTACTTAAATAACACGTCCCCTGAAAACAAGCACTAGGGTGTCTTCTTGAGGAAAAATAAATATAGGGCCCTGTCTTATTTTGGGGGAAACACGGTATCCCGTGTTAAGGCGGAAGCACTTGGGCTTCAAGTCGCCTTTGCAGAGCCGCTACTGTGGGCCCAGTCTCTGGGCACCACTGTAGATGCAGACGGCAGATGCAGAAGGCCTGATCTGTTTTACCTTAGTGTGTTCAGCTTGTTACAGGAGAATAGACCTCCTGGAGGTGGCCTTGCCCTTGCGGGAGCACCCCGAAACAGCGCGGTGCGGGGAGCTAGAGACCGCCGACGTCCACTTGTCGCCGGGCGGAGGGAGGTGGCTGGGACTTCACCGGGCCCCGGCTGTCCCCTCGCTGGACACAGCTGGGAGCGTCGAGAGTCGAAAGGCTGGCATTTCTCCAATCCACGTGGGCGATGGGTGTTCTCGCGTGTGTGTCTGAGCGTGTACGTTTGTTTCTGATTTGAAGGATAAAAAGCCCAAAGAACAAGAAAAAAGAGGAGACTTTCTTCACCGACCGTTCTCCAAGAAGCTGGACAGGAACCTGCCCTCACACAAGCAGCCCCCGTCCTCGCTCATCACGCAGCTTCAGAACACCAGAGCGCTGCTGAAGGACCGCAAGGCCTCCAAGCCCGCCTTCCCTGACAAAGGTGGGTCGGCCCACGTGATTCTTGGGCCCACGGGAAGTGGAGTTACAGGCCTCAGGTAGCCTAAGAACAGTTGGGGGCCACCTGTGCAGGAAGGAGATGAGAGCGCAGAGATGGGGTGCACGAGATTATGGAAACAAAGATTGGGGTGCATGATGGTGCACTACTGCAGGAGCAGAGATTGGGGTACATGTTATTGTGGGAGCAGATATCGGGGTGTATGGTACTGTGGGAGCAGAGAGTGGGGTGCATGTTACTGAGGGAGCAGATATTGGGGTATATGATACTGTGGGAGCAGAGGTTGGGGTACACATTACTGGAAGAGCAGATATCGAGGTGTATGGTACTGTGGGAGCAGAAATTGGGGTACATGTTACTGGAAGAGCAGATATCAGGGTATATAGTACTGTGGGAGCAGAGATTGGGGTACACGTTACTGGGGAGCAGATATCAGGGTGTATGATACTGTAGGAGCAGAGATTGGGTTACACGTTACTGGAAGAGCAGATATCAGGGTGTATGGTACTGTAGGAGCAGAGATTGGGGTACACGTTACTGGAAGAGCAGATATCAGGGTGTATGGTACTGTACGAGCAGAGATTGGGGTACACGTTACTGGAAGAGCAGATATCAGGGTGTATGGTACTGTAGGAGCAGAGATTGGGGTACACGTTACTGGAAGAGCAGATATCAGGGTGTATGGTACTGTAGGAGCAGAGATTGGGTTACACATTACTGGAAGAGCAGATATCAGGGTGTATGGTACTGTGGGAGCAGAGGTTGGGGTACACATTACTGGGGAGCAGATATTGGGATGTATGGTACTGTGGGAGCAGAGGTTGGGGTACATGTTACCAGGAGATCAGATGTTGGGGTGTATGGTACTGTGGGAGCAGAGGTTGGGGTACATGTTACCAGGAGATCAGATGTTGGGGTGTATGGTACTGTGGGAGCAGAGGTTGGGGTACATGTTACCAGGAGATCAGATGTTGGGGTGTATGGTACTGTGGGAGCAGAGGTTGGGGTACATGTTACCAGGAGATCAGATGTTGGGGTGTCTGGTACTGTGGGAGCAGAAATTGGGGTATGTTACTGCGGTAGTAGGTATCGGGGTGTATGGTACTGTGGGAGCAGAGGTTGGGGAACATGGGATTGTGGGGACAGAGGTGAGCATGTGAGGTGTCCCAGGAGTGGAGTTCGGGTTTCCCTGTGGTGGCATCTGGTCGCTTCCCCAGAAAGAGTCCCCGTGAGGCACCGGGGAGGGTGCTCGGAACTGAGCGCCAACCCCAGCTCCACTCACTGCCTGTGGAGGCCCAGGTTCCTGGCTGCTGACGGTCTTCACTGGGTCCCCGACTTGTCGTGGCTCTGCCCGTGGGAGCTACTGGCTGCTCTTTGGGCTGATTCAGCAGAACCCAGCACATCGCAGACGACTGACAAATGTGCCTCCCTCCTCTGGGACGGTGGCGGGGCTCACTGGGTGAGGCTCAGCACGCAGGGTAGACACGCCGGGAGAGGGGAAGCGGGAGCCGGGAGTGTCCTGAGGCAGAGCCGTGAGGTAGAGGAGAGGTTCTTCTTGCTGACGGGGATGGACAAGATCACAGACTTCGGTCCCTTTGTCGTAAATGTGAAGACACTCAGGTTCGGACAGGGCCGTGGCTGTCCACGATTAGCCGGGCCGTTAGTCCCTGAGCGGGACTCGAACCCACCTCCCACGCTGCCCCCGACGGAAGCTGCTGTCCCCGCACTGCCCGCAGCAGCCTCGGAGCAGGGCCCACAGCGGACCTGGGAGGGGAGGCGGGGCTCACGGCCAGCTGGAGATGTCGGGCGTGGATGAAGTTCTGCTCCTTTCTGCCGGTGGATCTCAGGCATCTGTCCCGGCCTGTTCTATTTTGGTGTCTCTGTCCCTATTTACGTGAGGCGACGCGGATTCCCAGTGGCCTCTGGTGCTCCTGACATCACTCCCAGCGGGCAGCAGCTTGCTCCTGCCTCTGGGCCTCGCCAGGGCCTATAAAACGTTACGGGGGAAGGAAGAAGCGAACACAGAGCTTACTCTGCACGAACTTGGCTTTATGCCTCTCGGCTCCAAATCTGTAGGGGGTTTCCCTTTCTCTTCTGACACAGTTTGCAAACTGGATTCTAGTCTGTGCCAGCTTGAGACGGGAACCGTGGGGATTGGCCGGCTGCCCTAACTGTATGGATGGAGCGCATTCTGCCCTGCTCAGAATTGGAGGAGGCTCTGCGGAGATCAGAAATCGTGCGGAGCCATAAAAGGGAAGGGGATCCTGACACGTGCCCATCCCCGTGTGGATGAGCCCGGAGGACGTTATGCTAAGGGAATCGCACCAGCCGCAACAGGCGGACACTATGTGATTCCACTTACACGGGGCCCTGGAGCCGTCGGGTTCACGGAGACAGACGGTCGAGGGGAGCTTGGCAGGGAGTTCGGGGAGTGGGGAACGGGGGCGTCATTGTTTAATGGGCAGAGGCTGTTAGATTTGCAAGAGGAAAAGAGTTTTGGAGACTAATTCTACAGCAATGTGAACATACTTCACACGGCTGAACTGCACGCTTAAAAATGGTTAGGATGGTAGAAATTCTCTTATATGCTTTTTTTTTTTTTTTTTTTTTTAACCACCATAAACTTGTTTTAAAAAGTTGGGAAGGAAACACTCCTTCCCGTGCGGGCTGTCCAGGACCAGACTGGCAGGGGTCGAGTGTGCTTCTGAGAGTTTTATGGATGTTGTGTCGAGTGCAGGCACCTTTTTTATACCAAGACTCTTTGGCAGAGTCCAGAATTTTAAGCAGCCAAAAGGGGGACAGATGTTAAGCTGAGGTGGTGAGGCAGACAGGGATCCAGGAGGCCTCCTGTCCCCTCCTTCCTAGAAGGGCTCCGGGCATCTGTAGGGAGAGTCAGATGCTGCTGTCGGGGGAGCCGAGGCCGTTTGCTAGCTGGTTCCTCCCGGCCTCGGCGGGAACTGTCCCGGTCCAGCTGGGGGTCAGAGCAGGCAGGAGGGCGGCCGTGCGTGCCGTCTGGGTGGCCGTCTTCATGATTTTGTGTGTGCTTTCTTGTTGCGCAGATTCCTTCGGCTGCCGCAACATCTTCCGCAAAACCTCCGATTCCAATTGCGTGGCTTCTTCTTCCATGGAGTTCATCCCTGTCCCACCCCCCAGGACCCCCAGGATAGTAAAGAAGCCGGAGCCCCACCAGCAAGGGCCCGGGAGCACGGGCGTCCCAGCCAAGGAAGACCCCCTGATGCTGGACATGGTGCGCTCCTTCGAGACGGTGGACCGAGACGGCCACATAGAACTGCTGTCCCCCTCGCACCACTACCGGATCCTGAACTCCCCGGGGAGCCTGGCTCGCAGAAATTCCGGCGAGAGGACACTCTCCCCGGGGCTGCCATCTGGAAGCACGTCGCCTCTCCACACTCCCTTGCATCCCACGCTGGTCTCCTTTGCTCACGAAGATAGAAACAGCCCCCCCAAAGAGGAAGGTGTGTGCTCCCCACCTCCGGTGCCCGGTGGCGGCGGCCCCACACAGCCTCTGGGGAGCCCGAACTGCGTGAAAAGCCGAGGCAGGTTCCCCATGATGGGCGTGGGGCAGATGCTGAGGAAGCGGCACCAGAGCCTGCAGCCGCCGGCGGACAGGGCCCTGGAGGCCGGCATGCCCCCGCTGCAGCCCTCGGCCCCCGCCAGCCTGCCCTTTGACGTGGCCGATGGCCTCAAGGGCCAGTGCTGACCTGGGCCGCCACGATCCTGGGCGTCTCTAAATAGACAAGCAGTGGAGCAGCGCTGCACGCGTCTGCCAGGGCCCGAACAGTCAGAGTCCTCGAGGGGAGCACCCTTTATGGCCTCATCTCTTCCCGCCGTGCAATCCTGCCTGTAGCCGGAACCCACAGACCCAAAGCCTGCACAGCCCAGCCTTGCGTGGGGACCCTGGGACGCTGGGACCGGAGAGGAGTGTCGGCTCCTCGGGCAGCCGCTCCCAGCCGTTGGGGATCCCCCTTCCTCCCGCGTCCTGCCCGTGGCTGTCGCCCGGATCACAGACTATTACCAGACCTCTCCTCACTCTGTGCGACACAGGTGCCTCTCAGAAGGTTGTTCTCCTCCCAGCCGCCGGCCACAGTCACACGGGGACCAGCAGCGTCACAAAGCCACCCATCCAGGCCACGGTCTCCTCCACAGAGCGAATCAGCCCTTCCTTCTGTAGCAGCGAGTCCCCGCAGGCTGGCAGCAGCTGGCGACAGGGAGTGGGGGGCACGGGGACCTCCGGGAAGACAGCGAGGAGCCTCAGGCAGAGACTGAACCAAACGGGGGACCCTGTGGAAAGGTACAGACGGAAGGAAACGCTCGCCTCCCAAGCAAGGTTTTGACCCGTGTTTTTTCTTTTATTGAAACTTACTAAACGGTTGAATGATCTTCTCCAAAGAGATTTTTCTTTATGTGATGTCGGTACGTTGCAGTAACATAATTTTTAAAAACCTGGACAGAGAGACAAGAGGTGATTCCACCGAACTCAATGTTTGTACGGGACAGTGCAGCGCGGAGAGCAGAATCGCTCACCCCGGTGATGCGTTTAGTGGCATTGGCCGGCGGGCGGGGCAGGATCCAGTTGGCCCTGTGTTCATCCCATTGTATCAACAGAGCCCCGATCCTTCCGGAAGGTGTAGAACGTAGTTGGTTCTTTAGAAAGAGGGAAAAGGTGGTTGTGGCAGGATTCACATGGCAAGAAGACGTCATTACCTCTGCGGTGCGGTTTTCAAGCTGCCCGGAAAACAAGTGCAGTTTAGAGCACAGCCAGTTTGCTGCGGGCCGTGAACAGGGCTGCCCGGTGGGAACCTGTTCAGACACAGGCCAGTTTCTTCTTGGAGGAGAGCAGTGTCCCCACACAGGGTTCAGTCCATACTGTGTTTTCACACCTTTCACCAAGGATCGAACCAAAGATTTTGTGTCTGTTCTGTCCCTGTGTGTGCGTTTTGTGGACCCCCGTGTTGTTTGACTGTGTCCAGCTGGAGCCTGGTGGTGGCTGTCCCCACATGGGGCTTGGCCCTGGCATTTGGCAGGGAGCACTTGGTCACGGACAGAGTCGGAAGAAGAATCCAGAGCATAGGTTGGACAGTGGTTGGTTTAGGAGACTGGAATCTTCAACTTTTGACTAGTGCAGATGGGACTGGAGACCGCCACTGTGGTCCCCCTGGGGCTGTCATCTCATCCATTGGTTCCAAGACGGGCCTAGGCCCTTGGGAATTGCAGAGCCAGCCCTCATTTCCCTGACAACCAGCCCTTGCCAGAGGGCAGGGAGGTGGTCATTTTCTTACTCACCAGTGGTGACTTCCTTTGGCCCCTCCGGTCTCTGACTGAGCCAGAAGAGACCGCTGTTTGGCTGACCGCAGAAACCCCTTCGATGCCCCGGTCTTGGCTGACGTTGGCAAGACCTGGAGCTGCTTCCTCCCTCCCAAGGGGACGACCCCAGCTCCAGGGCGCGTTAGGAGGAGGTCAGACTCCTGGGTGTTGGCGTTTTTTCCTGCGTATAGCTGCAGACCGGTTCCAGAACTCGACATTGAAAACGGAGGTTTTTTAAGACTGAGAAGAAATCTTCTAAGACTGACCCTCTCTCCATCTGATGTGAAGAGTTTGATTTTTGGCTAGGGAAGGAAACTTTCCTAAAGGTGACCTCCAGCCGCATCTGTCCCACTCTGCAAGTTCACGGGGTGTGCACCTGTGGGTTGGGAACTTTCTGGAGCCCCTGATGTCTGCTTCTTGCATTGTGCTTTTCTCAAGGACAGGAGCGTTTCCGCGTGGCTGTTAGCCCTTGGGGAGTGTGTTTCCCATTCCTCGCGTGCTTCAGGAACAGCTGCAGATACCGTGCCACTAACTGACCGCGTCGCCGTCGGCGACTTGGACTCAGAACTCAGGTTTATTCTGAACACAGTGAGGGGCGAGGGGGGGTGAGGCAGGGGAGGAAAACTGTATTTTTTGTGTGTGTGAGCACCTGACAAATCTATGAAACCAAGTGAAAGGAAAAATGTTAAATTCTTTTATTATTTTATTATATTTATATGGAAAACTTGACTGTCCCTTTGGTAAGTACAAGGTGTATTGTCTGTCTGACCCATGGCTGTCCTCCTTAGTCTGTGCCTGTGATTCCGGTCGGCCTGTAGTTACTGACGGGAAGGACTGAACTGCCATCGTGTGACGTCCAGGAGGAAAAGTCCATTGTAATTGTATGATTTGGTCATAAGTAAGGACTGTGTTTGTGTCACCACCATTAAATATATGTACTTTTCTATTGACTGTGAAATACACTTTTCGCTCACTATGGCTGCTTCTTTATTTGCGGATAAATCTTAAACCATCGAGTGCGTTGCAAAGAGAAATACAGGTACCACATTTTACGGAAAGTTCTTGGGCCAGCAACTGACTGGATACAAGTGGGAATTGAGTTGTGGGGCATTTGGGGGCATTTTCTGCTGCAGTTTCCCTGCCTCACTGTACCTGCAACAGGTGTGCCTGCAAAGTCTATCCCACTGACCTGCTGCAAATGGCAGTTCAAGGTGAACCAGCATTTTTCATTTTGGGGGCGCTCAGTATCTCCCACGGAGACTCTGAAAATGGGACATGAAGAATGATGTCAGTGAAGGTCATTCTTCTTGTTTTAGGCCTTGGTCAGGGACAGGGGAAGAGGGACGATGGGATGGATTGGGGAGGTGTCTAGATTACCTGTTTTGGATTGTCCCAGTTACCACTTTATTCATAACTGTGCACAAAACATTTTTCACATATATCACCTTGCTTAAACCTTTGTGTCCTCCTGTACAGTGCGAGGACAAAGGCCCAGAGGGTCACATGGCCAGGAAGTGGGGAGGGTCACTGTTCCCACTGCACAAAGTTCTGTCTGAAGTTCTGGGGGAAAAGAACAAGTATCCAGTTTTGATGACAATGTCGTTGTGTAGTAACCACAACATTTTAGAACAGAAAGGGACCTGAGATTCCCTGGTTCAACCCCAGCCTTTTTGAAGAAGGGAAAAACTAAGGCCTTAAATTGTTTAAGGACATGCCAGAGTCCCCAAATGAGCTGTCACCAGAGCAGGTCTAGAGCACAGGGCTCCTCACTCAGAGAACATAGAGAAATCAGAGTGGGGCTGTGGGGTCACAGGGGAGAGAGAGTCAACAGTGGATCAGGCTGTTGTTACGACAGGTATTTGTGAGGTTCCTACAAGGCCCAGGTCTTGCATTTTTAAATCATTTTCAAAATCATGCCGCTTCTTGAGATACTGAGCATCAAGCTCTTTCTGCTATCCAATCTCCAAGCTGGAAAGAGACAACTTTCCTTGGGGGTGTCTCTGTCTTTCTCAATAGATTTCCTAAGTAAGCTGCAACCCCTGGACAGCCTGGTTATCCCGGTTAAAAGGCTCTTGGGTCTTACTAGATTAAATCAATAAAACATTTTTCTGCAGAGCCGTATCACAAAGCGAGACAAATCCGGAAAGAATGCAAAACTGATATATTTTTAGGGGGGTCCGGAGGCCTCTTGGTTATTGCGTTTGTTTTCTTTGTAGGATCCTCTGTGCGCTACAGGCATAGTAAGAATAATTCAGAGCAGTACTGGGAGCTGGTTCAATTTCATGTCATCACTTTTCAATGAAAGGAGCGTATTTCCTGAGTAGTAAATGAGTGTATTATTTGTGGCAGCTTTTCTGTCAAGGGAGCTTTTCAGACATCTGGTTCCAAAGACAAATGGGGTACATATTTGTACTTCTCCTCTGTGGACATGTTTTCACAACACACAGTTACCTCTAAGACTTGATGTCTGTATGCGCTAAGGGTCTGGGGGAGGGGGCTTTGGGGGAGAGGGCGAGGAACGTGTCAGGCTCTGCCATCCCATTCCGAAGGTATTCACATCTGAGCTGGTGTTCAGATAATGAGGCATTTGGAGGGACCAATTCTGGCAGCGTAGAATAGCTTGATGTGTAGCGGACCCGAGGATCAATTGAGGCTGAGTGGTTTAAAACTTAAAGGTGGCGCATTGCAGAGAGGATAATGCCAGAAAAGTGTGTTATTTATTTACAGGTGAAAAAATAAATGGCTCTGCCTTAAGGACTTGAGCTACTTGTGTTTCCTCCTCGGAAGATGGACCTTAAGCTATTTTGAAGGCAAAGGCTTTGGCTTATGTTTAAACTCTATATTATAACAAAAATGTGTTCTTTCTAGGCCTCTTACGCAGCCAGCTGGAAGAGGGCAAATTGCAAGCCTGTGTTGGGAACAAGGCTTCTTGTCCAAACTGGGGCAGCGAATTCATGGCAGGTCTGATATTAGAATTCCACCCTCAACCCCTCCGCCGGTGTTCAGTGCTCGCCTCTTCTGGCAACCAGTGTGTTAGATAGATGAGGCCTTCTATGGTAACAAATTAAACCCCAAACCTCTGTGACTTGCCCAGTAAAGGTGAATATCATACATCAATTTTTGTGAAGCTCGGCTGACTCCAAAGCAGTTATTTTCCATGTGGTGACTTAGGGATCCAGGACTGCATCCAGCTCATGGCTCCATCCATTCAAAATGAAACTTCTTTGGCTGTTACAGCAGAGGAAGGGTGAGCTGGGGATTTTTCTGCCAGCCGGTAGGTGCTCTGCAAGGAGGCTCTTCACGCCTCACAGCCTATTGGCTGGAGCTGGTCGTGTGGCCTTGCCGGTGAGCAAGAGGCTGGGAAATGTGGGGTCGAGAACATGGCTCTTTGGGGTGCAGCTGATGTTTCTGCCACCTTAGGGAAGGTACAGATGCCTGCCATTTAAAGGTCCCCCTAAAATTGTACTGCGTTTTCCCCATTGTTACACATTTATAGCACCTCTTAGTGGGTAAGGGTTACTTTTTGTAAATAAAAGGATTAGCATTGGTAAATAGTAATATTTCATGTAATTTAAGAGGAGTATTTTAGGCTGAATTGTTTCTACCCGAAATTCATATGCTAGAGCCCTAACTCCCAGTACCTCAGAATTTTTCTGCATGTATTTGGAAAAAGGGTTTTTAATGAGGTAAGTTAAAATGAGGCCATCAGGGTGGACCCTAATCCAATCTGACTAGTGCCCTTATAAAAAGGTGGGTGAGATTTAGACACACAAGGGGACAGGAGACAGAGGAAGGACCATGTAAGGACACAGAGAAGGTGGCCGGCTGCCAGCCAAGGAGAGAAGCCTCAGGAGGAACCAAACCTACCAAGACCATGATCTTGAACTTCCAGCCTCCAGAACTGTGAGAAAATAAATGTCTGCTGTTGAAGCCACCCAGCCTTGGTATTTTATTATGGCAGCCCATGCAGACTAGCATAGGGGGAAGGCCAAATAGGAACATTTACACATTCTCTGCATCTTACTGGTTTTGCCCCATGTGCTAAATTCCATTCACCCTTCCCTGACTAAAGTACTCCCTTTTGAAGTTTCCGATCCACCTCTTCTAAGTGTTCCCTGTGTGCTAAGCTCAGTGTGCCAGTTATTTTCACGTTCATTTCTCCCTTTAATCTGGAGGTCTGCACACTTCTTCTGTCCAGGACCAGATAATAAACATTTTAGGTTCAGTAGATTGTCATGCAGTCTGTTGTGTATTCTTCTCTGTTTGTTAGTTTAGTTTTTTGTTTGTTTCACAACTATTTAGAAATGTGAAAACCTTTCTTCCTGGGAGACTTAGGAAAACAGGCCACTGCGGATTTTGGCCCCCAGGCCATAGCTTGCTGGCTCCTGATTTAAGAACCCTGGGAAGTGTCATGTTTTCTCTATTTTACAGATAGATGTAGCGGGCTTGCCTGGTCCACACAACCAGGACTTCTGCAGTCACACACTACGAATGCTCATTTTGGGAACTCACCACTAGAAAAGAGTAATGCACTCCTTTTGTGGCATCTGAGCCAAGAGGTTGTCACAAGGGCTTGTCGATAACAGTAATGAACTGATTAAGAGTTTGGCAAAATGATTTAACCTAAGAGAACTTGGAGATGGGGAGAGACTCTGGATTTTGTCTTTGCCGGGGCTACTTTGCCATCCATAAGCCAGAGGATACTCGAAGAGAGCCATCCCGGTCTCACGTCTGCTCTGCCCTTTGGTCCCCACCCTCAGATTCATCCTCACCTTCCATCGTTGCAGAACACAGCATGGCCCAAGTCCCCAACTTGTTTTCCATTCAAGCTGTTTCCCTTCTGTGTGAATGGGCTCTCAAAAGTGGAACCTTGCTTGCTTATCAGAAGGGAGCACTTGCTCAAGTCTTAGAAGTCTAAATCAAGAGCAGATGTGGAGCTGAATGGTGCTCACGGACGAATCATTGCCGTTACTCACAGCTGCGTGACGTCGGACCATGGGTTGGACAAGTGTCCCTGCCACTGAAAGATGAATCATGTCATCTGAGTCAGAGAATCGCAAAGAGCCATTCAGAGTCCTTGCCACCCACGGTCCTGTCAATTACTTGAGCCATTCTCACTTTCAGTGCATTCAGGCCAAGTCAGAGAATCACAAGGACAGTGGAGGTCACCCAGCCCTGGGCTCGGATCCCCAGGACTTTGAAGGAGACACCAAGAAACATACGTATTCTCAGGATGAACACGATGCGACTTCTTGAAGCATAGTATTTATAACTCACTGCTACTTTAAAAACAAAATACTTTTACTTAAAATAAATATGTATCACAGATACAAAATCAGTGTGAATTTTATGAGTATGACCCCCACTGTCCTCTCTGCTTTGGGACATTTCAAGGAATCATCTCAAGAAGTAGAGGCCAGGTTCAACCTTCCCCATTCACAGCTGATGCATTTGAGGTTAGAATGGAGAAGTGATGTTTTGAAGAACTCACAGCTTGTCAGGGGCAACATCTGCCTCCAAGCTCAGTTCTCCTTCCACTAACCGAGACAAAGAACCCAGAATTAAAAGAAGGCCTGGGCATGCTTTGGAGAGTCATGATGTCTGGAGTCTACTCAGTCCATTTTGCTAAATTTTGGGCCACAGAGTGGGTAGACATGGTGCTGGCCATAATAGAAAGAAGGAAATTGATCTGAAGGGAGTGTTTAAAGGAAGAGAGTTCCCAAGCATGGTTTGTCATGCCCTGCCCTCAGTAGTCACAGGTATGTATGCTGCAGCACTGGGTCCTGAGTGCATTGTATGATAATCTCTACTTTACATGACTGTGTTTCCCAGGGCTCTGGGATGCTATCTCACTCATCTTTGTATTTACACACAGTGATCCAAATACATGGATGGGTGGATGGATAGATGGCTGGGTAGATGATGAATGGATAAATGGCCTGGGTGGGCAGATGAGTGGGTGGTGGTTGGATGGATAATGGATGGGTTGATATGATGAATGAATAGGTGAATGGATGCATGGATGGATGGATGGATGGATGGATGGATGGATGGATGGATGGATGGTGGATCCGTTGATATGATGAGTGAATGGGTAGATGGGTGGGTGGATGGATGAATGAATGGATGGGTGGGTAGGTGGATGGATGGTGGATCCGTTGACATGACGAGTGAATGGGTGGATGGGTGGATGGATGGATGGACTGATGAATGAATCGAATTGAGAATAAATGCTAAGAGGAGTTAAATGACTGAGATTAGTGGATTCCTGGGGAAACAGTTAAGGGAAAGGAAAATACTTCCCTAATCCAGGGTGTAAACTCCCAAATATGTGATTAAAAAAATAGAGGGCTTAAACAATAAATAAGGCTCTATCTAACTTTGGATATAGACTTCCTTTACAGCACTGCTTCCTCCTATCATAGGGCCATTCATCACCCTGGGAGCAAGGAAGCACAGGGCCTCAGTTGTGTGGTGAAACCATTGTCCCTGTCATCAGATGCATGTGTCCATTTGGTTGTTTTCCTCTGGTGACCTTATAGGGACTTGGCAAGGAGAGGAGACAACTATCAGATAAACTGAGACAGGTACCTTGCAACTCCCTCTACCTGGGGAGCTGTTTATGAGGCCCAGACTTGTCGGCAAAGTCTGAGTAAATACTGACTCTGTAGTACTGTTAGCCTCACTCTCCTGTCTTGTCAGCCCAAGCTTCTACCGTGTTGTGCACAAACCATCTACAAACCACAATCAGTTAGATGAAGCAGTTTCACAAGGAGATATGCAACTAATCAAGAGGCATTCACACAACTGCCTCACCCCAGCTGACACGGCTGCTTCCCCGCTGTTACAGGCTTAACTATGTCCCCTAAAATTCATGTTGCAGCCCTAATCTCCAGTACTTCAGAATGTGACTGCAATTGGAGATAGGGCCTTTAAAGGGGTGATTAAGTTAAAATGAGGCCGTTAGGGTGGGCCCTAACCCAGTCTGACTGGTGTCCTTGTGAAAAGAGGAAATCGAGACACACCAGGGATTTGTGCACGCAGAGGAAAGACCATGTGAGGACACAGTGAGAAGGCAGCCATCGGCCAGCCCAGGAGAGAGGCCTCGGGAGAAACTAAATCTGCCAACACCTTAATCTTGAACTTCTAGTCTCCAGAACTGTAGGAAAATAAAATTTCTGTGTAAGCCACTCAGTCTGTGATATTTTGTTATGGCAGCCCTAGCAAACTGATACTCCCATAACCACCGGCTGCGGAAATGATGGAAACCATCTGTGGAGAACAAACAGGCTGTTTATTCAGAGCTTGACATAGCAAGGGAGTCAGCCACCATCACTGCACTTGGCTGAGAGCCAAGGGCAGGCAGAGGGGTGGGGAAAAGGGGAGACTTCGGGTGTGCTCTGATTGGAGGGTGTTGGCGTGGGGACCTGGGGGTGGCCTAACTAGAAGTAGGACATCGTTTGTGATGGGTTTGGGGAGGGAGCATGTTTGCCTTTTTCCTGGTTGGTTCTGAGTTGGAATTGAGGGCAAAACCAGGTAAGTTGGCCATTACTGACTGAGTCCCAACCGCTCTGGGCCAGTGGCTTTGGGGGTTTGGCTTTGTGGGCTGGTTACTGTGGAGGTGGAGGGCCAGAGTTCTGTTGTCATGTGTGATCTGTCCACTCTGTGTCTTCAGTATCTCACAGGAGTGGGAGGATGTCTTCTCACTCAGGTTTGTCTGGCTGTGTTAGTTTCCTAGCTAATTTTTCATAACAAATTACCACAGATTTGATGGCTTAAAACAGAAATTTATTTGCCACAATTCTAGAGACAAGAAGTTTGAAGGCAAGGTCTCAGCAGTGCCATGCTCTCTCTGAAGGTTCTAGGAGAGGATTCTTCCTTGCTTTTCCTGCTTCTGGGAGTTCCCAGCAATCCTTGGCATTCTGTGGCTGTAGAAGCATCACTCTATCCTCTGCCTTCGTGGCATTCACCCCTGTGTGTGTCATCACATGACATTCTTATAAGGACACCAGTCATTGGATTTAGGGCCTACCGTAATCAGGTATGATGTTGTCTTAACTAATTATATCTACAACTCTATAGACCCTATTTCTAAATAAGGTCACATTCTGGGGTCCCGGTGCATATGGATTTTGGAGAAGATACTGTTCAACCTACTACACTGGTTAAGGGCCATCTCCTGCTGTCAGCAAGGCTGAAGGCCTGGCCAGTCTGGACCTGACATGGGGCCCTGGGTATGATGGGGCTTCAACTCTGTGAAGTCTTGAGATGTCCAGAGTAAAGGAAGTTAGAAAGTGGCTGTTTGGGGGAAAACTTGAGGATATTTATAAAATGGAGGAGAAGAACCCATATTTGACCATGTGGGGTGATTGGTAGCCAACTGGGGGCCAAGTTGATGGCTTGGTGACCTCCTAACATAGACTTTCCCAGAGGAATCAGAGAGTCAATTGGGACAACTGGGGAGTGGGGTAGGGGCTCTTAATTGTGGGAATGCTGTGCCAAGGGCTTATAAAGTCCTGATGTGACCTGTGATCCCCCCCAAAGCACATAGATTCGTCAACATGTTATTGCCCACACGACTGTATCTCCAGAGCAGAATGTTCTCTGGAGTGTCAGGCATATTTAGCAAACTCCAGAGGAGGTCCACATTCAATCCAGAGTGGCCAAAACCAATGGCCTCATTCCCCTGGACCAGCTCCTCCTGTGCCCTCTTGCAGTGAAGGGCATCACAGCTTCCGCCTTGCCCAAGCCCCAACCCGAGCATCACCCTGGACCACACTCTGCCTTCGCTTCCTGCATCTAGTCCATTCACAAATGCCATCGGTTCTACCTCCCATCTGCTTCTTACTCCAAAGGGGAAGGGACAGTGAAGGTCACCAGCACCCACTCTGGATGAGAGGAGGAAGCCCACTCTCCTTCTCCCCTAATGTTTAGCATCATGCAGTGGAAGACACTTCAAATCAGGAACTGTCTGCAAAAAAGGTATTTGAGGTAATAGTGTTTGAGGTAATAGGCTATGGTTTGAATGTCTGTCCCCTCTAAAACTCATCTGGAAACTTAATCCCCACTGTGGCAGTCCTGGGAGGTGGAAACTTTAACAGATGGTTGGGTCATGAAGACTCCACCTTCATGAATGGATTAATTCATGGGTAAATGGGTTAATGAGTTATCACTGGAGTGGGTTAGTTATAAAAAACAAAGTTGACCATCTCTCATGAGCCCCTTTGCCATGCCCTGTGACACCTCAGGACTCAGCAGAGAGTCCCTCTCAGCACAAAGCCCCTCACAAGATGTGGCCCCTCGACCTTGGACTTCCCAGCCTCCAGAACCGTAAGAAATAAATTTCTTTCCTCTATAAATTACCTATTCTCAGGTATTTAGTCATAGCAACAGAAATGGACTAAGACATCGGGTAACTGAGAATTAAATGGTTAATATATGCAAGACAGAACAGTCTGGTCCAAAGTGCGTGCTACGGAAGCATTAGCTATCGCATGGTGGCTGTGTTGTTGTGCCACCGTATAGGACAAGGGGTCTGAGTTTTCAACCTTGATCTGCATTAAAGATCAAGGACACATTGCCTCTCTCTCCAGGGACAGATTTCTCACTGAAAAAAAAACCCAAAAACAATAGGACCAAAAAAAAAAAAAATACAACAACAAAAAAACCCCAGGGGTGAGTTCAGCCCCTTGAGTCACTGAACTCATGTTCCTCTGTTGCTGCCATTTTTCAAAATGCTTTTGTGGAATTCTGTTTTGCCTTTGGAATTCATCTCTTTCTTAAAAAACAAAAATTAACTCCTCATTTTGAAATAATTTTAGATTTACAGAAAAGTCTTAAAGATAGTACAAAGAGTTCCCAAATATCACTCGCCCAGTTTATCCCATTTTTAACATCTTACATAACCACACACATTTGTCAAAACTAAGAAGCTGACATTGGGGTGTTACTATTAACTAAACTTCAGACTTCATTTGGATGCCTCTAGTTTGTTCATTAATGTTCCAGGATCTACTCCAGGGTACCCATTGCGTTCAGCTGTCATGCCATACCCGACTTCTGGTCTGAGACAGTTGGTCAGTGTTTTGTTGTTTTCCGTGACCTTGAGAGTCTTGGGGAGAACTGGCCCCATATCCTGTTAAATGTCCCCCAGTCCTGGTTTGTCTGTTGTTTTCATCATGATTAGACTGGGGTTATGGGTTTTTGTAAAGAATGCCACAGGGGTGAAGTGCCCTTCTTATCACATCATATCAGGGAGTATATGACAGCCACACGATGTCACTTATTATATTAACCTACATCACTTGGTTAAGGTAGGGTTTGCCAGCTTTCTCCAATGTAAAGCTCCTAGTTTTCCTTTGCTCTGCTCTGGTCTTCGGAAGTAGGTTGCTAAGTCTAGCCCACCCTGAATGTGTGCGTGAGAGAGGTGGGGATTAAGTCCTACTTCCTAGAGGAGGGAGTATTTACATATATTACTTGAAATTCTTCTGTAAAAAAGATGTGTTTCATTACTCATTCTAGTGTTGGCCATTGGGAGCTCTCGGGCTGGTTCCTGTGTCCCCTTCTTCCCTCTGCCCCCCCCCCGATTTTTTTTTTTTTTTTTTTTTGAGACAGAATCTCACTCTGTCGCCTGGGCTACAGTGCAGTGCCATCATCTATCTGAGCTCATTGCAACCTCCAACTCCTGGACTCAAGCGATCCTCCTGCCTCAGCCTTGTAAGTAGCTGGGACTGCAAGTGTGTGCCACCACCCCCAGCTAATTTTTTCTATTTCTAATGGAGACCAGAGTTTCACTCTTGCTCAGGCTGGTCTCCTGAGCTCAAGCGATCCTCCTGTCTCGGCCTCCCAGAGTGCCAGGATTATAGGTGTGAGCCACTGTGCCCGGCTGTCCTGTGTCCCCTTGACAAGCTTCCTTCCCTTGGCTCTGTGAGCACTCCCGTACCGCCTGGCATCACAAGACGCTTCCAGATCATCTCGTGTTTTCCCTGCCTCAGCCCTAGAATCAGCCATTTTCCCAGGGAGCCCTAGTTTATCACATTCTTTGGGATGTCACTGATAGTGGCAAATCCAATTTCTTTGTGGGTGGATTTTAAAAAATATATTAACAATCAAACATCATTTGTAATCATATCTTGGTGAAACAGATCGGTAACAGAGCACATCAAATCACATCTTTAATCAAAAACTGTGTGACGGGAAGTCAGCAGGGAGCCAAAGCAATGTCGTGCTTGAGAAGCAAACCGAAGCCAGAGAGGCTTTAAAAAAAAAAAAGTATTTAACATTTCTCAATCACTTTAGTATTTGGGGCATAAAATAATCTGAGCAGCTCTCTGCTTTTGTGGGATGAACTGAACACGAACAATGTCACTGAAGCTAAAGAAACAAATTAGCATTCTCTTCACTTTCGAAATGGGTATTTTTTTCTAAGTCTTGGGAATCTTGAGGCCTTTTCTACTGCAAACGTTGATCCTCCGCTTCTGGATCATAATGGAAATACCATGTACCATGATCGGTTACTATTTTTTTTCAAAAATATGTGTGCTTTTTATTTTTTTCAAATCTCCCCTGAAAATATCAGAGCAAATGCCCAGGCTTTTTAGTTTCGATTCATCGTTCAAAATCCTTGGCAAGTTTTCCCTGGCGTTCCAGTTCTTTGCCATCTGAATGTGACACTCCAGCCATCGCACTCACAACCAACTGTCCAGCACACTGACCTTCTCAGCATGTCCACTGCTCTTGTGAGTGACAAGGGAGTGCCTCTGTGCTCCACGGTGGAGCCAGCTCCTTCCTTCCTCAAACCTCCCATGACAATCCATAATGACTCTTGTCTTTGCCATCTGTTCTTGGCGTTTTCTCCAAATGCTCCCTTTTAATATGTCAAATGTCTTGCCAGTCCGTTGTTTTACTTTATGCAAAATTTGAGACTCTTTGCAACTGCTACCATTTTGACTGAGGCACGAAGCCACGTGCATTTCCTTCACCCACTGGCCCAGGTCTGCCTGCAGCAAAGACGGGTTGCAACAAGTCCCTGTTAAGATCAGTCTTTAATTTCCATGAGCCTCACAGCACACCCCCTTGGGTACACAGAAATCCACTTCAGTGGATGGACACATATTCACAGTGCAGAGTTAGAAATGCCTGTCCTGTTCTTAGGAGGACTACGTGTCACTTAGCTAGGAGGTACCCCCAGAAATTCCCCGGTAAGCTCTATTCTTAGAGCCCCCATCAATGACAGTAAGCCACCCCAGTACTGCCCCTTCTGGCCTGAATCTGTTCTCTTTCCTCCCCTTCTCTTCCCAACTGATCCAAACACATTGAAAATGTTCACATCCAAACTGATCGAAATTGAAATCGCTGCCTCCATTTCTTGATACTGTTCTGTTCATCTTGCGCCACAGCATTCTGGATTCTTCTCCCACCACTTCACTGAAATGGGTCTCGGGCACCACCAGGAACTTCCTTGTGGCAAAATGTATGGACACTTCCTCCGCTGGGCTCTCCCTGTTAGTGGCACCTCCCACCCCAGTTTGTATGTTGAAGCTCTGCCCTCCCATGTGACTATATTTGGAGACAGAGTCTTTGAAGAGATAAGGAAGGTTAAGTGAGGTCATAACGGTGAGGCTGTCATTCAGTAGGACTGGTGGCTTTATAAGGGGGAGGGGAGAGAGCGCGAGAGGGAAAGACAGCAGGGACGTGGCACAGAGAAAAGACCATGTGAGGACACGGCGACAAGGCGGCCATCTGGAAGCCAAGGAGAGAGGCCTCAGGAGAAACCAGACCTGTCGATTCCTCGATCTTGGACTTCCAGCCTGCAGAACTGTGAGGAAACCAGTCTGTTGTTGAAGCCACCCAGGCTTGCACGTGTTATGGCAGCCGGAGCAGACCAGCGCCTGTCCTAGAATCCTAGAAACACTCCGCCGTCCCAGCTCTGCGCTTCTCCTCTCGGGCTCCTCTCTCCTCCAGCGTTCTGGGTGTTGCTGCCCCCACCGCCCCTCCCCAGCCGCCCCACCCCCCACGGCGTTTCAACTGCTGCCCACCAGCCAGAGTCGTGAGCATCTACGTCCCCTTGAACTTCAGATGTGGGCGTCTGGTTTCTGGCTGGAAATCTCTCAGATATCTCCTCGGTGCCTCATGGGCAACAGGTGGCAAGATAAGCTTACTCGTTTCCCCTCTGAATCTAATCTCACACCTGCATCCTCTGTCCGCACCTCCCCGAGCCTTCTCCCCCAGCGCCCACATGCGGCCAGCCTCCGGGCCTTGCTCTGTTCCCTCCCTCACTGGGGCCTCTCCCCTCAACAGCCAGTGCACAGGGCTTTGTCATCGCTGGTGGAGACTGTCGCAATAGCCGTCTGACGGTGTCCGAATCCATCCTCCCTTCCGACCCCTGGGCACTGCTCTTGCTAATACTGAACTCTGCCCACGTGACTACCCTGCTTGACACCTTTCCCTGGCTCCGTAATAACCATCGCTGCCGTCCTTACTCCTTAGCAAGAAGGCAGGGCCCCCGCCCACGATCCAAGCTCAACTCTCACCGTTTCTTGTCTGCAACTTTGTGCTGTGGCCACGCTCGGCATGCATTTTCCACGCACATCTGCAGTCTTTCTGCCAGCCCCCTTGCCCACGCTTCCTGTTTTTTTTGTAAGCCTCTGTAAGACTCCAGGAGCTTCCATTGCCACTGGGTTCCTTTATGCCTGTATTAGTTTTCTGTTGCTGCTGAAACAAGTTACCACCAACTTAATGGTTTAAAACAACACCGGTTTATTCTCTTACATTTTTGGAGGCCAGAAGTCCAAAATAAGGATTATGGAGCCAAAATCAAAGTTTTGGCAGGGCTGGTGTCTTTTGCCGTTTTCAACTTGCTGAGGCTGCCTGGATCCCGTGGCTTGTGGCCCCGTCAGAGGTATCACCCTATCTCTGTTTCCTCTAACGTACCTTCTTTTGTTGACTCTGGACCTCCTCCCTCCCTCCGTCTTCTAAAGATGCTCATGATTAGATTGGGCCTCCAGATAATTGAGGATAATCTGCCCATCACAAGATCCTTACTAATCACATCTGCAAAGTCCCTTCTGCTATGTAAGGTGACAAATTCATGGGTTCCAGGATTAGGGTCTGGGTATCTTTTGGGGGCAGTATTACTCAACACTGCTTCTTTCTGATTCTCCCATAACCGTGTGTGTGTCCTGATCATTCCACTCACTGCATTATGTTATAATTACCTATTTCTGCATCTTCTTTATCCCTTCCGACCCAACTGCATGCTCTTCAAGCATAGGAATGATATCTTTCTCATCTTGTATTCCCGGTATAGCTGTGCCTGGGATATACTATGAATAGATGTTTGGCAAATGTTTGTTGAATGATGAAACGAAGTGATCTCCTCCTGGTTTTAAGATCTGATCTTTGGCCAGACTCGTGTGCTGAGATTGCCAAAGAATTTGGCTAGTTCGGAGAGGAAAGGGCACCGTAAGCTGTTTGTTTGCAGAACCAGGGCAGGGAAGGCCGAGGGTCTTTCCTCCCCTCTGAGGGGGAGGTTTGAGGTTTGAAGATGATAGTATTCCAGATTTCTCATGTTGCTAAAGTACACAGAGTCAGCGCTTGTGATTGCACTGGACCCACCAGCCACCTTCCCTATTGTGTGTATATGGGCTGTGGATTTCCTTGACTCTGAACCAAGCCACAAACTGTGGGTTTGGGGCCACTATCCATGCCTAGCAGAGTAGGATCTGGTGCCCAGATGCCCTGACCTGGGGCCATGCGAGGCTGTGTAACCAGCTGTTTGGAAAGGTCCCCCCAGGGCCATATGCCTTCTGCTCTGTAGGTGCCCAGTGTGGCTGGCATCTTGGGGCCAGAAGGTCATCAGTTCCCATGCCCCTGCTGCCAGCTGTGGTGAGGTCACAACGGGGAGGGCTATTGTTATGAGGAGCCAGGTGGTTTTGACAAGCAGCCCACCAGGCTAGAAAATAGGAAGGCGGAGGCCTGGAGGGGCACAGATGATAAGCTTGTGTCTTTGAGGTACAAATGGAAAAACGGCCATTGCAGATTTGGGTTTGGGAAGGAGATTTTAAACATCGAACTTACCCTTCCACAGCCTGAAGTGAATTTGTCAGGAAAGCAGCTGGCTTGGCAGGTGCAGTGAAGGCCAGTTTGCTGGGCCTACAGCTTTTAAGTAGCAGACACTGGGTGTCTTAGACAATAGAAATTCATTGTCTCACTTCTGGAGGCTGGAAGTCCAAAACCAAGGTGTCACATGGTTGGTGTCTTCTGAGGACTGCAAGGGAGAATCTGTTCCAGGCGTCTCTCCAAGCTTCTGGTAGCCTTGCGTGTTCCTGGGCTTGCAGATGCCACTGTGTCACATCATCTTCCCTCTGTGCATGTCTGTCTGTCTCTGTATCCAGATTTCTGTTTTTATAAAGACACTAGTCATATTGGATTAGAGCCCACCTTAATGACTCATCTTAACCTGATTATAAATATCTTGTCTCATTCTGCTTGGGCTGTCACCATAAAAGATCATAGTCTGGATGGCTTAAATGAAAGACATCTATTTCTCAGAGTTCTGGAGGTTGGGAAGTCCAAGCTCATGGTTATGGCGTGGCTGGGTTCTGCTGAGGCTCCTCCCCTGACAGCTGCCTTCTCACTGTATCCTCACATGGTGGATAAAGAGGGAGATCTGACGACTTCTCCTTTTCTAATCGGGGCTCTAATCCTATCACAGGACCCCCACCCTCATGACCAAAGGTAACCCTAATTATCTCCCAAGGGTTCCACCTCCTAATTCCATCATCGTGGGGATTAGGGGGAACATATAAACTGGGGGGTGGGGGGGAATATAAGCATTTAGGCAATAACAGATCCCATATCCAAATAAGGTTTCATTCTGATTCCAGAAGATCTTTTTGGGAGAGGCACAACTCAACCCATGACAGCCAGCTAGCTGAGTAACGAGACTTTTCTTCGTTCAGTTTCCCAAAATGACTTATCCTCTAGAGAAAACCTTTCTCTGGACTTTGTGGAGTGGGCTCAGTTGGGGGTGGGGGGAGCATGGGAAAGGATGGAGGGGGTCTGATGAAAGACACCAGAGCCTCAACCTTGTGATGGAACTTTATAGAAAAGCCTCCCAATTGCCAGTGAAAAGGCCATTATTCTCTGGGTGGCAATGACATTCTTTCCTGTCCAGGATATAGCATCGACTGTGACCAACGCCTTTTGTTTTCTTTACCCACAGTTGCTCTGTCTGGTTTCCATCTCACCACTGATTATAATGGGGATGATAATTATAATTTTTTTCTACAAAGATTTATTTGCATCTGTAATACGCTGGGCATTGTGTAGGCTGTTGGAAATCTTAAGATAACATTTTGGTTTTGGTCCTTGAATGTCATAAAGAGAACCGCATTTCTATTTGTTCCTGGGAAAGTAGCAGGCGACTTTTTAAAAGTAAGTTTTTCCTCCTAGTTGTAATAAGATGGTTGCATTTTAGCAAAACCAAAAGAGTAGAAAAAAGGAAAAAAATGTTACCCCTAGGACCTAAAACATTTGGTGTATTCTCATAATTTTTTTCCTATGCATTTATAAATGCATTCGCTACCTCTTTATAAGGTTTGTTCATTTTTTAAACATATTTCAATCTGAAATAATTTAAACTCACAAAAATTGCAAAAGTACAGAAAATTCTCATGTACCTGCCCCCATGACTCCAGTAATAACATCTTTATAATTTTTTATTTTTTAAATTGTGGTACAATATGCATCAAATAAAATTGACCACTTTATCTATTTTTAAGCGTACAGTGCAGTGACATTAAGTATATTCATGTTGCTGTGCAATGATCACCATCATCCCTCTCCAGAACTGTTTTTATCTTCCAAAACTGAAACTCTGTACTCATGAAACAACCCTCCATTCACTCTCCCCCAAGGCCCTGGCCACCCCGTTCTACTTTCTGTCTCTATGAACTTGACTACTTTGGATACCTCTTGTAAGGGGAGTCACACAGTATTTGTCCTTTGGCGACTGGCTTGTTACATTTAACATAATGCTTTCCAGATTCATACATGCCATAGCCTATGCCACACTTTTCCTTCTTTTTAGTGGAATAATGTCCTATTGTCTGGTTATACCACATTTTGTTTCTTCATTCGTCCTCTGATGGACGAATCAAAGGTTGCTTCCACCTTTTGGTTACTGTGAATAATGCCGCTGTGAATGTGGGTGTATACCTAGGAGTGAAAGTGCTGGATCATATAGTAATTCTACGTAATGTTTTTAGGAACCACCATCGTGTTTTCCACGGCAGCTGCTCAACTGTACATTCCCACCAGCAGCGTACAGCGTTCTAACTTATCCACGTCCTCATCGACACTTATTTTCTGTTTTTTCGTAATAATAGCCATCCAAATGGTGTACCCAAGTAGTAACATTTTATGTAACTACAGTACAGTTATCGAGAATACATATATTTTGAAGTCTTTTTTTCCATCTTTTTAATTGCATATGCAATCTTTGTTGCCGCCGGCTTAATTAACTTAACAAAATACAAGTACGTAATGACAGCTTTTGGCCCTCTCACTGAAACTTCTCCAAGATACCACTTCATTTGGCAGCCTCGTACTCCTGCAAGGGGTATGTCTTCCCTGCCATGAGTGGACTCCCAGGAGCAGGGAGGAGTTCCCAAGGCGGCCTGGTGTCACTCCCTGTCCCTGGGCTACGAGCCCAGAAGATCGCTGGGTTTCCTGTGTCCGGGTGACTCCCTGAGCCTGGTGACCTGGAGTGGGAGTGTCCAGTGGCAGCACAGAGACTTCTGGTGTGTGCTTGGCATTCTGGGTCTCCTGCAGGCAGCTGGGGCAATAAGCCACCAGACTTGGAAATATGCCCTTAGGAGGCTGATAGGGAGCACTGATTTCTAGTGCACGTTCTCGAAGTTCAACAGGGAAAATGGCCATTTGGGGTTTGCTTCAAGAATGAGGTTCATGCTAACAATGGCTGATTGGAGAGCTGCTCCCGCAGTGACTGTGTTTGACCTTGACGTTCAGGACACCACGACAGCTAGACCTCAAGACCTCACCCGCTGCCCTTGGTGTCTCTGCTCACTGAAACGCCCCGCGGCTGCCCGTGGCCGCCACAACCACCCCTCTGAGTCCGTCATCACAGAGCCCTCCCGTCTGAGCTTCCTGTGGCTGCCGTAACAAAGCACCGCCAACGGGGTAGCCTAACACAACACAGGTTTATTCTCAGAAGTTGAGAATCAAGGTGTCCAAAACCAAAGCTCTTTAATGTTGGGCAAGTTACTTAATTTCCCTGTACCTCACTTGGCTCGTCTGTAAAATAGGATGATGATAACCCCTCAGGACACTCCTGGGGCTCTGTCCAGGCCTCCAGGGATCCCTTTTACCCGTCCTGTGTGTGCACCCCCCAGCCTCTGTGTGTTTTCCTCTGCCTGCTTGCACCTGCGACCATCTTCAGACGCCTGGACCTGCTTGGCCTGCAAGGGCGTAGTCCAAGGTGCCTGGGCTGACCGGTGCCCCTTGGAGATAATGCAAAGGGTGCTGCTCTTCCCATGGGGGAATAAATAGGGGTTTGCAGTATATCCACCTGCGGCTTTATAGGAAGGGTGATGGAGGGCGTGAGGACCTTTAGGTAGGGCGCCCACCCTGTCCTGGTCTGCCTGGGCCATTCCCAGTTTTAGCACTGAACGTCCCCACGATGTCTGGTCACAGAAGCAAGACCCAGGAGCCTAGAAGGCAGCCTTACCGGGCACTAGTCCTGCGTCTGGCATCAGGCCTCTCTGCTTACATGGATGACATGGGGCCCTCAATTTGGCTGCCACGGACCAGGCTGGCGCTGCTGCAGAGGAACTTGGGGGTTTCCAGGGCCCCCCATGCTTTTCTGCTGCTGGACCTCTCCTTTTGGCTGCAGACTGCAGCAAATCTACAACCAGGAGCTCGAGCGGTGGGCGTGTCCCGGGCATCACCCCCTTCATCGCAACTGAGGGGCATGTTCCCGGAGGAATTCACTTTGGCAGAGCCCAGGGCAGCTGTGAATGAAAGGCAGCTGCACAGACATCATAATCTGCAGCCAGGAACAGGCACACTGCTCTGGCACCCAGCCTGTCCCCATCCAAGTCGGCATGCCAAAGAGCTCCTGGGCGGGCACGACCGGGAATTTGAAGGCAAGGCCTGTATTTGTGGTCCTCCTTGCCGGCCACAAACCCCAGCTTGTTAGTTTCAAAGGCCCGAGGCCAAATGTACCACTACCGCAAGTTACACCAGTTTATAAAAGAAGCTCAGGATAGGCGGTTTGGCCAATATTTCTGTTTCACAGGGTCCAGATCTTTGATTTAAATGTTTTGGTGAATTTCCCTGGTGGTCACAACTCTGGTGGCCAGTGAAAGCTTACCAAAACTTCCTGCGCTAATTCTGTCCAGAAAATGGCTAGAGAATCCTTAAGGATCACAACGCTAGAATTTCCCCCTCTTCGCCATTCAGAACTATTGCAAAACTTTCCAAGGGATGTGCCAATTCGCTGGGGAAGGGTGGCCCTCCCTCATGCTGCATCCCTGACGTTCTGTAGAGCTGTCACTTTTCGAGGGGGATATAGACAGACCAAAGCATAACAAAAATGCCTTATGGCATTTCTGCAATGCAAAAGCTTCCAGTTCCTTTCTTACCTCTGTCCTAGTGGGATCAGAGGAGCTTGAGAAAGGAAGGGAATAGGAAATTCTTCCCAGTGTATGGAATCAAACTTGTCCTTCAACAAATGAAGGCTGAAGGGGACGTGTGAACATTTCATCTTGCACATTTCTGTTCTCAGTTAATGCTAAACTGTCAGAGGGAACCCAGCCTCTTAGCTGTACCTGCAAATCCCAGTTTTGTCTGGACTGGGAGGGAGGAAGCGCTAACAAGGAAGGTACCTGGGTTTCAACAGCTTATTAGTTCTTTTGTTCAGACTCAGGAGGGCCTGCTAATGAGCAGGGCTGGGTGGGGCCCTGGAGTAGAGGCGAGTCCCCGGCAGGAAGAGAAGAGAAGAGAAGAGTTGAGGCAACACAGGAACTGGGTAACTTCCTCTGCTAAATCTCAGTGCTGGTTATCGGCTCTGATTTTGCCAAATGAAATCTCCAAGTGATGGCAAAGAAAAAGCCCTGTCGTATCACAGAACTGCCTCGAGTTATGATTTCAATAAATCCTGGCTACCATATTTTTATTAAATTCCTGAAACCTGCAACTTTGGTTGGTTTAATAGTATTATTTTGGTATCATAAAAAGCCCTGCAGTCAGAGTCATTTGCGTCTGGTGGCACACCCAGCGAGGTTTGAGCTTAGGGTCTCCTTGTATGGTACAAATAGAGCCCACGTCCCTCCGCTGTTTAAAACACTCCCAAGACATCATACTGTTGTTTTCATTCCTATTTCGGGGGTTAACAGTAAGGTCGAACGACTTATATTTTTTGTCATTTGCAATTCTCCCAGAGCCTTTGGCCTATATCTATTTCCTTAACTCTCTCCTGGAATCGTTTTAGAATTATGGGGAATTAGGAAGGGAGAGTGAGGAAGAGCACAGTAGGGATGAAGGCGGCAGAAAGGAGGGCAGGGGGAGGCAGATCTTGGGCCCTCCCTCTGCACCCAATCACCTCCCTTCCCCAGGGCTAGGTTCCCTCCACCCAACTCCTAGTTTTTCCTCCAAGGCCACGTTGAATCTCTTAGGGTAAATGCCCCTTCTCCTAGAATAATTTATTTTCCCAGGATTCCTGGGAAAGTAGACATTCCATGTAGGGCAGGGGTCCTCAAACTTTTTAAACAGGGGGCCAGTTCACTGTCCCTCAGACCGTTGGAGGGCCGTTGGAGAGTGCGGCGCACATTCCACACATGCGCACTGTGGGCCCGGGAGGAGTCGGCTGCTAAGCAGGACAGGCAGTGGCGGCAGAAACACTGGGCGGGCTGGATAAATGTCCTTGGCAGGCCGCATGTGGACCGCAGGTCGCAGTTTGAGGACTCCTGATGAAGGTGATGAAGACCTGGGTCCTGACCTCTTCTCAGGTGGAACAGCCTCTGAGGACAAAGTATAGATGGCCCCAGTGTCCCTGTTTCATTTGTAAAATACTAGTAGTATAGTTTGGGATGAAGCAAGATTAATAATCAAATTCTGGCATTCTGATCTTTCCTTTTGCATGGGAATCGCTAAGGCCAATGGTTGTCTTGGGTTCGACATTTGCATGAATGTTCACTTTCCTTTTGGGTCTGTGCAGGAGCAAATGCTACCATGGGAGCCTCAGAGAGCCCTGCCCACGCCTTCCCCTGCTCCTCCTTAAGGATCCGGTGCCACTCACGATAGCTGGGTCCATCCCTGATTTGTGTGTCAAGTTTGCTTTTAAAATAGTTTATATCACTTAATCCTTGCTGTGGCTTGTCCCATAGAACAAGCCTGTGTTGACTCCAGCACCTGCTGCCTGCTGAGACGCAGGGGCAATTACACCTGGTCAGAACAGTACCATAGTCCCCCCTCATTCGGGTTTCACTTTCTGCGATTTCATTTACCCATACTCTGAAAATATTGAGTGGAAAGTTCCAGAAATAAACAATTCGTAAGTCTTAAGTTGTATGCCTTTCTGAGTAGCATAATGAGATCTTGCACTGTCCCGCTCTGTCCTACCGGGATGTGAATCCTCCCTTTGTCCAAAGTCTCCAAGTTGTAGACGCTCCTGCCCCCCCCTCACCCCCCCCCCCCCGAGTCACTTAGGAGCCATCTCGGTGATCAACTCACTGTTGTAAAATCGCAGTGCTTGTGTTCAGGTAGCCTTTATTTGACTTCATAATGGCCCCAAAGTGTAAGAGGAGTGACACTGGTAATTTGGATATGACAAAGAGAAGCTATGAAGTGCTTCCTTTAAGTAAAAGTGAATACCTTCGACATACTAAGGAAAGAAAAAAGATTGTATGCTGAGGTTGCCAAGATCTACAGTAAGGATGCTTCTTCTATCCATGAAACAGTGAAGAAGGAGAAAGAAATCTGTGCTAGTTTTGCTGCTGCACCTCAAACTGCAGAAACGATGGCCACACTGCATGACGGTGCTCAGTGAAGACAGAAAAGGCATTACATTCATGGCCGGAAGACGTGAACAGAAATGGGTTCCGATTGACAGCAATTGGGTTCAGTTCTATTCATGGTTTCAGGCATCCACTGGGGGGTCTCAGAACATATCCCTTCCCGGATAAGTGGGGGCTACTGTAATTTGCCAACTGGTTGGCTGGACAGCTATGGGTTTCATCTGCATTTCGTGGGAGAGCACGTGGGATCCAGAATGAGATACACTAAATGTCCCCAATGGGTGGCCAGTAAGGATGACAGAGGCATCAGCTTACAAGTGGCATGCCCCCCGCCATAACTTGGTCTTTCCATTCCCTTTCTATCTGTAAGACACATTCTTGCTACTCTATTCTTTTTTTTTTTTAAGTCACATACATCTTTCACAGGTTACTGACTTATTATCTACCCTTGACATTTCCTGTGACTTTTGCTCACCTCTCACAAGCTACTCACTTATCATTTTCTGCACTTCATCTTACTGATTTCACACAACCCATTTGTTTGCCTGCCCTCTATTTTAGAATTGAATATCTTCAGATAATATGACAAATTCATGTTATACCTCTTGGTGACCTTCACTTTGGTGAAGGTGACAAATTCCCAGGATTACACACACCAAAAAAAAAATAATAATAATAATAAAGTGAATCAGATTTGGCTTAAGGTGTCTAGATATTACCCACATGGAAGGTTTTGGCCGTGTGCACAAATTTGAGTTCTGAACGCCTTGGCCCACATCATGGTAGGCCCCAGGGACTCAGGGCTTACCTAAATTAGTGTTTGGAGGTGGCATCTGATCTCAAAGACAAACGGGCTGAGGAATTGAGTACGCCCTTAGTGAGGAATGATGAAGAGAAGGCATGGTATTCCCCCAAAGGAAGAAAGAATCTTATCTTCTGCATAGTAAAACATTCAACCTTGCCCCAAGATAGATCTGACCTTTGCCATGGGCTTCTGGGAGGTGATCTCCAAGAGCTTGGAATTTCATGTCATGGTATGTCTTTGTTTGCCTGGAGGTTTTGAGCCACACCAGAAATGTGATTTAGGGCGGAGGCTTTGGGTCATGCGGTATTAGTTGATCTCCGCAGGGCTGGAGACTGAAGTTAGCCATGTGGGTGGCCAACCGGGTTTAAGTGACGGAGCCCCAGTCAAGATGCTGGACACCAAGGCTCGGGTGAGCTTCCCCTGCTGACAACAGTCCACGCATATTGTCACAAGCCCCACAAGCCCATGCTGGGAGAGTAACGCTACCGACACCACGGTTTGGAACTTTCTAGGCGCCACCTGTGCTCCTCTTCCCTTGGCTGACTCTCGTCTGTATCCTTCCCTTGTAATAAACCACAAACATGAGATGACAGCTTTCAGTGAGTTCTGTGAGTCCTTCCAGTGAAGTTTCAAGCCTCAGGAGAGGGATGGTGCTCCCTGAACTCTGCACTTGGTGTTGGAAGCTAGAGTGGGCTTGTGGTGGCTTCCACACTTCACATTATCCCAAAGAAGAGCCAAACAACAAAGGGATGAAAAAAGATGAAGCTTAATGTTTCCCTTGTGCCTAATTTGGGGCCTCACCCCTCCTCCGTCATCCCCTTCCCTCTTCCTCCCACCCTTCCCCCTCCCCTCTTGGTCCTGGGTGGTGATTTTCAGTTATCAGTGGAGAAGTGAAAATGATTTGCAGAGCACCGTATCTTTGTGGATTTCCAAGCATTTTACACATGAATACGGTTAAGCCTGTCCTACAGTAGAAGGTGAATTAGGAAAGAGTTCATATTAACACCTTTAATTTGCTCTAGGGCGCAGAATAGCTTCGTGATTTGGTCCCGGTGGGAAACCAAGCCTCCCAAAGCCTCCAGGAGGGTCCCACTCTCAGAAGGCAGGGAGTGCCTGTCCTGCCTGCACAGGGACCAGCTCGACTGCTGCACGTCCCAGGCCGCGCCTCCGATCAGGGCCGCCTGGGCTTCGCTGGGTTCAGGTGTTTTTACTTCACCAATCAAACACAGAAACGAACTAAATAGACGCAGAGCTACCCGCCCCTTTCAAGAGAAGCATCCAGTTCAAGCATATACAATTGCCCTTTTGGTAGGCCAGTTTTATACAGCTCAACTTAGCACGCACAAGTTCACCACCAGCTGAGGCGGCGGCTCTCGGTTTGACTGCACGTAAGATACACTCGAGAGCTTTAAAAACAAAACAAAACAGAAACGATGCCCAGGCCATTCTCCCAGCAGCGAGACCAATTAAATTGGAATCTCTAGGGTTGGAACCCGAGCAACAAGATTTTTCAAAACTCCCCAGGAGGTTTCAACAGGCAATCAAGGCTGAGAATTTCTAAAACAAATTAAAATGTGTGGTTTCTACTAAATCATCAGCCGTCCCTCTTAATGGCGACGGTCATTTAACAGATGTCTGCTAGGGGCTTACCAGGTCCCAGATGGGACCCTGGGCGGCATGAGAGAACCTCCCACCCCACCCCCACCTTGGCTCACAGCCTCTCTGCTTCCTTTCTGTCCATGCTCCCCCCCCCCCCGTTGTCCTGCTAGCCTGCACCTGGCATTATGCCACCAAGTGAACAATGTCCTCCCTCTGGTGTCATTTGGGCTGGATTGTTTCCTCAGGTGGGCTCACTTGCAGGCCCCTCTTAGTTCTTTGCAACTACTTGGAAGAGGACACTTTTTCTGTGGCCCCCCCACCTGGAAGAACTCTATCCTCTAGGGCCATGTTTCTAGAGATATGGACCTCATGGGGATCAGTTCAGAGCTTTTTGGGGGTGGGGGTGGCTCCTGGGAGCCAACATTTTAAGCAAGACCCCCTCCCTGACCAAGGTGTCTGCTGTGCTCCAAGGGTTTGAGAAACAGCTGGGGGACTCAACCTGGCTGCCTGGCCACAGGGCCAGGGACCCCCTGTTTTCACTTCTTTCAGGCCATGCGGGCCACCCCATCACTGACCCGGGGCCGCACGGAGCAGGCTGGTTTCCCAGGCAGCACCAGCCTCATACCTTGGAGTCCCTCTCTCAGGTCTGTCCTGACTCTCACATCTTGGTGTGGTGTTGGGGCCCCCAGGTACCTCAAACCTCCCCTTACCTAAGGGAGGGGTCTGTTTACCTGTACAGTTGGCCCTTGAACTAAGTGGGCTGGAACTGTGCAGATTCACTTACACGCGGATTTCCTTTCACCTCTGCCACCCTTGTGACAGCAAGACCTGCCCCTCCTCTACCGCCTCCTCCTCAGCCTGCTCAACAAGAGGACAACGAGGATGAAAATGTCTACTTCATGGATAGTAAAGATATTTTCTTCTCCTTATCATTTTTTCTTAATAACATTTTCTTTTCTCCAGCTTACTTTATTTTTTGTTTATTATTATTATTTTTTAAGACAGAATTTTGCTCTGTAGCCCTGGCTAGAGTGCAGTGGCATCATCATAGCTCACTGCAACCTCAAATTCTGGGCTCAAACGAACTTGCCTCAGCCTCCCAAGTAGCTGGGACTACAGGTGCACACCACCATGCTCGGCTAATTTCTTTAATTTTTAGTAGAGACAGGGTCTCCCTCTTGCTCAGGCTGGTCTCGAACTTCTGACCTCAAGCAATCCTCCCTCCTTGGCCTCCCAGAGTGCTAGGATTACAGGCGTGAGCCACCATACCCAGCCTTAGTTTACTTTATTGTAAGAATACAGAATATAGCACACAACATATGTTAACCAACTATTTATGTTATTGGTGAGGCTTCCAGTCATCAGTGGGCTATTGGTAGTTAAGTTTGCGGGGAGTCAAATGTTATATGTGATTTTCAGTGGTGTAGGGGTCAGGGTTGTTGTTCAAAGGTCAACCATTTTCTCTCTCACTCTCTCTCTCCCCCTCTTCCCACACGAGGAGCCAAGCACTTAAGATACAGAAATGAACAGCACGGACAAACATCTCTGCCCTTACGGAGCTTTCATCCCAGTGGGGGAAGAAAGACAATGTTTTTCTGGAGAAGCGACAATAATATCCAGTGCACAGGTACGCTCCTAGCACTGAAGTATAATTTCTTTGTGGACGTTTCCATTCTTTCTTGAAAACTCTTTCCCCTTCCTCTGGAACTGGAGAACAAGGGGCAGGAGATTCCTGCTCAGCACGAGAGTAGCTGGGATTCTATCTCTGCGGGTTGAAGAGGGCGTGCAGTGGGGCCGTTTCTGAAATGAGTGTGGCTTGTCGATTTTGGGGGAGAAAACAGAATTAGTGAATCCCAGGGGCTCATTTCCTCCGTGCACACTCCATCCGGGTCCTGGCAGGGAACACACACGTTCAAACTGGGTAATTGAGGGGCGTTTGCTAAAAGGACTATAGGCTAAGGTGTGCGCTGATTTAGAGAAACCGCAAGGGACGGGGCAGAAGCGTGCAGGCCATTAAGAGCAGGGGGCTGTTGCCATCCCTTGCCTGGACGGGGAAAGAGAGGGAGCAGTTACCCCGAAGTCGAGAGGGTGGCAGAATGGCAAGGGCCACCTAGCAGGCGTTGTGCCCTTTGCTAGTTGGACACAGCCAATCTAGAGCAACTGGGCAGAAAGAGAGCGGGGAAATGAATATCTGGAGCCGTCTCCCCTTGTCCCCTCCTCTGCCCCCTGCACTGGGCTGGAGCGTCCCACTGGAGACCAGAGAGGAGGGAGGCTGGCGATGCTTGTCCCTACATGGCCAGGCCGCCTTGCAGGGCTTAGCCCTGAGGGTAGCATGTATCACGGCATATCCCAGAAAACCACATTCCCGTTGCAAGTGTTCTGAAATCCCAGGCTTTCATGCGCTCACCACCAACACCACCACCAAGCCCCCCATCACGCAGTTCAGCTACCCAGCTAAGCCCCTTCTTAGCCCTCGAGTGGGCGATCAGAGTAATCTCTGCAGAGAGGAGGCTACTAAAGTGCATGAGGTTCTTGCTAATCGCTTGTTCACATTGCCCTTTCCCCCTACCCCACTGTATCACGTGTAGTTCTAGCCACCGTGGGGTGTATCCTTGCTCCCTGGTGAGAACCATGTAGTTTTCTCTAACCTGCCCTCTGGAGCTGATATAGGCTCCGGTGCGTGCCCAGAGCTGCTGCCAGTGCCCGCGGCCTCCGAGCCCCAGGAAGGGAAGAGGAGGTCCCTCTCTCACGCTGTCTCTTCCCTGCAGAGCAGAGCACTGCACGGTGGCATGTGCAGCCGAAACCTTGCCTCTCTGCTTCCCATGAGACCCACAGGGAAGACGTCTGCCTGTCTGGCCCAACCAAGGTTGGGGTTCCCACTTTGGTGTGGGGGAAGTTAGGATGTACGAAGAGGGGAGCTGCAGGTTTGACGAGCAAACTCAGCAAATGGAAAAGTTAAGGGACATTTCCTAGGACCTGAAACACTCTGACGGCAGAATCTAGGATTGCGCTTTTAGAGGCCCCTTTCTGCTTTTCAAGTCCCCGAGAAGGTAGCATGATGCCATTGGTGCCACAGGAGCAGGGCTAGTAGCACAGCAGAGGTGGGCCCCGGACCTAGGAGGAGGCGGGAGAGGCTGTGAAGATGGCGCTCTGCTATTCGCGACTCTCCCCAGCCCCAGGATCCGTTCCTAAAAATCCTAAATGAAAACATGATCTCACCAGAGAGTCCCTGGGGCCTTCTCTAGAGAGAGTGTGAGTTTTCCTGTCCACTCTGGGAGGGTGAGAACCCCTGTACCCTGTTCCCTCCTGCTGCTCATCCTCTTCCGGGGTGACCTGGGCTTGGCCAGGACAATGGCAATCCCAGAGGGCACCTTCGCCAGCCAAAGCAGGTTCAACCGTCAAGGCTGCAGAGACAGCCCCACTGTGCTCATGATGCAAGGAGATACCCTCCTTGTGAGCTAGACCTGTGCCGTCCAACTGTGGCAGAGGAGGGGGCAACACATGGACCAGGCTTCCAGGAGAAATTCTGCCTGTATTGTCCAGGCCAGGGTCATGTATTCCAGAAGGGCCAGGCCAAAGGCACCCCAATCACCCTAGACCTCAAAATCAGGGGATAAGAAGCACCAAGGTCAGCTTTCTGGAAGGTAGAAAGGAAACAAAGCACCTCATGAGGTGGGTGGGTGAGAGGCAAGGAGTGGGTGCGTGACCAGACCCGTCATCCTCAGGCCCCAAGGAGGTCTCTGTCTGCTGGCTGGCACAGGGCCTCAGCCCTGTTTAGCACGAGTCAGCCCAGCCATCTCTTGTTCTACTGCACCCAGCTGGGGAGTCACTGCCCAGCCCTCCAGAGGCCTTGCATCCTTGGACAGGGACAGTTGCCCAATGTGTGCCCTCTTGCCTCAAAGGCCACACGAGGGGTGCTCCTCCCAGGCTGTGCTTTGTTGGTTGGGAGGTCTTTTCTCTGATTAATTACCACCGTCCGCCTCAATGGATCTCTCACCACGTGGCCCAGAAGTGTGGCTACCACTCGCTCACCACACTTTCTGCTACAGAACATGACCTTGAGGTAGGGAGACCACAACCACACACCGGCCTCTTTATTGAAGAATCACCTTGGTGCTTCTTGGGGGGTGAGATGCTGCCTGTCGTTGAGGAATCGTAGACTAATTGGGTTTTCCCAGGCGAGTTCATGTATGTTTGTTAGCTAATCGGTCAAAATGATCCAGGGTCTAGTGCCTTGCAGTTCTACCCTTTGAAAAATGATTTTGTTTTCAAACATGTATTTCAGCCTTACCAAAAAGAACCACGAGAATGCATTCCTATTTGGTTGTCTGGGGCAGGGACCTAGTTGTTCTGGGTCCAATAATTCTTTGTGGCAGGAGCTGTCCTGTGCCTCGTGGGACGGTGAGCAGCATACTTGGCCACCACCCACCAGACACCAGTAGCACCCACTCCACCTGGCCATTTATAACACCAAAAATGTCTCCAGACATTGCCAAATGTCCTGGTTGGGGCAAAATCACCCACTGCTGAGCACCACTGCTGCAGAGCAATGGCATTCAAACAGCAAAACTGTATCACCTGTGTGATTATTCAATATTCAATCATCTTACCTGAACCAGGAGCTAGAGGGATAAGAGTGTGACTAAGACATCATCCCTATTCTTTGTAAGCTTGCAGCAGGGGACCAGAAATGTCCCACACGTGACAGGACAAAGGATAGAAGGTAAGTTCCTAAAAGGGGCCCTTATTGATCAGGAATGAAATATTTTTCCTAGAAAGTCCGCCACACACTCCTCCTAGGCCCCATTGGTCAGCAGTGGGTCACATGCTCGCTTCTAGACCAATCACTAGCCGAGAGGATGGTGATTGCAAGATAGGCTCAGCCAATCCTGACTCATCCTCCAGGGTAGGGTTTTTTATAGGCCTGCCTACCTGCCTGCTAAGTCGATTTTTTATTTTTGCAAGGAAATAAATAGAATGACAGCTGATGATTCAGCCAGCAGTGTCTGCCACACCGTGTTCCAGGATTGGGTCCTCTTGATCCTCTCTCATCCCTTTATTACCACCCACAAATATATACTATGCTCTTTGCAGTCACAGAAATTGCCTTTTTTTTCATCCTTTCTTTCTTTCTTTCTTTTTTTTTTTTGCTTTGCTTTCCATGAGAAAGCCAAGCTTGGAGTGCCTTTGATAATGTCATAGTAGAGTGAACTGCCTCGTGTCAAGAACAGGCTAAAAGAGGGTTGCGTGGGCTCTGCCTCAGAATGCGATTAGTCCATTATCGTCACTGAGAGTTGATTCATCCCCTGACCAAAAGGCTGCTGCCAAAGCCCAGAGTCCAGCGTCTGCATTATTAATAAACTGGCTGATATTAATAACAGCCGGGCCACACAAAGAAACCACTGGTTATGCTCTGAGTGCCTGCGATGGGTAGTTGTGGGTGTGTGTACTGGTCTAGCTGTCTAGTGATGGCCCATTGGGTCGGTTGCATGTTAGGTTGTCCTGCCCACGGTTGGTACGTGTTCAGGCTTCCATAACAACAGTCACCATTTATTGTGCACTTCCCACTTATCCCTTTATGTGCCTTGAGTCCTGAGAGGCAGGTATTGCCATCGCTGGTTGACACATCAGGAAATTGACTCAGAGAGAGGCAGTAGCTTCCCTAGGTCACCCGGCCAGGACTGGGAAAAGCCAGGATGCCACCAGGCTACGTACGCAGGGCTCGTCTGCATGTCAGACCATCTCTCCAGCTGCTGAGCGGGCTTGTGAAGGGAAAAGACGGCCGTCTGTTGGGTTAAGGGCTGGAGTAAGGAAGGGAGGCACAGAGGGAAGATGATAGAGGCTGTTAGATCCACCTCGGAGGGTGGAGGACCAGCATCCTCTCTCATCTCCTCCAGTGCCCACGTGACACGCAAGAATTACGGCACTCCTTGGGCCACCCATGTGGTCCCTTTTGCAGACATCCCCCCAACATTGCAT
Organism: Microcebus murinus; assembly: GCF_040939455.1. Lineage (NCBI taxonomy): Eukaryota > Metazoa > Chordata > Mammalia > Primates > Cheirogaleidae > Microcebus > Microcebus murinus. The sequence goes on along the minus strand of NC_134104.1, from coordinate 12,146,347 downwards.
AGTGATGATTCTTTCTTCCACGCTCCCTCCCTAAAAACAAAAACCAAACAACTGACCCTGAGTTTCAAGCCTCTGCAATGGAGCTTCCACCAGCATGCATGCTCACTGCACAGGCTGGCTCCAACCGCAGCGTCCTCCAGTGCACCCTCTGAGTGTGTTCTCACCTTCCTTCCAAGGCCAGCTCAGGCGCCACCATCTCCATGAAGTCCACCTGGGCCCTCGGTATGCCTCCGGTGTCCTTTGACTGCTTAACTTGTCTTGCATTACAGCTAGCTGTGGGCTATCTGCCTCCTAAGCTAATTGTGAGTTTACCTTGGGGCGGGGACTTCAGTGTCCCTCCCTCACACCTAGCAGGGTGTCGTGTAGCCCACGTATGTTTATTTAATTGAATTAAAATAGATAATTCAAAATTGATTTTTTGATGTGATCAAGCCTAAGCTATAGCCTCCATAAAGAGGCTACATGTGTCTTGCTCACATTTCGAATGCCGGCGCCTTATGCGAGGCTTTTGACGACCTGTCTGAGCTGAGTTTAGTCTCAGCTCAGAAGCTGAAAGCATACTGGAGTAACTCAGCAAGACAGCCCTGGCTCCCTGGCACACAGTGCTTCCCCGCTTAAGTGCTCTTATCAAAGACTGTTTCTTGTGTTCCTTCCCATCCTCCTCCTATAGATTCACCCCAAAGACACAGGAAAGTTTAAATCTTATTTTTGAAGGAAAGCTTCAGAAAAGATCCTCTGTGGAAGGAGATATTAGTGGCTTGAGAACAATTCCTGTCTAGTTGGAATGGGAGTGATTGAAGTGTTTTGGGGCATTCAGTAGATTAACGTGACATAAAATGTTGTCTGAGAAGACAGCTAGAGACCTAGTAGCCTGGGTGGCTGGAGCCGGCTCCCTTTGCAATGAAACTTGGAGCTTTGGGATGGACTACAGCTTGGAAGGCACAAGGAGGCCACACCATGTTCCTTCTGGACTGTTGTCCCTGCTCCCACTTTTGTCCCTCGATTAGCCACACAATAGCCAGAGCCATCCTTTGGGAGCACGGAGCTCCAGCTGTCCCTGGCTTCCTGCCTTGCCGTCCCCACCAGTGCCCCTGTTGTGATGGGCACTCACTGCCTCCTCTTGGCTTTGGGTCTGTTCACAGCACTCACCTTCATCTCCATTTCCTTGATTTCTGTTTTGCCCCTCTGCCCCCAGCCCCACACTGGAAACTTCCACTCCAGCAGAGCAAGGTCCGTCTCTGTTTTGATCACTGCCGTGTTCTCAGCACGCAGGGCTGGGACTGGCTCACGGGAGCACTCGGGGAGTGTTTGTTTACCGAATGAAGGAAAGAAAGAATGAGCAATGAATAGTTATCATTTGTCCTCTGGGGTCTTCCAGATAACAGCAAGCCACAGCCGGGATGCCTGGACAGAGCAGGAAAAGCGTGGGAAAGTCTGGAGTTCCGGGAACATGGGCTTTGAGGGAAAAAGGCTGATCACCTTGGTGACAGTGGCCAAGAGACACACAAGGGGACCAGGGTGTGCAGGAGGAGGACTGGGCAGGCCTCTGTGGCAGAGATGCCCTGGAAAAGCCCCTTCTCATCTGCTTATGCTAGGCCGGGAGTCCCTGTCCCACGGTGCCCAAGCCCACTCCAGACAAGTGGGGGCGGGGACGGGGGGGGGGGATGCGGCAGCCCCACAGGCCCCAGGTGCAAGCAGGCCTTGACTCAGCGGCTTCGAGAAAAGTCAAGTGGCGTCCCTGTAGGGATCTCTCCCGACTTACACTCTGTGAATGCGTTCTGCTTTGTCCTGCCAGGCTGGAGGGAGGGGTTGACTTGCAGAGCTTTGTTCAAGACTAGCTGATAACCTCTTTAGGTGGCCTCAGTGTCTGGCAGGGGAGAAAGGGGTGTGAGTGTGTGAGTGTGAGAGAGAGTGAGCATGAGTGTAGATGTGAGTGAGCAAGTGTGCATGTGTGTGTGTGTCCATGAATGTGTATGTGTGTCAATATATGTGTAAGTGTGTGTGCATGTGTGAGTGCAGAAGTGTGCAAGAGTGCAATTGTGTGAGAGTGTTGAGTGAATGTGTGAGTGTGTGCATGAGAATGAGCACATATGAGTACATATGAATGTGTGTATGTGAGTGTACATGTCTGAGTGTGAATGTGGATGAGTGTGTGTGAGATCATGTGGGTGTGAATGTATGTGTGTGGATATCATGTGGGCATGTATGTGTGTGCATGACAGTGAGAAAACATGAGTGTTTATGACTATGTGTGTGCATGTAAGAGTGTGTGTGTGTAAATGTCTGAGTGTGAATGTGTATGTGTGAGAGCATGTGAGTGTGAATGTATGTGGGTGTGTGCATGAGAATGAACACATGTGAGTGTGTGTGTGAATATGTATGTGAGTGTGTGTGATCATGTGGGTGTGAATGTGTGTGTGTTCATGTGAGTGTGTGAATGTGTGAGTGTAAATATCTGAGTGTGAATGTACACGTGTGTGAGATCATGTGGATGTGAATGTATGTGTGTGCATGAGAGTGTGTTCATGTGAGTGTGTATGAAAGAGCATGTGTGTGAGTGTGAATGAGTGTGAAGTGTGTGTGTGTGAGATCATGTGCATGTGAATGGATGTGTGTATGAGATCATCTGAATGTGTACGTGTGTGCATGAGAGTGAGCACATGTGAGTGCATGTGACTATGTGTGTGCATGTAAGAGTGTGTGACTGTACATGTCTGAGTGTGAATGTGTGTATGTGAGTGTACATGTCTGGGTGTGAATGTGGGTATGTGTGTGTGAGATCATGTGGATGTAAATGTTTGTGTGTGCATGAGAGTGTGCACAGTGAGTATGCATGTGTGTGGGAGCGTGTGTGTGAGTGTATGTGCACGTAAGAGCACGTGTGTGAGTATGAATGAGTGTGAATGTGGGTGTGAGTGTGTGAGATAATATGGGTGTGAATGGACGTGTGCCTGAGATCATGTGAATGTGTATGTGTGTGCATGAGAGTGTGCACAGTGAGTGTGCATGTGTGTGGGAGCGTGTGTGTGAGTGTGTGTGCACGTAGAGCACGTGTGTGAGTATGAATGAGTGTGAACGTGGGTGTGAGTGTGTGAGATAATGTGGGTGTGAATGGATGTGTGCATGAGATCATGTGAATGTGTATGTGTGTGCATGAGAGTGAGCACAGTGAGTGTGCATGTGTGTGTGTGCATGTGAGTGTGTGTGAGTGTGTGCACAGAGAAACCCAGCTGAGCATGCAGGGCCCCCGCTCCCTCCCTCCGACTGACTTGTCTCGGATTTGGTTCCGAGGGTGGAGGAGGTCCTTCTCAGCTGGGGACCCTGAAAGGACACCCTGCCTTTGTTCACAGGACTCAACTACAGACCACCCTCCCAGGCCTTAAATACCCGCCTCCAGCCTGGCCCAAGAGCGCGCCAAGCCGCTCGCAGGTGGCAGTGGACACAGCGAGCCGAGCACTCCCACCCCGCAGTGGAGGCCGAGGGGCGAGAAAGGCTCCTTGGCAGAAGCTGGCAAATGCTGCGCAGGTGGCTGCCAGCCAAGGGCACGGGGGCACTCTGCGGCCAGGGGCTCTCCAGTGTCTCCCACGGTGTGACTGGGACCCCCACACATGTGGCATCAATCAGACAGACATCGCCCGAGACCAGGGCAATCACCCCCTCCTGCACCGTCCTGCACTCCGTTCACGCAGGCTGCACTTCACACGCTCCCGGATGACACGTGAGACGCGAACTTGCTCGGTACCCAATCCCGGGTACCCCCGCCTGAGCACCGAGCAGCCCCACGTGCTCAGACACTCGGGGTGGCCAGCCCATGGCTGCACTAACTCTTCACCCCACACGCAGGTGGCACAACGTGGCCTTTCTCAACGTGGCCACCATTCCCCCTCCAGGAAGGATGTTGAGAAAGAAGCAAATGTGCACAAACGGCTTTGATCTGGGCCGTACGTGCCGTTGAAACCCAAAGCCCACATAATTCAAGGCATTTGTTTGCGGGGTTAGACTGTGGGGCTTCCCGGCTCACATTTCCAGTAAAAAATGGCCTGGGAACTTGTTCCCATAAAAAAACAAAAACAAAATGGTTTGGGAACTTGTTCACATGAAGCAGAATATTTATAGATGCTGAGGGAGCTTCGTATTTTTCTGATTTAGAATTTCCTGACATGGTTTGGTGTGTGTATGTGTGTTTTGGGGAGGAATTCCCACTTTAATGCACAGGAACATGGTCATCATAAAACTGTGGGAACAGGATAGCAACTCCACACCCGTCACATTTCAACTACAGAAAATTGAAGAGAGAAAATTCCTGAAAGAAGCGAGAGGGTGGAAAGGCACCTTGCCTATAGAGCAATAGAGAGAATCACATCATACTTCTTATCAGAAGCCAGGTAAGCAAGACCAGAATTATTTAAAGTATTGAAAGAAAAAAAAAGCACCAACCTAGACTTCCATACCCAGTGACATTATCCTTCAAAAGTGAAGGAGGGGCCAGGCATGGTGCTCCCACCTGTAACCCTAGTACTCTGGGAGGCTGCGACGGGAGGATTGCTTGAGTTCAGAAGTTCGAGACCAGCCTGAGCAAGAGTGAGATTCTGTCACTACTCAAAATAGAAAAAAATTCACCGGGCATGGTGGCACATGCCTGTAGTCCCAGATACTCTGGAGACTGAGGCAGGAGGATCGCTTGAGCCCAGGAGTTTGAGGTTGCTGTGAGCTAGGCTGACACCACAGCACTCTAGCCCGGGTGACAGAGAGAGACTTTGTCTTAAAAAAAAATGAAAGTGAAGAAGAAAGAAAGACTTTCTTGAACAAACAAAAATTGAGGGCATTGGTCACCAGTAGACCCGCCTCGTGAAGATTGTTTAAAGAATTTCTTCAGAGAGAAGGAAAATGTTAGATGCCAGGAACTCAGATCTATCACAGAGAACTGCTTCTTAAGGAAATACAGACGGTTTGAATGAGAACATTCATTCTCAGCAAAGTCCAGCGCTGCTCGAGCAAGAAACTGGGATGGAAACAAAGAATTCGAGATGAGGCGGGACGAATAGAAATGCTGGAGCTCTTGAGCGCGCGAATGAAACAGGCCTCGAGTGACCGAGGGAGCCACTTACAATCCCTGGATGGAGCCGTGCAGAACACCATCCACTTGCCTGATGTCTGCAGAGATCACCCCACCCATCGGTCTATCCGGAGAGTCACACTGATAATGTGACTTAAATGTGTCCTTTGAAAGGCCCGAAGGAACATGACAAGACCTATACTGAAAATTGTGTGAAGAAAATCAAATAAATGAAGAGCTTACAGGACAAATAAAAAGGCTGCAAACCGAGGAAGCGTTTTTTTGCAGTGTGAAAATTCACAGCTTGCAAGTGAGATTCAGAAGCTGAAGCTGAAGCTTCAAACGCCGCCTGAATTATATTAAGAACATGTACTGCCATTGCAGAGGAAACCGGCCGAGGAAGAAAGATGCTGCTTAGAAATCAAGAAGAAGCCTCCAAACGTGTGTAGAAATGCGAATCGCACATATCAGATGAGCAACCTCTGCAAGACGGTGGCCCGAGACATAGGCAAGGAGTTGGAGAGAAGCACTTCCTTCTATCGAAAGGAGATTCTCTCCTATGAGGAAAGAGCTCAAGAGAGCTGCAGGGCAGTTCTGCTGCCTGAAGGCACCACGAGCTGAGAAAAGAAGATGAGCACAGCAGGCAAACACTGTCTGACGTGGAGTTCAAGTCCGAGTCTTTCCAAGTGGCTCCTTTGTTCCTGCTCTTCCAGGTGCAGCTTGCAGAGGCCTGGAGGTACCAGCGGTTCCCCTTGGTTATCAGGTCCTCAGGAGGGAGCAGGGTGACCCCAGATCTGAAGTCACCTGCAGGTTTCACCTGGCTGTCACAGCAGCAGGTGCCTGAACACCCATAGCCACAGCAGGATGCCACAGCCTGCGCTGTCTCTTTAAAGTGATTTTGATTTATCTCTCTTTTTAGTTTAGCTACTGTTACTTAATTGATGCTACGATTGCTCTTATTCAAGTCGATATAGCATATAATTTTAAGATAGTATTCATCACACCCTCTACAATTAGGCAGTAGAAGTGTTGTATTTTGATTTAAATGAAAGGCCCACTATTATTTAAACCATCGTTCACGTTCAAAACACTAGAGACCATTTCTGTATGCTAGGGACTGTTATTAGAAATCTGTACAAGTAATTTCATATTTACCTAAATAAATTTAGATTGGTTTAAAAAAATAGGAAAAAAAACCTAAACAACAATAGCATCCTATTCAAATATCATAATTTTTTTTTTAGATCAGTCTTAAACTCATAGATTAATTCAGGGGAGTTGAAATTTTGCAACTGTTTTTTTTTTCCCACTCATTTTGTAATTTTTAAAACTCTTGCTTAAGATGTTTATTGTTTAAACATTTCTAAATTTTATACAATCAAAATTAAAGTTTTCCCTTGATGGCACACACACACACACACACAAAGCCACAATGCAGATATAAGGCATTTTTAATTTTTATGTCAGTACCCGAGGAAAATGTAAAAGTAAAGAGAGCCATAAAGTTAAATATTTTAAAAAATGAATAACTAAATGAAGAAAGAAAAAAATCGAGTGTGCACCCAATTTGCATATACAGAAAAGATATGTAAATCCCAGAGACACAGAAGGGGAGTTGCTGATGTATCAGACAGGATTCCAGTGAGACACGGTTCATCCCAAACGGTGCGGATGACGAGCCTTTACAGTGGGTGGGGATAAGGGACAGACAAGGAACAGTGAGGCTCCCAGATGCCAGCAAGAGGGGGAAGACCCCCCACCTTAGGCTACAAGGGAGGAGGGAGGAATTGGTGTCATCTGTCCCCACCCTCTGCTCCTGTTCCACCCACATTGAGTGCTGGTGCATGGGCAGCCACCAGCCAGAGGGCCTGGGCAGCGAAGGCCAGAGGAGTCACGTCCTGGGCACAGAGCAGGCCTGCAAAGGCTGCCAAACACGTTAGGGGAATGGCCAGCACACTTGACTCTATTCTATGGAAAGCGTGTGTTATTGCATCCATTCCCATGCATATATTTGTTAAAGATCCATTGCACTTCTGCAATGTCTTAGCACTGCTCTAGGGCGTTGGCAAGCAGCGACAGAAGAAACAACCGATGAGGCCTGTGGACCCCAGAGCTTACATTCTGGAGCTTACATTCAAGTGAGGAGCAAAGTCAGTTAATTAAAAAGAAACAGAAGGTGGTGAAGGTGGGAATGGAGGAGGCGGAAGAGCAGGGGGGGCTGATAGGATCACAATGGGAGCTTTGGAGCTGCAGCAAGGCCGGCTCCGTCCTACCCCTGCAAGGACCTCTGGCTGTGGCCTCTGCAGGGCCTGACCCATGACAGAGCTTTGCTGGGCAGCAGCTTCAAAGCCCAGCATGCAGCCAGCATTCTCTGATCCTGAGGCTTCTTTCCTTAGCGGGTGCTTCCCTTTTTCCTGCCAGGCATTGGAGTCCCAGCCTGGTGCCAAGAGGTGGTGTTCATGTTGGCTGGCGGGGGAGGCCAGGGTGCAAGCATCATGCCAGCTTCACCTTTGGAGGTCTCTTGTCTTTCTTGCTGTACGTGATCATTCCCCTGCCTTCGAGGTGTCATACTGTGGCTGCACGACTAAAGCTGTCATTGCCCAACTCAGCATAGCATGGTGGTTAAGAGTGTGAATCCCAGTACTACACATACTAGCTGTGTGTCCTTGCCCAAGTGTCTTACCCTCTCTATGCCTCAGTTTATCAGCTGTAAAATAAGATTGCTAATAAATAGTACCTGGCATATATGTTTGTTGTGAGGTCATGTGATAACACAGGTAACATGCTTAGAACAGTGCCTGGCACATAGTAGAACATATGTATGTATGTGTTTGCCAGCCCTTATTTTCCTCTTGACTACATAGGGCTCTGGGGTGATGAAAGGAGCCATGCCTAGAAATTGAAGCAATGAGGCAGGTGCATGGGGCCCCAGCCCAGGTGACAGGGCTGCAAAAGGTGCAGCCAGTCTGGTTCAGGGGGCTCAGGCAGGTGTTGCAAGAGGCAACAGTGACCACTAGGAAGCACGTATGGGCTGGAAACTGAGAGCTGGGTTCCCAAGCTGCCATGATTCTCTGAACCACGGGAACTTCGCTCCTTGAATAGCCCTCTCTCAAGGTGGGGCAGGGCTCAGCCTGCAGGTGAAATGGCTCCTCCTCTGGGTCTGAGCTGGGCTGGGCATCCTGAGGTCACCTGCAGAGACAGGCACCACTAACTCAGGTGGGATTGTTAATAAAGCCAAATTCTAGCGACCTTTGCAGCTGGGGTCAGGGGGAGAGAGACTGAAGCACCTCCAGGTCAGGCAGACACTTGGCAATACCAGGGAGCTGCCAGAGTCTATTTTCCAGGCTCTTGGGTGTCCCTTTTCCTTTGTCCCCAGGTGCCTGGAGTGTCCACGCTGCCCCCGGCTGGCCAGAGGTCTCCGATTTATCACCCAGCTAAGCCCAACTCTTCCCTCCTGGGCCTGTTGAGAAATAACACTTCCCCCTCTTCCTGCCACTCCCGGGGCCCTGTTCCTGGATCCTCTTCACCTGGGCGCCGGATGAAGCTAGACTGATGGATCCCTACGTCACTGCGTGGCTCGCACCCTCAGAAACGTTTGTATTTTCAGACGTGCTGCCTGTTAGCCAAGTGAAAGTGGGATTTGAGGGGGTTTCGAGCAGTGTTTTTTCTGATTCCAGCAGCTCTCGCTCATTTCCTGTCGCACCTTTCCCTGTCCCACCCTCCAACGCACCTCCTATTCCCTCCTCCCTCCTGGTTGGAGGTGTGTCCGCTGCCGGAAACCGGGAAGAAAGATGTAATTAGAAGACATACTTCTTCTTAAAAAATCATACAGATTTTTAATTTATACCTTCCCAGAAATGAAACAATATTTTTTTCAGGCCTTTGAGATTCTTTCGTGTACGTGTGTATCTGTAATATTTGAGCTTTTGTGGTCTTCCCTACAGTTTTTAAAAATAAAATTTTAATTGACATCTAACATACATGCAGGAAAGTATACCTCACACGTATATAGCATGTCTCAGTCCATGTGGGCTGCTGTAACAAAATACCAGAGGCTGGGGTGGCTTATAAACCACAGGAACTTATTTTTCATAGTTTTGGAGGCTGGGAGCTCTAAGATCAAGGCACCAGCAGATCCTGGGTCTGGTGAGGACCTGCTTTCTGGTTCATAGATGGCACTTTCTAGCTCTGTCCTTGTGTGCTGGAAGGGAACTCTGGTCTCATCAGCTTCTTACAAGGGCACTAGTCCCATCCACGAGGGCTCTGCCATCATGGCCCAGTCACTTCCCAAAGACCCCACCTCCTAATTCCATCACACTGGGGATTCCATTTCAACACATGGATTTTGCAGGATACAAATGTTCAGACCACAGCTCATCGTAGATGCATCATTCAATGAATTGTCACACAGTGGACACATTCAATGTAACCACAACACAGGTCAAGAAATGGAATCTTATCAGGATCTTCTGGCTGCTTTCTCACCTCCCCCAACCCCAACCACTACCAGTTTCCTTCTCCCCTGACTGCTGACATCACAGATTGGTGTTCAGACATAATGTATTTGTCTTGTGTTGAGCCTGGCTTCTTCCCTCTGCATCATATTTTGGCTTGTAGCAGTCTTTCATTCACTGCATTGTTTCTTAGTATTCTATTAATATGTATGAATATATCGGGCCGGGCACAGGGTGGCTCATGCCTGTAATTCTAGCACTCTGGGAGTCTAAGGTGGGCAGATCGTTTGAGCTCAGGAGTTTGGGACCAGCCTGAGCAAGAGTGAGACCCTGTCTCTACTAAAAAATAGAAAAAAATTCGCTGGACAACTAAAAAGATATAGAAAAAATTAGCCAGGCATGGTGGCACATGCCTGTAGTCCCAGCTACTCGGGAGGCTGAGGCAGGAGGATCGCTTGAGCCCAGGAGTTTGAGGTTGCTGTGAGCTAGGCTGATGCCACTGCACTGTATGTAGCCAGGGCAACAGAGTGAGACACTGTTTCAAAAAAAAAAAAAAAAAAAAAGAATACATCACAGATTTCTTTATTCATTCTCATTAGTGGACATTTGGGTTGTTTCATTTTTGAGCTGTTACTAATAACACAGCTGTGAACATTCTGGTTCATATCTTCGGGTAAACCTGTGTACAGGGACGACTTTAGTAGATGCTGCCCAACAGTTTTCCAAAGCGCTGTACAGTTTTCCCTTCTACTAGCACATATAAGAATTCCAGTTCCTCTACATCTTTGTCAATAAATAGTACTGTCAGTCCCTTTTTAACTTTACCTTGTCTGATGGGTGTGTATGGTTTTCCTATGGCTTTCATTTGGGTTTCTCTGAGGACTGAAGGGGCTGAATACGTTTTTATATTTTTACTGCCTATTTGGTTAGCTTCGTTTCTTTAGTACCTGATCAAGTTTCCTTTGGGTTTTTGTTGTTGTGTTTAATCAGAGGGGTTCTTCCTATAGTCTGGACACAAGTTCTTCCACAGGTAGGCAGAAGGCAGGTAGCTTACCCCACCCTGTGACTTCTCTTTCCACTCTTTAAATAGTGTCCTTTGGTGAACTGAAGTTCTCGACATGAAGTCCAGTAAATCAATATTTTCCACTGTGGTTATTGTTTTATGTGTCCTGTTTAAGAAATCTTTGCTTATTCCTAGGTAAGAAAGACGTTCCCCTGTTGTATTTCTAGAATTGTTATTTATTTGGCAATCACATTTAGATCTACAATTTACTTGCAGTTGGGATGAGGTGGCTGGCAAGAGAAATATTTTTTCTAATGGAGAGTTAGCTGGTTGACTCAGAACAATTTACGGAGGAGCCTCATTTCTCCTCTGTTCTGCCGCATGAAGCTTTTGTCATAAATCGAAGCCAAGTGTTCGCATATGTGCCATTCTGTTCCTGGGTCTCTGTTCGGTTTCATTGGTCTGTTTGTCGCTGGGCCAAATAGCACACTACTTTAATTACTGTGGCTGCACAGTGTTCTGATTGACAGGAGGGTCCACCCCCTATCTTTGTTCTTGTTCTTCAGGATCGTCTTGGCTATTATTGAACTTTCGAACTTCCATCCACATTTAATTTTATTTATTTTTTTTATTTCAGGGTATCATGGGGGTACAAACATTTTGGTTACATTTTATGTCTTTGCCTTACCCAAGTGAGGGTTAGAGGCATGCCCTTCCCCTCTACAATGCTCACAGTGTCCTTTAGTTGTGAATTTACCCCCCCCCCACCTCCTAATCCCTAGAGAATATTACTACCATGGGAGTACCATAGTGTTAATCAGTCAGTACCAATTTGCTTCCATCCACACTTTAGAATCAGCTTATCAATTTTCACAAATATCTACCTAGATTTTGATTGTGGCTGCATTTCATCTACATTGTGATTGCATGAATCCATTTGGGTGAATGAATAGTGTTCCACTATTGAACCTTCCAATCCATAAACATAATCTGTACCTTCATTTATTCAGACCTTCTTAATTTTTCTTAATAATATTTTATCTTTTTCTGTGTAGAGGTCTTGTATTAATATATCTTTTGGTATATTTATTCCTATGTATTTAATATATTTGTTCCTATTACCGATGGTGGAGTTTAACATTTTATTTTTTGATTATTTATTATTGGTGTATACAAGTACCATTGATTATTGATTTTTAAAAGTATTGATCTTGTATTCAGTAAAATCCAAGTTCACTCTCAAAAATATTTGGATGTCTGTATTAGTTTCTTAGGCTGCCACAACAAATTACCACAAACTCAGGGGCTTAAAGCGATGCAAGTTTATTCTCTCCCAGTCCTAGAGACCAGAAGCCCCAAAACAAGATACTGGCAGAGCCTGTGCTCCCTCTGAAGGTTCTAGAGGAAAATCCTTATTTGCATCTTCTGGCTTCTGGTAGCCCCAAGAGTTCCTTGGCTTATGGCAGCATCACTCCAACCTCTGCCTCTGTTTTCACATGGCCTTCTTCTGTGCATCTCTGCATCTCAAACCTCCCTCCCACTTCTCTCACAAGGACACTCACCATTGGGATTAGGCTCCCCACTAAATCCAGGATGAGCTCAATTTTAGATCTGCAACTTGCTTACATCTGCAAAGACCCTATCTCCAAATTAGGTCCCATTTGCAGGTACTGGGGCGTTAGGACTTGGACGTATCTTTCTGTGGGACTCAATTCATCACATGACAGCATCCAAGTAAATGCTTATCTTAAGTCTATTTTTCACCCACGTGGCCACTGTTTCATACCTTGCCTTTGTTTACTTAGCGATGTGTCTTGAAGGTTTTGCCATGTCAGCCCTTCAAGTGTCCCTCCTTCTCTCAAAGGCAGCAGAGTGTTGCACTATGGGGGAAACACCACATTTTGTGGACCCAACTTTATTGCTGGGCATTTGGGAGAGGGCAGAGCTTTAGAGCCTGTCCAGTCACATTCAGGCAAGTGGCCCTCCCTGGGCAGGTTGCTTCAGTCCTGGCCTCAGGTTCCTCCGTTGTAAAATGAGTGGTTAGGGACATGGTCACAGCCTGCCTTCTGGCTGCCAGGTATAACGGGGTCTACTACTCCCAGTCCCTCCTCCTATGTGCTTTAAGAGGGAGTCTAGGGGAGGAGAGGGCACCCTGACCTTCCTGCTCCCTGCCTGGGGCACAGACTGATGGCATTTTGCCCATGTGGGAGGAGGCAGAGGGTCCTGACTCATTTGACGAAAGCCAGAGAAGGCGGCTGAGGAAGCTTCTTGAATGAGGTCCAGACAGCTGAACACTCATGTACTATCCGACATGTCAAAACCAGGGGCTTGGGGTATTGGGTGGGGTAAGGTTGCCAGACACCCTTTGCCTGCAGTGCTGCATCCCCTGAGAAACAAAGCAGGACTGTCCTTAGCCTTCAGAAGGTCCAGCTGGCTTTTCAACTTTTTGCCTTTGCTTTTACAATCGTCTCGGCAGCCCCCATGCCTTATTAAGGTTTCTGAAATAAAAACCAGATGCTTGATGTCTCAGTCCTGTGAGCTGCTGAATCTCAGGTAGTCTGTGGCTGCCGGTGGCTTGGAGGTGCTCAAAAGCCCTGCTGCAAAAATCAAGCGTCCTCACGGTATTCTCTAGCATGGGTTAATTACAGTAATTTCCCTCTACTGAGGCAGCTAGAAAATTCTGTGGCACGCAACGGTCCAGTTTGCTGGGATCTGGTGCATCTTCCACTTATTGCCTTCCTGCTGGCCTTGGTTTACTTGGCCTCCAGGGAGAGGCCACTGTCTTTATCCTTACGGTCACCAGGGGCTAGGCCTGTGCAGAGGGCTGTGATCACACTGTGAGCCAATCTGCCCTCACCACAGGCACAGCTAGAAAATTCTGGAAGCTCTGATAGGGGATTGATGAGCGTAGGATACACGTCCCAAATGTCTTCCCCAGCTTGTCCTTCTCACCTGGGAATGGTTCCGTTTCATTTGTAAGAGCAAAATTTGCAGACTACCAGCCGAGGCTTAGGGGCATACGTGGCATGATGAGGGTAGAGGGTCTGGGATCAGGAGACTTACCTTCTGGCCCCGGCTCTGGCAAGAACATTCTCGATCTGGGACTCCACCATCACAGACACTGACTTCCTGAGACTCAGTTCACCCATTTATTGATTCAACTACCGTGTTTCCCTGAAAATAAGACAGGGTCTTATATTTATTTTTCCTCAAGAAGACACCCTAGGGCTTATTTTCAGGGGACGTGTTATTCTCTCTGGGCTCAGTAGGAGACTGCTTGCTGAAGCTTTTCCCCTATCCCCTGGTGTTTGTGGGGGGTGAGAGAGGCCCACAGTGCTGAGTAAAATGGCCGCCACAGCTTTCCTTCTTTCCCCGGGGGACACACAATACCTAAAGCGGAGCGCCTCACTCCTCACTTCACTGAGGAGACTTTCCCCTCAAAGCCTCAGCTCGCAGCACGCACAGGGTGGCCGGGACCTGACGGGGGAGCCAACCTTGTAGGTGGGGCTGCCCACACTTTCCAGTCACCTCTGGGATAGTAGCTGTCACGATGGGGCAGATGAGAAGGGCTGCTCATCTTCTTTACTACTCCGCGACAAAATGCATGGGTTGTGCAGATGCGCTGCGTAGCCACGCCCATCACTAGGTCTGATTTTCGGGGTAGAGCTTCTATTGTGCAAAGGCTTAGAAATCCTGCTAGGGCTTCTTTTATGGGTAGGTCTTATTTTCAGGGAAACACGGTAAGTGCTAAGGCTCAAAAGAGGAATCAGGCACAGTGCGAGCTCTCAAGGGGCTGAAAACATAGTAAGACAAGACGTTATGAATTCAGGGGTTCAAAGTCATTTTAGGTGCTGTGGCAGAAGCCTGTAGCAGTGACCACGAAAACACAATGCAGGAAAAGCTCGATTCTCCCCGCGCTGGGGAGACGCACAAGTCAGGGATGCACAGAGCACTGAACGGGAGTGGGCATCTACCCAGCAGACGGGCGGGGAAGAGTGCTCCTGGAGGGACAACGAGCAAAGACACAGAGGCGTGAAGAGCCTGGTGGGCCCAGGAAACTGCAGGCGGCTTAGCAAGCCTGGAACATGGGGCACCCAAGAGGCGCAGTGGGGAGGAAAGCTGGGGCTGGGGCAGGGGGGCCTGGTGTGCCATGCCAGGGGGCTGGGACTCTACTCCGAGCGCAGAGACTCTCAGCCAGGGGTCATTTTGCCATGTTTGAAGACACCGTGTTCGATGGTCACCACGAGGGAGGTAGGGATGCTGCTAAATGCACACAGGACAGCCCCCTACAACACAGCCCCAAATACCAGCAGTGTGAGCTTGAGAACCTTACTCTCAGGGTGATGGGGACTGTTGAGGGGTGTGAGCTGGTGAGTGGAGCCCCAGCTTCCTTCTTAGGAAGATACCACTGTAGTAGCACCGTGGCAGATGACCTGAGGGGGAAATCCTAGAAGAAGGAAGATTGTTTCAAGCAAAAGATGTGAAGATTTAAGGTAGGAGTTGCCCAATGATGACCCATGGCCCAAATTTGGCTCATCATCTGTTTTCGTATGGCCTGCAAGCTAGAATGTATTTTACATTGTTTAATGGTTGGAAAAAATCAAAAGAAGACTACTATACCATGACATGTAAAGATTACATAAAATTCAAATTTTAATGTCCATCAATAGCTCTACGGGGGCACAGCCACACTCAGTTATTTACAACATATTTAGGACTGTTTTGTGCTAGAATAGTAGAGTTGAGTAATTGCAACAGAGACCATATGGCCCCCAAAGCCTAAAATGTTTACTCTTTGGCCCCTTATAAAGTTCGTCAGTCCCTGATTTGAACCAAGGCAATAGAGGTGGAGTTGGCAGAAAGATATAGGCCCAGAAATGAAGCTAGAATTAATGGCCTTGCCCAATGATTGAAAGTGGGGTGAGCAAAGGAGATCATTTCCTAGCTGAGAACTTTGGTAGGAGGAAAAGAGAGCCAGGTTTTTGGGTTTAAAGACATAGATTTTAGACATACGGAGTTGGAAGTAGCTGCGAGACGTCTAGGTTGGACACACAGGACTAGGGCTTCAGAAAGATGTATGGGCTGGACACGAAGATGCACAAATCTTCTGCCTGTGGAGGGCAGACAAAGCCAAAACAGCAGGTGACATGGCCAAAGACAATGGGTTGTCACGTTGTGTGGGTAATAGCATCCTTGGGGAATCTTTCAAAAGCTTTGGCCTTCTCCTTGGAACACTAATACACTCAAAAATCTTCATGTGGTTTCTGGCTCTGGAGTCATGGGTGTCACGAAGTCGTGCATGCAAGATTAAGAACCTCTGGGCTGGAATCCATTTGTGAGCTGGGGCACCTCAGCATTCCAGGCGTGGGCAGAGGGAAGGGGCCGGCATGGAGGCTGAGAGCAGCTGGGCAGAGAGAGAGGAAGAGGAAGGTGCCGAAAAGGAGCATATGTACCAAGAAAGGACGGAAGGGCCAACAGTGTTCTGGGCTGCAGAGAAGTGAAGCCACATGGGTTCACGAGCATCTGCTGGGGAATTGGGGTGGTGTCATGGGGGAGCATTGCCTGGACCTCCCGGGGAAGGGGAAGGTCGAGACAGGGTAGGTTGGAAACTGATTGGGAGGTGAAGAGGAAGAGACCATGGCTGGGCACGAAGGCTCAAGCATGTATCTAATCCCAGCATGTTGAGAGGCTGAGACAGGAGGATCGCTTGAGGCCAGGAGTTCAAGACCAACCTGGGCAACATAACGGGAACCCATCTCTACCAAGAAAAGAAAAAATAGAGGGAGACCATGAGGGCAGGCTCTTCTTTCAGGGACTTGGATGTGAGGGCAGAGGAAAACTACTGCGGTAGTCATGGAATACGTACATGAGCTGAGAGACAGAGTGTCTTGCTCTTATTATCTTAATCCTGGACAGACTCGAGTTTGATAGTATTTTGGCAATCACCAGCAGACAGAGAGAGGCTGAAAATACAGAAGAGAGCAGAGAGAACTGAGGAACAAGATTCTGGTCCTCAGGGGGACGGTGCCAGCTGGTGCTGGTGGGGGGGAAGAGAGCGAGAAGGTCGAGAGATGGCACTGCTGCCCTCCCATAGGTTTCCACACTCCCCTGTCCCCATTGGGCATCACCCTACCCACCCTCCTCAGCCAAAGTGACTCCAGCTGAATGTCTGTGGGCTCCTCTGGTCCTTCCTGCTAATCTGAGATAGACACTCATCTGGTTGGGAGAGTTTTTTGAATTTGCATCTAAAATACTTCATCTCATTTGAATATCACCAGAGAAGTTTGGCTCTGAAGCAATATTTAAACTCAAATTTATTGATGCTATTAGCTGCTTTTAAGGGAATGATAAGTAGATGTTGATATTCTAATGACAGTTATCTTGCTGAGTGGCATATATAAAAATAGCTATTTTAAGATGTTTGAACAGATCAACCGTACATTGTGTCAAATGAGAGGTGCAAATTAGTAGTAAAATATATAACGAGCTGTCCTTTTATAGGTATTGCCAAATTTGAGAAATCCAATACAGAGAAATATAAATTTCCATGATTGATATATTGGTAGTTGATCAGTCTACATTTCCAGAGAATTTGCTAAAATATTCCTGTAAATGTTGACTATGGGAAAATCTTTTGGTGGCCCCCAAAGAATGACACTGGGTATTTGCTCCCTTTGAATCTGGGCTGGGCTGGGGCCTGCTTTAATGAACCAAGTGTGGCAGAAGTGATACTGGCCCAATTCTGGATCTACATCTTTCAAAGACAGAGTGTGCTTTTATGCTCTGGTGGAAGCCAGCTGCCAGGTAAAAAAAAAAAAAATCCAACTACCCTGAGATGGTCGTGCCCAAGCCAACCATGTGACAAGGCCACAAGGAGGAGCATCAACACCCCTCACAACAGTGACAGCCAAGGCCCCAGCTATGGCCCCAGTTGAGCCACTCCACCCATCCCTTGCTGTTCAAGCTACCCGAGTCAAGACCACGTGGAGCAAGCCAAGCTCTCCTCACCGAATGCTAACCAAATTGCAAGATCTGGAGCAAATAATAAAACAGTGGCTGTTTTAAGCCACTAAATTTCAAGTATATTGTTTTGCAGCAATAGGTGACAGAAACACAAAGCTTTCTGGTACGTCTGAAATATGCAGAACAGGAGAGAGGGATGCACGCTGAGTGTTAGGAAAGGATTGGTCAGAGGAGCTGGATCAGTTGGTTAGCCTCGGGTGGGGAGGGGAAGGATCACGTTAGATCCTTCACTTCAAATAATATTTGTACAACACTTCTGTACAATACTGTAAGACATATCGTAAAACTGTATTTTCATCAGCTTTTGGTCTACTTTTTTTGGGGGTGTGGGAATAGAAAAGGAGTAGGAGCACAAATAATCCATGTCCATTGAATAAAAGTCTGAACGTCCAGATAAGCAAAAAAGGAGAAAAGGAAAATTATCCCCAAATCCCATCACATAGAGGTAACCCGTTAACATTTTTGTTTATATGCTTCCAGGGGTTTCTCTACCCATGCTGATAGTCATAAAAAATGGGCTCATATTGTATAATTGTTGTAACCTATTTTGTTTTACTTGACACCATATAATGAACATGTTTGCATGTCTATCAATAATGCATGTATTATGGATGCATAATATTAGACCAAATGAAGGTTCCAAAATTTGTTCAACAAATTCCTTATTGCTGGACTTTTAGGCTGGCTTCAATTTTTTACCTCCACAGTGAATGCTTCAGTGAATATCTCTGTAGCTAAATTTTCATGCACATATATAATTATTTCCTTAGAATAAATTCCCAAAAGTGGAATTGAAATAAGTTTGCATCTAGTAAAGGCTTTTCTATATAAAACCTCAAATTACTCTTAAAAGAGGGACTAAAAGCGATCACCTTCCCCAGCAGAAGAAGAGAAAAACTTTCTGTGTTTAAACGGTCTCCCTAACAGTAGGTATATATTACTTTTTTTGGTTTTTAAAGAAGGTGCTACTTTTTGGAAATTGTTGAGAGTGCTTGATTAAGGTGCATACATGTTTCAACTCCAAACAACCAAACACCAAGTTGGACAGGCCAGGGGAAGGGTCCAGCTAGTAAATATCTTAGGCTTTGTGGTCCAAGAGACACGATGGAGAATATCATGTAGGTGCTTCCATACCCATGTAAAAATGTAAAAACATTCTTAGTTCGTGGCTAGACAAAAGCAGGGGGTGGCTGATATGGCCCATAGGCCATAGCTTGCTGATTGCCGCTCTGAACTTGCTCCTCCAGCTTAAGACACTTCATTGGATACTATTCATTTCTAGAAGTCAGGCTGGCAAGTCCACGTTGGTTAGCTCTCAGGGTGGAACTTTCCATAAAAGGCCCCTGTGGCAGGATTTACTAGAATCCTAGGTTGCCGTCATTTTGCAGACTTTATTTTGCATGGCCTGTTAAGAAAACCCCAGCAAAGGCCTGGGTGGGTATATGGGTGGGCCGTGTGCGGGAATGTTCGAAGAGATACGTACTCAAGAGTTACAGAGCATCCGGTTAAAAGGGAACCTATGCTTGGTAACTTGCTGTTATGAGAAGGGGGCTCATTCTCACTAGAAAATATTGTGTATTTTGCAATAATACTTTCTTCTTCTCATAGAAGTATTACATACTTACAAAAAAGTACCAAAAAAGTGTTAATATACCTGCCCTGGTAACCTCTATTAACATTTCAATTAATTTCCTTCTTGGGGGGGTGTGTGTGGGAGGGGGGCTGCGACGAAGAAAGAGAGAGAGACAGAGAGAGGGACAAAAAGGAGAGAGAGAGAGAGAGAGAGAGAGAGAGAGAGAGACTCCAAAACAGGAACCAAATTTATACATAGTGTTGCATAGTGTTACTCACTGATCGCTAGTTATAATTATCATTAGTTAGTTGAAACCCCATCACACGGAAGTGCCTTTTTCAAGTGAATTCCCAGCTAATGGACATTTGGGACTTTACTAAGTTTCCAAGGTTATAAATAATGCTACAGGAAATACCTTTAAATGTAAATCTTCACCCATGTCTTTATATCTTTATCGTTTCCTTAGAATAGATTCCAAAAGTGGGAGTTGCTATTCCAAGAGTAGGAAGGAGTGTACTAGTATTTTTTATACTTATTTCTACTTTGTCTTGCTCTTCTAGAAAGTTTGCACTAATTTATGGCAGTATACTAGTGTGATCGTAATCACATCCTCAGGATAACATCATTTTCAAAATATTTGCTAATTTTGATAGGTGAAATGATATTTTATTATTGGTTTAAATAAATTTATTTAATTTTTAGCTGTTTTCACTATTTTCATATGTGTTTTATCCATTTGTATTTCTTTTGTGAAATACTCAGATTCCTTACTCATTTAGCTATTTTTCCCTATTTTCTTATTGTTCTGTAAGAATTCTTTAAACGTTAATTATATTAACCCTATTGTACATGTACCTATTGTGAATGTTGCAAACACTTTGTGATTTGCCTTTTAATTGTGCTTAGGATGTCTTTCTGGCATGGAGAAGTTTTGTATTTTTATGTACTCAAATCCAGCAAGCTTTTTCTTTGGACTCCTTCTCTTGCTTTTATGTTTGGGAAGTTCATCTGTGGGATCATCCCCTAACCCGTAGCACCTTTGAAGTTTCTTTTTTAATGGTTTTAGGTTTTATATTTAATTCTTTAAGCCATCTGGAATTAATTTGGGGCTAGGTTGAAGTGAAGGATCTAACTTTATCCCCCCAACTCCTCCAAAGCTGACCATCTGATCTGGCTCTATTGACTAAGCCCTTCCCAACTCCTGATGTGCATGGCTTTCTCCCACTCTGCAGGATTGGAATGGGGGAGGGGAGAGAGGGAGGGAGGAGGAGCAGGAAGAAAGGGAGAGATTCTCCGGGCAGTAGGTGCTGCAAAGACTTTTGTCCCCAATGACTCGATTCTGGTATGTGATCCCCAGTGATGCAGTGAAAATCTCCAGGCACACTGCTGACCCCAGAACTTCGATTTCTGGCCCCAACTCTGAGGCCTATGACACAACTCAAGCTTAACCTGAAATATCAACCTGGGCTGGGGGGAGGTGGCAGGTGTCTTTGTCCCTCAGGCGTTCAGGTGGGTTCCAACACACTTTGTTGTGGTTTTGCTCCAGCTCTCTCTCTCTCTCATATGTGTGTCAAAAGACACCCATTGCCCAGGAATTCTCAGAGATATGTGTCTCATCACCTGACTTCTGGAGAGCAGACCCTTGGCCACCACATTGGCTGACTGTGAGGTCCTCTTGCTAGTTTCCACTCCACCATGTCATTCATTTAAATATTTACTACGTGGGCCATGGGAGTTCTCAACCAGGACACCTGCCTGCCCGCCAGGAACTCATAGTCTAAAGCAGATGTTTTACTCATGCCCTAGGCCAGAGGATGACCCACAGTGGGCTCTCTGCTTGGGACCGCAACCCTGAGCCCACCTGCTACCCCTACGAGCATTTACCCAACCAGTGATTCCTAAAGTGCCTATGACATACCTGGGGAGAAAGGAGTGCAGAGACTTTATAAATATATGTACTTATGCATATGATCATAATTATATTTGTTTCTATTTTGTGCATAGGTAAGCAGAATAGTGTACAAAGTCTTTCTTGGCTAGGTTTCTAATCGCATTGCTGGGTTAAGCAGGCACCTGCTCTCGATCCCTCCAAGATTTGGCAGCCATGGGAATCAACCGAGGGAACCTGGTCTCCCAGGCTCATGGTCCTGCACTATGATGAAGCAGCACACCTGATCCATCCATCCTCTTTTCTTCTTTCACCCCATCCACCAACGTGTCCATCTGCACACCATGCAGTGGCCTTTGTGTGTCCTAACTCTAAAGACCCCACTCCAGTGACTTCTCTTTCTTTCCAGGTCTCTTGCTGCTTGCCTCCCTCTGCCAGCACGTCTGCCTATCCCCAAAGAGCTCTTCCTTGTACATTTACTGTAGCACAATGATGACATTGGCATAAGATGCCTTTTGCCCTCAGCCCTGAGGGTGCAGCCGTATCGCGTATACAATTGGGCGGGCGGTTACTTACCTTCAGCCTGGGTTGATGTATCTAGATAACATACCAAGGTAGAAAGGTCACATGAGAAAAGATTTGCACTTTGGAATTATAATAAGCTTTGAGGGACTTTGCTTCTATTTCTCCTCTATATCCCCCAGTATAATTATTATTGACATTCTGAGTAAATTGTTATTAGTCTTATTTGCCAACGAAAGACCCTCTTGTCTTTTGCAGACAGTCTTCCTGCAAGAGTATCCAAGGAAAGTCCCAATGTTTCTCTTGCCTGTATGTCTGTATTGTCAAGGACACATGGAAGGTGGTTTGCATTCTCTTCGTGCTGCCCCTAAAGTGTGGGTAGAACTAAACATAAGATATTTTTTAATAGCATTTCTTTTCACTTGGCCCAGATCTGATTGGTTCAAGGAGTATCAGTTTGCCTTCCTCCCTGCTCCTCTTCCTCTCCCAATGTGCCCAGGTGAGCTCAGCCCTGAGAACCACATAAAAGGAATGACATTAACAATAACAGCACAGTGACAGCAGCTGCCATTCAGCTTCCCGGGTGCCGGGCCCTGTGCTCGGTGCTTAGCGGGTCATCTCAGCACCTTCACAACAGCTGACTGAGGCAGGAACTCCATTTGTCATGCCCATGTCACAGACAGGCAACTGAGGATCAGGGAAATTAACAAACTGGCACGAAGTCGCATAGCTAGTAATAGATACAGCTGGGGCTCGAACCAGGCTTGCTGGCTCCAGAGTCCCCACTCCTAACTCTTGGAGCTGCTCTGCCTCTAAGGGTGAAGCTTAGTTTATGGGGTTGTTGCAGAGTGTCTAGCTTGACACCTATTAGGTGCCCCCAAATTTAACAGTGGTAGTTTTTCTTGCTGGAATTTCTTGCTTATGATACTGCTGTCCCTGGGCTGTGTCCTCACAGGGTCCTGGCCCCTCTATGGTGCCCCCTTCCAGCAGTTGGAGCCACTTCATGTTCACATGTAGGGCAGCCCTTATTTTCATGAGCAATGCCGAGCGGAGATCGGTGCATAATTCAGCCCCTCCAGATGGGTGGAGACCCTATTTCTTTGACTTAATCGACTTTTGACAAGGACGCTATCCTCCCCCTTCCTACTTGCCTCCATCCTTCCGGCTGGGGTGCACCTTGGTCCCATTCCTCAACCTTCCATTTCTCCCGGACATACGGCCACACCCTCGCCAGCCGGGGTCTGAGGTGCTGCTTCCTGTCGATGTGGCTACCTGCTGGGGGGTTATTCTGGGGGTCACTGTGTGACTGGGCCTGGCTCTGGCTGGAAGCATCCCCTGCGTACAGGCTGCCATAAACCAAAGCTGAGAGGCCATCAAGCATCTGTGACAATTGGGAATCTAAGTGCCCACTGGGGCCACTGTCATTTTGGCAGAGAGGGAAGAATTTTAGTAAAAAGTGAAAGGGAAAGAAACCAGGGCCAGAGAGGGGAGCTGGGGAGCAGCGGGTGGGAGAAGGCACCTGGAGTTCTGGCAGCAGGTGGGTGGGACCTGCAGCCGCAGGTGGCTCTCCTATGGCCTTGGGCAGGGCCAGGAGGGGGCCGCCTCTGTGCTCTACATCCTTGTTGGCTGCTGCACCCATCTTCTCGGTTCCCACTGAGTTGCCAGGAGACATTCGGACTTCGTCCTGCCACGAACCAGCTCTATGGGAGGGCTGGTCAAGGCCAGGGCGTGGCTCTCTCCTGCTCACAACCAGCTGTGCCCCGCAGGCTCAGCACAGGCCCCAGCATCAGGATCAGGAGCTCACTGGGCATTTCTGTGGTGCTTTATGTAACAGGGTCCTATGCTATGAACAGGCAAGTTCAATTTAGTTGGGTGTTGACACAGTGTAGTTAAACAACGTTTGCAAACAGAATCTCCAGGAGCGCTTGTTAAAATGCAAATTCCTGGGTCTACCCTTCCTACCCTCCAAGCCTGGTGAAATTTAAGGCTCTGTGCCAAGTACTGCTTCATGCACTTTAGGTGTGTTAACTCACTTAGACCTCACGATCCTATGAGATGAGTGCTACTGTCTTTGTTCCCATTTTACTTGTGAGGAAACTGGCACAGGGAGAGTTGGGAACTCCCCCTGGTCACACAACTAATAACCAACCGGCAGAGCTGGGACCTGAACCCAGGCTGAGCGGCTGCAGAACCGCAGAATAGAGCAGACTGTCTCAGACGGAGAAGCCAGCGCACTCTTGGGAATAGCTTTTCAACCCACTGGGCTAATTAGTGCTCCACTACAAGCCATGAGCTTGAAGACAATACTGTTCATCTGTAAGATTCACATCACAGTGGGTCTTGGCTGATCGGCCACCTTGCTGCCCTGAAAATGAGGTAATGATGTGCTATCATCTTCCCAAACTCAATACGGTTTTTAACCTGTTGGGGGAGGCAGTGACCCCTCTGAAAATTTGATGAAAGTATGGATGCTGGCCACATAACAAAAGAGACCTATACACATTTTATATGTAAGAGCAGGGATTCCCAGGATAAATCCATGGATACCGTGTTGAGAACTCCAACCAGCATGAATACATTAATCTTCCCCTCCCCTCTTCCCCTTGTCTCTTAAAATTCTCAGTAGGAAGGAAAGCACACCTAGCAAAATTATTCGATTGGAATGAAAGTAATTAAGGCACAGCTTTACTTTTCTTTGGTACTTACAAACATCCATCTTAATTAAAGAGCTTACTATGAGACCAGAGCTCAGGGTTGCCAGGAGGCAGGATAAGAGCGAAAACCCTTTGAGATTGTGAGAGGTCATTGCTTATTGAACTCGAGATTCTCATTACTGGAGTGACCCTCTGCCTTGGGTAGCTTAAGAAAGATTCTCTCTGCCAGTAGATGTGGGTTTTTTGTTTTGTTTTGTTTTGTTTTGTTTTGTTTTGTTTTGTTTATCTTTGAAGCCACCTTTTGCCATAAACTGTAGAGTTACCTTATCGTGTTATTCAACAAATGTCCTTTTCCTAAAATTCTACATTGGGTAAATAGGTTAACCAATATCCTGTGATTTTTAGTTTCATGCGTCACTTTGGCTGGGCTACATACTATCCAGGTATTCAATCAAACGCTAACCTACGTGTTGCTGTGAAAGTATTTTGTAGATGTGGCTAACTTCTGCAATCAGTAGACTTTAAGTAAAGGCAATTACCTTCGATATATGGCTGGCCGTCTTCCACTCAGTCGAAGGCCTTATAGGCAAAAACTGAGGTTTCCCAGAGAAGAAGTTCTGCGCAAGACTCTAGCATCAAACT
The DNA here is from genome assembly GCF_040939455.1 of Microcebus murinus. NCBI lineage: Eukaryota > Metazoa > Chordata > Mammalia > Primates > Cheirogaleidae > Microcebus > Microcebus murinus. Next base: position 12,121,532 of record NC_134104.1, on the reverse strand, counting down.
CTTGCCTGGGTTTCCAGCCTGCCGGCCTGACCTACAGACGTTGTAATTGACAGTCTCCACAATGGCATAAACCTAGTCCTTAAAATAAATCTCTGTAGATAGATGATAGACAGATATATCTATTTCTATATGTCTCTACCTCTATCTAGCCTCTATCTGTGTGTATCTATGGTTGGTTCTGTTTCTCTGGAGAGCCTTAACTGATGCACTTCCCAAAGAGTCCTGCCATCTATGTGGATGACAACTGATCTATAATAAATGAAAGAGCTGTATGTTATCAAATGTCACCTGCTTATCCACATCCCATGCTCAGAGCTCCTGGCCCCTGGGAGGAGAGGCATGAAGTCAGAATGAGCTGGGAGGCCAGTGGTCAGCTCGGTCCTGCTCAGCTGTGCTGTTTATCAGTGTCACTGTGGGGGAGGGATGGGAGGGCTAGGAGGAGGAGGGGAGGGAGAGTTAGCTAAAAATGCAGCTTCTCAGAGTCCTATCTTCCAAAGTTCTGAACTCATGGGTCTGGGCCCAGAAGTCTGCATTTTAGCAGTCCTGCAGAGTGATTCTGCTGCAGATGGCCTTTGGGAAATATACTTCCAAGAAGGTCCCCTGAGCCTCAGGATCAGACCCAAGTCTATTCTCATCTCCAGAACTTTCCCATCTGGTCCCACAAGTCCCCAAGTGGGAGCAGAGGATACAGATTTTACTCTCTGGGTCTCTTGACAAGTTTAGTGTCCTGGCCTGGCTGTACCTGTTGATGTCCAAACACTTAATGCCAGGGAAGGCACATGCTAGCTTTACAGCTCCCATGGATAACTCCAGCTAAGCTCATTAGCTCTTAGACCAGACTGTGTAGGGTTCAAATCCCAGCTTGGTCTTTTATCGCCTCTTCTTACAACTACGGTTAACACTATTTCTTTCCTCCTGAAATTGTGGGACCATCTTCTGACATGGCATACAGTGTACTTGCTTCAATTACCAATCCAATAGCAGATTTGATTTTACTTCCTCCTGTAATTCCAAGTTTAAGCAGTAAAATATCAGTGCCTTGGTTTTAATACCCTGGTGGCCTCATAGTCTGATACAGATCTGCAGCCTCATGTAGCAGTACAAATCCCAACAGGTAAGTAGGATAGGAAAGAATCCAAGACTCACCCAAGCCACCGTCCCTACAACCACCACTGGCTTCAGGCTTTCCTTCCCTCCTGAGTAGCCTCCCTGGGTGCACACAGAGTAGCTTTGTCCCTCCTCCTACAAAGGGAGTTGGCCCAGTCCCGCCCAACCTCAGGGGTGTGCTCCCATTAGACTGTGTGAACATCGCTCACCTGTGTTTGAGGATGAAGAATGAGGCTGACCTAACATTTGACTGCAGCTTTATCGAAGTCTTTAGGAAGGTTGCTGGGAGCAGAGCAAGGAGGACAGTAGGGTAGTCGTGGTCATGACACATGAAGACAAGGAAGCAGAGCCCTCTGTGTGCAGTGCTTGTTCAGTTGACACAGACCCTCCACCCCCGTAGAGTTCTAGCAACTCCATCTGCCTTACCTTCCCGCACCTGCCTCCCTGCCCCCGACTCTTACTTCTGGCCTCTCTTAGACGTGGACCTGGAAAACATCTGCAAAAACAGCTCTGGGCTGTCCTGGCCAGTGCCAGAGGCCTCGCAGAGTCTGCTTAGTTTCTGAGTTCTGATTTTATCTTGTTTATAAAATCCATATGGAGAGAGAAGGGAAAGGAGAGTATGGGGGAAGGGGGGGACCTCACTTCAGGCTGCTACAAGAGTGGGTTTGTTCCTGGCAGATGTGGCATCTCTTCTGGGCCTGGGACTCGGCTTTGCCAATTTCACTGCTCACAGCATCTCCTCGGGCGAGCCCAGCTGCTTATTTGGGCATTTAGCAGGAGAGGAAATTAAAAGTCAGACTTGAACTTCAGGATTGAGATTGCCACTGACTTGATCATCTGAGCTTGTCCTCTCCCATCCAGGAAAGAGAGCCTGGCTGTATCTATTAATAATACGGACTAGGGCTCTAAAGACCGGATCCAGGTCTCTGCCACCTGCTGGCTGTGACCTTGGGTGAGCCCAAGACCAACCTCTCTCAGTCTCGGTTTTCTCATCTGGAAGGGAGACCTGAGGCCTCAAGGAAGGTTTGTGAGCGCCTGGCACACACTGAGAGCTCAAAAGATGGTAGCTATTTGGACTTATTCTGCATCTCTGAACAAATGACTTCATCTTGTAAGTGCCACATTTCCTTTGCTAGCACTGGCCTCCCTACTTTATAGGGTTGTTGGGGAATTAATTGCAACAAGGACTGTGAACACATCTTGCAAATGTGATTCAATCTCCATCCACACTAATGCAAGGATCATTATAATTACTTGCCAAACCCACATCTTGCTTTTGTTCATCTTTGCCTCTCCATCTGGAATACCCTCCAGAATCTCCCCCCCACCCTTCTGCCCCTATTTTCTGTTTAAAAGATTTCTGCTTAAGATCCAATTAAATGTCACTCCCTCCAAGAAGCCCCCCCCAGCCTCCGCAGGCCTTGGGTTATTTCTGTTACCGAATGCATGCAGTTGCAGTCACAGGTTTCCATCCCGACTCCACCATTTGAACCCAAGCTCTTCTAGGATCAGGAGCTATGTCCTGTTCGTCCACCAATCTTGGGTCTAGGAGAATTATTTTGTACAGAGTAAGGTCCCAGTAAATCAATGGATGGATGGATGGATGGATGGACAGATGGATGGATAGATGAACATGTGGTTGAATAGATGGGAGAATTTTGTAGACATATCTCAAGAACCAACAACATTGGGAGGCCGAGGCGGGCGGATTGCTCAAGGTCAGGAGTTCAAAACCAGCCTGAGCAAGAGCGAGACCCCGTCTCTACTATAAATAGAAAGAAATTAATTGGCCAACTGATATATATATATATAAAAAAAAATAAGCCGGGCATGGTGGCGCATGCCTGTAGTCCCAGCTACTCGGGAGGCTGAGGCAGGAGGATCGCTTGAGCCCAGGAGTTTGAGGTTGCTGTGAGCTAGGCTGACGCCACGGCACTCACTCTAGCCTGGACAACAAAGTGAGACTCTGTCTCAAAAAAAAAAAAAAAAAAAAGAACCAACAACAGTTGATATCCATTCTCTCGGGGTCTCTAAATGCCATGCTAAAACAATTCCCTTATCTTCAGTTGACATTTATCAGTGATTGGTACAATAAGCATAAGAGGACCGAGACTTTTAGAAAAAGGTTAATTCACTCAACTCCACACCAAAAGTGTGGTCTTGGGAGACTTCAGCCTGCATTTAGTCATCTTTGGGGGAATCTGCCTGCAGCCGGGTGGAAGTCACAGGTGCCGGTCTCACTTCTCCAGCTCTTATGGAAGAACTGCCATGGCAAACCCAACCAAATATGCCACTGCCTGGGTATTCAGAGAGAGTTTCTCAGCATCCTGTGTGAAGCTCTCAGGCTGTGGAAGAAAATTACTCCCTCTTGTTAAGGTGGAACATGGTGTTTAACAAAGATCACTGGGTCGGAAACCGGGACATCTGCTCTTGGCCTGATTCTGCCACTAATTTGCTCTGGGATTTGGGGCCAGCCACTTCACCTCCTTAGAACTGAGCCTCTTTGTGAGGAAAATGGGGACTGTATGACGTCGAGGTTTCATTCAGCTCCACAAGGTGTGATTTTACGTTCTGCAGGGCCAGCAGGCTCCAGGCCCTCGACTTGGCTCCACACCACTCAGAGACTTTCCCTGCCATCCTCCTCTGTCGCTCTGTCTGCCCAAGGACTTCCCACGTGGAGGAGAATGCAGCCCAGGTGGGAGCTGGGTAGCATGGTGGTTACAGAGCTTGGTATTATCATCTGCCAGCTCTGTGGCCTTGGGCAAGCTCCTTAGCCCCTCTGTGCCTCAGTTTCCTCATGCATAAGATGGGATAACAAAGGGCCCCACCTGCTAGGGCAATTAGAGAAGGAAAGGACACAATGCACATAAAATGCCGATCTCAGTGTCCCGTGCAGAGGAAGTGCCGGGGAGATGTGAATTGTCATCATGGCATTTATGAGTGACTCTGATGGCAGAGGCCACAGCTTCTGGCCTCTCCTCCTTTGAGATCTGCCTGTGGGCTGCCTCGACACCAGGACTCTTAGCTCCATCGGCATGCTCTGAAAGGCATGTTCAGCCTCTATGCTCTTGACGCGAGCCTGGGCTAAGGATGAGTCACCGCGGTGGCTTGAATTAAACCACTGTCTGGATAAAGCGGGAGCCCTGTTCTAAAAGCCGGTCACGAGCAGGCTGTGGAGCAGGGGCCTTTCGCTGCTTTCTGGCCTGCCCCGTTGCCTCTTCCTCTATTTCTTCCTTTTGTCCTTGTGGCCCTGCGGATGCTTTTGTCCGGGCAGAGGGGCTCTGATCACAGGCGGGGACAAGGCTGCACTCCTCCTGTGTGGCAACAATTCAAAACTGCATCAGAGCCAGAGCTCTGGGCCCAGGGGGGCTGCTTGAGCACAAGGGGACTTGGAGGAGGCGGCCACTGCCCTTGGGAACATTTTGAACATGGCTTTGTCTCCAACAAGCAGCCCTTTGGCTGCCGGACTCCCGCGTGCCTCCGAGCAAAGTGGTCCCTCTGCCCACAGAGGAAGAAAACACAGTCGTCCCACTGATGGCAAGAACAGGAGCTCTCAGTTGGCATTTCAGTCCACTAGGGCTGCTGTGACAAAGCGCCACACACTTGGGGCTTAGACAGCAGAAATTACTGTCTCTGTTCAGGAGGGCGGAAGTCCCAGGGCGAGGTGGCGGCGGGTGGTTCCTGCTCAGGGCTGTGAGGGACACTGTGCGCTGGGCCCCTCCCCTTGCTTCTGGGGCTGCTGGCAATCTGTGGCATTCCTTGACTTGCAGAGGCGTCACCAGGATCTCTGCCTTTGTCTTCACAATTCTGCCAGGGTGAGCGCCTGTGTCCACATTTCCCCCTTTTATAAGGACACCAGTCATATTGGAGGCGGGCCCACCCTCTTACAGAGTGACCTCATCTTAGCTTAATCACAATGACCCTATTCCCAAACAAGCTCACATTCTGAGGTGCTGGGGGTCAGGACTTCAACATATGAATTTGGGAGGGGGAGGTGGCGGCAGATTTTAATCGACAGCAGTTGGTTTTTCCATAAGGGGCGCAGTATTGAGTCCACCTGTGCCTGCATCCGAAGCTCATGGGAGATGGCCACCAGGGGTCTGCTAGGTCTCTGGGTAGGAAGGAGCCTGGAGGGCAAGTGTACCTGTCCTCTGCCGGTTGGCTGCCTCTTGGGCACCCACGCTGGTGACCTTCCATCCCGAGTTTGAATGTCTCTACCAGGAGCAAACTTACTACTACCGTGCCCCTCTTTGGCAGCTCTTTAATGGACTGAAATCTTTCACAGCGGCTCCATTCAGTGCCTCATTGTCCCCTTCCATTCCATTCCGGAGGGCGACAGTCCTTCTCCACACGCTTGTGGGGTTGGCTCCCGGCCACCGTAAACTCGCTAAAGAATGAGGAGTGGGCAGGAAGCGGTCCGGGGTCACAGGTAGAGAGAGGAAAGGAAGGTGAGGTCTCCTGTTCTCCCCCGCCCTGACTTCTCCCAAGGTGAGCCTCCTCGCCCAGGTGGCCCTGTGTGGCGTCCTTTGTCCTGTGTCTCCACACGACCCTCAGAATAAAGCCCCCTCCATTCTTCCAATCCTCCCCATCCCCGCAGGGCAACTTCCTCCCAACAGCTGGCCCCGTGTCCCCAGCCCTGAATGGCCTTCTATGGAACACTTTGCTTTCTCACTTGAGGTCTCCACAGCAGGACAGAGTTAGGCAAAAAAAGCGCCAAAAAACAAACAAAAAAAGCCCCCTCTTAGAGTAGCTGAGAAGCCAAGCAGGAAAAAAAAAGTCAATATTAGCTTTGCAAGCCATCTTATTACACTAAATTTGTTTTAAACTAAGATATTCGTTTACAAAGTCCCTCCAGAAATGACATACTATTTATCTTCTATGGAAGGCAAGCACTTTGAAAGATTTTTTTTTAAAAAAAGCAAGGATAAAAGGATAATCTAATGTGCCAGAATGAAAACCTAAACAAATTTTTTTTTCCTAAAAAAACAAAAGATATCCATCTATTTATAGTGTGTAGCTAATGGATATATATATATATATATATATATATATATATATATAAAATCTTTCCAGGAAATTAATGAGGACGTGCAGAGCCTGCCCTCTGCCTGCTAGCTGGGCGGGCTCTGTGCGGGGAGGCAGGGTGGCTCTCACGCTACCTCGGCTCGCAGGTGGCCGAGCCGGCGGGGACCACCGAAGCCACCCCACCGACCCATTTTTCCGACGAAGAGCCTGTGGTCCAAGTGGTAACTGACGTTTATTGAGAGCCGCCCACCTTCCGGGTCTTGTGGGTGAATGAGCTCATTTGGTCCTGCAGCTGCTCTGCACAGAGCTTCTGCGGGAGATACGGCAGGGGGCAAAGAGGGGCAAACCGGACTGTGATCACCGGCCACCAGGAGGGAGGCTTGGGGACGACCCTCGTGAAACCTCCCCGGGGGGCCGGCGAGGCTCCGGGGACGCGTCGGGGTCTCACGGTCCAAGGAGGCGCGAGGGTCCTCCCGGATCTCCAGGTCCCCAGCTCTGGCGTGTGTGGCCCGCTCCCTCCCGTCGCTCCGTGTCACCCTGTCCGGGAAGCTCTCAGCTCCCCACGGCGCACGGTCACTCCCCAAGGGCTGCGTCTTCTCTCCCCACGACGCTGCGGGCTCCTGCGGGCAGGGGCGCCTTCTCCAGGTGCTGAGGACGCCCCCACCCTCGTCCCCCCCCCCCCATAAGGCAGCGAAGGAGGCAGGGGGAGGCCTGAACGCCCCAAAGTGAGAGGAGGCCCCGGGGCAGAGCACGGATTGGCAGAAGGACTCGTCCCTTGCAGCCGGTGGTGGCCGCAGGGCGCACAGCCAGGGGCCCGGGCACTGGTGTTCCTCGTGGCTTGGCCTCCCGGGACTGTCCTCTTTACCAGAGTGCAGCGGTCCCCAGGCACCTGCAGGGCAGCTGAGAAAGCCAAGGGGACAGAGGCCCGAGGATCAAACGAGTCACAGAATCTGTGACTTTCTAGCAAGTACATGGCGCGGCCACAGCGCCTGAGTATTCCGAGAAGGGATCAGGGCGCCCCAGCCTACTGCTCTATTTTTCTTTTAATTAAATAATTAATTTGCACTCGGCCTTGTTCTAGAAATTATGAATGCTAGGTGGCTAAAAATTCCCGTTAAACATCTTTTCTTCATTGCAAAGGTAATTTCTTTTCATGGTAGAAAATTTAGAGAATACAGATTATTTTTCCCCCCTTAAACCAACCCATCGCATCCCCTGCACAGCTCAACATCGTGCCCATTCTGGTGTTTACTCTTGTAGATTTCCCTTCTGTGCGTAAATAAATACATGTTAAAATATTTGCTTAACAAACACAGCACCTTACTTCATTCTTGCTTTTTTATGCAAGCATAAACTTTATGCTTTATCTGATTAAATGGTAAATATCTTACCATATCAATCAATGTAAATATAAATTCGCAATTATAATTTTTAGTAGCTCCTGGTATTCTAGCAGTGCCATACATTTTAAATGAATTATTTATTATTTCGTGTATTCGGTTTTTCTAATTTTTCATTACTGTAAGTAAATAGTAGATGGAACATCCTTACGCAGAGTGTGGCTGGAGACCTGACGATAACAGTGACAATATCATCATTTCTAAGGCTTCCCCTTCATTCCCTTATCTAATTCAAATTTAACAATAAAAACAACAGTTAAGCCATAAAGTTCAACAAAATTCTAGTTTGTCTAGGAGGACTACTCCCATCCATCTTTGAAATATTAGAAATATTATTTTAAAAAATTGGTTCCCTTGCTTTGTGGTTGCCTAAACCTACACTCCATCCTACCTCTTTGTGCTTTTATGCCATTATTTCTTAGCATGTCACCCACGAAAGGAGATTGCTGAGTCCTTTGGGACATGCAACTTTGTAAGATTTTAAAACAGTTGCCAAATTGTCTTCTGGAAATGGCATATTTCTTGGAGGCGAACTGATTTCTCCTTCCTCTCCTGCCAGTCTGTTGGGCAAAAAGTATACCCTCTTTGTTTCATATGCATTTTGTTGACTAATGAGATGGAACACTTTTTTTTCACACATTAATTGGCTATTTGTACTTACTGTAACAATAGTTGGTGTTTATTCCATCTCATTTATGTCATACAGGATTACCTGTCTTTTTCTTATTGCCTGTCAGATTTTTTTGGATTTTAAGGATATTAAACCCCACATGTGTCACAGCCATTTTCCTAGATGTAATTTACCCTTCATTTTTTAAAATTTATGAGTAAAATATTTTTATAATCCTGTTTCCCAATGTATTACTCTATTGATTTTTCCTTTGGTTGTTATGCTTAGAAACATTTTCCTGCTACGAGTTTACATAAAATTTTACCTCTTTTTCCTTCTGACACTTCAATGTTTTTTAAAAATATATAAACCACATGCAAGTTATTACCAGGATGTTATGAGGAAGGAATCTAGCTTTATTTTTTTGCAAATAGCCAGTTTATTCCATAATTGTGCACTAAGTAGTTCATTATTCCCCACTTAATTAGAATACCATCTTTAGCATATCCTAATTATGTGTATGTAACTAGAGATGTAGCTATACTTTTTATTCGGTTCCTTATCTATTTGTACCTAAGTATCATTCTGTTTATGTATTTGTTCTTTTAAACATGTGTTTTAATATCTGGAAAAATAAATACCCCTCCTTCTTCTTCTGTTTGCGAAAACTGACCAGATTCACATATTCTGCCAAATCAACTTTAAAATAATTGTCAAGTTCCAAAAATAATTTATTAGGATAGAGACTAAAATAATAATGAATATATATAGTTAGTTTTGGATGAAGAAATATGTTTACAGTGTTAGACTTTCCCAATTCTATTCTATTTTATGAAGTGAGGGTTTGAAAACTGCTATTCTGTAAAGTTTGTAGATTTCTGGTTTTAGATCCTGCACACTTTATTTTTCTCTCAGTATTTTATATTCTTGTGGCCAGGATCTTTTTTTCTTTATGTTTTCTTAACAATCACACAAATTTTGCTAGTCTATTGTATTTCTCCTCCGTGAGGTCAAGGGCTCTGGGCGTGTAGGTCATGTAAGATCAGCTTTTTTCCTTTTAATGTCAAAGCTAAGAGTTCTGGTGGAAAGTTTTTTATAGACTCAAATTTGTCAGAAGCTTCTGGGAATTTGGAGAAAACTCCTTCAGCATCTCTCAATACCCCCAGATGTGATAAAACAGCTATCATGAACATCCTGTATAGACAGGACCCTGTATAGACGGTTGATATTCACTTTTCTCTTTGGCTCCTCCTTAAAGGAAGACAGAAACCCTGACCTCGCTCTAGTATGTTCAGATTGGAAAGCTCCTTGCTGTTTTTCCCCCACTTCTGTGCATGCATCACGACACAGAGTTAGGACTGATTGGGACCGCCTGGAGAGCAGACTCTGTTCAGTGGTTCTTGTCCCTAGCTAAATATCAGAATCATCTGGGAAGTTTTAGATACTACTGATGCCTAGGCCATAGCCTTGGAGATGCTGGTTCAACCTGCGTGGAATTGGGCATCAGTATATTTTAATCTCCACCCTCCTTTCACTCTCCTGGAAGGTGACCGTCATTACAGCCAGGGCTTTAAATGAAGCCCAACTTAATCACTGCATTCTTATTTATAAATAACAAAAGCAAACTATAGATGATTTAAGCACTAAGCGAATTTATTTAAATGATATTTGAAAAAATATGTTTGGCCTTTGGGAGGGCCAAAGAACCAGGCTTGAGGTCTACACGCCAGTCTCAATGCCTCACCTCACACCACAGAGGTGACCCAGTGGTGGTGACACTACTGCCCACTGCTGGGCACATACCCCCCAGGGACAGATCCAGGTTTCAAGGGGTCATTCTAAAGAAAAAAATACAAAATCATAAATAGAAAACTATGCACAAAAGTAAACATTTAGAATGGGGGGGGGGAATCACAACAATTTAAATATTTTAAATTTAAACATTTAATACCATAAACACCACGGCATTTAGAAATATTACCTAATCTTTTAATTGTTTGCCTGACACAGTTTTATAGTGTATTTTTCCATTGCAGTTTTGGCTGTGTCTTAGTCAGCTTGGGCTGCTATGACAAAATATAACAGACCAGGCGGCTAACACAACAGACATCCATTCCTCACAGTTCTGCAGGCTGGAAGTTGGGCTTAGGCTTTTGGGAGGGCTCTCTTCCTGGCTTGCAGACGGCTGCCTTCTTGCTGTGTCCAAGAGAAAGAGAAGAGCTCTGGTCTCTTCCTCTTTTTGTAAGGATACTAATCCCATTATGGGAGCTCCACCCTCTTGACCTCATCTAAATTAAATTACTTCCTCAATGCCCTGCTTCCAAATATAGTCACATCAGGGGTAAGGACTTCAATGTACGAATTTGGGGGGAAAATAAACATTCCGTCTATAATAGGCTGTTTAAGAATATTGATATAAAGTGTGATTTTATTATATTTTTAAGGAAAGAATAGATGATTTGGTCTTTCTTTTAGCATAGTTGATCCAATTTTCTTTTTTAAATAACACTTTTTAATATAGAAGAATAGTTTTATATTTATAGAAAAGTTGTATAGATAGTAGAGTTTCTGTATACTCCAATTTCTTTGTAGTGTATTTGTTATAACTAATGAGCCAGTATTGATAAATTATGATTCATTAAACTTCATACTTTAATTGAATTTCTTTAGATGTTTTCTGATTTCCTTTTTCTATTCCAGGATTACATGTTACATTTAGTCATCCTGTGTCGTTAGCCTCTTCTGGGCTGTGAGTTTCTCACACTTTCCTTGATTTTGATGACCTTGACAGTTTTGAAGAGTACTGGTCAGCTATTTTGTGGAATGCTCCTTCATTTGGGTTTGTCTGATGTTTTCCTGATGCTTAGGCTGGAATTATGGGCTGGGGGAGGAAAACCACAGAGGTGAAGTGTCATATCAAGGGTCATCACTGATGATGTTGACCTTCACCATCTGGTGAGATCCGAATCTTTAAAATATTATTTATAATTTAGAAGAGTCTCTTTCAACTTCATACCCAGTCTTGGCAATGTCACACAAAGTTGTAGGATTGTTGCTAAATTTGGGACAACCTCTATCATATTTCATTTGTGATCTGAAGATCTAAGATTTCCCGTAGACTAGCTTCTCACTCCATGCATTTTGGATCTTGTTTCTCCTCCGCTTCCCACGTAATTCCAGGGCCTGGTACTCAGGACATATTCATATTGGCATGCAATTTCTGTCCCAGCACCTTGATGTCACAAGGTTTGGTGAATTAGCACAGTAGGCAGTAGAAATGTTCCTGGCTGCCATTCCACCCCCACGGTGACTAGCAAAGACTGTGGAAGCAGTTAGGAACCATGCAAATATATCACACTGAACCCAAACTATTAATAAATGTATCCTAACTCAGCTTCCCTATAGCTTGTTTCCCAAAAGGCTGCAGCCACTCCAACACCACGTGGCACAAAAGGAAGTATGATAAATGGTAAGTTGGAGTGGAAGGTAACAACTGTTAGTCTTAACCAATTGTAGTTCAAATATCTTGCTTTTGCAGCTTGTATAAACACATGAACACATTGCTGGAACCCTCTCTCAGTCCTTGGGAGAGGCTTGTTATATTGAGGCACCCTGACGTTTAAGAGTCATTACATTATACCTCAGACCCCCTCAGCCCTGGACCCAAGATGCTACAGCTGGAACCACTAGTGCCACTGTCTCTGGAAATGACATGTAGCTGCTGCTGTGCTGGAAAAGATTCTTCCCAGTGTTGGCTTCCATATGTCACCACCTTTCAATTCAAAGTCTGGAGAGGGTGGTTTTGATTGGCTGATCCTAGATCATATGCCTTTGCCCCCGCGGTGCGGGAAGCTGGGAATGTATCTAGTGATTTGAGCTTGTAGAGTGAGGACAAGTTCTGCCTTCTAGTGGGGCAGCCTCAAGCCAAAGAAGGTTTATTGGTTGTAGTTGCATAAAAAAAAAAAAAAAAACCATGAAACTATACAAAAGGAAGCAATAAAAGTGGTTACCTGTGGGAACCAATGATGGGAGGAGATTAGGAGTCAAATTTCTTAATGTGAACATTTTCCTATCATTTCGAGTTTTAACACATATGCATGTATCATCTAGTCAAAAATAAAACAATTTAAGGGTGATATAATCCTGTTACCAAATGTCACAAGTCTAGGGGACTTCTTTCTTTAATCAACATTCTCAGCAAGGATTGAAAACGTCTTACTACCAAGTGCACTACTAAGTTTAAATCTGTGTTATTTAATGCCTCCAAATCCATCAGGCCTTTTGCTTTCCTCTTTTCTTTCCCTGTTTTGGCATCCTCCCAAATGATTCATTCTCACAACAGCACCTTGGAGTGGCAGTGATCAACCTCGCTAGGGAGGGGAGGAAAGGTATGGATTTCCCATACAGTGTAACACAATATGATTTGGTTTCTTGTTGGGAGATTTCAGAACAGTTTCTCACACACAAAGGAGTCTTTTCAGAACTAAACACCACACTGGGGCCTAAGGTAAAATGAAGCCAGTGGAATGGTTCTGAATATTTGCTCATTGCCCAGAGCTGAATCTTTAGAGCTTGTGAAGTTCTAGGGGGCTGGGAGGACAATCACCACCCATGGAGAGCAGTGGAAGGTTCCATAGATTCCATCAAGTGCCCTCTGGTGCAATCCTTGTGCATCGGGAAGAACAAGGATTCCTCTTTGGTGGGGAAGACAAGGAAAGGGCCCTGCTGAGAGTAATATTCAAAATATTTAACAACTTCTGCAGGATGGACCTGACTCATCAGGACAGACTCCGGCCATTACCTTGGTATCAGGTGTCCTGCTCATTTCTCAGCCCTGCTCCTACTAAATTTTCTTGGACACCAGAGATTCTAGGGCTTCTCCAGAGCTCTGAAACCCATGGGGGTCCAAGAAGAGGAAGTAGAGAGATAACTTAATTCTAACTTCTACTTTTCTTGGCACAACTAGATGCCACCATCACATAATCTATAGAGACCTTGGACAAGGGACAGAATGTGCACTTTGTACTTAGTGGGCGTTCGATAAATGCTGTGGTCTGAATGTTTGTGGCCTCCCCAAAATTCATATGATGAGAGATTGAACTCCAAGGGGATGATACTAGGAAATGGGACCTTTGGAAGTGACTTTTTAAAAGATTAATGCCCTTATAAAAGAGATTCCAGAGTGACCTCCACCCCTTCCACCAGGTGAGATTGTAGCAGAAAAATGGCAGTCCAGGAAGCAGGTCCTCACCAGACACTGAATCTGCCAGAGCCTTGACCTTGTACTTCCCAGCCTTCAGAACTGTGAGAAATAAATTTCTGTTGTTTATAAGCTACCCCATTTATGGTATTTTTGTTATAGTAGCCCAATGGACAATGAATACGTTTTAGTTAGGGTGGAACATAAACTCCATAATGGTACGCTTCATGGAGCTATCCCTGGAACTTAGTCCACTGCCAGGTACATAGAAGCTGTTCACTAAATACTAAATATAGCTTGATTAAATGCATATGTTGGCTACAGCCTCTGCCAAAGTCTTTCTATAGAGATAGTCCACATTATTTTTTTCTTAGAGATACTCAATACTCAGTAATCTCATCCCAATTCAATATGACCTGGCCTGAGGAATGGAGGAAGAACTTGGTTCTGGGTTGGACTCTTCTCCTGACAGGGCAGGCATGGAAGCAGATCTTGCTGTTCATGAACTTGTAAATAATCTTCTTGAGGAACCTTGGATTCACCTTGGTCATTCTCTGCCTCCCACTCCAAGGAAAAAGAAAGCTTCTCCTCTTGGGATGCCATTCGAGCCCACAGCCTCCTCCTACGTGTGGGCCTCTGTGACTGTCCATGGGGCACAAGGTCATTCTGGATACAACTCTCTTCTCTACAACCAGGTCAAGCTATATGTGGCTTAGAAACTTTCAGGTGCTCAAATTAGTCATCACAACCAACGTGATTCAAATACTTATTTGGTTGGATTTTTTAAAAAGTGTTTTCAGCTGGATCACTTTAATCCTAGATTTTTTTTTTTTAAAGCAGAGAGACCTATCCAAGCATCATAGGATATACACCCAAATAGAAACAAGCTCCTGGGATCTCAGCCTTGGGTATGACCTCTTCCTCATTACTGCCCATCTTCCCTGTCCAGACTTTGAGGCTTCATCTCCCTTTATGGTCTTGAGATTGCCCTTTGGATACAAGGATGGTTTCATTTCTGCCTGACCCTCTGTTGCAGGTTTGATCCCCTGATCTGTCCTGGGGATAGATCTATGATCAAGAAGGACCTCTGTGTAGTAAAGGATTAACCTTTCCTGAAGAGGGATTTGGCCTTTGCGCTCAGCTCCTGGGAGGTAACTTTTAAGCCCCAGAAATGTTTTTCCTGATAAGAATGTCTTTGTTTGCTAGGGTGTGGGCTATGCCAAAGAGTCTATGTTAATAATGTGATTTATGGTGGGGGTCTTGAGCCTGACCTCTGGAGGGGCCACAGCAAAGATCAGCCACACAAGCAGTCAATCATGTATATATGACCAGGTCCCAATAAAAACTCTGGACACCGAGACTCAGGTGAGTTTTTCCTGGTTAAGAATGCTCTGTGCACATTGTCACATGTTGTAGCTACAGAAATAGGTGCCATCTGCACAACTCGCATCTTATGACTCCTGGAACCTCCCCTGGATGCCTCCTCCCTTGGCTGATTTTAGCCTGTATTCTTCCACTGCAGTGAACCATAACCATGAGCACATGACTTGTCAGAGTTCTGTAGTCCTTCTGTAAGTCCTTCTAGAACCTGAGTGTGGCCTTGGGGACCCCCGACTTGTTGTTGGTGTCAGAAGTGAGGATGGTCTTGGGGACCCCTATAATTTGAAACCTTCAAAAAGGAACCCCAGCCTCAACTCTCCTGGCCAGAACTCCCATGAGAAGAAATCCTTGGCGATGCTCTGTCCTTACCTCTCTCCTGGTTCACAGGTCTCTTCTCAGCCACCTCAGCCTGAGTTTAGAACAGTCTAAACTTCTATTAAATAGTTGCCATTTGCATGCTTCCCTGCCTCATGTCCAAGCCAGGTTAAACCTCCCACTTCCTCTTTATCCTCCTATCGAAGAGTCTCCCTTTTCTGTTCCATTACCTTCTCTTACCAGGCACATACCCCAGGCTCATACCTATGTAAGTGAGAGTCTCCTTCTGACCGTGAATTCCTAAATCATCAGAACTCACCACACCGTCTGGGCTAACATTTCCATGTCATACCACTCCGCTGCAAATAAGTTCCAATATACAGACACAAGGAGATCTAGTTAAAAGAACACAGAAAATTCACTCTCACAGAACTACAAGTGGAGGTCTTGATATAAATGCAGAAAAGCAGGAGGCCCCTGCATTGCACAGAAAGAAGTGACGTGAGAATTGGACAGGACAGTTCACAGCTTTCGTAAGACAAATCCATCAAACACAGAGAGAAATTGGATTTCCTATTGCTTTTTCAATGGTGATCCAATTAATACGTGAGCTAAATACCATCTACAACAGTATCATGTTTCTTTAAGCCCCAGATTAAGTGCTGGGGAAGTGCCATAAAAACAGTAATTTGGATCACCTGGTAAAGAGCTCAATATGTGTTAGTGAAAGTTAGAATTGCAGAATATAGTGGGAAAAAAACACAACACAATTATTTCCAAATACTTACACAGATTTTTTAAAAACGGCTAACCAAGTGGAATTCTTATGGGTCAATTGTAATAAATAGAAAATTTTCATGTGCTCTTACACAGTATTTAAGCCAAATTGGTGCTACTCAAGTGCTTTAACAATGTGGAAAATAGTCTTCATTCTTAATCAGATTACATAGCTAAGCTTCCAAGACAGCTAAGATTGTTTAGTAAATTTGTTAAAATAGTAATTCTCATTCCTCATGAAGACAAAATTTGAAGGAGGAGGAGTGAAGAAAGGGAGGCCTAAATTAATAAGGAATTACTTGATAGATGGCTTGTCTCTTGATCTCAATAAAAGCAGATACATACTAAGACACGTATGGTTCATGGAAGTACTATTAATTCTTCACTTACCATTTATTTCTTCATTCAGCAAACAATTTCTTTAATATTTAGACAATTTCAGGCCTCATATTTGGTTTTGTTTTTTTTTTTTTTGAGACAGAGTCTTGCTCTGTTGCCTGGGCTAGGGCACCTTGGCGTCAGCCTAGCCCACAGCAATCTCAAACTCCTGGGCTCAAGCGATCCTTCTGCCTCAACCTCCCGAGTAGCTGGGACCACAGGCATACACCACCATGCCCAGATAATTTTTTCTATGTAGTTTTAGTTGTTCAGCTAATTTCTTTCTATTTTTAGTAGAGACGGAGTCTCGCTCTTCCTCAGGCTGGTCTTGAACTCCTGAGCTCAAACGATCCTCCCGCCTCGGCCTCATATTTGGTTTTGGTCATTCAAAGATATGGCAAACATTGTACCTTCCCTCGAAGATTTGCAAACCACTGAGGGGTTTCAAATGACAATTCAGTGTGATAAATGGCCTTCCGGTGTATTCTCAGAAAGCACAGACTGAAGGACACTCCCCTTCTTACAGGGCATTGAGCTAGATATTTCCCAGCCTCCTTTGAGGTCACATGACTCACTTCTCCCAATGGGACGTAGACAGGGGTCCTGTCTGCCTCTGCTGGGTGTAGGCTTAGGAGACAGACATGCCTCCTGTCTCTTTCCCTTGGAATTGGACAGAGTGGTCCAAATTTGGCCATAGATGAGGACAGAGCCCTTGAGTCTAGAGAATGATGGAGCAAAGAGTCGACAACCTGGAAGAAATTGAGCCCTTGCCCACAAGCCTGGCACCCCTGAAAGAGCAGATGGGACAGAACTGCCCACAAACCTGCCCACTCACTTTGGAACTATTACTTGAGGGAGAGGGGATACAACTATAATTTTAAAAACCACTTTATGTCGGGGTATTTTGCTCATTTTTATTATTTTCACACATACAACAAAGCTAAAAGAACTGTATGGTAAACATTCACATGCCCACAGCCTGAATTCTACCATTAACATTTTACTATACTTTCCTTTTTAAAATTACAAACCTGTACATCCTTCTACCCATCCATCCACCCATCAGTCCTTCTTACTTTGGGACATAGTTCAAAGTATATTGCTGACATCTCTCCATTTCATTTTAAATGTGTTGGCAGGCGTATCATTAACTAGACATTTTCTTTCCATGAAACAGTTAGGTATGAAATGCACAAATCCTAAGTGTGTATTTGTTGAGTTTTGACAAATATTACAGCCACACAGCCAAACCCGATATCAAGATAAAGATCATTCCATTTTCCCAGAAGTTTTGTTAGGATATTTCTGTTATAGAAGCTTACCTTTAGCTCTTACAAAGAGTAATAATTCTAACAGTAGCTCCAGGAGCTGAACATCTTCCATGTGTCAGGAATTATATATATGCACATCTTATTTAATTTTCATAAAAATGTTATGGTGTAGGTATGATTAGCTTTGTCCCATAGATAAGAAAAATGAGGTTTGAGAAATCATCCAGGTTTATTAAGTAAGTGGCAGAGGTGAGTGGATTTTGCATCCTGATCCTTCTGATTTGAAGATCTGGCAATTTTCAACTACTCTCTGTGACTGACCCCACCTGGTTCAAAGAAGCTTAGCTGCACAAAGGAAGGACATTTGAGATACATCTCGAGCTTTAGCCCTTGAAGATTGAGACTCACCAGAAGGACAAGGCAGGGAAGTCCTGCCACGAAGAAGACACATCACACCCAAAGCAAAGAAGTGTGAGATTGTAGCATTTGGACAATTGCTAATGTCACCATCTGCCTAGAGCTTGGGTAATAATGTACGGGTGGCAGAAGATGAGAGTTAAAAGCTGACTGAGATTCTAGCGCTTTGCGAAGCAGAGTGGACTTGATCCTATCAGCAGTGAAGAGCCATCAGAGGGGTTTAAGCAGGGAAATAATAGAATCAGATAACTGTATGACCAGGTCAAGTCCATTGGAATATGAACAGAAACAGTGTGGGCAACTTCTGGGGTGCTCTTGTAAAAGGAAAGGGTGTGTGCTCCCTTCCTGCCTTTTCCCCTTCTCATGGGCTGAAATGTGGAGGTGGTGGAGACTCATCTTTGACCATTTGTTCAAGGCGAAGATGCTACAGATGGTAAAGCAACGAGATGGAAAGAGCTGGGTCCACGTACAGTTGAGCTGTGACCCTGGACCACCTGCCTGGACTGTTTCATGAGCAAAAAGGAAATCTTTATCTCTAAGCTGATGTATTTTGGGAAATCTTGTTATGGGAGTCCAGGGTGTAATGAAGAAACCATCCCAAGTAGCAAATGGAGCCTTCCATGCAAGTTCTGATCTGGATGGCTCCTTAAGTGCAAAATGTGGTTAGGAGAATTTATGACAAGAATGTCATCCTTGGAGTTGTTAATAGAAAGATCGGGTTTGAACACAAGCATACCATTGCCCTGGTGGCCTCGAGCAAGCTATTTATCCTCTCTGGACCTGCAGTTTTGTCATTGTTGCTGTTTCTTTGTTTCCTGCTGTAGAATGGGAGAAGTTGCCGTGTTACTGTGGAGAGTGGAGATGGTATTTGCAAAAGTCTGTGCCTGGTACCTGGCACGTAGTGGGCCTCTTTGAGGGTAGCCATTGTCATTATGGATGACACTGGGTGAAGAAGGCAGGGGTGATGAGCCCGCCAGAGAGAGGCATGCTGGGGACCGGAGTCGGCTGACGCACTTCTCTGCAGTCCACATCATACCTGCTCTTGGATTTCTCAACACTTTCATTTCCTCTCTTTGCCATCTTCATAAGAGAGTAGGGTTTCGGCAATGAGCCTGAGTCCTATGTCTTAACTGAAGACCTGATGCTAGCAAGATGCGCACTCTTGGACAAGGCTTGTGGTCGCCGGGACATTTGGGGCTTCAGACCAATGGCCCTGGTTTGGAGTTAGGTTTACAGGCTCACCTTGCTTTCCAAATGGAAGAACAAGCCTTAGCTGCTTCCTCTGCCAGGTTGATTGCGCATGCATGGAGGAAGAATTGTCTCCATGGAACTGCCAGAGCCGGCTTCCTTTCCGTCCACTAGGCTGTGCCCCTACCCGATCGACTGTCCTTACCAATACTACAGCCCTGTCTACCCAGAGAAGAACTTTTGACTCACAAGCTACAAGGAAGAGAAAGGGGAGCAAAATATGTTTCAGGAGGCCAATGGATGAATGCCTTTTCCTTCTGGGAAGTGTTTGCTCTGTATTCCTGCTCTAGAAAGAATCCTTGTTCAGTAAGAGTTCTTCCTCTCTTTAGTGTTCTGTCTATAGACCGTAGGCCAGCAGCTGTCACCCTCACAGTGGATCAGAGCCACCCAGGGAGCTGTTAGAAGATTCAGATCCCTGCGCCCTGTTGCTTAAGGAATTCAGATTCAGCTGATCTGTGGAGGGGCCCAGGAATTGGTATTTTAAGAAAAAGATTTGGCCGAGCGCGGTGGCTCACTCCTGTAATCCTAGTGCTCTGGGAGGCCGAGGCAGAATTGCTTGAGCTCAGGAGTTCTAGACCAGCCTGAGCAAGAATGAGACCCCCATCTCTACTAAAAATAGAAAGAAATTAGCCTGACATCTAAAAACAGAAAAAATTAACCAGGCATGGTGGCACACGCCTGTAGTCCCAGCTACCTGGGAGGCTGAGGCAAAGGGATCGCTTGAGCCCGGGAGTTTGAGGTTGCTGTGAGCTAGGCTGATGCCATGGCACTCTAGCCTGGGCAACAGAGTGAGACTCTGTCAAAATAAATAAATAAATAAATAAATAAAATAAATAAAAATAAATAAATAAGAAAAGGACTCAAGTCAGTTCTTGTAGAAAATACTCTAGATATAGTGCATGGGCTTGATCCTTGGTTGATATTTCGTAGTGGTTAGCATGCAAATAATATTTCTGATGGAGAGAGACTAGTAAACTCATGTTTTACCCTGGCATCTGGAGATCTCAGAGTCCCTACTCTCAGGTGCCACCACAACACCCCCACGCCCACCCCCACCCCCAGTTCAGTTGCATTGAGAGATTCTCAAGCTATTTTAGAAGCGGAGGCTTACTAACGTGAAGGCCACAGCATAGCCCTGAAGTCAGAGTTTCCATCCAGATGAACTTCTAAGACTTTTTCAACCTGGGATCATTTTCCTAACCACAAGGAAAAGGGAGACATAATTGTCACGGTTGGTTGACTTGAGAGAAGAGACCACCTGTCACCTCCCCAGATCTTCTTTCCAAACTGATCTTTCTTTCTGGTGTCATTTGGCTCTTGGTGGGGGAGGAAACTCTTCCCCAGGCCGGAGTGCAAGCACCCCTTCTCCTGCAAGGGGCAAGTGCGTCTCTGAAGAAGAGCCTTCCCTGCCCTCCTGGGAAGACAATAGGAATGGGAGCCCTTGTTATTTTATTATTATTATTCCTGTGGCCTTTGATCTCTTTTCTGATTCTCAAGTACAACCGAGGACTTTAGCCACAAAAGCAACTGTGGGGCAGGAGATGAGGGTTTGTGTGCAGAGCGGTAGAAGCAGAAGCGGCTGGAAGGAAGGGAGCTGGGAGGTGTCTGAGCATGTGGCCATCCAAAGCTACAGGGAGGAGCCTGTCCAGGTGTCCACTGGCCACCCTGCAGTAAGGGTCATCTTCTTCAAGAGCCCCCAGCTCCTATCCCAGGAAAACTGTCAGATCCAAGGCAGCTAGGATACCTGGAGTGTGAGCTTCCTGGGCTGCGTGACAAAGCACCACAACCTGGCTGGCTGAGAACAGCAGCAATCTATTGCCTCACAGTTCTGGAGGCCAGAAATCCAAAATCAATGGTCAGTAGGGCCACGGGCTTTCCAAAACCTGATTGGGAAGGGTCCTTATTTGCCTCTTCCAGCTTTTGGTAGTTGCAGAAGTTGCTTGGCTTGGGCAGCCTAACTCTAAACTCTGTCTCCATCTTCACTTGAGCTTTGCCCTATGTCCCCATGTCTCTTTAAAAGAAAACCAATCACACTGGATTAGGGGCTCACCCTACTCCGTATGACCTCATCTTAACCAACACATCTGCAGTGACCCTATTACCAAATAAAACCCTATTACCAATTCGGAGATCCTGAAGGTTAGGATTTCTACATATCTTTTTTTTTGGTGAGAGGGACAAAATTTAACTCAGAATATTCAGGATGAGGAGGAATTTGAATAGGAAATGCGTAAGCCCTCTAAACTAAGCTAACGAGGCAATCTCTATTCCTTCTTTCCTTCCTTCCTTCCTTCCTTCCTTCCTTCCTTCCTTCCTTCCTTCCTTCCTTCCTTCCTTCCTTCTTTCCTTCCTTCCTTCCTCCCTCCCTCCCTCTCTCTTTCCCTCCCTTCCTTCCTTCCCTCCATTTCTCTTTCCCTCCCTTCCTTCCTTCCTTCCTTCCTTCCTTCCTTCCTTCCTTCCTTCCTCCCTCCCTCCCTCCCTCCCTCTCTCTTTCCCTTCCTTCCTTCCTTCCCTCCATTTCTCTTTCCCTCCCTCCCTCCCTCCCTTCCTTCCTTCCTTCCTTCCTTCCTCCCTCCCTCTCTCCTTCCTTCCTTCCTTCCTTCCTTCCTTCCTTCCTTCCATCCTCCCTCCCTCCCTCCCTCCCTCCCTCCCTCCCTCCCTCCCTCCCTCCCTCCCTCCCTCCCTTCCTTCCTTCCTTCCTTCCTTCCTTCCTTCCTTCCTTCCTCCTTCTCCCCTTCCTCTCATACCTTCCCTCTCTCCCTCTCTCTCTCCTGTTTCCTGTCTTCCTTCTTTCCACTGCTCCTGCCCCCGCGTCCTCCTCCCCTCCATCTGTCCACTGTCCACCTCCTTAGGAGGCCCGCGGTGAGCTGCAGAGAGGAGGAACGCCAGGCTGCCCAGGCTGCACCCGCAGGCAGCTGCTCACAGACAGCTCCGCAGGCCCTGGGGAAGGGGAGGAGGCTGGCCTCCTCCGTCGGAATGTCCTTCTGCTGTGGGAGCCTTGTCTCTGCTGCCGTTTTCAGCAGCAGCTTAACTGCAGGGACAACGCGCTGGCCCTCAGCTGCCAGCCTGGTCCTGCCTCGGCTCTCCCTCCCTGCTGTCACGGGACACTCGCCACCCGCTGACAGCCAGCCTGCTTCTCTGACATTGTGAGGCATCTGCCTGGACAGTTGAGGGCAATGCTGCGGTTTCCGTGGAAACCTGAGTGCCTGTGAGGACTCAGTGGGGGCTCCGAGCCACCACCAGACAGGCCTCGGACGAGACGTCAAGAGGTTAGGATAAGGGTTTTTCCAATTTTCTTCTAGAATTCTTACGGTTTCATGCCTTAGGTTTCAGTCTGTTATTCATCGTGAGTTGATTTTTGTGAGAGGTGAGCAGTTCGGGTCTTGTTTCAATCTTCTACATGTGGCTACCTGGTTTTCCCAGCCCCATTGATTGAATAGGGATTCTTTTTCACAGTGTATGTTTTTGTCTGCTTGGTCAAAAATCAGATGGCTAGATGAGGATGGTTTTATATCCGGGTTCTCAGTACTTTTCCATTGGTCTATGTCTCTGTTCTTGTGCCAGTAGTACTATGCTGTTTTTGTTACTATAGACATCTGCCTAGGCAAAGAATTTATGAAAAAGACCCCAAAAGCAATCACAGCAACAACAAAAATAAATAAATGGGACCTGATCAAATAAAAAAGCTTCTGCATAGCCAAGGAAACCATCATTAGAGTGAATAGACAACCTACAGAATGGGAGAAAATATTTGCACACTACACATCTGATAAAGATCTGATAACTAGAATCTATATAGAACTCAGGAAAATCAGCAAGAATAAAAGAAACCATTAAAAATCAGTGAAGGATATGAAAAGAAACTTTTCAAAAGAAGATAGAAACATAGGAAAAAATTTTCAGCATCTCTAATCATCAGGGAAATGCAAATCAAAACCACAATGAGATATCATTTAACTCCAGTGAGAATGGCTTTTATAAAAAAAAAAAAATTCCAAAACAACAAATGTTGGTGTGGATGGGGAGAGATAGGAGCACTCATACACTGTTGGTGGGACTGCAATCTAGTACAACCTCTGTGGAAAGTAGTGTGGAGATACTTCAAAGAACTAAAAGTAGAACTACCATTTGATCCAGCAATTCTACTACTGGGTATCTACCCAAAGGGAAAAAAGACATTCTATAAAAAAAGACATCTGCACTCAAGTCCAGACTTATAGCAGCACAATTCACAACTGCAAAGTTGTGGAAACAACCTAAGTGCCCATCAATACATGAGTGAATTAATAAAATGTATATATATATATATATATATATATATATATATATATATATATATATACCATGGAGTATTACTCAGCCATTAGAAAATGGTGAACTAGCACCTGTTGTCTTATCCTGGGTGGAGCTGGAGCCCATTCTTCTAAGTGAAGTATCACAAGAATGGAAAAACAAGCACCACATGTACTCACCATCAAATTGGTACTAAGCAATCAAAACTTATGTGCACATATGGAAGTAATATTCATTGGGTGTCAGGCAGGTGGGAGGGGGGAGGTAAACTCACACCTAACAGGTGCAGTGCATACTTTCTGGGGGATGGGTATGCTTGTGGCTCTGACTCAGGTGGTGCAAAGGCAATTTATGTAACCAAAGCATTTGTGCCCCCATAATACTCTGAAATTAAAAAAAGAAAAAAGCAAAAAGAAGTTAGGATAGTGGTTGACCTCCTGCATTAGGTCTGGTCTGTGACCTGAAGAACATCACTCACTCACCCTCCCTGGGACTCAGCTTACCTCTCTGGTGAGGAATTACCAAGCCTGGCTACCTGCCTGAAAGGAGGAAAAGGGGAGAAGGGAGAAGCACCAACACAAACTAACATTTAAATGGATTATCTTGGCAATTGCATGGGCTTCTCTCTTGCTGTCCATGGGGATAGCCATAGGAGAAGAGGGATAGAGGGATAGGGGAGGGAATGAGCCTGACTCCTCTGCAGAGAGAGAAAGAGAGAGAGGTCCAGGCAGCAGCAGAAGGCTTGGCTTTGATGAGAGGCATTGAGACTTGGCTACTAGGGGCCCAGATGGTGCAGCAGGGGAGGGGACCAATCTCAAACCCCCTCCTCCCTGCAATTCTCCCCTGGGTCATGGTGTAGCTCAGGACCTCTGAAGGCTTCGAATGCTTTCAGTGGAGGACTTGGGACTAGGCAACATGTGGCCAATGGGCACAAAGGGCACCTCTCTTCTCACCCTGCTAGGAGAGTGAGTGGTTATGGAGCCCTTAGAGGTGCCATGGAGAGGCCCCAGGGCTGAAGACTATGCATGAATTCTTTGAACTTTGAAAAATACAATTGCCATTAATGGTTACGACATCCTATATAGAGACTCTTACAACATACAATTTGTGTTTACTGATTCATAGAAATGTGTACAATTTACTGCTTGCTGAGCATGGTTCCCCAGTCTCCACACTCCCTTACCTCCTGCAGTTACAGAACTACCCAGGTGGAGACTACATCTCCCAGCTGCCTCTGCATCCCCCCAAGGCTACATGACCGCGTTCCACCAAAGGGGATGCTGTGGACGTGATGTGTACAGCTGCTAGGGTCCTGCCTGTCAGGGAAGCTGCTTGCCTTCCACCCCTCTTACCAGAGCTGGACAGTAGACCTGGGGGCAGTGAGCCAGTTCTAGTGAGGATGAACCACAGGGAGCAGTGGAGCAGTGAGATGAAAGGAACCTGGATCCCTGCATGACCTGGTGGATCAGGATGGCTGCCCTCTAACCCCTCTCCCCAAACTGCCCTGGACAGCTCAAACTTTAAAGGAGAGAAAAATGAACTTTGCATCTTGTTTAAGTCACTCTTATTTTTATCTCTATTAAAGCAGCTGAATCAATATCTACTACTTGAATCAATGAGCAATTTGCACTGTGACTCTGCTGTTATCATCCATGCATATTGGTCTCCGAAAACATGAGCATTAAACTCTTGTCAGAAGTTTGCTCACACATTAACCTGTTTTTTCCTGCTAATGCACACCATCCACCAGTTTCCCACAAAGGGTTCCTTATAGCCAGGAAGTTGGCCCAGAACCTTCTAAAAAATATTCAAATGCTCAAATAGCTAATGGAAAGATCAATTTAGAGTAATTCACCTCCAGAGAGGAATCCTCAGAGAGAACCTTGGTTTGGGGAGTTATAAGAAGCCCTGTGGCATCTGTGACCCTATATCTCAGATTTTGAGGACGATTCTAATTTAAAATATTCTGGCCCAGTTCCCATAAGTGCATTTGTAAATACGCATGCCACAGTTTTTTGTTCAGAAATGTGATCACAATTCCTGGAACCTCTCAGCTGATTGCCATCCCTTTATGTTATTCTGCCCTCTGGTCCTGTGACTGCCAACTCAGGAAGGTCTAGACTCAGGGGACTGGGGACTGCTCCCTCTGGCCTGCTCTCTGACTGGTTTCTACTATTTTCTATTCTGAGACTTGAACTGAACTGCATTCATCTGCAGAGAAGCTTTTTTTTTTTTTTTTTTTTTTTTTTTTTTTTTTTTAATTTTGGAGAAGTTAAGCTTCTTTAGAGATTAAAGTTTGGTTCCCCTAGCTTCCTTACAAACTCACAGTGTTAGAACTGGGTCATAGAGACATCATTCTATTTTCTAACCAGACAATAGCTTCGGGCGGTGCCAGCCTTCTCCACTCTGTCCTGCTTCTGGGGCCCCAGGAGCTGCAGAGCGAGTCCCTCCTGTTGGGAGTGGACAGATCTCCTCTGCACCTCCCCTCCCCCCTAGGCCAAGGGCATTTGCCCTTGTCACTCACCAGCTTAAGCTGTGTGGTCTCTTCTGCTTTCATCACTAATTTATGCTCTTGGCCTCCAGGGGGCTCCTCTCTGCTCCCGCTTTCCTCCACCCCTCCCGCCTCCCCCTAGGAGGCATTCTGATTAAGGGCAAGGACATGTTCCTGGGTCATGGTGCTAGAGGTGGAATTTTTTGTCTGTCCCCAAGGGCTTAATGCTTTAAGACTGTCGTTGATGGTATTATTATTCAAAAATACTTGCTGGCCCTTCCTGGAGGAGAGAATACTCCCTTATCCCATTCCCCCCACTGACCTCAGATTTGACTTGGGACTTGCTCTTACCAACAATTGCAAGAAAGAGTTGTATGACACGTGTCACTTTCAGGTGAGGGCTTTAAAAGCCAGTGCATGGTTTCCTGTGCCTTTTCCCTCTTCCACAAGAGGAACAATGGTCCCGACAGGGGCTGCTTCCACAGCTTGGATCCCAAAGAGGATGGCATGAAGCAGGGACATAGTTGATGCATGATGGATGGGTAACTTGAACAAGAAATAAACCTCCATGGCTTACAGTCTTTGTGGGTTGGGTGTTGTTGTTACTGTAGCATAACCTAGCCTGTCCTGACTATTCCAGAGCAGATGCAGAAATGGCCTCAGACTCTTTGTCTGTGAAACTATGGTGAGTTGGGCTTGGTTTGTTCACGCAAAGAGGAGACCATTGAGTCAGGAGAAGATGGTATTGACAGATTAGTCTACCTCTGCTTTAGGTCTTATGAAGAATACCTCCATCCCTAAACCCCCTGGCCCACTCCCCTTTCTAGCTTTGGAATGATCTTGATGTCATGGGTTTCCACATGCGCCTGTTTTCATTCCTGGTCCACCTTAAGGATGGAGGCAATTTCTCTTTCCAGGCTTCATAAAGAGGCCATTACATCAAAAGAACCAATGAGCAATATGGTTTTACCAAAGATTTCACAGAGAAGATAAAAGGTTTCTATCACATTCCTAATGTCAACTGCCCATTCATGTCTTCAGCAGTTCTGCATATGGCGTGCTCTGGAGCCAAAACAAGGGTTCAAATCCCAGCTCTACCACTTATATGTGATCTCAGGCAACTTAATTAAATTCTATGAGTATTTTCTTCTGTAAATTGAAGACACTAACACTTCTTATCTACTAGGGTTGTTATTCTTGTGACCCAAGCCAGAAGAATCAGAGTCAATCCAGAAACCTCTGCTGGAATTATTTAGAAAGAATCTTCTTTTCATTAAAATTGGTAAGCTTGGATGATATAAGCCTGGAAGTGTCAAGAACCATCACATGAAGAGAACCTTCCTGAGAATTAAGTCAAATAGAAAAGCTAGCAGAGAAACAGGATGGATGGCTACTAAGTGTCCATGATATCATTTGACACCCTAATCTAAATGTGCTTGAAAATAGAACCTCACTTAGATTTTTCAGTAACAGAAGCCAATCATTCCCCCATTTTTGTCCCTAACTTTTAAAAATTTATGTCTATGTCATTTTGTCATCTCCTCTCCCCCCAACATATGCATTTAAGGTTATAAATGTGCCTCTAAGCATGGCTTTAGCTCCCACAAGCTCCAATAGATCACAACTTCATTAGCCTTTAGTTCAAAATATTTTCTAATATCCATTGTGATCTATATAATATAGATCCATAGATCTATATTATATTTTTAGATCTGTCACATAAAACCAAGAGAACCCCATATTGTTTACAATGGGTTGAATGGTGGTCTCCTGATTTTTATGTACACATCCAAAGCTCTGCCAGAAGCTGAATGTGTCCTTATCTGGAAAAAGGGTATGTGCAAATGGAATTAAGTTAAGGATCTCAAGATAAGATCATCCTGAATTACCTGGGTGGCCCTAAGTCCAGTGGCAAGTATCTATATCTATAACACACACAGAGAGAGGAGAAGATGACCATGTGAAGACAGAGGTGGAGACTGGAGTTAAGTAGCCACAAGCCCAGGAACACTGGCAGCTGTCAGAAGCTAGAAAAAGCAAAGAACAGAACCTCCCCTAGAGCCTCCAGAGGGCGTGCAGCTCTGCCAACACCTTGACTTCCAGCTCCAGAACCGTGACAGAGTAAATTTCTGGTTGTATGCTGCCTCCGGATTTGCGGTAATTTGTTATAGCAGCTTCAGGAAACTCATACATTGTTCCATTTTTGTATCAACTGAGAGGTAACCAAGGAGTGTAATTTGGGATCTGGTGTCTTATAATACTTCAGACAATAGGGACAGAGCCAGGAGACACCATGCTATCTATATTCCAGATTGCCTATCTCCCCTGACAACCAAAGTTTTCTGGCTTAGTATGATCATGGCTGCTTCTCATTCTTCCTGCTCTCATCCATCCTGCTCTCATTCACAATGAGTTATCTTCTAGGGGACATCTGAATCCCCCTTACAAATAGGTCCCTGGTGAGTCTATCCCTTGCAGAGCTCGTGTGCACACGCGTGCACACATATACACAAACACATTCTTTGCCATATGGTAATGTCAATAGCTCAAGCATTCGAGTCAGCTAGACCAAGACTTGAATTCTACACCTGCTAGTTCCTGTGAGACAGTGGATAAATTGCTCTACAGTTCCAAGCCCCGACTTTCTCAGCTTCAAAGTGGGGATCTCTAACTCACAGGGTATTACAAAAGTTAGATAATACACACAAAGCACATAGCAGTGCCCTGGCCCAAGTCCGTTTACTCAGCAAGTACAAACTATTTGGCATTTGCTAGATATCTTTAAAACTTGGTGTTGGATTTTTTCAGGTACTGAGCACCAGTATGTTCAGGGAAGGTGTACCCAGCCTCACGGGGGTGAACGGCAATTCACAAAGGATGGTTTAGGAGTAGGCATAGGACCCAGTTTTAGGCAGTGAGATGAGAGGGGAAATCTGCCAGGTTTTCTGGGAAAGAAAACCTGATTTAAAAAAATGAGCACACAAAGAGACACGCACTCATAGCTTGTGCTTTCAGGTGCTGTGATGTGAAGGTGTAATACATAGAGTGCTGGCAGCCATCTTGTGACCATGAGGCAAAAGCCCCAAAATCTCAGTGAGCAGGTGTAGCACCTTGATATCAGCAAGCTGCTAAATTCACCAACTCTGCAAATGCCGATCTCCAAATCTCTTGATGTGTGAGGTAATAAACTCCAAATGTCTATGCCACTTTTGCAGCTAAAAGACTCCTTAAATGTTACTCGAGGACTTTGTGTGTTGTATAATTGTTCTTGTTAGTGATGCACTATTTTTAGGCTTAATGAGCAATACCTTAAAGTGATTTTGCAACAGCTATTACTATTTGTGACTCTCTCCTCAGTGCAGAAACCAAATAAAGCTTCATCCTTAGGGCTCTATCTTCTATTGCAACATTTTCATATCACTTGGGAAAAAAAATCCTTTTTCCACAGAGTTTATTCTCCCCATAAATCTCGACACATGGGTGATCAATTTCTGCAGTAGAAATATTTTTTGCATTAAAATCCAAGCGCAGCATATGCTCCATCTGGGGACCGAGCAAGAAGGAGAGCAAGTTTATAAAATGATGTGCCAAGAGAGACACAGGATCTTTGGTATCTGGATGCTGAATGCTGTTCATCTCCGATGGTGAGCTTTGTCTCATCTGTTTTCACTCTCCCCTACATTAGTTCTCTTGAATGGAGGCCAGACCATCCCTTCAGTCCTCTCAACAACAGGCAGCTCTCCCTGAAAGGGGTATGGGATTCCAGGCTGCAGGGTGACTAATGGTCACTAATTTAAAAGGGGGTGGAGGGCAACCGCTTGCTCTTTGGTGCATAAATTCTCTCCCTTCTGCAGTCACTACAGAGTCACTCTTCCTGAATTCCAGGAAAGCCCAAGGAATATGTTCTAATAGAGTAAGAGTTAACCCTTAAAAGTCTTAACAGTCCTAGTTGAGTATTAAGAGGGTTTAGACTTAACTCTTCCTTATCTTTCTACTTTCACCCTCACCTTCCCCTGTGCTCATCCTTAGTCCTGAGACTATTGCCACGGCCTCCCCACTGGTGTCCGTATTTCCACTCTTGTCCCCTATAGGCCATTCTCTACACAGAAGGCAGAGAATATCTTCAAAACCAGGGATTATCCAAAATAATCCTGTCACTCTCTTGCTCAAAGTGTTCTAATGCTTCTTCTCTTGCTAGGAATAAAATACAAAGTCCTCACCACACTGCACAGGGCTCCCTTTAGCTCTCCAACCCATCCCTCTCGCTCTCCCTGTCACGGACAGCACAGCCCTGGCCCACTGAAGGTGTCTCAAGACCTCCAAATCCACAGCTCATGTACTTTGCACCTGCCATTCCCAGGTAGTCACACAGCTGTTGCAAAAATGTCAACTTTTCAGAGAGACCTTCCCTTGGCTACCTAATTTAAAATAGAACTTGAAGTCGTATTTATTGACGAGTACCTTAGATAATAGTCACCCTTTTGTTCTCTGAGTGTTGACCAACTTTTACAGTTGTGGAGCCACCACTGCAACCCACATGGAGAATGTTTCCAGTATACCTGAGAGTTCCCTTGAACTTTTTTGTGGGGAATCCTCTCCTCCATTTAAAGTCCCTGAAAACCAAAGATCTGATGTTGGTCCCTCCACTTTTGCCTGTTCCAAAACGTCGCATAAAAGGAATCACGGAATCATAGGGTATGTAGCCTTTCGTGAATCACTCTTTCACTTAGCATAATGCTTTTGAGAGTCATTGTGTTGTATGCGCCCACAATTCATTGATATAGAGGTACCATAGCGTGTTTAAACATTCACCCATCGAAAGGCATTTTGGTTGTTTTCAATTTTGATTTTATTTCCAAATAAAACTGCTATGAACAATCACATATATGTTTTTGCGATCATATATTTTTATTATTTTGGGAGAAATACCCAAGAGCATAATTGCTGAGTCATTGGGCAAATGTTTGTTTAGTTTTTTTAAAAACTGCCAAACTGCCGGGCGCGGTGGCTCACGCCTGTAATCCTAGCTCTCTGGGAGGCCGAGGCGGGCGGATTGCTCGAGGTCAGGAGTTCGAAACCAGCCTGAGCAAGAGCGAGACCCCGTCTCTACTATAAAATAGAAGGAAATTAATTGGCCAACTAATATATATACAAAAAATTAGCCGGGCATGGTGGCGAATGCCTGTAGTCCCAGCTACTTGGGAGGCTGAGGCAGGAGGATCGCTTGAGCCAGGAGTTTGAGGTTGCTGTGAGCTAGGCTGACGCCATGGCACTCACTCTAGCCTGGGCAACAAAGCGAAACTCTGTCTCAAAAAAAAAAAAAAAAAAAAAAACTGCCAAACTGTATTCCAGAATGGCTGTTTTATATGTTACATTTTACATGTTAATTTTTATAAAGGCCAATTTATTAATAATTTATTTTATGAATCATGCTTTTGAAGTCATGTCCAAGAACCCTACTTAATCCCATGTCACAAAGATCTTCGCTCATGTTTTCATCTAAAAGTTTTATGATGTTATGTTTTACACTTAGATCTACAATCCATTTTGAGTTAATTTTTTTGTATAAGATGTGATGTTTAGGTCGAGGTTCATTTTTTTTTCCTATGGATGTCCAATTGTTGCAACACCATTTGTTCTCTTCTCCCCATTGAATTGCCTGTGCATCTTTGTCAAAAATCGATTGGCTATCCAAGCAAGTTATTTTGTGGATATTGACAAACTGATTCTAAAATTTACAGAGAGAGGTGAAAGACCCAGAATATCCAACAGAATATTGAGGGGCAAAAACAAAATTGGAGGACTGTTGCTATCTGACATTAAGACTTACTATAAAGCTACAATAATCAAGGCAGTATGGTATTGGTGAAATAACAGACAAGCAGGTCAATGGAACATAATAGAGAGCCCAGAAGTAGAGCCACATCAATAGAGTCAACTGGTCTTTGACAAAGAAGCAAAGGCAATACAATGAAGCAAAGACAGTCTTTTCAACAGGTGGTGCTGGAACAACTGGACATCCGTGTACAAAAAAAAAATTTAATGTAGACACATCCCTTACACCCTTCACAAAAATTAATTCAAAATGGATCACAGACCTAAATGTAAAGCACAAAACTATAAAACTCCTAGAAGATAACATAGGAGAAAATCTCTAGATGATCTTGGGTTTGGTTATGCTTTCTAGATACAATACCAATTGCACACGCCACAAAAGAGAGAATCGGTAAGCTAGACTTCATTAAAATAAATCATTTCTGCTCTGCAAAAGATACTATCAAGAGAATAAAGCCACAGACTGAGAGAAAATATTTGCAAAAGACATGTCTAATAACTGTTAGCTGAAATATACAAAGAACTTCTAAAATTCATCAAAAAGGAAACAACCTGATTTAAAAAGATATACAGGTGGCACATAAGCATATGAAAAGATGCTCCGCATCAAAGCCATCAGGAAAATGCAAACTGAGACAATAATGAGATACTGCTACCTGCCTATCAGAATCACCAAGCCATAGATCACTGACAGCACCAAATACACGCAAGGACATGGAACAACAGGAACTCTCACTCATTGCTGGTGAGAATGCAAAATGGCACGGCCACTTTGGAAGACAGTTAGGCAGTTCTTACAAAATGAAACATATTCTTACCATATGATCCAGCAATTATACAGCAAGTGTACAGGGAGTGCTTCTTGTCTTTTGAAAGGACATGTTTGAAGTGACACTGTGTTTCGAATGGACGTGTTGAGAACTTACATCCCAAACATCACATGTTCTCACTCATCTGGGAGCTAAAACAAAGTAGATCTGGATCTCATGGAGGTGGAGAGTAGAATGACAGAAACCAGAGTCTGGGAAGAGTTTTAGGGGTGGGGAGATGAAGGGACATTGGTTAATGGGTACAAACACACAGTTAGATAGAAGGAATAAGTTCTAATGTTCGATAGCAGAGTAGGGTGACTGTAATTAACAACAGTGTATTGCATATTTCATAATAAGTAGAAGAGAGGACTTGAAATGTTCCCAACACATAGAAATGATAAATACTATCAAGGTGATGGATAACCTCAATACCCTGACTTGATCATTACATAGTCCAGGCATGTAGCAAAATATCATATGTAACTCATAAATATGTACATGTATTATGTTTTACTTTAAAAAACTTATGTCTGTGCAAAAACCTTCACATGGATGCTTATAGAAGCTTTATTCATAATAGCCAAAGCTTGGAAGCAACCAAGACATCCTTCAGGAATGAACGGATAAATAAACTGTGGTACAGTCAGACAACAGACTATTATTCAGCACTACAAAGAAATGAGCTATCAAACTATGAAAAGACATAGAGGAACCTTAGATGCATACTACTAAGTGAAAGAAGCCAATCTGAAAAGGCTATGTATTGTATAATTCCCACTATCTGACATTCTGGAAAAGGCAAAACTAGGGAAAACAGTTAAAAAGATCAGTGATTGCCAGGGGTTGTGGGAGAGGAAGAGGTGGATAGGTGGAGGAAAGAAGATTTTTATGGCAATAAGAGTACTTTGTATGATACTGTACTGGTGGATACATGTCACTATACATGTGTCCAAACCTATAGAGTCTACAACACTAATAGTGAACCCTAATGTAAACTGTGGACCGTCAGGAATTATGATGTGTCAATGTAGGTTAGTCAATTGTAAAAAATGCACCACTCTGGTGGGGGACGTTGATAAGGAGAGTGGCTATGGATGTGTTTGGGGAGGAGGGATATGGGCAATCTCTGTGCCTTCTGCTCAATATTGCTGTGAATCTAAAACTGCTCTAAAAAATAAAGTCTATTTTAAAAAAATCACTTGACCATATTTGCATGGACCTATTTCTGGACTCTTTATTCTATTCCATTGCTCTATGTGCTTGTATCTTCACCACTACCATATTTTCTTAGTTACTATACCTTTGTAGTAAGTCTTAAAATCAGGTAGCATGATTTCTCCAAATTTATTTCTTAATTATTTTTGCTATTCTAGTTCCTTTTTCTTTCCATATAAATTTTAGAATCAGATTGTCTGTATCTACAAAAAAAAACAAAACAAAAAAACAAAAAAAAAAACCCTCCTGTGATTTTGATGGGACTTGTAGATGGGACTCTATAGATGAATTTGAAGAAAATTGACATCTTTGTTGTTAAGTCTTCTTTCCAATCCATGAACATGGTATGCCTCCATTTATTTGGGTCTTCTTTAATTTTTGTTACCAAGGCTGTTTTTATCTTTGTATTTTCAATATAAAATTTTATGTAACCTTTTTTAGATTTCTGCCATGATATTTCATTATTATAAATTGTCTTCATTTTAAAATTTCAATTTCTAATTGTGCATTGCTAGTATATAAAAATATGGTTGATTTTTTAATGTGTTGATCTTGTATCCTGAAACCTTGCCAAACTCAGTTACTTTTTATAGCTTATTTAGTCCCATAGTTGGCATTTTCAATGTAGATAGTCATGTTGCCTGTTAATAATGATTTATTTTTTCCTTTCCAATTTATTTCTTCCTTAATAATAATTTGTTTCTTCCTTTCCAATCTGGATGCCTATTATTTCTCTTTCTTGCATAACTGCACTGACTAGAGCCCCCAGTACAATGTTGAATAAGAGTGGTGGGAGGGACAACCTTGTTCTCAGTCTTAGAGGAAAAAACATACTCTTTCACCATTAAGTATGATGTTAGCTGTAGGTTTTTCCATAAATACCATTTACCAGATTGAAGAATTATTTACCTAGTTTACTGAGATTTTTTAAAAAGTCATGAATGCATTTTGAATATTATCAAATGCTTTTTCTACATAAATAGATATGATCATGTGGCTTTTTTCTTTAGATTGTTAATATGGTGGAGTGTTTTGATAGATTTTCCAATATTGAACCAGCTTTGACTTCTCAGGATAGACCTACTTGGTTATGGTATATTATTTTCACTTAAACAATTGGTCAATATTTCAAAATAATTTTTGCATCTATTTTCATAAAGATTCGTTTTTAGCTTCTATTTGTGTAATATTTTTGTCTGGATTTGGTGTCAGGGTAATGCTGGAAAGAGTCTCCTTGCTTCATTTTTCCTCAGAACAGTATTATATATAAGAATATGTATAGAATGTAAGTTCCCCACAAGCATGGGAGTCTCATCTCTTTTGTTCATTGTTCCATCCTAAATATCCAGAAGAGTGCATGACACAGAGTAGACAATCAACAATATTTGCTGCTGAATAGATGAATGTAACTCTTCCTGAGTCAATCAAGAAAAATGGAAACTGAAAGTGAAAGAGCCAGCAGAACCTACAGAGAAGACTTTAGCTTGAGTTGAACTTGGACATGAAAGGAAACAAAAATTATATTGAGCCTTCAACATCATCAATGTGCTTCACAAGTGGGAAGTAAAAGGCTGCTTTGGAGTCAGACTGCCTGGGTTTGGATCCTGCCTCTGCCCCTTCCCAGCCATGTGTCCTTGGACAAATTTGATTAGCCTCTTTGAGTTTGTATCTCCCTTTCCGCAGAGCAGGGATGACGATAAAGCCTAACTAACAGGGTTGAGATGCGTGATGATGGGTGCCAGGCCCCTGGCGGTGAGCCAGCACTCAGTAAGTGGACAATATAGCAGCAATAACAGTAGGTTTTGTATTGAATGGCTGCTAGTAATTTCTTCTACAGCCAGAGATGCATCTGAGCTCTCTGCAAGGCAGAGCGCACTGGAAGGAACTCTACCTAGCTGCTTCAGAACTGCTTGAGATGGAAGGAAGATTTCTTCGATTCTTATTCCATTGTGCAAAGGCAATATATGCAACCAAAGCTTGTGTACCCCCATAATATCCTGAAATAAAAAACAATAATAAAAAATAAAATAAAATAATTCTTCTTCCACTGACCCCAGGTAAGACAGCAAAAGTGACTAGGAAAACCTGAGCTGACTTGGCCATTGACGACCACATCTTGTCCCAGGACCGATCTCTGCCTATGGACCATACTGTAACAACTTGAACTTCACTCAGACCCACATCTGCAGCACAGTGTCAGGCAACTGGCGGGGCAGACTGCTGCCTTCCTGCAGAAGGAGGGAGCCGAAGACAAAAGACGGAAAAAAATGCAAATTCCCAGGCTTGGAGGCCCTCAGGAGGAATGCCTGGGTTTCTCAGGTGAAACTGCAGAAGGGCTGGGGGACTGGGAAATGTGAGCCAAATATGTGATCATACTGAGAGTTATCCTCTGGCTCCTGCCAGTAGTAAAATGCCTAAGAGAGAAGACCTGGAACAAGACCAAGACAAGAACATTCTTCTACCTTGGGATCTGAAATGGACGTGATTGAAGGAAGATGGGTGTTCTAGAAGGAGAATGCAGGAGACAGTGAATCCGAACACCCACCTGTGTGAAACACTGAGCCTGGCTCCACCTCTTGACTGTTCATGGGAATCCCAGAGGCCAGGCTGAACCCCATAACCATGCTGTGCTGCCGCTAGCTCTCATGGGGGTACCCCCTCCTGGCCCCCTTCCTCCCTGGATCCTCCTCCCAGTCTTTGGGGTCAACCCCTGTGCCAGACATGCACTTATTTGCCATTTTCCCAACCAGCACAAGCAACACTGACTAAGGACCAGAACATTAGGTGGTCAGCGCACCTTTTGGTTGGGCAGAAACACCAGCAAGACTTCTGACTTCTCTGAATCAATTTGGCCCTCATATAACTAACTACTATGTCCCATGAGAAAAAGTACAACCAAAAGTCAACATCACACCAGGCCTTTTTAATTTCAGAAGGCGTTTATTTTCCCTCCGAGGGCAAGCAATCGCTCTTTATTTGGTTTAATTACATACACAGGAGGGAAAATAGGAAACTAGAGGTCACTCGAGGTTGCTGTGAGAAACAGGGCCTTCTCCTGTCTAGAGCGTGGATCGTGTTCCTGGCCTGACATTTATGCTCTTCAGGTGTGAAATGAGAACTTTGGGAAATTATTGTCCATTTGATGAAACGCCAGACGTCCAAGGTTTGGAAGGATTTGCTGGGTCTGCGGGAATGGGCAGACTCCCTGTTCATGGTCTGGGAAACAGGGATGACACTGGAGTTGACCCCTTGCCTGTTGGTTTTGGGGCATAAATCACCACATTCCCTAACTCAGTCTCTCTTCTGTTGCATGAATGTCAGACCAGGCTCCTGGGGCCTAGCCCAACTTCTTCCAAGCAAGAAGAGTTTCACCTTATGTTATGCACCCCTTTTCCTTGTCAGTAAGTTCTGGCCACGTACAAGAATCTTTGACTCTGATTCTTACAGAGGAGACTGTATAAATAAGGGTGTTGGAAACAAATATTTTGGAGGATTGTATGTGATTTGGTCATCTTTTCCCTAATGTTTTAACTTTATATTGCATTCGATCACATCTAAGACTATAACCTCAAATCCTCAAATGGTTTCCCCTTACCCTCAGTGATGATTTTCAGATTTTTTTTTTTTAAGCAATGGAACTTGTTTCCCTCAAGTGAAATTTTACAAAGATCCCCAATATATAAAACAGACAGAAGTGGAGCTTAAACTAAGGTCTTCACAAGCCACAGAGGAGAGACTGCGACCTTGACCAGTTCAAGCTTAAGCTTCAGCTCTGCTAGAGCAAGAGCTAAACAAATGTTAAGACGGGAACCTTCCACTGAGGCTCGTTTGCTATCATGTTTAAATGATTAGAAGGCCGGAGAGCAAGAGGGAAGGCAGGCTGGGAGAAAGGCCAATGCATTTCTGGACAAAAAGCCCCCTCATGACCCTCCCCTGGAGGAAGGCAGGCACCCAACATGCAGAAGATTCTTCATGAAGCCACATCCCCACTTCCAGGTTTTGGTCACCCAGTGAAGAGGTGGAGGGGCCCAGATGCATTTGCACATCTGGTTCTGATGACTGAAAACCCACCGAGCTGAGTGAGCTGAGTTTCCCAGAGCAGCTGCTGCCCTCCTCTCCTCCCAAGAAATCCTTCCCCGCCTCCCGTGAGGAGGGAAGGCAGACCTGCGCAGGAAGGAACGCAGACATGTGCTCTCAATAACGTTTGCCCGTCAAATGAAAACACCACTATCCCCTCTTTCAAGAAAATGAGAACCACTCACAGTGACGTTGAGATGCCGTTAAAACAAAGTACTTCCTTCCCCACGTGGCTGGAGCAAACTATCATCTTGGAACCCGGTACGCTCTCTAAGAAAGGCAAGACGCCTCACTCAAAGCTAGGGTTTGGCCACAAGCTCGTGGTGGGAAATCCACAGTCAGTTTCCCTCTCTGCGCCCGAGTCCTTTCACCTGTAAAATTAGCGATAGAGTTGGGCTCACACGCTCCAGAATTTCCAGTAACAGAATGCAAGGCTCAGGCTGCAAACCCCACTCTCCATAAAGCATTTAGCGTTAAGATGATCAGAGAACGAGCTCACCTTCAAGGAAATGCAGAGCTGAAATGAACCGTGGCTGTTCCCGACCCAAATCCCTGCATGTTCAACTTGCTGCTGAGTCTTATGTGTTGACGTGACTAGGCTACGGCATCCAATGATTTACTCAAATACTGACCTAGGTGTTGCTGTGAAGGTGTCTTGTAGACATGGGTAACATCTGCAATCAGTCGACTTAAAGTAGACGACCCTTGATAAAATGGGTGGGCCTCGCCTAATTCGTTGACAGCCTTAAGAGCAAAAACTGAGGTTTTCCAGAGCAGAGGACATTCTACCTCAAGGCTATAACATAGAAACCCTGCCTGAGTCTCCAGCCTGCTGGCCTGGCCTGCAGATTTCAGACTCGCTATCCATAACTACATGAGCCAATTCCTCAAAACAAAACTTTTTTTGTGTGTGTATATATATGTGTATAAATGTGTGTGTGTGTGTATGTGTATTGTCTATCTAGTTATCTGTTATCTATCCTACTGGTTCTGTTTCTCTGGAGAACCTTGACTGATATACCAGGACTTTTCAAGGTAAGTGCTCTGAGATCTTATTGTTCCTGAGAAACAGAGACGAGCCCAGAGTCCAACTCTCCTTTCGCTCACACATCGTTCTGTGTTCCTTCCACCAGGACACACAGCCCTTCAATTACTCTGCTATAATTTAAAAACGTATCTTAAAAAGAACTTTACCTTCTGAAAGAGTTTAGAGATTGTTCCAGCTAAGCAACATTTTTTCACCACGACCCATAGGAATGACTACATTTCCTGTTGCAACTCAATACGTACATACGCACAGAGACACATTTAGCATGTTACAGAAACAAAAATCTGAAGCCATACTTTTCAGATATTACTATATATTTGATAATTTCTATGTTATTGTATTTTAACCTCATTTAAAAAAATGCTAGTCATAGCCATTAAATTGCTTGGGTAAGCCAAAATTGCCCATGGTGGCAGGTGCCTCTGGCACCCATGTCCCATCCCTGAGCCACCTCTGAGTTCAGGCACAGTGTGCTGGAACGTTCCGTGTGAGCACTTCACTCACAGCATCCCCCACCCCACCTGAGCACACCGTGCACAGCTTTCTGCTTTGAGCCCTGGGTCTCGTGGTAGCCTGAAGTGTGGGAGAGTTAACACCCCGGGCATCCTCATCCCATGGGGACAGCAGTTCCCACGCAGGTGGCCCCGCCTCCCGCCCTCCCAGCAGGCCATCTGGGGAGGCATTCTGTGCGCTTCTCAGAAGACCTGGACAGTCCAGCTCCACACCCATGGCAGTGACCTTGACAATGCCCCTGCTCCCTCAACACTAGTCCCTGGGATCACCTCCCAAATCAGCCACCTTCCCCAAGTCTACGCCTCAGGCTCTGCTTTCAAGAAAATCCAAACCAAGAGCCAGCCTCCCTGTCACTGCAGAACTTTCTCCAAGCCCCTTCCAGATGGCCACCCAGGATTTGCTGGACGCCCCAGGAATGATGTGGGTTCTCATTCCCTCAGCCAATTCTTCCCATTGCTGGAAAAGACAGGACCAGAAAAGGGAGCCAGTAAGGAATCCAGCACTATATTAATGTGTTCTTTCATTCCCGGTGTTAAAAACTAATTTTCCTTTTTTAAAAGTTAAAAACAGGCAAATTATTTTTATGACAACTTTATTGAGATACTTACATACCATACAATTCACCCATGTAGTGTTACATTCCATTGTTTAAATATTCACAGAGTTGTGAAACCATTGCCCCAATTTTAGAGTATTTTCATTACACCAAAAAGAAACCCCATATGCAATAACAGTCATTCCCTATTTCCCTCCACAGCCCCAGCCCCTGGCAACCACTAATCTACTTTCTGTCTTTCTGGACTTTTCTATTCTGGATATTTCATATAAATGGAGTCATACAATTTGTGGCCTTCTGTGACTAGCTTCTTTCACTTAACATAACATGTTTGAGGTCTATCCATGCTGCAATATATATGAGTACTGCATTTCATGCCTTTTCACTGCTAAATAATATTCCACTGTATGGATATACCACATTTTGTTTGTCCATTTATTACTTAATAGACATTTTAGTTGTTTCAAAAAGCAGTTTCTTATGTTGAGCTAAAATCTGCCTTGGAATTCTAACTTAGCTTTGGTGACAAACTCACAACAAACCTCCCTCTTTGTGTGACAGCCCCTCTGATATGTGGAATCTTCTCTGCCCCAACCAGCTGCAGTTACAAACGCACTCGCCTGACCTTCTAGTCCATGCCCTCCTTGCCGTACTGGTCGTATTCCTCTGACAAACTGCAGTTCAGAATGGTGAATCCTTTCCAGGGGGTTTTTAGTTTACTTTTCCCAGATCCATCAAAGGAATCACTATCTATGGCAGCTATAACCTTGTACAAATGTATTTCTTAAATAAAAGAGATTTGAAAGTCAAAATGGCTACTCGATCCAAGGGCTGCAGAATGGATATTGTGTTAGCTGGCATGAAAACAGCATTAAGCTTTCTGTACATCTCTATGAGAGCTCTTGGGTGACCAGGTATACTGTCAATGGGCAGTTATATTTCAAAATGAATCATTTTTTTCTGGGCAGTGGGTCTCAACAGTGGGCTTAAAATAATCAGTAAACTATGCTGTTACTCAGGCTTTGTTGTTCTATTTATTGGGCAGGGGAAGAGTAGATTCAGCATAATTCTTAAGGGTCCTGGGATTTGCAGAATGGCAAATGAGCATTGGCTTCAACTTAAAGTCACCAGTTGCATTAGTCCCTAACAAAAGAGTCAGCCCATCCTTTCAGGCATAGAAGCTAGGCATTGACTTCTCATTAGCTATGAAAGTCCTAGATAATATCTTATTCTAAGAGAAAGCTGTTGTATCTACATTGGAAATCTGTTGTTTAGTATAGCCACCTTCATCAATGATCGCAGCTAGATCTTCTGGATAACTTGCTGCAGCACCTGCCACTTGACCTTGTACTTTTATGTGATGGAGACAGCTTCTTTCCTTCACCCTCATGAACCAACCCCTGCTAGCTTCATATTTCTCTTCTGCAGCTTCCTCACCTCTCTCAGCCTTCATAGAATTGAAGAGAGATAGGGCCTTGCTCTGGATTAGGCTTTTCTTTAAGGGAATGTGGTGGCTGATTTGATCTTCTTTCTAGACCACTAAAACTTCCTCCATGCCCAACAATAAGGCTGTTTTACTTTCTTATCATTCCTTGGTTCACTGGAATAGCACTTTTAATTTCCTTTAAGAACTTTTTCTTTGCATTCAAAACTTGGCTAATTGTTTGGCATAAGAGGCTTAGCTTTTGGCCTATTTTGGCTTTCAGCATGTCTTCCTCACTAGCTTAATCATTTCTAGCTTTTGATATACAGTGAGAGAAGTGTGACTCTTCCTTTTGCTTGAACACTTAAGAGTCCATTGTGAGATTATTAACTGGCCTAATTTCAAAGTCATTGTGTCTCAGGGCATGGGGAGGCCTGGGGAGAGGGAGAGAGGGGCAGGGGAACTGCTGGCTGGTGGAGCAGTCAGAGCACACACAACATGGATCAATCAAGTTTGAGGTCTTTTATGGGTGTGGTTTGTAGTGTCTCCCCAAACTACAATAGTAATATCAAATATCACTGATTACAGATCACCATGGCAGATATAATAATAAAGAAAATGTTAGAAATATGGACATAATTAAAAAACTGCAACACAGAGACAAGAACTGAGCACATGCTTTTGGAAAATTCCACTAAAAGAGTTGCTCGGTTAGGCTTTGCAACACATCTTCAATATGTAAAAACACAGTATCTGCAAAGCACAATAAAGTGAAGTGCAATTAACAAAATATGCCTGTACCTAGAAGCAGCTGGTCTAGTCCTGAGTGTGGCCAGCTTCGGGGGGGGGGGGGCTCACCTTGCTTCTTCCAGTTGGTCAGGGAATGTAACCTTCCTGAATACTCACATTCACGTCAGGTGTCCCAGCAGCTTGGGATTTAAAACTGGGTCGCTTATTTTAATAATTAAGGTAAAGTGTCTTAGTCTGTTTGGGCTGCTATAACAGAAACAATGAACTGTGTGTCTTATAAACAAGAGGAATTTATTTCTCACAGTTCTGGAGGCCAGGAAGTACAAGTTCAAGGCACTGGGAGGGCAGATTTGGTGTCTGGTGGGGGCCAGCCTCCTGGTTCAGAGACAGCCGTGTTCCTTCTGTGTCCTGGCATGGTGGAGGGGCCAAGGCAGCTCCCTGTGGTCTCTTTTATAAGGTCACTGATCCCATTTATCAGGGCTTTGACCTAATATCCTCATCACTTCCCCAAACTCTAACCTCCAGATAACATCAACTTGGAGTTAGGATTTCAGCATATGGATTTTGGGGGAATATAATCATTCAGTCTACATCATAATGTTTTGGGGAGGCTCTAACTATAAGTCCCCCTCCCCTTTTTTCTGAGACAGGGTGTCACTCTGTCACCCCAGCTACAGTGCAGTGGCATCATCATAGCTAACGGCAACCTGAAACTCTTGGGCTCAAGCGATCCTCCTGCCTCACCCTCCGAATAGCTGGGACTACAGGCACATGCCACCATGCCCAGCTAATTTTTCTATTTTTTGTAGAGATGGGGTCTCACTATTGCCCAGGTCAGAACTCCTGACATCAAGCAATCCTCCTACCTCAGCCTCCCAGAGTGCTAGGATGACAGGCGTGAGACACTGTGCCCAGCTTATAAATCCCTGTTGTGATGTGACTTTTGTGTGGCTGTAGTACTACTACCTCCCTAGTGTGTTTGTCTATGAGGAGCCAGCTGGTATTCTCTGCCCACTAACAGTAGGATTAAACATGTCAGATGGTTATAAGGTGCTTAAAAAATGGTATCACCTTACCCAACTACCTCTTTGTACAGATGAAGAAGCCTAAAACAAGAGAGGAGTGGTGGCTTCTTCACAGTCACATGAGTAGTTAATAACTGATAGATAATTGGGACTCAGGTCCTACAATTCCTATTTTCTTCCTCTCTAACACCCTTACAGGATCA
The DNA here is from genome assembly GCF_040939455.1 of Microcebus murinus. NCBI lineage: Eukaryota > Metazoa > Chordata > Mammalia > Primates > Cheirogaleidae > Microcebus > Microcebus murinus. The sequence goes on along the minus strand of NC_134104.1, from coordinate 12,078,163 downwards.
TTTTTTTTTTTTTTTTGAGACAGAGTGTCACTCTGTTGCCCAGGCTAGAGTGCCGAGGCATCAGCTGAGCTCACAGCAACCTCAGACTCCTGGGCTCAAGCAATCCTTCTGCCTCAGCCTCCTGAGTAGCTGGGACTACAGGCATGTGCAACCATGCCTGGCTAATTTTTTCTATATATTTTTTTAGTTGGCCAATTAATTTCTATCTATTTTTGGTAGAGATGGGGTCTCACTCTTGCTCAGGCTTGTTTTGAACTCCTGACCTCGAGAGATCTTCCCGCCTCAGCCTCCCAGAGTGCTGAGCCACCTCGCTCAGCCAGGGTCATTTCTTAAAGATCACTAATCATCTCAAACACACTGCCGTTGACCTTCAATGACAACTTCCTGGCAACCCAGAGGAGCATAGCTGAGCCCTACAAATTCTCTTTTGTTTCTTTTTTGGGGTGTGTTGGCTTAATGACAGGAGCTCTTGGTTCCTTTTAAATTCTATTCTTCCAGAGGGTCCTTTAGCTCCTGTTTTGGCCCAGTGGTTAATGAGTTTGAGATCCGCTGATGAGAGCCTTGGAGAGCCTCTGAGAAGCAAGTGATGTTCCTGATGACACACGACCTCATCACAGTGCTTGGTGGGCTTCGAAAAGCTCTTTCAAATCACGAAGATTATTTCCCCTGGTATAGATCTGGCCCAAAATATCCAGCAGACCATTCCCAGAGCACTTTTCCAAGCTGAGATGCTGCTAAGATAGTGATCTTAGGAAATGCAGCCACTATTACATAATAAGGCTTAGCACCATCCTGCTTTGTTTATTGGGGTAGGGAACTCATCAAAAATTATTTTCCTACTCAGTCCCAACACGAACACTTTTTGCCCCAATAATTCTTAAAACTAGAGAAGTACCTCGTTTCTGCACCCGGAGGAAGGAAAGCACGTGGGTTTAGGAGTCAGAAGACCTGGATGATGGGAAAACCCTGCCAGGTCCCAGCTGGGTGATGTTGGGTGCGTCACCTGACTGAGCTTTAGTTATCCATCTGGGAAACGGCAATCATAATAACAGCCATGGCACAGGCTCATAGTACAAGTGGCAAAGAAGTAGAAAATACAGATATTGACCAAGCGCAGTGGCTCATGCCTATAATCCTAACACTTCAGAAGGCTTTGGCAGGAGGATCACTTGAGCCCAGGAGTTCGAGGCCAGCCTAGGCTAGAGAGACCCTCTTTTTCGTAGAAACCTTGTCTTCTACAAAAAACAGCAATATAGCTGGGCGTAGTGGTGCATGCCTGTAGCCCTTGATACTTGGGAGGCTGAGACAGGAGGATCTCTTGTGCCCAGGAATTTGAGGCTGCAAAGAACTATGATGACGTCACTGCACTCTAGCCTCGGTGACAGAACAAGACCCTGTCTTAAAAAAAAAGAAGCCACAAATATTAAATGTCTTCCAACTTGATTGTTGGGAAAGGCTGACAGCAAAATGTGAGCAAAGGGCAAATGGAGAAAACAAGGCAGCAAGACCAATAGGAACCAGCCCAACAACTGGCTTTCCAGCCATACCACCTTGTCTCAGGGGGACCTGCATATACTGCAAAATGTTTCTTCCTTAGACCTCAGATGCCTTAAAAATTCATCTCTGACTTGATTTTATGCCTTCAGATTTTGCACAAGAGGAAATAGTGGTTCAAAATTGCACAGCAGATCAGCTGGGGAGCACAAGAGGCTCCACCAGCCTCCACACTTGCCCACCTGAACTGCAGGTCCTCGCCCTGCCATGTGATCGTCCCCGTAGACCCCAACTGGATCACCATTTCTTCCCTGGACACAGGATTTTGTGTCACTTTTGACAGGCACTCCAGAGTCCTTTTGAGTGCAAGTATGTTTAAAAACACACTTCTTTTAAAAAGCAAGCTCACGAAGCCAATCATTTATCGAGGATGGTGAAAAGACTGACTCGAGTTAACATATCAAAAGAAACAGAGCTCCTCCTTTCCCCATTCAAGCCCTTTAAAATATATCAGACCCAAACCACAAAGGTTTTTCTAGAATGCCAGAAGGCACAATGCAATTTCACCTTATGAGCTTCTTTCTCACCATCTGTCCTCTTCAAGCCCTTCCTGGTGAAAACAGTCATGTGGGATTTAAGACTTCAGCCCAAGGAGAAAAAAAAAAAAGAGAGAGTCAAGCAAAAAAGAGCTGAGAGGAAATTAGATTTTCAGAGAAGAAATGAGCAGACGGGGGCTGCCCACGTGGAGCAAGCTGTCAACTCTCACGGGCTTGTTAAGTGACCCCTGGGCACAGCAGGGGATGGTGTCCTGCAGGTGGGGCCAGAAGTCAGCACCTGGAACGTCCTCTGGGCAGCCAGCACAGCCTTCCTCTGGGCTGCAGTTCAACCTTCCAAGCTGGGAGATAAACATCGGGAGCCAAGGATGGATTTGGAGGGCCTGCAGCAGCGGGCCAGGGCAGATGCATGGGCAGGGCGTTGGTTTGGGGAAGTCTGTGGCCTCCTGCTGCCCCCAGGGCTGTGGGGGAAGGGGACAGAGATGGGGACAGAGAAGGGGACGGGATGGGGGCTTTGTGAAGAGAGGAGAGAGAGACAGGGACATAAGGAGAAAAGGGAAATGATGGCTGGGGGAGGGAGGAGAAAGGAATCACTGGAGAATCACAAGTAAAAGAGAAGTTTCAAGAGCTCTGCAATCAAAACCGCACAAACTTGCTTCCAACTCTTATTTTCTATAATTAACAGCAGAGCTTCAGAAGTAGCCTAGATTCGGAGCACAGCTTTAAAGGGATCTGCATTCTTTTAATGTCTGAAGGGGCCCCGCGTAACTGCCTGTCTCTTCCTCTGCACCGCAGACCCCCCTCGCCCCTTTTGCCCCCTTCTCGTCCCCTCTGTAGCCTTTTTCTGCTTGCAAAAGAGGCTGCCTTTCCTATCCCTTTAGAATATTAATATTTGTTTCGCTGCATTGGTTTGTTTTGGCTTTTCTAGAGCGTGGGCGAGCATTGTCATGGGAGTTCTGCTGATACTCCAGTTTCAACTGCAGTTTGGAACGTTAGTGTGAAGCCAGGGACAGCCAGGAGCTGAGCCCAGGAGGGAGAAGGGTCACTGGGTAGAGGAGTATAAAGATGAACTACTAGCCATCCTTTATGCATGAAAATTTAAAGTATATCCATTTCAGCCAACAGTCTAAACTCCAGTCACCTGTTCTATTCAATAGTTCCATCCCTCAGGGATTATCTTGTGTTTCAAGTATTCGCTTACTTTTGTGTGCTTTATACCTTTGGCTGAAAATGTTGCTGCAAAGGTGTGGGCAGGATTAAATGACCACACGAGGTTTCAAAGGCGCTCCCAGTAATTCTCCACTCCCAAAGAGGCCGACACCTGATCTTAGAAAGGCTTCTACCCAAGCATTGGGTTTGAGGACCAGAAAGGGTATCTGCCTTCCACCCACCCTTTTACAGATCAGGAAATAAATCAGCAACATAGAGAGATTCCGTAACATAGTCACACCCTGCCAGTTAGTGCCCTATTGACGGCCAGATGCCAAGATTCTTCCTGACTTCGGTCCTCAGTGCGGTGTTTATGCATCTTGCCACGCTGCCCTTCTTTGGGGCACAGTGCTTCAGTGGCAACCTCCACAGGGGCATCTTCAGCCAAAAAGATGGCATCTTGGTACATGAAGGAAACCATGCAAATCTGGTCAGCAGAGTGACAAAACCTAAGTGTCTGGGGGTAGGAACAGGAGCTGAGTATCAGGAAGGAAGTAGAAATTTGGAAAGTTTCAAGGTTTGGAGGTTCAAGAACCCAGGACAGCAGGGATGTGGGCGGAACTAAAACAGGAGCAGCACAAAGAAGAGCTAGATCTCCCCAGATCTTTGCAGAATTGAGACTCTATTCTTCCCCACCCTGGATGTCCCAGATCTATGCAGTGAGGAGACTATCCCTCCCTCATCTGGACCTCCCAGATCTGTGCAGTGGACAGACGATACCCCTCCCTCTCTTGGAGCTCCCAGATCTGTGCAGTGTAGAGACTCCATCCCTCCCTAGCCTGGACCTGCCAGATCTATGCACTGAGGAGACCTATCCTGGTAGAGAACTGCCGCAGAATTAACTCTCTGGTGAGGTTTAATCCAAGTGCTTTTGACCTCAGGGACATCAGAAGTACCCAGAGTGGGATAAGAAGCAGTACCAAGAGCAGGCAGAGTAGGCGAAAGTCAGCAAGTTCTTTGCCCCTTCTGGAGCTTGCAAACACTGGGGTCCAGACTTTACCCTAGCAAATTTGGGAGATTGGAACATCCATCACTGAGGAAACTGAACTGTCTAGTGGGAAAGGCCTGCAGACACTGACACTTGGCTATCTATAGTGAAATGACAAGGTTCCTGGCCAATGCCACTGGGACTGGGTCTACTAGTAACAGGTGCTACCCATGCACAGCAAGGATTCTAAACTCAATGCAGTTTTGTGCTTTGCTTTTTAAAAAAATGTTTTATTGAGGTGAAATTGAAGTAACATAAAAGTAACCAGGTTAAAGTGAAGAATAAGTGATACTCAGTATTAATACATTCTCAATGTTGTGCAACCACCACTTCCACCCAGTTCCAAAACATTTTGTTCCTCTAAACAGAGACCACTGTGCTTCACTTTTAACTGAACATGGACAGCCAGGAATCCCCAGACATTTAAGGAAAAACTTCTGACATAAATGACAGACAGAAAAAGACAACAGACAAGAGGAAACTAAAGGAGATAGAGACAAGTAAACAAAGAATGTAATATTGGAAAGAGAATATAAGACAGAATCTGTGAGTCAAGAAGTGTCAACATTGAATAATAGGAATTCTAAAGAGATAGAACAGAGAAGAGAGAGAGACAGAGAGAGAGAGAGATGGATGCTCAACTATGTGGACAAACACAAGAAAAACTTTCCAAGCTGAAGGCATTAGCCTTGAGATTGAAATGGTTACCTGAGTTTTCTGCACAAAGAATAAAAAAGAGACTCACACCAAGGCAAATCATTGAAAGATTTAGAAGAGCTGGCACAGGAAAATGTTCTAAACTTTCCAGGGAGGACAAAAAACATGGGCCACATATAGAGGATTTGGAATCAGAATGACATCAAACTTCTCAATAGTAATAATGAAATCTGGAAAGCAATGGAACAATGCTTCTGCAACTATCAGTATAAATGACTTGTAAACTAAAATTTTATACCCAGCTGATCTAACAATCAAGTGTGGAGGTAAAATAAAGTTATTTTCAGACATATATTAATATGCTACATTTATTAATATGCTCCTCCACAAAAAGGAAGTAAATTTTTAAAAGAAAGATGATGTAAAGTCAAGGAAATAAAAGATCAAACAAGGGAAAGAATTAAAGGGAATTCCTAGGGTTTCCATGGTAACAAGGAGAAATTCTAAGATGAGTAAAGAGAAGTGACAGAATTGCAGTCTGGAGTCTTTCTGGAGGCAAGTCCAAAAACAGTTCAGGAGAGATGTATGGAAGATAAAAATGAAACTTGACGTGCTGGTATTCAAAGAAATTTTAAGCTCTGTAGAGGCAATCGGTTAATGTAAGTACACAGAAAAGTAAGCAAATAAAAAAGACAGAATTATTAATTCCAGGAAAACAAAAACTCTGTATGAGAAAGAAAAAGAAACCATGGTCAGCTATATGGTTCAGATGTAAATGGTATTTACATGGTCAAAATAATACAACCCCTGAATATTTGGATTGGGACAAACATTGTTATATAATTATATTGGAAGGCTGAGAAGGAAAAAAAAAACAGTACAAGTGTTTATTGGGAAAGGTAGTATGGTATAAAAGCATCCATCCATGGCCGGGCGCGGTGGCTCACGCCTGTAATCCTAGCTCTCTGGGAGGCCGAGGCGGGTGGATTGCTCAAGGTCAGGAGTTCAAAACCAGCCTGAGCAAGAGCGAGACCCCGTCTCTACTATAAATAGAAAGAAACTAATTGGCCAACTGATATATATATAAAAAAAAAAATTAGCCGGGCATGGTGGCGCATGCCTGTAGTCCCAGCTACTCGGGAGGCTGAGACAGAAGGATCGCTCGAGCCCAGGAGTTTGAGGTTGCTGTGAGCTAGGCTGACGCCACGGCACTCACTCTAGCCTGGGCAACAAAGCGAGACTCTGTCTCAAAAAAAAAAAAAAAAAAAAAAAAGCATCCATCCAAAGTCAAGAAATCAAGGAAATGGCAATATACACATGTTATTTAGAAACACAGAGGTAAATAGCACATCTAAAGTGACTTGGATATGTTTTGCCTCAGTGGGGGAGGCATTAGAGGGGAGGAGAGGGTCAGGGGACTGCTATTTCAGTAAAAACCTTTTAATACTGTTTGGCTTTTTAAACTAGGTCTATGTATTTCTTTAGTAGAAACATAGATTAAATTTTTTTAGAAAAAATCCCATTACTGTAACAACTCAGCCTGCCAACCAAGCTATAACAAACCAAGTCATACCCGGTGGCATGTGGCAGTCCTCCTTTCTGTCAGCAGTTCACAGGGAAGAAATGCTACTTGCTGTCAAGTCCCATTCCTGAAAGATGTGACCTCTTTTTCAACCCTGAGAAAATGCAGCCACTAAATACAAGTCAAATCTGGTTACCATCAAAATTCAAGTGATGTGTAACCAAAATATTTGTAAGCCCCAGGTAATGGCCTAGTTATCTCAGGATAATTCGTTGTAACAGCATCTTAGAACACTAAAAAATTTATAGTAGCTGCTTCCACTCTGGGCTCCTATAGTACCCTACTGCCCTTACTGAAGCGCAATTTATCTCACTTCATTGTACTTTCTTGCTGTTGGGATTTTTCAAGTGTTTGTTAACTGGTGTGTTTTCAGGAGGATGAAGACCATAGCTTATTAATTTTTTTTAATCCCCTGTATAGAATCCAGTGACTAATATATGGTAAGCATGAAGGAAATATTCGAATAAATGAAGAAATGGGGAGGGATTGAATGAATGTAAAAGAAGTAACTAAAGCAGCCACCAAGATAAGCGACATATACTGAAAGCTTAGAGTGAAGAGGACCAAAAGCAGGGGCCCATTATTGGGGGCAAAAACTGCAGAGCCTGAGTTATAACAAGAAGGACCAACTCAGTGTTTGCTATGTGCCAGGCATCGTTCTAGGAGTAGCATGTGTGTTAGCTCAATCAATCCTCTCAATAACCCATGAGGCAAGCAATCACTATTCCCATTTTATAGGCAGGTAAGTAATTGGCCTCAAGCCACACTTTCCACAAGTGATGGTTTCCATGTTTAGAACCCAAGCCACTTGGCTCCGGAGTTTGTGATTATAAACAATTGCATATCTGTGGCAAAGAATGAAGCCCTTTGAGGCAAAGCAATATGGCCCCAGGGAGCTGACCTGGCTGGGTCCATTCAGCCAACTTGTACTTGTTAAGAAAGCTCACGGGGAGAAGGGGTCTTCAGTAGAGAAAGAGAGCTTGTAGGATGAAAGCTACCTGGAACCTTTAGATTCAGAGCTAAGTCTCACCTTGGGGGCCTCAACTGTCCAGGAAGAGGGCTACCTATGCCCTCCAAGATGTTGAACTGGGTAGGGGCAGAGCCAGTTGATTGGAGAGAGTACCAAGGCATACGTGGGTGTAGACAAGAGGACAGAGCTGTGTTGGATGCTTTTGGGTGAAAATACTGAATGCCCAAGATCCTGGTGCTCTCTGGACCTCTGGAAAGAAGGGAAGGAAGGCTGAGCAAGTGAAAAATGAAAGCTAATCCATGAGAATTTCTGCAGAAAACAGAGAGGCCCCAAGGAAGCCCCAGTCAAAGAAATAACAGGACCAATGCTGTGGACTGAATGTTTCTGTCCTCCCCAAATTCGTATGTTGAAACCTAATGCTCGGTGTGATGGGATTAGGAGATAGGGACTTTGAGAGGCAGAGATCCTTCAACTCTTCCACCACGTGAGGACACAGCGAGAAGATGGCTGTCTATGAACCAGGAAGTGGGTCCTCACGAGACACTGAATCTACCAGTGCCTTGATCTTGGACTTCCCAGCCTCTAGAGCTGTGAGAAATAAATGTGTGTTGTTTATAGGCCAGCTAGGTTATGGTATTATGTTATAGCATGCTGAGCTGACTAAGACAACCAATGAGGCATGATTCATAAGGAAACAGGTTTTCCACAGGGTTGCTGTGGCACCAGGTTGGCAGAACAGAATCTCTTGGGTCCTTCCATGATGTCAGGGCACACTGTGGCTTCCCTCAACCTGGGATAGAAGCTGGGATAGAATGATTGCAAAAATGTCTGCAATTCTTCGTTCTTCCTAGTATCCAGTCATTTCGGTGTTTCTTTGCAGCTCTGATCTCCAAGCCTGTGGGACAGCCAAGGTGAGCAGAGCCCCCTCCCTGACCCTCTGCTGGCCTCAGATGGAGGGATGCATGCAGATGAGACTAGAGCAAGCACCCAGCTTACCCGTAGACTCGTGAGCAATAACATTGCTTGTTGTTTTAATCCCACTGAGTCTTTGGGTGGTTTGTCATATAGCTATCACTAACTGACACAAGAACCATGTAGGCTACCAGGAAGACAAGAGTTGTGAGACATCTCAGAGCTCCCCCTTGTTCCCTCCCTTTGGGGAAGAGATATGGCAGAGCAACAGATGGGACACCTAGCTGGTAGAAGCTATCAAATAAACAAGAAAAAGAAAAATAGTAACGTTTAATGAGCAACTACTACGCACAAGGTAACTTTGTGAGGTGGGTGTGGAGGGTGGCAGTCACTACAAGTTCCTACCCAGTACATATTCTCCATTTCTTATTTTTACCAACAGAACCTTACTTGGGGGAGGAGCAATGTACCCAGCTTTAAAAATGACATTTCCTAAACTCCCTTGCAGTTAGGGGTGGTCAGGTGACACAGTTTTGGCCAGTGAGTGTGAGTGGGTGGGGCTTCTGGGAAAGCTCTCTCAAGGGGAGGCTGTCCCTGCTGGTGCATGCCTCGTGCTATTTGCTCTGCTCATTCCTAGTTCTTAGAAAGACATTGAAAGGACTGGAGCTGTGGCAGGCATCTTTCCACCAGGGGCGAGAAGCCAAAAGAATTGCAGGGACCTAGACCCTGACATTATTTAGCCACTGATCAAACACTACCCAAATGCCTACCCCAGATATCACATTGTATGAGGGGGGGAAAACCCTGAATTATTCACACAATACTTTTTATTACATGAATCAAGCCTATTCCCAAGTATTAATAATACAATGAACATTATTCTCCCCATTTTATACTAATAGATGAGAAAACCGATGCTTAGAGAGATTAAGAGCTTGGCCAGGGTCACCAATGCAGTTGATTGATATATTAATGGTCCCCAGTGAATTCTAATATCCACTCTCAGTATCCACACCCTTCTATAACCCATCCCCCATAGTAACTCAGGGTTGACACATGGGACTTGCTTTGGCCAAGGGGATATCAGCAAATGTAAGCAAAGGCTTCATAAATGCTTGTACACTGTGGCTTTCATTTTGGGAATGGTCCCTCCCCCTACTGTGTGAAGGAAACTTGTCTTCACATGTCTTTCACATGAGAGACCAGGAGGAAAAAGAGGCCACAAGGAGAAAGAGGTCCACCTGTCCCAGTCATTTCAGACATTTCTGCGGAGGCCCCAGACATGTGAGTGAGGACAGCTGGAACAAGCCAGCCTTCATTCACTGCAGCCACACATGTGACCCCTGGCAAAGACCAGCAGAAGAACCTCCCAACTGAGCCCCATCCAAACTGCAGAATCTCTGAAAAATACATAATTGTTATTTCAAGCCACTAAGTATTGGGGTGGTTTGTTACACAGCAGTACCTAACCGCTACACCTAGCTAATCAATGCTAAAAGCAGAATTTAAATTTAGATCTGTTTGACACCAAAGGCCAAGTTCATAACCACTAACCCCACCATCATACTTTTGTTTTACTTGTTTTACATACACACTTCTTCCAGGCCTAGAGAAAGATGTGCATTATTTAGATTGTGTAAAACCACTTTTCTTCATTGATGGCTTTTCCTTTCTACTTACTCTGAGCTCCGGACTCCAAGTTGACAGAGTCCCTCTCAAAATAAAAAGAGCATTTGATGCTGAATGAAACTCCAGACCCAACCTTGCTCTGATCTCCATCGTCCTGGGCTCCAAAGTCTTCAACACATGTGCAAAATTGAGTCCAACTGGAATCACAGAGGTGGAGCTATTCACAGAGAACATTTCATTCACTCTAATAATAAAGTGTGGGTGTCTGTCTTCACTCCCAGCCCCATCTGTGGTTTAAGTAGGAGCATTTTGCAGTCAGGGTGTGCCCTTCGTGATTGAAGCCTCACGACGCTTTGCAACCCTGGACTAACTCTCGCCATCCAGAGACCTGCCCCCGTGTCACCCAACACTTCCTCAAGATGGCCTCAAGGTAGGTATGCTGAGCTGAACACCTTTCCCAAAAGGAGTCCCTCTGAAAACATCTATTCATCTCACACAGCCTATGGCACTAGGGGGTTGAGGCAGGGACACAGACCACTGTGAGGGATTTAGCAGAGGCTTCAGCACGAGCCTGGCAGTTGGTACTGCTATTAATAGCTTCCGCTGGGGCTCCACAGTTCACCCCTGTGTGGCCTCCCATCGGCTAGCGGGTTATTGACTATTACTATTCTTGTGCTGAAGAGTGGCACTGAGCTCTCTGAGAGGAGCGCTGAGTCATGCACTCTGCTTCGGCCCGAGGAGACTCACCGACAGCTGACGGGAGATATTGAGGTCAGTGCAGACGCACGTAGTTTAGGGGCAGTGCGAAAATCACAGCACAGGTCGGTTGAGAGAATGGCCAGGGGTGTAAGGGCTGCCCTGAAGAGACCCCTGGGAACTTTTCCCACAGAGGGAAGTTGAGGCTGCTGGGAGGAGCGGGGGGAGGGGAGGGGCCGGGCAGCTACCTGGCCTCATGTGCCAGATGACTGATGTCCCCAGCAAATCCTCACGTAGTGGTCACCGAGTGCCTGGCCCTGTGCCAATCGCTTTACACATAGTAAGTAACTAGTCAATATCAGCAACAACCCTGAGATCACACATTGTTCATCCCATTCCACAGATAAAACAAAACTAAGGCTCAGAGAGGTTAGGTAACTATCCCAAGGTCACACAGCTAGGAGCCAAGGGAGTTAGGTTCGATCATTATACAGAGAAGAAAACTGAGGCTCGGAGAGATGAAATAACTTGCCAAAGGACACAGAACCGAACTGAGATTCATGCCTAAATCTGTCTGACTCCCCAAACTGGGCTCTTTTCCCTGAATACACAGTTGCCTCCGTGAAGAATTTACTTCAAGAGAAAGATTATTCCAGACTCTTCCAGAAAGAGGAGACTGGCTGCTATGGAAGAGACAGAACAAGGCACTTCAGACCTTCTTAGTGAAGCAAAATTATCATGAAGCTAACAGTGGGCATTTGTTTAAGAGCAGCTAAGAACAGACTGTGCAAGCTGAGCTCCTAATAATACAAGCGAAGTAAGAAAAGATGGTATGTGCCTGGTGCTTAACATTTGTTTTCTTTCTATTTTGATGTTTAACTTCTTGTCGGTAAAGAGAATTAACTTCTTCCTGTCCTAAACAAACATGGAAATCTTTATGGGCAGCTGTGTGTAAACACAGGTAGAGTTTTGCTGGGGGGTCATTTGCAGTCAGAGTCTCCTGTCTGTCACCTCTAAGTTCCCAGCTGGAGGGCCTCGCTGACCCCCTCCCCCCGACCCAGGGCCCAGGACAGGGGAAGGGCCTACTCCAGACTCCCCCATGGTAGCCCCAACCCCCCTGAGTCTAACCATGCCTTCTTCTGGGAGCGTCTGTAAGGTTCTAGAAAGAGAAGAGGGAGGGAGGAATCTTCTAGGAAGGTGGTCTTCCTGGGAAGGCAGCCCCGGCCCTAATCAGACCTAACATCTGCCTGAGGAGAAAGAGAAGAGAAACCAGCATGGAGCCCTTCCAGTCTGGGCCTGGAAAAACTTAGGCTTTGTCAGGCTGCCTGTTATGTTCTAGAAAGTTCCACATGAGCCTGAGGGAAGGAGGCTTTCTGGGACAGAGTTGAAAAACACATGTAACTGCGGAGACGTTGGAGGGTGGGGATGTCGTGGGTTCAAGGGGTGTAGAACCAGCTCCCCGCTCTCAGACTGGGCCTCTGCTCCTTCCTCATTTCAAGGATGGGCCCTTTTCATGAAACATCTTTCATGTTTAACTTTTGTGGTGAGCTCGAGTCAGAGTGAAGATTGGAGTCAAGTCCAGTATGGACGAGAGCGGGCCCCAGTGAGGTTTCAGGGTTGCGTTAGAAAATATCCGGGAGAAAACCGGGCGCAGTGGCTCAGGTCTGTAATCCTAGCACTCTGGGAGGCCGAGGCGGGAGGATCACTTGAGGTCAGGAGTTCGAAACCAGCCTGAGCAAGAGGAAGACCCCGTCTCTACTAAAAATAGAAAGAAATTGATTGGCCAACTAAAAGTATATAGAAAAAATTAGCCGGGCATAGTGGCACATGCTTGTAGTCCCAGCTACTCGGGAGGCTGAGGCAGGAGGATTGCTTAAGCCCAGGACTTTGAGGTTGCTGTGAGCTAGGCTGATGCCACGACACTGTAGCCCGGGCAACCAACTGTCAAAAAAAAGAGAAGAGAAGGTAAGGTAAGGTAAGGTAAGGTAAGGTAAGGTAAGGTAAGGTAAGGTAAGGTAAGGGAAGGGAAGGGAAGGGAAGGGAAGGGAAGGGAAGGGAAGGGAAGGGAAGGGAAGGGAAGGGAAGGGAAGGGAAGGGAAGGGAAGGGAAGGGAAGGGAAGGGAAGGGAAAAGGGAAGGGAAGGGAAGGGAAGAAAAAAGCAAAGGGAAGGGAAGAGATGGGAAGGGAAGAGATGAGAAGGGAAGAGATCCGGGAGTGCAAGGGTCACTTCGGTGCAACAGCAGGTGGGGATTTTGCAGCCCAGCGTGTCCATCAGCGTCTCCCGCCGGCCCTCCCTTTCTGCCTACCACTGCGTCCCCCAGTACACATGGGCCCTGTGGAGCAGTGGGTGGCATCGGCAAGTCCTCTGGGCGCCTTCTGTCACCCAGGTCCCACCCCTCCCTCCCTTCGCTCCCTGAGCAGGCCCTTCTTCAACCCAGTCCCCGTGTGCACACACCATTCTTCTTTTGTGACCTGGATGTGGTGGAGCCAAGTTATCACATAAAAACAGAAAGAGGCTCTTGGCCTCCCCTCTGCCCCCCATTGCCTCTCCCCTCTCTTCATCCCTGTCTGTCCCCTCATCCTCCCCAGCGTCACCTGGGTAGGCTGTTTTCATATTGCTCTTCCCTTCTTGCAGGCATAACCCCCAAAATCATAAATTTCAGGCCTTGGAGGGAGGGGACAGGCATTGTCACATCTATCAGAGCCTCCTCCTGGCTTTGGTTCTCCGGCTCTGTTCACAACAACCTACTTTTTCTCTTTTTCCCTGGCGCCCAGAGGTCCTGTCCGTCGCAAACACTCTCAAATGTCTACAACAGGTTGAAGCGTTGGCACCTCGGGGTGGCTCCCCTGGGACCTCAAACACCCCAAAGTCACCCCCGGGGCATTCAATGGCTTTGAGCTGGAACTTGGAGGGTCCTGGAGGAAGGACTGGGGCTCCAGCAGACGTTGAATCCAGTTCAGTCTAACTTCCCCAGAATCGTCCCAACCCCCCAGAAAAGTCTTGGGGTCCCCAAAGTGTAACCCAGCTCTCTGGAGGGGAAGTGAGGGACCTCGGTGCATGATGTTGGCCAACACGCCGCTGCTGTTCTTGAATTTGGTGATCATCAGCCAGTTTGCTGCTAGGATTGTGATTTTCAAGGAGCTAGAGCGACTCACTTCATTAGGGACAAACACACACCGTGCACAGCTGAGTCTCGTGTCTGCACGACCCCCACGTTTTCCCAGTGCCCCAGGAGTACCTGGCCCAGTAGGGGCGTCCAAAAACATTTGTTGATTGAAAAAACAACCTCACCCTCACAGGAGGTTGCCTCCCTCCCGAGGGGGGAAAGGATCTGGACGCTCCCCGTGGAGAGGAAGTTGTGCCACGGTCCCCTTTCAGTCTGTTTTCCCTAAGTCCTCACACTGGGTACCGGCTGTGTCCGCCGTTCATATTTTACTGAGAAAAGTATCCCTCACCCGCCTCGCAGAAAATCAAATGCTGCTTTGCATGTTGGAGGGGCAGCAAAATCTAAGACTCCCCTCGGGGCAGAGCCAGGCAGACTGATTCACACGCTCTGCTCGGAGGCGACAATGACAGATGCCACGCACATGTGCCAGCGCCGACCAAGCGGCCCAGCTCGGTGCCGAGAGGGGCCCACTCAGAACGTTCCTTATTTTTACCCTTTGCCAAAAACAGAAACTCTGCACGGAGGCTTCCTCATAAATAGCACAGCCGGCAGGCCTTGGCATTTCGGAAGGCTGCTCAGAAGCGCAAGATGCTCGGTCGAAGTTAGACCGCGGAAGCATGACTGGGTTTATGGAAACCGAATTAGAAACTCATTACCTAAGAATGAACAAGCTCAGCTGCTAAAAATACGGTAGCCTCTATTTCTGGCCGGGCTTCTGTGTTTGTATGCTTTTTATTTTATTTTATATATATATTTTTAGAAAGCTATGCCTTTTAAGAGATGCTCTGCAGCGCTTGCCACAAATGTTTAAGACAGCTGGTGGCCTCTGGTGCAGTCAAAGGAAAAGTCGAAGGAGGATGCCACCGATAGCTGCAGAGACACGGGCGCTCGGCGATCGAGAGGTCTGGGCGTGGGTTTTTGTTGTTATTTTGGAAGATAGAGCTGCAGAGTTCACGGCCTTAAGACTCAGTCCTTGCAAGGAATGTACTTGGTAAATATAATGATGCTTTCTATCAACACTGTTGTCCTGAGACCCAGGAAAAATGAGAAGGAATGCATTCTGATTGCTCCCTTGGAAAGAAGCTGGGATGATGCCTCTCCTTCTCTTGATTCATAATTGGGACCACTGAGGCTGAGATGAAGCTCTTTACCCACCGTTGCATAGCACACGTGAGCCCCTGGTTCTGGCTCCTTTCTGCTGACCTGTAGGGCACATACCTCAGCAGTTCGGTGGGATCTTTCACCCGAGCCCTGTGCCAGGGGAAATGATCTTTGTGGGCAGACAGGGCAAGAGTAGGAAGGGGTCGACGATGGTGTCTGCTGTGACCCTGGTGGGCGGTGTCATCACAGGACTCCCCTGTGACCACTCATGAGCTAACTGGGATCTGTTCTCATCCTGAATGTCCCCAAACAGACTTTCCTCCTGTTGGACCAAGTCTAATGTTTGCACAGTGAGGCGAAACGCACCCCTAGAGATTCATCCACATCCTAATCCCCGGATCTTGATGAATGTGGCCTTATTTGGAAAAAAGGTCTGTGCATATGTCATTAAATTGAGGATGTTGAGATGAAGACAGGATCCTGGATTATCTGGGTGGGCCCCAAATGCAATCACGAGGTCTTATGAGACGTTTACACAGGGAGGGAGATTTGGCAGGAAAGAAGAGGAAAGGCAATGTGAAGCTGGAGGTACAACTGGAGTGGTGCAGCCACGAACCAAGGGAAGCCGGCAGCCCTCACAAGCTGGGAGAGGCAGGAGACGGATTTTCCCTACGGCCCCCACGGGCAGCGCCGCCCTGCCAATACCTTGGTTTCAAACTTCTGGCCTCCAGAACTGGGAGAGAACAAATTTCTGTTGTTTAAGCCACCTAGTGTGTGCGGTATAATTTGTTACAGCAGCCACAGGGAACTAATATAGTTTCCATCTTGTCTAGAGTTCTGTTCAATTTGCCTAAGGGCTAAATTGCAGCCCTCCAAATCTGATGCCGGAGATGCTTGCTTTTTCGTTTTGTCATTCTTTCAACAGATATTTATTGAGCATCTACTATGTGCTAACAAGGAGCTAGGTGCTGAGATAATGATGTGATATGAACCCTGCCTTTATGCAGCTTACAGCAGGGAAGACAGGAAGCAAAGAAGGACACTAACAATATTACAATCTGCAATAAGTGCTGTGAAGACAGGGCCCGGGGTGCCAGGACAGGGGATGGCAGGTAATGGCCTCAGGTGGGGAGAGAGTGGGGAGGGAGTGAGCTGGAGACAGAGACCTGAGGTCCAGCAGGGAACAGAGGTTTCCAGTTAGAGAGAACAGTTTGTAGGGAGGCCCGGAAGCAGGAAGGAGCTAGAAGCTTTCGAGCACAGTCTCAAGGCATAAGGGAAGGAGGGACCTCCACATAGGGGCTGAAGGCAGCCATGCAAGGCCTTAGAGTCCACGTTTAGGAACTGTAGTCTCTGTCCTGAGGACACGGGGAGGCCAGGTGTTTTGTGCAGAGGTGTGGCCCAATCAGATTGGAGTTTCAAACGGATCCGTCTGGCTGCTGCGTGGAGAGAGGGCAGGGGCCCAGGTCAGCGAGGAGGCTCTTGGGAAGCCCAGGCAAGGCTTGGTGGTGGTTTGGACTGAGATGGGGAGACGTGGGTGGATTGGAGGGGGGTAGCAGAAAAGATACATCCCGGATTTCTCAGTTGTCCCACAAGCCAAAATGGCGATGCCAGAGCCACTGGGAGCCCTCGAGATGGACCCAGGTTTGGGAAGAGGAAACGATTAGTGTTTTCATTTGGAGTGATCACAGATCTTAGTCTTCTTGGGCCAATCCAAGTTGTGCCTTTTGTCCCAAAGTCTTGTCTGGTTTAGAATGTGTTGCTCTCAAAATCGTCCTGGTTTGGACCAATAAATTAAACAGTCTCTCTAGGCTAAGCCTTGTATAATTTGAAAGGCCCTTGAGGCAACTGGGAGGAGAGTTTGAGAATAGAGAATGAGAAGAGCAGGGGCCTGGGAGTGAAGCTTCATAAACTTTAATATCCGAGGACTGGCAGGGAAACCGAGCAGGCCGGGCCAGCGACAGAGGAGGACAGCCGGGAGCATGTATGTCCCGGAGTAGCCGGGAATGTTACAGGAAATGCAGGCCTCTCTCCATCCTGTAGAGCAAGAGTTGGCAAACTTTTCCTGTACGGAGCCAGAGGAATATTTTTCAGCTTTCCAGGCCGTACGGTTTTGGTCGCTGCTACCCAACTATGCCTTTGGGCAGGAGAGCAGCCTTAGACAACGCAAACATGAATGAGTGTGGCTCTGTTCCAGTAATACTTCATTTACGAAAACAGGCATGAGCCAGACTTTGCCCACGGGGAGAAGCTGGCCGACCCTTGCTGTAGAATAACACTTCTGGCCTCCCCTTCCTTATTCCTCTGTCGGGAAGGCCTTGAAATCGACAGAATGTTCTACCTGAGAACACAGGTCATCCCCTCCTTGGGAGGGCTCTGCCTGGGTACAGGAGGCTCCCTGATGCCGGAAGTCATGGGGGGCAGGACTTGCAGGGGAGGCCTAAAGCTGTTCAGCACTGCCAGTGGCAGATCTATCATCAGCCTAATCATGGGTGACATATTAGCAGGTCGCCTTGGCTAAGAGCACTGACCACGGTCTGCAAATCTCATTTTATCAGAAGTGAAAGTGACGCTGTGACTCCATCTGCATGACGCTTTTATCCTGTCTCATTGCTCCAAACTGGGACAGGGAGGACCAGATCCATTGGCTTTCTCCCTGGCCAACCCCAACAGTAAAGGAAGTGTCTATTTATTTGTCAGTTCAGCAGTGGTTTTGGTTGGATCTCTTTGTGGTGACAATTTACTATCCTTCAGGCAACCTCAGAAATGGTGTAGCCACTGTAGAGTCCAGTAGCATCTATTATTCTCGCTCCTGCTGAAGGAAAACCATGGCGGCCTTGTTGCTAAGTAACACGTGTAACGCATGTTAATGTCAACGGTGGCTGGAGACATGACCTTGAGGCCTTAGAGATTCTATGGGGTCGGGGTGGAGGTTGAGTTCCCTCTCGCTCTGCCTCACTTTACAAGTCCACCCTCACTCACACACAGCACTGCATTTGCACCGTTCCCCAAGTACTACACATTCTTTGCTCTTATTATTATTAGAAAACACAGACAACCAAAGAAGGAGGAAGTAAAAACCACCTCTAATCCTCACCCAGAGACAGGCTTGTATTTTTCCAGATGGAAAAATGAGATCATAATGTCCATGTTGTTCTGTCACCTAATTTTGGCATTTAAAGCATAATAAATATCCTTCCATGTTCCAGAGCAGAATAGACACCATGATTTGTGTTAGTGACATGATGCATTTCCCCAATCCTCTGTTGTTGGCCATTTAGCCTGTTTCCAAGTTTTCCCAGTAAAAGCACAATGCTACAGTGCACATCCTTACAGCTCCTTGTGGGAGCACATCCTGAATTAGTGGCTTAAGCTAAATCCCAAAGAGACAAGCATGACTGTAGAGGACTTCATCCTTCTAAGGAGACCTTGGCCTGAAGGTCAAGGTCCTCCTCCATAGGGGAGGAACAGGTTTTGTCTATGCTTAGATGTTAGTTCCCGCGATCCCTCACACAGCTGCTGTGGGCTGGGTGAGGGGGGCCTGAAGAATCTCACGCCTCCCCTAGGAGATCGCAACAGGGTGAAGTCTCTGCCTAGGCCCCATTCCTGTCTCCCCTGGGAGGATGGACCCTGTCGGTACTCAATGGAGAAATCAGAAAATTGAAGAGATCAGAAGACTAGATGAATCCCAGCCATTTGGAAGAAGGTGAGCTGAGAACCCCAAATATTCCCTCTCCCTGCACTGAGAGAAGTGGGAGACCATGAGGTTTTCTCTCCTTTCTTCCATATCTTAAACTCTGTCATCAAGGCTTGGTGAGGGTCCATTCTGGATTGGTAATGACTTCTAGGGGTAAGGGGATCAGCTATTTAGAATTAATAGGAACAGGGGCCAGAGGAGAGGGGCAGGAACCTGGTTCTAGGCTTTATGGAGGAAGGAGATGGACCACATTATTTCTTTCTGGACTACTGGGCCTAAATCAGCAGGTCGGGAAAGAGGGAGACAGGGTAGAAGGAGTGAGGGACATGCCCTTGACTTCGATCTTCCTTGTCATGCTTTCGGACTCCAGGAGAGGTGGCCAGTGGGCTACAGCACCCACAGCAGAGCAGAGGGCTCCTTGAAAAGGGGCCAGCTCTCCATATAGACGCCAAAACTCTGCATCATTTCAGAAGCTCCTACAGTGGTTCTCAGCCCACCACACATCCACATCACGGTCGGCAGATTTTTTTTTTTTTTTTTTTTTTTTGAGACAGAGTCTCACTTTGTTGCCCAGGCTAGAGTGAGTGCCGTGGCGTCAGCCTGGCTCACAGCAACCTCAATCTCCAGGGCTCAGCGATCCTACTGCCTCAGCCTCCCGAGTAGCTGGGACTACAGGCATGTGCCACCATGCCCGGCTAATTTTTTTTTGTATATATATTTTTAGTTGGTCAATTAATTTATTTCTATTTTTGGTAGAGACGGGGTCTCACTCAGGCTGGTTTTGAACTCCTGACCTTGAGCAATCCGCCCGCCTCGGCCTCCCAAAGTGCTAGGATTACAGGCGTGAGCCACCACGCCCGGCACGGTCGGCAGATTTGACACGTGGGTGTCTAGATCCCAGAGTTCTGACTTAATAGGTCTTCGTAAGATTTTATAACAAAAGGATGAAGACCACTGATTAATCGCTTTGGATGGCAGGCATGGTGTAAAGAAAAGACTGGACTCTTGAACGGACAGATCAGTCAGGGGGTGGGATAATGGGAGTAAAAATGGACAATAGCATGTACCTCTAAATGGTGGCGACCATGCAGTAGGTACTCAATGAATGGCAGCTCAACAAGATGAGGATCAATTATTTGCATGGCTGCAAGAGGAAAATATAACACACAACAGAACAACAGGCAATGGGGGACTATGGAATAGTCACTATTACTTGTCAAGACTGTCCTAAGAGTCTTGGCATCAAAAAAGAACTGAAACTGTTTTGCACCACAAAAAAACATAAGGGGCTAGTCTTAAATTTTGGCACTGGGGGCCAGAATTCCTATTTGTACCAGCGCACTGTGCAAATTATTTAAGTGGCCATTTAGTTTTATCTCCCCTTCCTAGTCTGCTGTTAGATTGGAGTGCTGGGATCCGCTTTGTGTTAAGGATTATGTCCCTGGAGGGAATGTATTTGCTATTATTATGTCTTGTAGGTGGAGGCCAACTGCCTTCCCACAGCCTAAAGCTGAGTCCAGCTCTCCCTACTGTTCCATTTTGTAACAGCCATTGGCCAAGGGGAAGAATGAACAATTCCAAGAGAGGCTTACAGCCTTCAGTGAAAATTGAATAGGTGTTTCCTCCTGCAGGTATAGGACGATCTCTTTGTCTAATTTACAAGGAGGCTGCTCCAATTGCAAGTAAGGTCTAAGTCAGGTCTTCACATCATGGCTTTTAAGGCCTCCTGAAAAGTTGAATGCATACCAATGGGTCCATTGTAGCTCAAGCATTTTTCCTCCCTAAGAGACTTTATACTTCAAGATTCTGCTCTCTTGACTTTTTAATTGATCTCCACTTGGCACTTCATGCTCGGAACACGTCAGCTGGAAGGTTCTTTGTCCCCTTCCTCAGGAATAAATGACGTGTGGGGAAACTTTTAGATGCACCAGAGGAGCCCCAGTGAAAAGAGGCAAGCTCTGAGACCTTCTGCAAAACAATCGCCCTTTGAATACACGGCTGCTCACCCGCCCAAATCAGTCTGCTTTGTAAGTTTGGGTTTCACGTATTAGAGTTTCTTAAAATAGGACTCACTGCTGAACCTTCATCAGGCCCCGAGATAAAGCCCTGAGCCGGGTCTTCGGGGAGCAGTGAGAGCCAGTTAGCATGTGGTGGTGACGGTCACAGCCACGCTGGGCTCTAAATCACAGCTAAAG
This sequence comes from Microcebus murinus, assembly GCF_040939455.1. NCBI lineage: Eukaryota > Metazoa > Chordata > Mammalia > Primates > Cheirogaleidae > Microcebus > Microcebus murinus. Next base: position 12,057,315 of record NC_134104.1, on the reverse strand, counting down.
CCCCAGAGCTAAAAGCATCACCCCTCTCTGGCACTTTCAATTTAAAAGCCATGCTATATTTTTGTTTCCAATTATAGAAGGAGAAAAATAAAAGCATCTGGAACTCATTACTGTCCCTTTATTCCACGCCATAACTTTAAGAAAGCAAAATAAGCTCTCTCTAAAATGCACAGGAAAAGAGAGGAAGCAATGACTCCAGGGCTAAGCCCTCACACCCCAGGCCCCCTCCCACCTGCACCTCTGTGGCCATATTGCAGACACATGGAGCGTGGGGTTTATGACGGAAATCTTGACAGCTCGCCTGCTCCTGCAGCCAGGAAGCTCCAGGGACTCTGCAAGTCACCCGGCTGCTCAGGCCACTGGCTCCCTCTTTCTGGCCATTCCTTATGTGCAACGCTTGAGCCCGGCCCAAGAACCCAAGCCCAACAAGGGCAGGCTTCCTCCCAAAACATTACGTGGATTGCAAGGATCCTGCTTCTAGGCATGCAAGATTCCAGTGCATGGTAGGAAGAATCCCATTTGCATAGAAGGCAGGCTGCTGTCACTTTTCCTGCCACGCAGAAGGAGACCCACGCAGGACTTCCTGTGGCCTCATGACCACATGTACCTCCTAGGCAAGCCAACACAAGGCCCTTCCCCGTCTGCTCTGGATTCATTATTGTCATTCTCCCCGAGTCCCCTATCTTCCGCCAGAGGATCATTTATTTCTCTAAACACACCATGAACATTCGTGTCTTTGCCCAAGTGGCGGCCCCGTCTTCAAAGCCCTTCCTCCACCCAAGTCTGCGCTTCTCCCCAGGTTGATAATGCAGTCCGCATAGTGCCTCCATTGACGTGCGCTCAAAATAGTTGCTGACCTCTAACTCCACACTCCATGCCAGGGCTGTGTTGGGGCTCAGAACACGACACCCCAAATAGGGCACCCTGGGAGTTGAGAAAACAGCAGAAGCTGAAAGGTCATTCTCTGACCTTCTTCTGCCTTTCTGTGTGAGGGCTAGCAAAAAAAGACTTCTCTGACCTACCTCCCCTGAAAGCAGGTCATAAGACTCTCCTGTGACAGGTGTCCTGCCCTATGCCCGGGGGCAAGGAAAGCTGCACAGACAAGCCAAGAAGAAGCTGAACAAACAGGTCTTGCTAAGTTCCCCCCAGTTCATTACCGTCAGGCCAGCCCTGCTTTGTTTAATCACCCTTCTGCATGACTGCCCGTTCTTTGTTGAACCTCAGCATAAAAATACAGTTTTCCCCCGCTCTTTGGTCCTTCATTTCTGGAGCCTCCCGTGCCACATAAAACTCTGATTTAATAAATTTGTTGTGCTTTTCTGTTGTTAATCTGTCTTCTGTTATAAGGGTGTCAGGCAAGGACCTCGCGGTGAGTGAGGAAAAGATATTACCTTCTCTCCCTACGGTAGACAGCAGGTCTGCGCAGAGAAAAAGATGAGGTCCTTGCCCTGGAGGAACTCAGAGGGGAGACCTCATTCAGTCTGGCTTATTTTTAGCCAGTGTCTATAATGTATCTGGCACTGCAGGGGTTTTCTAGTTTCCTCTGGCTGCCTTAACACATTATCACAAACTTAGTGGCTCAAAACAACACTAACTTATTATTTTTCTGTAGTCCAGCCTGGGTCTAGCTAGGCTAAAATCAAGATGTCATCAGCCCTTCCTGACTTACTGGAGACACTAGGGGAGAGCTGGTTTCCTAGCCTTCTCCGGCTTCTAGAAGCTGTATGTTTTCCTGGTCTCATGCCCCGTCCTTCATCTTTCAAGCCAGAACAGCAGTGGGGTCCTTGTCACACCACGTCACGCTGACTCTCTTCTGCCCCCCTCTCCTATAATACTTCTAAGAACCCAGTGATTACATGGGGCCCACCCGGATGATCCAGCACAATCTTTTTTTTTTTTAGCATATTATGGGGGTACAAGTGTTAAGGTTGCATATATTGCCCATGCCCCCCTCCCCCCTCGAGTAAGAGCTTCGAGCGTGTCCATCCCCCAAATGTTGCACATCTTACTCGTTGTGGTTGTATATACCCATCCCCTCCTCCCCCCTCCCACCCTCCCGACACCCGATAGCTGTTACTCCTATATGTCCACTGAGGTGTTGATCTGTTAATACCAATTTGCTGGTGAGTACATGCAGCACAATCTTTTTATCGTTGGCCAGCTGATTAGCCACTTTGACTCCACCTGCAAACTCAGTTCCTCTTTGCCATGCAGTGTAACACGTTCCAGAGACAGGACATGGACGTCCTGGTGGGGAGTGTTATTCTGCCCACCACAGAGGACACGACGGTAAAGGGGGCCCTGTCATTCCCCTCAAGGAGACATTTCTGCAAAGCCTTCCTTATGAACACAAGCAGGATTAATAACTCCTCGTATGGTCCCATTACGCATTCTGCATTTTATAAACGCCTCTTTATAACATTTAACATGCTGCAAGCAGAGTTTTCCAGAGCGCGGGACATGGAATACTTGCTATTTTGCATTTAGTCATTTTGCATTTTAATAATTATGCATTTATCTTAATGTGATTGAAAAGCATAAGTAGCATATCCAATCTGTGATATAATTTTTCCTTTTAAGTTAAATTGATTTAAGCCTCTGAAGAGTGAGACTTCAATAAAACATGAATTAGCAGTACATGTTGTATAGGCCAAGGCAAAAAAAAACATATGAAGGTGGCACTTGAACGACTGCAATATAGGAAAAACTCTCCCCAAGTGAGTGTTTCCCAGAGAAACTCTGAGTTACTTAAGGGCAAGGATTTGCCCATCTTCTTTCTCATTACTGTATCCCTGGATCCCAGCAAAATACCCAGCACAAAATAGGTGCTCACTAAATACTTGTTGACTCTATAAATAAGTGATTCAATGACTCACTTCTCTGCCAAAAAGCTTTGGGTCTTAAAAGAAAAAAAAATGACTCACTTCTCTGTTTCTCTCACCCTTGGAGGGCAGGAACTGTGCTTATTGATGTTCGTTTTTCTGGAACCCAGCACCTGTGACAGTACAGGGGCTGAAATTTATTGAATGAATATATAAAATTTATTGTATGAATGAATGAATTTATAAATTCAATGAATTTAAAATTTATTGAATGAATATATAACATAGGCTTGAAGTATAGGTTTGAGTTTGATTCAGACCTTTTGAATTAATTCCACATTATGGAATGCAGCTAAAGTAACAAATAATCACTATTTGACATTTTAGCTATTTTATTATAATCGAATTTCACTATAATGTGTACTCTGTAGGAAATAATATAGAAGGACAAAAATATTAGAGATTGAATGTGGTTGAGGCCCAGATTCTTGGTAGTGCCTTAACAAGTGACAATTGCACCAAAGCAGAAGAAGATGGAAGTGGATATGTACACAAGACTTTCATGTTTCCCCGCCTGGCTCCTGGATCTTAGTAAAACTGTTCTGATGTGGGAGATATTTCCTGAATTACATGGTTCATTAGATCCTTCACACATTCAGCACTGTGGCAGGTCCACTGTATATCAACACTAAGCTGTATGTGTAGGACACAAAGACAAAACCCAGTTACTACCTTTGAGAACTTTACAGTTCAGTGGAAGAGAGATCGACACTTAAATCTATCATTGTCATGCAATTCAAGAGCTGGATCAGGAATGACAATAGGGCTTGGAAGCATTCAAGCCAAGTCTGTAGTTTGAATTCAACCAAGTTAATTAGATGCTAAAACAAAGAAAGCAAAAATAAATAAACTCTCTGTGAAAGAATATAACAGAATCCAGATTTCCACACTATAAACTTTATATTAATAATATCCACGGTACAATAAAAGACCACTCAATACATGAAAAGCCAAGGAAATATCATCCATTCTCAAGAGAAAAGACAATCAATGGAGATCAAACCCAGATGCTGAAATTAGCAGACTTGGACTCTAAAAGATTATGAACTATACTCATTGACTTAAATAAAAATATGCTTACAATGAATGGAAAAATAGGAAATATCAGTGGAGAAATAGAAACTATAGAGAAGAGCCAAATACAAATTCCAAATTTGGTGAAAGACATAAATTTACAGATTGAAGGAACTCAGCAAAACCTAAGCAAGATAAGTGTGGATAAATATGAAGAAAACCATGCCTGGAGATATCATAGCTAATCCCGAAAAAATAAATAAATAAAGGGAAAGCCTTAAAGCAGTCAGAGAAAAAGGATACATTACATAGAGGGGACAAAGATTTGGATGACCAGAAGATTTGGAGACCAGAAGACAGTGGAACAACATCTTCAAAGTGCTGAGAGAAAATTCACCTGCAAATCCAGACTTCTCTGTCCAGTGAAAACATTCTTTAAAAATGAAGGTGAAATAAAGACATTTTCTGATAAAAGAAGATGGAGTGTACTGCTAACAGAATAGCACTAACTGAAGCATTAAAAGAAAAAGTTTTAAGTGTAAGGGAAATAAGAAAAGATGGAAAATCAGATCCTTAAGAAGGAATAAAAAGCTTCAGCAATGGTAATAAACGTCTGTAAATATTGTCAACCTGGTAAAGTGGGAACTGCATTCCTCTTTCCCTGTATGAGTCTTGGTTAAAGTTGAACAGAAGTGGAAATTCCATGATATGTTGACATAGTAAGGAAGCAGTGATCATTGCTCTCCGAAGGCCTTTTTATAGTCACAAGTGGTTACTAAGGAAGAAACGACTCAGGCTTGGTTCACAGGTGGCTCTGTGTGACATACTGGTACTACGAGAGGAAAGCTGCAACACTACATTGCCACGGAAGGATTGCAAATGGAAATTCTCCCGGTTGGCAGGAATTCAAGCCATGCACCTGATTGTTTGTTTTACCTGGAAGGAGAAAGGGCCAAAGATCTGTATCTCTACTGACTCATGGGAGGATGGTTTGGCCAGATGGTCAGGGACTTGGAAGAAACACACCTGAGAGATTAGTGATAAGAAGATCTGGGGGAGAGGTATGTAGACAGACCTCTTCGAATGGGCACACAGGTTAAAGATATTTATGTGCTGTATGAATGCTTATAAAAGAGCAAACTTACCAGGGAAGATCTTAATAGGCAAGATGGCCCATTCTGCGGATGTCAGTCGGCCTGTCTGCCACCCACCCTGTCTTTGCACAAAGTGGACATGGTAGCAGGTTGAATATGATGCATGGCCTCAACAACATGGGCTTTCACTGATCAAAGCTGATGCACCTAGAGTGGCTGCTGAGTGCCCACTGCAGAGACCGACAATGAGCTCCCAATAAGTTGTCATTCCCAGGGGAATCAGCCAGACACATGGTAGCATATTTCTTACATTCAGTCATTTTCATCATGGCAGGGATAGCCCTCTGGTCTCACTAGAATAGACACTTACTCTGCATATGGATTCATCCTTCCTGCTTGCAATGCTTCTGCTAAAACCATCATCTCCAGACTCACATGGCACCTTATTTAGTGTGATGGTATTTCACATAGCATTGCTGCTGCCAGGAGAGCTCATTTTATAGCATATGAAGTACCACAATGGGCTCATGCTCATGAAATGCCCCAGTTTAACAATCACCCTAAAGCAGCAGGGCTGGTAGAATGATGGGATAGCCTTTGGAAGACTCAGTTGTAGTGCCAGCCATGTGGCAGCATTTATGGACCTCCAAAATGTGATACTTGCTCTAACTCAATATACGGTGATGTGTCTCTCAGTGCCCAAATTTAGATGTCTGGGAATCAAGGGGTGGAAAGGGGGTGGTTTCTCTTACCATTACCTTAATAATTCACAAGCAAAGTTTTTGCTTCTTGTCCCCATGATTTCAGGTTCTGCTAGTCTAGAGGTCTTTGCTCCTATCAGGGGACACCATACTGGTTCTATTAAACCAGAAGCTGAGACTGTCACTGGGCTACTTTAGGCTCTTCATGCCAATGAACCAACGGGAAAAGAAGGAAGTCACTGCACGGGCTAAGGTGATTGATACTGATGGCTAGTACACACGAAGGCAGAGGAGAGCCTCTGGGGCAACTCTTAGTACTCACATGCCCTGTGATAAAAGTTAATGGGAAACTACAACAACCAATACAGACAGGACTGCCAATGGCACGTGACTTTCAGGAATGATGGTTTGGTCACTCCACCAGGCAGAGAAGCATGATCACCTGAGGTGCTTGCTAAGAACAAAGAGAATATGGATTGGGCTGGGGAAGAATTAAGTGATAAATACCAACTATAACCACATGGCCGGTTGAAGACATAAGGACTGTTGATATTAGTAGTATTTCCAAAGAGGGACTCAGCAAGAAGAGAAATGAGCATCACCCAAACATGGATGAGAGGAGACTTTGTGTATCCTCTTTTAGGGAGAGGATTACAGGTTTTTGGTTGCACAGGGATAGTTGTGCATCATGTTACATGGAAGCATTGTATTTCTATTGTTGTTATTTGGGGGTGATGGTTAAAAGAGGTGTCTTTATGCAAGTGCAAGGGTCAAGAAAAAAAAAAAAAAAAAAGAGGTGTCTTTGGATGCCGGGTTGATGAAGTGTAGACTGTACTGGATGGTTCTATTGATAATTAGGTTAAGTTGGGAATTTCACACCCAGAATCCTCTTCCCCATATGGTTCTGGGTTAAAATTGGCCAAAAGGGAAACTTGAAAAAGATTTGGAAGATGGAAGTGAAGTAGCAGCCCTGGCTCTGAAGGGCATGGTGATCAGATGCAGAAGCAGCAACGTGGAGGTGCCAGTGGGCCCAGCTGGCCCTGCGCTCCCTGCCCCACATCCAGCATGTCTTCCTCCCTGTGGAGCCCACTGACCAGTGGGGCCCCAGGGCCACCGCGGGACTCTTGGTGGCAGACCCACGGAGTGGCGGCTGTGCGCAGGCAGCAGCTTCCCATGGACACAGCCCATGGACACTTCTGCAAGCCCCACTTTATGGTCCCACCATCGTGGCTGGATGTACCAGGTCTCTCAGAGTTTGCCAAAAAGCTCCAACTTGTCCACCACACCAGTGCTTCAGGAACACTGGTTAGTGCCTTTATCTCCGATCCTCTTCCTCTCCTTAACAGGCCTCCACCACCCCAGTTCCTCCCACCATTATGCAAGGCCTGATTCCTGACCTAAATCCCATAACATTCATAATTCATCATGGCTCTGCTTCCCTGGATCTACTTTGGCTTGCGTACCAGGAGGGGAAACGGCAGGTGTTGTGTTAGGGTTCTCCAGAGAAACAGAACTACTCTGATACATATATGTATGAGAGAGATCCATTTATATCTATGAGATATATATATCTATGATCTATATCTCTATGTACATATAGATATAGATATATGAGAGAGATTTATTATGGGAATTGGCTCGTGCAATTATGGAGGCTGAGAAGTCCCACAGTCGACCATGTGCAGCTGGAGAAACAGAAAAGCCGGTGGCACAGTTCAGTCCAAGCCCAAAGGCCTAAGAGCCAGGGGAGCCAGTGGTATAAATGCCAGCCCAAGGCCAAAGGCCTGAGAACTGGGGCAGGGGCAGGGCAGAGGGAAGCCTGTAGTGTAAGTCCCAGAGTCCGAAGGCCAGAGAATCAGAAGCACCAAAGTCCCGAGGGTAGGAGAAGATGAGGGTCTCAGCTCATGGAAGAGAGAGAATTCTCCCTTCTTCTACATCTTGCTTCCATTGAGGCTCTCAGTGGACTAAATAACACCTGCCCACATGCATCACTAAGCGCACACCTGCTTTGCAAAGTCCACTGATTCCAATGTTTCTGATCTCTTCCAGAAACACCCTCCCAGACACACCGAGAAAGAATGTTTTACCAGCTATCTGGGTGTCCCTTAGCTCAGTTGAATTGACACGTAAAATTAACCATCACAGGTGGAGAATTTCACATTTGTGCTGAAAGCTTCCATTCATCAGTACATATTATTTCTGCTTAAGTTTCATCGGCTAAAGCAGATACCATGGCTACACCTAACTTCAAGTATGACAGAGAAAGGCGATCCTAACCAGAATGTCTGTGAACATGACTACCAAAAGATAATAACTAAATGATCGATAGATATTGGGCAATGTAGATACATGCATAGATGTGAGATTTTAAATATTTATAAAGGTCAGAAGAAATCAATGAAGAGGAAAATAAACTGTTATTCATCAAGTCTCATGCACGAAACTTGTATTAAATCATTTACAAGTTTCTCCTTAGACCTCAAAACCTCCCTATGAAATCAGTTTTCTCATTTCCATTTTACACAATACAAACTTTGTGAGATCAGGACCGTGTCTTTTTTTTAACGGACTGTACTTTTTAGAGCAGTTTTAGATGTACAGGAAAATTAAGAAGACAGGACAGAGTTGACATAAACACCCCATAATATACATACACACATGTACATCCACCCACAACTTCCCCTATTATTGACATCTTATGTTAGTAGGGTACATTTGTTATAATTAATTAATTGGTGCTGATACATTATTATTAAAATTCATATTTTAGTTAGATTTCCTTGGTTTTTATCTACTGTCCTCTCTCTGATCAAGAATCTCATCTGGGATATCAAATTATATTTAGTTGTCATATCTCCTTAGACTCTTCCCAGAGGTCGTTTCTCAGACTATCCCATTTTTGATGACTTTCACAGTATTGAGGAGAACTGGTTTGATATTTTATACAATGTCCCTCAACTGAGATTTGGCTGACATTTTTCTCATATCAGACTGGAGTTATAGGTGTGGGGGAGTGGGAAAATATTTAGTTATGCAACATAGGGCTGCACTCAGAAGTTTTTTAATAGATTTTATTTTTTTAGTAAATGAATGTTTTCCAGTAAGAAAATGGGTTCAGAACGTTTAAGAAATGTGTTTAAGACACTCTGCTAGTCAGAAGCAAAACTAGGATCAGAACCCAGGGCTCTATGACTCAGAAATTTTTCTACTTTCCAAAATATTGTGTTAGCCTCACAGTAATTACAGTGACATCTTCCAGATACTGTTCTAGGAACTTAACATATATACATTGTTCGTAATTCTCTCAGCCACACTATTTTCCTGCTTGGAGGCATCTGGAGGCTTCTTCAAGACTACACAGTGAAGAAGGAGCCTGGGGTGTAAACCAACTGCAGCTGCCTCTAGAGTTTCTGTCTGTCCCATTACCATTGCAATGACTTTTCAAAGATGATCACGTGATTCTCCCTCCTTCAAACTCTCCAAAGCCTCTCCCAGCACTGCCAATGAGACTGTCTGCTCTATGCACCCCACTTCCCACTTTCCTACCCGCGCCTTGTGCTCCAGCCTCAGTGAGCCCCTGGCAGCTGGCTAATGGGTTCTGCTTCATGTGTCTTTGTATATGTTGTCTTCATACTATATCACCCATCAGTTTCAACTCCTAACTCTACGAAACAAACCTTTCTCAGATGCATCCAAGCAGAGTTCACTCTCCCCCCTCTGTGTTCAATAGGACATGCCTCTACTATTGTGCTAATCATACCACAGTGACATTATGAATTTATAGCTTCTATTCTCTAGCCAGGCATAGGACTCCTCTGGGCAAGGATCCTTTCTCATTCATCTTAATAGCTGCCATACCTAGTACAGTGCCTGGCACATCACCAGTGTTCAGTAATGAATGAATGGACAAAGAAATGAAAAAATATGTAAGAGAATGTAACAATCTTCCACACAAGGGCACAGAGCTCCTGAAATTGAACTGACTGCTGCCCCCACACTCCCTCCTCCAAGGCCAGGGGCACATGGCCAAGCTCTCCAGGAGTTTTCCATCTTCCTATTAAATGCATCTTGTTGGATCCATGGATGAGTAACATCAGCGAACTGGGAGTGCAGAATTGGCTTCAGCTCAGTATCTAAGTGAGTTAATGAGCCAGAAATTGAGCCAAGCCTCTTCTGTCATTTTGGAAAAAAAAGAAAAGAAAAGAAAGAAAGAAAAGAAAAGAAAAAGCAGGAAAAGTCTTATCATAGTCTACTTGAAAGGCCAAATATCTATTCTACAAAGACATTTTCATTAGCTATGTACAAAAGAATAAGATGTGTGACTTAGCCCCTTTCCCCTTCCCTTTTGCAGCCCCTGAGCAATTCAAAGGGGGAGTGGAAACCTGGCAGCTAACCACTTAACTTGATTGAAATAAACAACCATATTAGATAATTAATGATCATGTTTGCCAGATTTCCTCTTCACTTTTTTTGCTGGGTAGATATAGCCCTAAGGCTACAGATACATTTATAAGCAAATTGTCCAATTCTCCTGGTAAGACCTCCTGTGTCTTGAACCTTACATCTTCCATTATCCATTCTAGTTCATTTCCATCATTTTAGAGAACAATTAGAAAAAGAGGAATGCTTGCAGGGCTAAGAGACTAACATCAGACCTGGTTCTAGAAGGAATCCGGGGGCCTCAAGTTTGGCAGGCCAACCCAGGCCAAGGTTAAGACCTTGAATTTCCTTTCTGTGTCAGCAACCAAACAGTGACTACTCTATTCACCCTTTGTCACAGGAGCCAAGAGAAGTGGAAGTCCCCTCCTGCAAGTCACACACCAGAGTGACTTGTTGAAAAATTGATACTCTTCCTCTCTGGATTGCTCCCTCCTGCCATTTTGCATGACTGGGAAAAGCTATTTCTATTGCTTCCCGAAGGTTCTTTTTGGCCACTGCAGGGTTCATAAAAAATTAACTGGCTGAGCATTTTTAGATCAAAAAACATTTCTAGATTAAAACTTAGAGTCTGAAGGAAGCAGTCTTTTAAATGAAGGTAACATGGTGGTCAATAAGATAAGGGGTGTAAAGTGTCCCACACAGATTTTAATCAAGTGCTAGGTGGCAGGGACAAGGAGGATGGAGAGAATTGCAGAGGTAGTATTGGTATAGCCAGTCCACACTATAGCAACACTCAATTACTAATATACTGGAATATTTGGGAATTTTTGAACCTTTCAAGAAACACTTTCAATGATCATGTATCTACGATACACTACAGTGGGCCCTGATGGGACTTTATGCATTAAAAAAATATCTTTTTAGTGAGCACCTACTTTATGCTAAGTGCTGTTCTACAGATACAATGATGAACACAGCAAATAACTCACAATCTTATTAACAGGCATCATTGCCTGCTTACTCCTGCAAAGCTGATATTAAAACCCCATCTCAGTCAGCCCTGCCCACTTCAAGATCTGCAGACCAGACAGAGATGCTAGCATTAGAGCCAAATGCAGAAAACAGATCAGTGGTTGCCAAGGAGTGGAGGGCAGAGTGGGCAACCACAAAAGAGATACACAGGGCAATTTTTAGGTGGGTCCAGCATTCCATATGGTACTGTGGTGGTGGGTACATGATTCTATGCACTTTTCTTTTCTTTCTATTTTTTTTTTTTTTTTTTTTGAGACAGAGTCTCACTTGTTGACCAGGCTAGAGTGAGTGCCGTGGCGTCAGCCTAGCTCACAGCAACCTCAAACTCCTGGGCTCAAGCGATCCTGCTGCCTCAGCCTCCCGAGTAGCTGGGACTACAGGCATGTGCCACCATGCCCGGCTAATTTTCTATATATATTAGTTGGCCAATTAATTTCTTTCTATTTATAGTAGAGACAGGGTCTTCCTCTTGCTCAGGCTGGTTTCGAACTCCTGACCTCGAGCAATCCTCCCGCATCAGCCTCCCAGAGTGCTAGGATTACAGGCGTGAGCCACCGCGCCCGGCTTCTATGCCCTTTTCAATCACCATAGAAGTGTAGTTCACAAAAAGTGAGCTTGAATGTAGGCAAAATTTGTAAAAATCAACCAGGAGGTCAGGGAATGCAGGATGGAATGCAGACTGTGACAAAAGACTCTAACCGTATTACAAATGCATCACATAACTATGATGGCAGTGAGCACACCAGTGCTCAGACATTGGTTTCTAAGTACCATTCTCTAAGGAAAGGAACCAGAGCCTTGGAGAAATGGCTGATTGTGAGGCAGAGACAGGGAAAATGCAATATGAGCCTGAAGCATCCTGTAGTATCAAGAAAGTAACGAAATGCTCACATAACAAAAGGATGAAGGCAGGTTAGAAGGACACAGGAGCCAAACTGAAAGAGCTCCCAGTGGCCAAAGCTGGAAAAATGTAAGCACTACATAAATTATTTTTTAAATAAAATAAATAGCACAATATTGAATTGTAATCCAAAGTATAAAATACATGAGTCCATACTGATATAAATACATGATTAGGTAAAGAAGTAAATAAAGGAGAAGAGATACATTTTTCTTAAAGGAGAATTGTAGATAATTATATAAATACTACCCTCCAAGAGATGGAGCTTTGTTCAACTTCCTGCTACTTGAATGTGGGTCAGACTTCATGATTTGCTTTCAAAGAAGAAGGCATGGAAAGGGGGTGGTATAACTTTGCAGTGGAGGAAACTTTCAAGTACTGCATTGGCTAAGTGGTCAAGGTTAAGGTCACCAGTAGTAAGACATGTTGATAGTATGAACTCCCTGATATGATGTGATTAGAAAGACATTTCACCTTCATGGTATTTTTTTTTTTTTTCAGAAAAAATCTCCATAAGCCCAGTATGGCCACATGAAAAACATCAGGCAAACTCAAATCGAGGGGCATTCCACAAAATACCTAATCAATAACCCTCAAAACACAATGCCATTCAATAAAGGAAAGCCTGAGAAAGGATCCCAGATCAGAGAAGCCAAAGGAGACGTGACTACTAAATGCAGTGAGGAATCCTGGATTGGACCTTGAAACAGATAAAGGACGTTGATGAAACACGAGTGAAATCTAAATAAACTAAGAAGTTCACTTGATAGTTGTTTCTTTTCATTTTTACAAATGTACCATGACAATTTAATAATATGTCAACATTAGGGGAGATGGGAATTCACTATGGTGCCTTTGCAAATCTTATGTCAAGCTAAATTTTTTTTTCCCAAATAAAGTTTGTTTAAAAATAAATGTCATTTGTCAAAACTCATAGAATATACGACACCAAGAGAGAACTCTAATGTAAACTATGAATTTGGGTGATGATGCGTTAATGAAGGTTCATCGGTTGTAACAAATGTACCACTGTCGTGGGGGTTGTTGACAGGGGGGGAGGTTGTGCATGTTTGGGGGTGAGAGTTATGTGGGAACTCTCTGTACTTTCTGCTCCAGTTGACTATGAACCTAAAACTTCTCTGAAAATTAGTCTATTAAAAATAAAAACATACAGACTTTTACTTCCACCTATGATGGAAGTAACTTCTTAATAGGTCAGTGTGCCCATGAAAAAATAACTAGAAGAGCTGGATTAAAAGAGGAAAAAAAGTAACCTGTTTGAAGGCATTAAAAAGCTTCAAGGCTGTCAGGACTTGAGCTAGAAGATCTCATAGAGAAGGAAAGTGCATTGAAGAAGCCCAACTTTTTACCCAAAGCTTTTCTCCTTTGGAACATTTGCCAATCTTTGGGGGGGGGGGCTGAGAAGTTAACAGGTCTTTACAAAATCTTACTTGTTAAGAGAGACAAAATTCAGAGTGTGTGGATACCAGGGCAGGCACGTCTGGAGGGGCCAAGATTCTGGAGAGAACACAAGCACAGAGAGGTGAGTCTGACACACAGCATCAGCCGTGCTACCAGTGTATGTTTCCTCCTTAGCTGGCAAGACTCTAAGAAGCCGAGCAGAAACAGCTGAAAAGCAGAGCAAAGTTTTCAGTGGTTTCGCAGTGTCGAGAAATTAAAATTCAATCTCAGCACTCACCAAGGAGAAGGAGCTCTCATGCCTAACAAAGACTAGAAATCAGCCTTGACTTTCTCAGTCCTGGCTGGATTGATGTGCTCTTTGCTTCTGCTGTCCACCTGAGCACAAGGCGAATCCTGTCTGGAGGTCAATAACATCACCCAGAGCTCTATAAATTATTATACACAACATCCTACGTTCAGTCTAAAGGTATCGGGCAAACCAAAAAACAGGACCAAAGGAACAACTAGAAAACAGACCTTGTAGGTTCCCATATCCCAAAATTATCTAGCAGAGATTTTAAAATATGTTCAGAAACTAGATTACAAAATGAAGATTTTTGCCAGAGAACTGGAATTTATTTTCTAAAAGCAGAATTATAAAACTAAATATTAACTAATTGTAAAACTAAGCATTGCAATAACTGAAACTAAAAACATGAGTTTACGTGTAGACTGAATACAGTGAAAATGAGGATTAGTGAGCTGAAAAAATAGTTTAGCAGAAAATATCCTTACTGTGGCACAGAGAGCAAAAAGGATGAAGACTCAAAAACAGCAGAAGAGACATAGCAGATAGTGAAAGAACAGACACACATGCAATTGAAGCAATATATGAAGAGATCATAGTCAAGGATTTTTCAAAATGAATTAAAGACATCAGGCCATAGATTCTGTAAGCACTGCAATCTCTAACCAAAACTACCCAAAAGAAAAATCACTCCTTGGCACATAATATTAAACTTTTGGAGGCCAAAGACAAGGAGAAAACTCTATTAAACTGCCTAAGAAAAAAATATATTATTTTCCAAAGAGCAAACACATAATTGATATCTCAACAAAAATAATGGATACAGAAGACAATAGGATGTTGTTATGAATTGAATGTTTGTGTCCCCACCAAATTCATATTTCAAAGCCGTAATACCCAGAGTGATGGTGTTTGGAGGTGGGGTTCTTGGGAGGTGATCAGGTCATGAGAGTGGAATCTTCAAGAATGGGATTAGTGCACTTATAGGAAGAGATATAAGAGAGATGATATCTCTCTCTCCACCACAAGAGGATGCGGCAAGAAGGCGGCCATCTGCAAGCCAGAAAGAGAGCCCTCACCAGGAACCAACTGGCTAGCACCTTGACCTTGAACTTGTCAGCCTGCAGAACTATGAGAATTAAATGTCTGTTGTTTAAGCCACCTAGTTCATAATATTCTGTTATAGCAGCCCAAGCACACTAAGACATATGTATCTTTAAAGTCCTAAAAGAAAATAAATGTAAAAAATATCCAATAAAAGTGAGAAGGAAGTGAAGGGATTTTTCTAATGTCTGCCAGTAGACATACATTAAGGAATACTAAAGGGACTTCTTAGGCAGACGAAAATTTATGAAGGAATTAAAGGGAAAAGAAATGGTAGATATATCGGTAACACTAAATGTATATTGACCGGATAAAATAATAATAATGCGTTGCATGGTTTCCTATATAGTAAAATAAAAATGCATTACAAAAGGAAGAAAAAAGGAAAATCGTGTCAAAGTGTTCTAAGGCCCTAGCATTACCTGGGAAGGACAAAGTTACTAATTAATAATAAATCCTTTAAAATGACAGTTGCGGTATTTAAGGTGATTGGTGAAAGAATAGTAAAAATATGTATGTATATGTATATATATATATCTATATGTGTGTGTCTGTACATGTGTGTATATACATATAACTAATGAGCTAGCATAGGGGAAAATGCAAAACATAATCTTTTGTAAAAAAATTCATAAAACAAGGAAAAAAGCTGAAATACTCTATATATGAGAAAGTTGAAAGTAAAAGGACATACTATGCAAACCTTAGCCAAAAGAATGTGGGCATAGCTCTCAAGACTTTAAGGCAAGAAGCATTACTAGAGATAAGAAGGAACATTTCCCAATGAATGATAAGAGGTCAGTCCTCCACGAGGATAAAAACAGAACTAAATTTGCATGCATGTAATAATATACCTTCAAAATACATGAAATAAAAATTGAAAAGCTAAAAGAAACAGTGGACAAATCCACAATCATATAAGAGTCATTAACACACCACTCTCAGAAACTAATAAAACAAGCAGAAAAGTTGGGAAGGATACAGGGAATGTGAACATGACTAACTTTGCCTAACTGACATAGAGAACATGATACTCAGTGACATAGAATACACATTCTATTCTCAAGGGCACATAAGACATTTATTAGAATAGACCATATCCTGGGCATACCACCAGTCTCAACAAATCTAAAAGGACTGAGATCATTCAGAGTACATTTTCCTAACACTGTGTAATGAAGCTAGAAATAAATGCAGTCGTGCATCACTTAACAACAGATACATTCTGAGAAATACGTTGTTAGGCAATTTCATCACTGGGCAAACATCATAGAATGTACTTACACAAACCTACATGGTTTAGCCTACTATGCACCAAGGCTATATTGGTCCCAGGCTACAAACTTGTGCATCATATTACTGTACTGAATATTGTAGATAATTGTAACACAATGGTATTTGCATATTTAAACATATCCAAACATACAAAAGGTACAGTAAAAAAATAAAACAAAAGATATTATATATAAATAAAATATATATAGGACACTTACCATGAATGGAGCTTGCAGGACTGGAAGTTGCTCTGGGTGAGTCAGTGAGTGAGTGGTGAGTGAATGTGAAGGCCTAGGATATTACTGTATACTAGTATAGACTTTATAAACACAGTAAACTTAGACTACATTAAATTTATTAAAAATATTTTTCTTCAATATTAAATTAACTTTATGTTACTATAACTTCTTTACTTTATAAAATTTGTAATTCTTTTTTAACCTTTTTTAGTCTTTTGCAATAACACTTGGCTTAAAAGATATTTTACATTTGTACAGTTGTACAAAAATATTTTCTTTCTTTATATCCTTATTCTGTAAGCTTTTTTCTAATTTTAAATTTTTTTTTTTAATTTTTAAGCTTTTTTGTTAAAAACAGACACAAACACACATATTAACCCAGGCCTACCCAGGGTCGGTATCATCAATATCACTGTCTTCCACCTCCACGTCTTGTCCCACTGGGAGGCCTTCAGCAGCAATAACACGCATGGAACTGTCATATCCTATGATAACAATGCCTTCTTCTGGAATACCTCCTGAAGACATGCCTGTGGCTGTTTTACAGTGAACCTTTTTTTTGTATAAGTAGAAGGAGAACACTGTAAAATAATAATAAAATGTATACTACAGTATAGTACAGTAAATACATAAACTAGTCACACAGTCATTTTTATCATTATCAAGTATTATATACTATACATAATTGCATGTGCTATACTTTTATACAACTGGCAGCACAATAGATTTGTTTAAGCCAGCATCACCATAAATATGTGAATAATGCATTGAGCTATGACGTTACAATGGCTATGACACCACTACGTGATAGGAATTTTTCAGCTCCGTTACAATCTTATGGAACCACCATTGTATATGTGGTCCATCATTGACCAAAACATTGGTATGGGGTTCATGAGTATAGCTAAAAATAACTAAGAAATCTGCAAATATTTGTAAGCTAAGTAGTTCGTTTCTAAAAAGCCCATTTTGAAATGAATGGTAACATTAACATGACATATTAAAACTTGTGAGTTGCAGCTAAGACTTACTCAGAGGAAAATTTATAGCCTTAAAAATGCATGAATTAGAAAACAAGAAAGGCTGTAAAATTAGTTGTCTAAATACCCATCTCAAGAAATTAGAAAATGACAAGAAAATAAAACAAAAAAGTGGAAGGAAGAAAGTAATAAGAACAAGAACAAAAATTAAGAACAGAAGACAAATATAGAATAACTGAATATCTGCAGGCAAAACTTGATTCTTAAAAGATACCAATAAAATTAAAAGAAAAAAATAGCACAGATTTTTCACAAAACTATTCCAGAGAATAGAGAAAGAGGGTACCTATATAAAACTGTTTTAGGAGGATGAAATAATATAGGTACCAAAACTCAATGAGGATATTACAAAAAGAGAAAATTATAGGAAAATCTCTCTCATGAAAGCAGAAACAAAAATCCTAAACAAAATATTAGCAAGTCAGATCCAGTGATAAATTAGAAGGATAATCTTTCATGATCAATGGGTTTATTCCAGATAGGCAATGCTGCTTTATTAAAAATTAATTAATGAACTTACCATATTAACAAAATAAATAAGGTAAATTATATGACCATCTTAATAAATACAGAAAAGCATCTAATTCCACATCCATTCAAGATAAAAAATTTAGCAAACTAGAAATAGAAAAAAACTTTCTCAATCTGAGTATCCTTTTTTAAAAAAAAACTCACATCAAATACGATATTGATGATGAATTAGTAAAAATTTTCCACCTAAGATTGAGAATGAAACAAGAATTCCTGCTTTTACCATAACTGTTTATATTGTACTAGAGGTCACAGCCATTGAAAAAGGGCAAGAAAAAAATGTAAGAATTGGAAAGGAAGAAACTAAACTGTCATTATTTCCACATGACATGATCACAATATGATTGTGTATGCATAAAACTCCAAAGACCTTGCAAACAGACTATTAAGTAATCTTAACAATCTTATAAGGTCAATTTATAAAAAATCAACTGTATTTCTATATATAAGGAATGAACAATTAGAAAATGAAAAATTAAAAACAGCATTTACAATAGAATGGAAAACCAACATTGTAGGAATAAACCCAAAGAAAATTTTCTACACAGAAGCTACAAACCATTGTTGTTAATATTATAATACTAATGAATAATTATCAGGAAGTAAAGGGAGAGATCATGTTCATGGATGGAAAGACTCAATATTCTAAAGATGCCAGTTATCTCCAAATCAATCTATGGATTCAATGTAATCCCAATAAAAATCCCAGAATTTGTTTTATTCCTGGAAATTAAATTTCTAAAACTCTAAAATTTTTGAATCCTCTCTTTGTCTTGGTCTTTGACCAAGTACAAGGTACTTTTTCTTTATCCTGCTTGGGATACGCTGAGCTTGCTGAGTCTGCTAATTTATGTCTTTCATCCTTTGGAACAAATTCTAAGCCATTATCTCTGCAAATATTGCCTCTTCGACATTCTCTCTAGTCTCTCCTTTTGATTAAACCCATGCAAGACCTTTTCAATCTGCCCTCTGTATCTCTTAATTCATGTTTCATTTTTTCATCCTTTGTTTCTCTCTGCTGAACTTTCAGTAATTTCTCAATACCTATCTTCAGCTGTTTAACCCAACTATTTGAGTTCCTGATTCCAACTGTTATAGATTTTCTATTCAGAATTTTATTAATCTTCCTGGTCCTTTGTGATAATGCCTTGCTCCTTAATTTTATTTTCAATGCTCTCTTTTATTTCTGCAAATATATAAAATATATACCTTATATTTCTCTTTGTTGATTCTAAAACTGGAATAGGTATCCCAGTGTGGTCATACTGGATTCCAGTTCCAAACCCACATGAGAGCAGTCTTGAAATTAGGAAACCTTAAGACTTTTTATTTTCCCCTGCACTCAAAGTCAAAGACAAGATAGCCAAGAAGTTCTATAAGCTCTACCTTTTACCTCTGTGAGACAGACTTTCTTCTTGGTCACCTGTTCCTGGGGGTCTTGGCTTTCTTTGGGGGGGGTGGTCTCTGATTTAGTGGGGGTGGGTGGTCTCTGATTCATCTTTACCCCTGTGTGGGGCCCCAGATCATCTGCTATATCATCCCTCATGCACATGTACACACACGTGTACATACACACATGACTACGCAAACACAAGAACATACACACATCTACACTCTAGTGCTCCAGGAACCAGCAGATGGCCCCAGGATGACTGTCAGCTGCAGCACTGATTTGCCCTTCCAGACTCACACCTGACCTTGAAGGATTTTCCTACCTTTACCGCCAGGTTACTCACACACTCATTTTTTCTTCTATCGGTGTTTTAGATGCTCTGTACTGAGAGGTTCTCTCCAGACATCAAGATCACCAATTTTCTGGAAAAGGAAATATGAGCTTAAGGCTTTCCATCAGATAAATGAGGAATAAATAGCCCATTGTTGAGTTGACTGACTTTCTCAAGTTCAGAAAATATGACTTAGCATGGAGTGAGGACTAAAACAATCCAAGAAGGAGAAGGTGGGGGTGGGGGTGGGTGTTCCTGTAAAACTGGATATGCAGAGTTCTTGCAGTGGAGTTAGGAATGAAATCCGCATCTCCTAATTTCCAAGGTTTGTTCTTGGCCTAGGCTTTCTGACAGCTCCTTATTCAGAAAACAAAAGTAGAATACTGTATGCAAGAGTCAACAATAGAGCTGACACAGCCAATAGCCTATTGAGCAGGGATGTGTTTCAAAGAAATCAGAATTGGTTTATCAATGTAATGAATTCAGATGTCTCTAAATTCAGCAAAGTAAGCAAAATGTATTTGGGAAATTAATCAGACATGTCCTCTCTTCAAGGAACTTCATGTACCAGACTCACCTAGGCCAGTTCTTTAGTCCCAGACAAGTGAACCTACATTGAAAATATGGCGTGGTCTTCTTTGGGTCAATTTCAGAAGTCAGCCAAGGTGGAACCATCACACCATTGAGTCCAAAGCCCACTTCATCTACACAGCAAGGCAGAAGCCCAGCTCCTGAGGCCTCTGTCACCAGACACATCATCATTCCACCTTCATTTCCCAAGGTTTCCCTCTACTTCACACCTGTTCACAGCTGACTTTCCTTTCTCCCCACTGCCATTGAACTTCCCCAGAGGCTCGCTCTTCTCCATGAGCTTATAAATGCATTAGGTTGTTTCCAATTTTCACCATCACAAAAATGCTGCAATAAGTATTCTCGTGCACATGTGTAGTTTTCTCCAGGAAAAATGCCAAAGAATGGAATTGGTAGATTATAAGATATAAACATTGTCCACTTTCCCACCAAAGGGCTCTCCAAAGTGGTTTCCCAATTGCACTACAAACCACAGGGTACAGGGGATTCCCGTGTTCTGTATCTTTGCCAACACACTATATTATCAGCCTTTAATTCTTAACCACCCTCTCTCCACACGCCAATCCAGCAAACTCTTCCCTTCTAACCTGCAGATGGGCAACAAGTAACACATTTGCATTGTTTTGGGCTGTTCTGGAAAGTAGGGTTGAGCTGAAGTCCATTGATTTTTTTCCAGGGGCTGATTGGGAATGGTGTGATGGTTAATTTTATGTGTCATCTTGACTGGGCAATAGGGTGCCCAGATAGCTGGTTAAACATTCTTTCTGGGGGTGTCTGTGAGGGTATTTCCAGAAGAGATCAGCATTTGAATTGGTGGGCTAAGTGAAGCATGCCTCCCCAATGTGAGTAGGCATCATGCAATCCATTGAGAGCCTAAATAGAACAAAAAAGCAGAGGAAGGTTGAATTAACTCTGCTGGGCTGCTCAAGCTGCTCCCTGTGCTCCTGGTTCTCAGGCCCTCAGACCCAGACTGGAACCTATACCACTGGCTCTCCAGTTCTCAGGCTTTTGAACTGCACCACCAGCTTTCCTGGATCTCCAGCTTGCAGATGGCAGATTGTGGAACTTCTCAGCCTCCATTATCATGTGAGCCAATACCTTATAATAAATCTCTTTTTAGACATAGATATACACTGGTGGTTGTGTTTCTCTCGAGAACCCTCACTAATACAGGGAGTCTGACTCTCTCCTACTTTGAGCACATGCCAGTGAGAAGGGTAAGAAGAGCTGAGGCTCTGACAGCCAGGGGGTCTCTGTGAGGGTCCCACACTGCCTACCAGCGTGGCTCTTGTAGGTGAGATCAGCAGAGGCACAGACCCAGGAGCCGGTGAAACCAGCCTGCCTGCTGCTGCTGCCATGTGTTCTAGTAACACAGCACCAGGATAATGGGAATCCCAGGTCCTGGAGCTGAAGAGTGGAGAGACATTTGGATTCATGATGACAGATGGCAGGCCAGAGGAGGCCAGGTAGAGAGGGAGCAGGGAAACAGGAATGAGGGCAGTGGACATCCTGGGAAATCTCTGTGCACATCTGGATCTGAGACACCTGCTTATCCATCATTGCACTTGTCAGCATCTAGGCAGAAAAAGTAGCAGAGTGATTAAGTGAGACCTCAGCAGGTAGCTAAGCTGGGGTCTGTGACTTTAGGCAGACCCAATGTGTCTCAGGTTCCTTATCTGGAAAATGAGAATATTCATACATATTTATTATGCTTAAAGTGGCTATGAAAATAAATGAGATAATACCAGCAAAATGCTTAGCAAGGGTCTGGTGCATAGTGATGACTCAGTATATGTTGGTAGTTATTCTTATCATTATCATTATTGCTGCTTCAAATCGCAGCCTATGACCAGCTCCATCAGAGCAAACCAATATCAGAACTGGCATCTTATGCATCAGTTCTGGTTGATTTGATAGTGGCTGTCTGTTGAGAAGGTTTCTAAGGTTGCCTTTGGGCTCATCTGAAAAAAGCTGTGGTCTGTGATCGATTGGTAATGTCTGCCATGGCAGCAGCAGGGAAGTGGTAGCAGACAGCTGTGCACTTGCTTCCCTGTGTTCTGCATTTCACAACTTACTTGGTAAGAAACACTAAATCACAAATGTTCCCGTTTCAAATTTCTAAGAGAATACCTATAAACAGACCCCCAAAAGGACCGGTTTTTAAAGGAAGCCAACTGCACATGGCTCTCGTTAAAGCTGTATTAAAAGCAGGTACTGCATCAATTTCTGTTCAGAGTTCTGCAGAGAATTTCCATTTTATCATTCCCAGTTGCTCCCCAGCATCGATGCCTGCAGTGGCGGGTCAGCCTCAGGTGGGCTTGTCAAAAGCAGAGCTGGTGCTTAGCTTTCCACGGCTGGTGCTACTAAAGCAGAGAGCCCTGGCATGCATAGAGATCCCCGTGAGAACATAGTGCAATGGAAAAAGGCTGGGAACTTACAGGGCTGGGCCCCAGCCTCAGCAGAAACTTTGGTGTGAGGCTGGGTGGGGCTGTCTCTTACAAAAAGGTAAATGATCTCCAGGATTCTGGCCAATTTTGTTATTTCATTCTAGCAAAGAGAGGTACCTCATGTAGTTACTCTATTTTTGAAGAAGGGAGATGTTTGCAAAGATGTACACGTTAGTAGACCCTCAACTTCTTGAAGGAGCTGCTCCAAAATTTCCCTAGACTCCCAAATGGTGGACTAGCACTGCAGGCCCATTTTCTCCCAGGGAAGAATTTTTCACAATGTTCAAATTGTTTATCAGTGCAAAACATGCATGGCATGAAAGCAAGAATTAGGGAACAAGTTACCTGGGGAAGTGGATTCAGGAGCAGAGCAGCTTCACGTCTAATACCCGGCCCCCCGCCCACCCTGCCCCATCCACATGTACTCACACACACCCCAACTTCTCATCCCGGTGAACTTCTTATTTCAGCAAGAAGTTATAAATCAGTGCACGCTGTGGACCTCTGATATTAACACTACAACTGTTAAAGTCATCACCACGAAGCGTCCATGACTACACAGATACATGAAGTCAACCATGACAACCCAGACAACCATGGCTATATAGTATGTTTTAGTAATAATAGCACCAAGAAAATTACATAATAAAATATGCAATTTATTTTACCAATAGCTATACACTGAAAACGTCATGACAATCTCCCAAAACCATAATGGATTCTGCACCTGTGTTTTCTCATATACAGTAAGTACAATATATAATGATTTATTAGCATAAACCCATATTATGACTTTTAATAACCATCCAGGTCCTCTAAGCCGAGTGAGATGTGTCTCTTTTCAAACAACCTCCTGGGGAGTGGCTGTTCTTATTGTAGTGGTGCGGTCACTTTTGGTCCTTTTCCTTAGAAACGGCTTTTCACAGCCAGTTCAGGGTCTCAGAGGGAAATCAGCTGCTGACACACCTTGTTTTAGGTCCAAAACAGTATTTCCAGATCCATCACGATGCCACAATTCAGTTCTCTTCAAGTTTCAAAAACCATTTACAGAGACTTGCCTCTGAATGGATCTTTGCTGTTTTCCAAAACCTAATTCTACCCTTTATGGAGGAAAATGATCTGCTGTTAAGGCTCCAGGAGAGAGTGCACCACAGGACCTGAATGCAGTTCTTCATGAACAACAGCAAAGGTGTTTTATACTCGGGCAACGTACACAGAATATATTTATAGCATCCTTAAAGGGGCTGTATTTAAGGGGATGGCATTCATTGGGGTTTATTAAATGACCAAGTTATAGGAGTATCTGGTATTTCCAACCTGACCACTGAGCCCTCCTCTGTCTACACCCATTCAGCCTCCCCCTCCACCTTACTGCGATCAAAGTGGCTTTGTCAAAATAGCCGCTTCAAAAAGCCCCCGGCATCCTAGCTGGTGCATGGGAGTGTCTGGGGTTCTGCCCGCTTGTCATCCTGGGTCAAGGAAGTCCAAGCCCCCAAACAGGACTTGCTCGTTTCTGTGCCTAATCACAGGATGAGGCCACGAGCCAGACAGGACATTTTCAAAGACATCATCAGGGGACGTGAACAAACTGGGAAAGGATAAATGAGGAAACGACAAAGAAAATGTCCAATGCCGTCTTCCAACTCACTTATAATTCTGCCACCAGGATGAATAGAAAATGCTGGATCCAGGTGAACTGGGCTCCCCTTTGGGAAATGGGACGTTTGAAAGCTTTTCACAATCTCTGTGCCTGCATTGACTGTTAAAAAGGTCACTGGAGACATCCCAGTTACCACCCTTAATGGTTTCCAATCTGTCCTCAGCCGACCTGAGATCCGAGGCATGGGACACCTGCCCACCCCCTTGCAGTAACTGTGTCCCCGTTTGACTTACACACCCTGTCTCCTGCGTCCTGTCCCATAGGACCTACGGATGTCCCACTTTCGCTCCAAACTCAGCGTGCTCAACTGCAAGCTCACGCCCGCCTGTCACAGGTGGGACTCCCTCTGCTCACACCTTCGCTGCTGTCCCTATGGGACCAGCCACTCGGTCCACTCGGCACAAAGCCTTGGGGGCCCCTCTCCACCGCTCACCACTGTCTCTCCTTGTCCTTCACCACCAGCCGCGAGCTCCCAGAGACCCGGCCTCGTCCCGTGGCTCCTGGCTACCCCCAGCTGTCTCCCCTGTTGGGGCCTGTCCTGCCAGCTGTTCTCCTACTGTCCCTTTGCCAGGAAAATCCACCCCACGTGTCTGTCTATCATAGATTCATCTCCCCCAAAGACTGCTTTAATCACTTCCCAGAACTTTCAATGGCTCCCACGGTCCTTCTCTGTTAGTCAAGGGGCTCTTCATGTGGTCCCCACTTAGCCTTTCAGTTCAGATGACTCTACAGAGTCCCTGTCCCCTGGACTCTTTTAATGAAGGGGATCCCGTCTCCCCCCTCAGCTGGTCTCCATGCAAGGGGAGTTTCTGTAAATACCCTGGCCCCTCAGCCCCTCACTCCATCCTCCCCAGCCAGAGGGACTTGCCTGACTGGTTACTTTGGGAGAAAGAACATGGCGCTCCCACCCAGCCTAACAGCCTGCTCCTCCCTCTTTGTCTTGGAAGCTAATGCACACCAGGCTCCTCCAGGCCACATGGCCAGAGGCAGCTCTCCCAGCGGGAGGCCCGTTCTGGTCCCAGGCTGCCTGGGATGGGGATGGGAGGATCCGCATCCTCCAATATCCCGATTTCTCAGTGATAGAAGTGATTGCATTTTTGTACTCCCCTCTGCTGTATTCTTTTTCATCACTTCCCCGTTAGTATATAACTCCAGGGAAGAGGGAGCTGCACCTTGGGCCCCTTTTCACCCCAACAACACTGGAACTTTGCTGCCTCTGCGTCTTGCCCCTACTACCATTCATTCCTCCCTCCCAGCAGCACCTGCCCCTCTCGCTCTGTCCGGTTCTCAGCCACCTCCAAGTCCCTCCTAAAGTCCCACATCTCCCCTTCTTCTGCCCTCACAGTTCTGGCCACCCCGTCACTTAGCTGTCATGCACTGCTACATTGCATTCCCCGTAGCTTCATCTTACATGCTGGTTGAAATTCTCACCTGTCCATGTTTTGCCTCTCCGGGAAATTATACCTGAGGGTAGTTACATTCCCTTCAGCCTCATTGCATGCTTACCTTCCACGGCACCTGCCCAGGGTCTTGCTTAAGGTGATCTCTGGGTGATCGAGGTGTTTAATTCAGCCACTGACAGGGCACAGATGTTGTCCCACCTCATCTCAGCCCCAGACACCACAAAGATCCAAGTCACACCTTCGAGGCAACACTGGCATGGTCCTTTCGACTCCTGGCACTTTGACTGTGGCCTCGGACAGTAACTCAACCCAAGACATTGGGAAACAATCACAACAACTTAGGAGATTTCCAGCACCCTTCCTCTGACAAAACATCCATTCCGTACCAAAGAACATTGCCTTAAATAATGAGCAAAACACAAGACAGCAAGCACGAAACACAGGCATGTCGGCTGCTCATCTCCCACAAGCTCGTAGGCTCCTTAAAGACAGGCCTTGGGTTCTTCTGGTCTACCCAGGAGCACTGTGTAAAGGGTTCAGGAAACACACGTTAGCTCAGTGTATTTGTTAACAATGGGGATGATCTGCAAACAGTGGCTTCAGGGTCACGTTTGTTCTTTGATTATATAATATAGCATTTTGTTACTTGAGGTTTAAACGTTATCCTTTAGTTGCAGAGAAAATAGAGAGTGATGCATCTAAAACTAAGCTGGGGTGTCTGTGTGTGTGTGTGAGAGAGAGAGAGAGAGAGAGAGAGAGAGAGAGAGAGAGAGAGAGAGAGAGAGAGAGAGAGAGACAGGTTGATTAAAGGCAACAAGGCCAATGTTTAAACAAAGTACTGTTCCCATGAACAAACTAGCTCTCATTACAGTCATTCTGCAGTTCTCTAAGCCTCCATGAGCACTGAATGGGTAGAAATGCTTCTTTGATTCAAGGCAGTGGTTGGTGAAATAAACCATACGCTCCTGTCTGGTGCAGGGGCTCACAGAGAGCCCATTCTCGCCACGAACAAAGGTGTGGGGGAGGGCAGTTTCCTGTACATTGCAGCCGAATGATTGACAGGCAGATTACTATGAGGCTGAGTCGGCCTCATCTGGCCTTTTTTAAGTGCAATATGGTCTGCATAACATGACGTATGAATGCTAACCTCCTGGCAGGTCCTTAGAATGGGGACAATGAAGCTGGCAGCCTGACACCGGCACAGCTGGGAGGGGAAGGCTTGGTGTCTGCACATTAACACGGTTGACATTTGCTATCTAAAGGGAAGGGCTAATAAATAACCTGCCAACGATGACACTCTGTAATGACAGCTTTTATTACCAGCCAGTTAATCCTCCACTCCAG
Organism: Microcebus murinus; assembly: GCF_040939455.1. Taxonomy (NCBI): domain Eukaryota; kingdom Metazoa; phylum Chordata; class Mammalia; order Primates; family Cheirogaleidae; genus Microcebus; species Microcebus murinus. The sequence continues at coordinate 12,030,245 of NC_134104.1, read as the reverse complement.
CTCTGTCCTTTCAGGCCATCTGGTGTTGAATTCTTATTTACTTATTTTTATTTTCCTGGAGCTTGAACTTGGAACATTTGCCTCCTGCTGGTGTCATATTTTGAAGTTGATTCATGGGCCGGGACAGTGGCCGGCTGGTCGCAGATGAGTCAGCACCAAGGTCTGCAGAAAATGGGAGCTTTTAGCAGGTGACCTTGGGTTTGGGGTTCACCTGCATGAAGCCATTTAGTCATATTGGGTCCAGAGGGGTACAGGAAATTCACCTTTTAATTACCAGCTCTTTCCATAAACAACACACATAGTTTCTACCTCAATTGGATCTGACACGCATTTATTGAGCATCCACTGTGTGCCCAACATGACATATTCTAGGGACATAAAATAAGCATACTTAAAATACAGCCCATCCATTGCAAAAAGACCATCTCTAGTAAAAAAAAAAAAAAAAAAGAAAAAGAAAAAAAAATACAGCCCATCCCTTCAATGCCAAAGGTGACAGGTCAGAAGATGGGGACCCTCACATAATAAATCTCAATGATGAGATACAAACTATCTAAGGAATAACCATAAAGTGCTATGGGGTCAGAGATGAGGAGGTAATTCCTTCTTCCTCAGAGGAATTGAGGAAGAAGTTGTCCAGAACTGGAAAGTGCCTGACATTTGACCCTATTTGCAAGCTAACAGGTTAGCCCGAGTTATGGACTGAATGTTCGTGTCTCCCAAAGTTTGTATATTGAAGCCCTAACCCCCAATGTGATAGTATTTGGAGGTGGGGCATTTGGGAGGTAATTAGGTTTCAATGAGGTCACGGGGCGTGGGGTGGGGACCCCTTGATGGGATTAGTGTCCTTATTAAAAGAGACCAGAGAGTTTTCTCTGTTTTTCTCTGTTCTCTCTCTCTCCATCCACACACACGAGGTGAGGACAAAGCAATAAGCTAGCCACCTGCAAGCCAGGGAGAGAGCCCTCACCAGGAACCCACCCAGCTGTCACCTTGACCTTGGACTTCTAGACTCTAGAACCGTGACAAATAATCACTTCTCGGCCTTTTGGCTAAGGTCAAGTGTAGTATCTGTTCTCACCAGTTTAATATCTGATATGTCCTCTATTTGAGGACAATATATTAAGTGGATCTTTGGAGCAGGGAGATGGAAAAAGAAAAAAAAAAAAAAAACAAGAACTGTGACAAATAAATGTCTGTTGTTTAAGCCACTCGGTCTCTGGTATTTTGTTATAGCAGCCCACGCTGAAGACAGCTGGCCACAGTTTCATGGATGCTCACAGAAGACACAAAATACCTGGGCCAGTGACAAAGGACTTTATTACTCACAGCAACCAGAGTGTCAGCTTTGGTAGGTTCTCCAAGCTCAATTCCCAGAGATGATGCCTGCACACACAGAAAGTTACATTGCAGGAGAGGAATCCTGCACTCAGGGAACCCAAATATTTTATAGTGGGCAGTAAACACGCCTGCCCAAGGCTGTTCATTAGGCAAACATCCTTGAAAAGAGAGCGTGGAACAAGGCAGTGAGTGCCTCTGATCACGGATGTGCAAAAACACAGCAGATCCATGGAGCATTGTCTCTCGGCAGAGGCTGCCAAACCAATGAATGTCAGTTTCCCATCAAAAGGTTTTTTAAAGGCTAAGAAGCACCCAAAGACAGAAGCAGAAATTTTCTCAAGGTTGCATTTCTGCGTGGTTGGCTATATGTAGGATCCCCCTTAAAATACAATCCACAGTGCCTCTTCTGGGTAAACTACCCCCGCTGTAACCTCATGGAAGAGTAGGAGGAGCCGTGGAAAGACAAGCTGTGTGCAGACAGCCACTGTCGCTCCACGTGCAGGTGGATCAGAAGTTAGACAGGAAGAGACAGTCAAGTCCCTGCACAGTCTGGTCCTTGTCCAACTCCCAGCCTTGTGTCTGGAAACTCCCTGCCTCTTACTTTGTAATCTATCATGGTCTTGGTTCCACACCTTGCTCTTTCTCACACTCCCTTGTCTTTTATCATGCAGTCCTCTCTGTCTTTCTCACCCCAAAACTCAGTTCACTTGACCCACCCCTCAACCTTTAAGACCTGACTCAAATACTGTCACCGGCAGACAGCCCTCCTAGGTCATCCCAGGCTGGGTTTGGTGGCTTTCTTTGTGCTTCCTGAAACCTATGGTATTCACCTTTGTCACAGCCCTTTCACTGTCCTTAGTTACCTATATGTATTTTTCTCCCCACTGGACTCTTGGATCTCTGGAGCGACGTCCTTTCCTCTCTGTGCTCCCATCCCAGCCACCAGCCCTGAGCAGTTACCCAGAAAATAGTCACCAAATGAATGACCCTCACTTTCTCTTCCCCCCTGCCATGGACATTGAGGGTCTGAGTCTGCAAAGGGCTAAAGATCTATTGGCAAATGTGACAATTACAAGAGAACTCAACCGCATCCCACAGAAAACGCGGTTATTTTCAAATAACCCCCAAAGAGTCATGAGATAGTAAAATTTAGTCATTTTTATCCACTGTTATTCTTTTATTATTTCTGCTTTCTTCCTCTCCTGAAATGCAATTGGCAGATGTGTATCATCTCTCTCTCTCTCTCTCTCTCTCTCTCTCTCTCTCTGTCTCACAACAGTATTGCATAACTCCTCAGTAGCTTAAAAGTGCCACCCACCTCTGTTCTACAAAGAAAAACGAGAAATGGAAAATGCTCAGTTCTCAGATGGTTCCAAACCTTTGTTTTTGTTCTGAGAGTTGGTGATGAGCATTGCTGATAGACACCCCTGAAAATCTGCTAAAATGCCTAGACCTTCTCCCTGCAAAGTTTATATGCCCATCTACACACAAACTTTCGCAGACAATTGTGGGGAGTCGGTAGGAACCCACAGTCCCCAGTTATAAAAATAAATTTAAGGAAAACAACGCTAAACAAGGCATCTGCATTATATCCCTTCACTTGAATTTTTCTAGGTCCTAAGCATCGGTCGTGACGGAGCAAACCTGTCTCAGAAAAGGGCGTAGGTCCTGCAGCTCTTGTCAAATGAGCCAGCCATGGGATTTGACAAAGGGAACCAAGGAGCAGATGGTGTGTCACTGTTTGACGACTTTGGCCTCACTGCATGTGGGTGACAAATAGGCAGAGAAGCGATGAAAATAGTTTTCAATAATCTTCAGACCTGGAAAGTCTGCATTCATTAATTCTACCTCCTCCAGCTCCTGGACAGCTCGGTGTCCCTTTGCCACTGCCAGTTGTATTGAGCCTGTGGGGTGGACTCAGGTGTGCCATAAATAGGTTCCCCACGTGTGTCCCCATCCTGTGAGGCCTGTACGGGCCCCTGAGAACAAAACAGAAGATGTGGAGAAGAAGGAGCCAGGTGGGTTACATTTTGCGTGTGTCATCAGAGTTGAGCCCTCCAGGCTATATCTGCTCTTGAGAGCAGGGACCATTTGTTGTTTGTGGCCGTACTTCCAGCACCTGGCATATAATAAGTGCTCCACAAATAAGTGCCCAGGGAATAGATGCATGAATGGACCTTTATAATCTAAAGTCACATCCTAAATGTCTGGTGCACCCACAATATCTTTCCTCTACAAAAATGCAGAAATTTCCTGTATTCCACAGCTCAAAAGCCACCTCAAATTTTCAGCATAAAATTCATGCTCCTGCCCTTCCTTCACCCATGCTCTTTCTCCCTCGATCTAAGGTGACACGAATGTCACCTTAGGAAGTGTGGCTATCACACCAAATGCTGTTGCATCAATCTCGGTGGTGTTGGGATCGAGTTTATATGCCGCTTTCTGGGTTCAGTGGACTCCTGTACCCAGCCCCACCCGACTCACTGCCCCTGGGGAGTCCCCTCTGTCCCAATAGATGGCCCAGGACAGGAGGAGCAGCCTTGCATCTGCCCTGCAGGTACCTGTGCAGACGCAGTCCTGGTGACCTCACACCAAGCCCTGCAGCCCGGCTGCGGGACAGCAGCCCTGCTCTAAGGTCTCTGGGTGGCTGTGTCTCCCCTCTGCTCATGAATAACTTCACTTAGGTCTCCCTCCTTCCCATCTGTCCCTCCCCATCCCAAGAGCTTGGCCATTTCTGCTGCAGGGCCCCCAGGCCACCAAAACTACACTGAAGTTGTGGGGGGGGGGAGGAGAGGTAGAGAGACTAGACCCCTCTCTAACTCTGTAACCTGGTTGGGCTGCAGTCATACATGGGCTCATGTGGCATCACCCCCCTCCCCCTCTTGCCCTGGCCCCACCCCCTAAGCATCATCCACTGTCCATTAGTGGGGTGTGGGGGGTGCGGTGGAGATGTCAACGTTCCCCCTGTCTCAGGTGCCTCCAAACTCCTCCTTCCTCTTTGAGTCCAAATATGCAAGCTCTGCTGAGCGACTTGCTCATGGGAGCAACCCCTTACAAGGTGGAGCCATCACCTACTGGCCACCCAAGACACTCCGGAAGTCTCAGTCTCCACGAGGGCTGCTCCTGGGGGCTGGTGAGGAGCCACCCAGCAGACAACTGTGTCCCCAGCTTTAGGTTGACCCCCAGCCCTGTCTCCTGTTTGCCTGATTAAGTGAGATTAAAATCAACAACAAAGGCTGCCTCTGGGCACAGGAGAAAATAAAAAGGATCAACACTTTCCTTTCTTGATAGTGAAAAATGAGGGAAGACAGTGAAATGTCCCATGCCCAGAATCTGCCTCGCACTTTTATTTTGTTTTGTTTTATTTTATTTTTTTTTTTTTTTTTTTTTTTTTTTTTTGAGACAGAGCCTCGCTTTGTTGCCCAGGCTAGAGTGAGTGCCGTGGCGTCAGCCTAGCTCACAGCAACCTCAAACTCCTGGGCTCAAGCGATCCTTCTGCCTCAGCCTCCCGAGTAGCTGGGACTACAGGCATGCGCCACCATGCCCGGCTGATTTTTTATATATATATCAGTTGGCCAATTAATTTCTTTCTATTTATAGTAGAGACGGGGTCTCGCTCTTGCTCAGGCTGGTTTTGAACTCCTGACCTTGAGCAATCCGCCCGCCTCGGCCTCCCAAGAGCTAGGATTACATGTTTTATTTTAACATGAGCCGAAGCAGTCCCCTGGCCACCTCTGCCCCAAAGAAAAGGTCTCTCCGATCCTGAAGAGGTCATGGACAAAGTTCCGTGCTGGTGGGGACTTCCAGCCACGGCAGATTCAAATTAGGAACTCACAGCTAGATCCCAAGAAGCGAGAAACTCACATGTGTTGTCCCAAAGAGAAATTATCTTGTTCCATTGTACCAAAGTTCAAGCAACATGTTCTTGATATGATAAACTGATCTTAGAAAATAAGTAGATGATAGATGACAATATTAATAAATAGAAAGATATCCAATCAAGCTGAAACCATAACAAGCTCTGGAGTTACATAAATAGCTTCAAGAATATAAATCTATAGAAAGAAATGCCCTCAGTCAGGAGCCATTCTCTTTCTCTAAGAAATGTGCATTATTTATGAGGGCCACTGCTTTCAACTGTAACCTGTCAAACTGTTCCTTTTGTTGAGGCAGCAGATTTTTCACTGCTTTGGTTTTATTTTTCTGATGATTTAGCATATGCCTCTGCAAATGGTCAAGAAACAAACTAAGATTCAGTGACAATTTTGGTATAAAACTCTGAATGGCTTCTCAGCATTGGCTGTATTGATACTTGGGGTCTGATAATGCTTTGTCCTCAGCGACTGTCCTGTACGGTGTAGGATGTTTAGACTGTCCTCACCTGTACCCACCAGGGGCCAGCGGCACCTCCTTGCCAGCTGTGACCACCAAAAATGTCTCCAAATGTGGCCTGGGAGGCAAAGTCGCTCCCGGTTGAGCACCGCTGTTCTGCAATGATAAGGCTCTAGCCACAGGGACTCTCGGTCGCCCAAACTGAAATTTGCACACAGTAATTTTTAAACTCTCCAGAATTTGGAGGAGCCACATCTGTGCCTCCTTATGCATGTCCCCGGACCTGTGTAGGAAATAGGAACACAACCACTGTGTTCATGAGTAAGTTCCTCTGTGAGGCCAGAGGAAAGGAATCAACAAGGGGGAAGCTTTTGGGAATATAAAGAATCAAAATGTATGTACTTGTTCATGCAAAATGGTCAATGAAGAGCAAACTCCCATCTTGAGTAACTTAACATTTGCAGGCTTCTGTTTTCCACCTTGTTTTCTACCCATTGCCTGTGCCTCGTTGCTTCTCCTCCCCAAAGCCACCAAGACTCTAGGGGCTCATATATGTCCCAAGGACAAATCCTACATCGAAAATACTTGATTCATATGCCCACGTCCAAAGTTTGAGAGAAGCAGTGAATATTCATTCAACAACTATTGAGGCTCACCCCTGGACAAGGTCATGAGGCGGATATAAATGGGTTCTCTGCAAGGATAGGCAGGTACACACCAATGCAGAAAGCTCATGCCCTGGCAACAGGTGCAGAGATCTCTCCCTCCGTGCAAGAATTGCCTATAGATGACACTCCAAAGGACTCAGTGACTCTCTGGCCAAATCTATGGACCCTTCCTCAGAAAACTGTTTTAAAATTCATCAATAAAACACAGAAGGTTCCAACATGCATCAACTATATTGCAATACAGTTATCTTAACCTGTGATATAGTTATGCCCTTGTTTCTTCATTAATGCATGAAATAACAAAGGCTAGAGGCAAGCCTCATAATTCCTGTTCTTTTAAAGTGGTTGACAAGCACAGGTGATATTTTGCAATGTCTGCCTTAGCTGTCATGTGATGTGAAATACATCCTGCATTTCTATTGATTTCAAAGTCACAGGCACTATTAATACTACTGAAGTGTGTGGGCTGTGTGCATCATTAAAGAAAATGCTCAATTTCAGTTGGAGAATGGTTGAAATAAAACTGCAAGTTCTGTTGGACATGATCGCATGTGCCTGTAGTCCCAGCTACTTGGGAGGCTGAGGCAGGAGGATCACGTGAGCCCAGGAGTTTGAGGTTGCAGTAGGCTATGATCATGCCACTGCACTGTAGCCAGGGTGACAGAGTTAGACACTGTCTCTTAAGAAAAAAAAAAAAGTTCTCAAACCAAGTTTACTTGTTCACTCGCCTCCTGATTTAGAGGCCCTTGAATTCCAGCAGATTCCATGTCCATTGCAGCAGCTCTGCCTCCCTCACCACAGGGACTGGCTGGTGCCCCAAGATGACCGGTTGGAAACCCCCTCCCTGAAGACCTAGTGAGTTTTTCAGAGATGGGCACTCGATCCAAACCAGACCAATTCAGGGTCCTTTCTGGAACTTTCTGACAAAGTTCTCAAGGTAGAGTCTCTCTTTATGCAGAGGGTATTGTCAGTGTGTTTCTTTATTTTTAATTATGGACTCCATGCTCCAAAGAAGCCTAGGGGGATGGAGGTGGGAAGTGGAGGTTTCAAAATTCCAGTTCATCTGTGATGGTTCCTTTTGTGTGTCAACGACTGGGCCATGGGGTGCCCAGATATTTGGTCAGACATTGTTCCGGGTGTGTCAGTGAGGGTGTCTTTGGATGGGATTAATGTTTGCATCGGTAAACTAAGGAAAGCTGGGCGGGGGGGGGGGGGTGGTCTCAACCAGTTCCTCAAAGGACCAAATGGAGATAACACTGAGTAAGGGAGAATGCGCTCGCTCTGCCGGACTGCCTTCCAGCTGGGACATCGGTCTGCTCTCATCCTCAGACTTGGACTCAGGCTGGAACTGACACCATCGGCTGTCCTGGTTCCCAGGCCTTTGGATTCACACTGAAACTCAGTTTTCCTGGTCTCCAGCTTGCTGACTGTGAAAAAAAAAGAGAAAAATACCCTGTGAACCTATTTCTGAAGATAAGAAAAAAAAAAAAAAGATCTGAGCTACTTGGGAGGCTAAGGCAGGAGGATCCCTTGAGCTCAGGAGTTTGAGGTTGCCGTGGGCTATGATCATGCCACTGCACGGTAGCCAGGGTGACAGAGTTAGACCCTGTTTCTAAAAAAAAAACCAAAACAAAGTTCTCAAACCAATGGTATGGTAGTTCCTATGTCACAGTATCAAGTTTATTCCCATAGCCGTAGCTCACTAAGGTTTTGCTACCTATTTCCTGCCCACCCTCATGGGGTTGGCAGGCATTCACTGCCCACCTACGGGTCTTGCATGGTGCATGGATTTGAATCTCCACATCTGTCCATCAGTTCCAGCCACTGCCAAACAGATAATAAGCCCAAGGACCCAAGAAGAAAGGTCTGAAAATGAATTTCAAATTTCTGGTTCACTTGCAGCATCTGGGAAAAGGTCTCAGGATCCCTAAGGCTGAAACTGAATATTTTGAGCAACTTCACACTAATGAAATAATCAAATCAAAATTAGAAACATTTAGATCATTTCTATAGAGACCGTCTGCTTGCTCTCCTTGTAACCTCCTCCCTTTTCGTCCTGAGGGTGGGAAACACATTTCAAAGACTCACTGGAGCTTTAAACCAAAGAGAGGGAAGGAACTTGCACCTGAATTCCAGGAGGGCTGATGCCAGACACTGAGCTGTTTTTCTTCCCCAGCAGCTCACGGTTGGCCCAAGACTGGCGTTGGCTGTTTTTAGTCCCTTGTTGTGTTTCTATAATAATTCCAAAGAAATGGCTATTTTATTCGGCTTTTACTCTATTACTCATGCAGTATGGCATGTCTGTGCAGCCACACATCCAAGAAAGTGAAATATAAGCGATTAAAAACAGAGCTGTCTAGTGAACAGGTGTCGAGCATTATCTAATAGCAAACTAAATATAAAAGGGAGACTAATTAGGGTTCTGGCACCTCTCCTGCTCTGGGCTTCACAGCTCTTTAACTCTTGAAGCTGCTTGTCAGTGGAAGACCAGAACTCATCAGCTCGTGGAAAGGGATGCTGTGATACCCCTCTTCTGTATGCAGGTGTGTGTGTGTGTGTGTGTGTGTGTGTATACACATACATGTCAGAGAAGGAAGAGGGTCCCAGAGGGGCGTAGCTTTGCAGGGCAATGCCAAACAGTGAGTGACGCTGATAAGAAGTCCTGGTGAGATAAATCCAGTCTCCTAGAGCCTTGTTCCTCAAAGTGTGGTCCTCAAACCAGCATGTTAGAAATAAAAACAGTGGCTGTGGCAGCTTGTGACTATAGAAATACAGTCTTGGGCCCCATCCCAGAGGTACTGAATCAGAACCTGTATTCTAGCCTTCGATTGCCAATTGACTCACACGCGCATGGAAGTTTCCAGGAATTAGAGCAGATGGATTGGAACTGGTAGTGGGTGGGAGGGGAAGGGCCGAGGGAGGTGTTTCCTGAACAGGCAGGTTCGGGTGGGATGTTTTGCGGTTGCCTAAAGCAGGGGTCAGCAACCTTTTCCTGTAGAGGTCCAGACGGTAAATATTTAAGCTTTGCAGGCCACACAGTCTCTGTCACAACTAGTCAACTCTATCACTGA